>NW_027423457.1:0-651822 GCF_048934315.1 Petromyzon marinus
ACACTGAATCCTATGGGAGTCTCAGTGATTGTCACTGAAACCTATGGTCGTCTCACTGATTAACACTGAACCCTGTGGGAGTCTCAATGATTAACACTGAACCCTGTGGGAGTCTCACTGATTAACACTGAACCCTGTGGGAGTCTCACTGATTAACACTGAACGCTGTGGGAGTCTCACTGATTAACACTGAACCCTGTGGGAGTATCAATGATTAACACTGAACCCTGTGGGAGTCTCACTGATTAACACTGAACCCTATGGGAGTCTCACTGATTAACACTGAACCCTGTGGGAGCCTCACTGATTAACACTGAACCCTGTGGGAGTCTCACTGATTAACACTGAACCCTATGCGAGTCTCACTGATTAACACTGAACCGTATGGGAGTCTCACTGATTAACACTGAAACCTGTCGAAGTTTCAGTGATTAACACTGAACCCTGTGGGAGTCTCACTGATTAATACTGAACCCTGTGGGAGTCTCACTGATTAACACTGAACCCTATGGGAGTCTCACTGATTAATACTGAACCCTGTGGGAGTCTCACTGATTAACAATGAACCCTGTGGGATTCTCACTGATTAACACTGAACCCTATGCGAGTCTCAATGATTAACACTGAACTGGGAGTCTCACTGATTAACACTGAAACTTGTGGGAGCCTCACTGATTAACACTGAACCCTATGGGAGTCTCACTGATTAACACTCAACCCTATGGGAGTCTCAGTGATTGTCACTGAAACCTATGGTCGTCTCACTGATTAACACTGAACCCTGTGGGAGTCTCAATGATTAACACTGAACCCTGTGGGAGTCTCACTGATTAACACTGAACCCTGTGGGAGTCTCACAGATTAACACTGAAAGCTGTGGGAGTCTCACAGATTAACACTGAACGCTGTGGGAGTCTTACAGATTAACACTGAACGCTGTGGGAGTCTCACTGATTAACACTGAACCCTGTGAGAGGCTCACTGATTAACACTGATCCCTGTGGGAGTCTCACTGATTAACACTGAACCCTATGGGAGTCTCACTGATTAACACTGAACCCTGTGGGAGTCTCACTGATTAACACTGAACCCTGTGGGAGTCTCACTGATTAACACTGATCCCTATGGGAGTCTCACTGATTAACACTGAACCCTATGGGAGTCTCACTGATTAACACTGAAACCTGTCGGAGTTTCAGTGATTAACACTGAACCCTGTGGTAGTCTCACTGATTAATACTGAACCCTGTGGGAGTCTCACTGATTAACACTGAACCCTGTGGGAGTCTCACTGATTAACACTGAACCCTGTGGGAGTCTCACTGATTAACACTGAACCCTGTGGGAGTCTCACTGATTAACACTGAACCCTGTGGGAGTCTCACTGATTAACACTGAAACCTGTCGGAGTTTCAGTGATTAACACTGAACCCTGTGGGAGTCTCACTGATTAACACTGAACCCTGTGGGAGTCTCACTTATTAACACTGAACCCTATGGGAGTCACACTGATTAACACTGAACCCTATGGGAGTCTCACTGATTAACACTGAACCCTACGGGAGTCTCATTGATTAACACTGAACCCTACGGGAGTCTCAGTGATTAACACTGAACACTATGGGAGTCTCACTGATTTACACTGAACCCTGTAGGAGTCTCAATGATTAACACTGGACCATGTGGGAGTCTCACTGATTAACACTGAACCCTATGGGATTCTCACTGATTAACACTGAACCCTATGGGAGTCTCACTGATTAACACTGAACCCTATGGGTGTCTCACTGATTAACAGTGAATCATATGGGAGTCTCACTGATTAACACTGAACCCTGTGGGAGTCTCACTGATTGTCCCTGAACCCTGTGGGAGTCTCACTGATTAACACTGAACCCTGTGGGAGTCTCACTGATTAACACTGAACCCTGTGGGAGCCTCACTGATTAACACTGAACCCTGTGGGAGTCTCACTGATTATCCCTGAACCCTGTGGGAGTCTCACTGATTATCCCTGAACCCTGTGGGAGTCTCACTGATTAACACTGAACCCTGTGGGAGCCTCACTGATTAACACTGAACCCTGTGGGAGTCTCACTGATTAACACTGAACCCTGTGGGAGTCTCACTGATTAACACTGAAACCTGTCGGAGTTTCAGTGATTAACACTGAACCCTGTGGGAGTCTCACTGATTAATACTGAACCCTGTGGGAGCCTCACTGATTAACACTGAACCCTGTGGGAGTCTCACTGATTAACACTGAACCCTATGCGAGTCTCACTGATTAACACTGAACCGTATGGGAGTCTCACTGATTAACACTGAAACCTGTCGGAGTTTCAGTGATTAACACTGAACCCTGTGGGAGTCTCACTGATTAATACTGAACCCTGTGGGAGTCTCACTGATTAACACTGAACCCTATGGGAGTCTCACTGATTAATACTGAACCCTGTGGGAGTCTCACTGATTAACAATGAACCCTGTGGGATTCTCACTGATTAACACTGAACCCTATGCGAGTCTCAATGATTAACACTGAACTGGGAGTCTCACTGATTAACACTGAAACTTGTGGGAGCCTCACTGATTAACACTGAACCCTATGGGAGTCTCACTGATTAACACTCAACCCTATGGGAGTCTCAGTGATTGTCACTGAAACCTATGGTCGTCTCACTGATTAACACTGAACCCTGTGGGAGTCTCAATGATTAACACTGAACCCTGTGGGAGTCTCACTGATTAACACTGAACCCTGTGGGAGTCTCACAGATTAACACTGAAAGCTGTGGGAGTCTCACAGATTAACACTGAACGCTGTGGGAGTCTCACTGATTAACACTGAACCCTGTGAGAGGCTCACTGATTAACACTGATCCCTGTGGGAGTCTCACTGATTAACACTGAACCCTATGGGAGTCTCACTGATTAACACTGAACCCTGTGGGAGTCTCACTGATTAACACTGAACCCTGTGGGAGTCTCACTGATTAACACTGATCCCTATGGGAGTCTCACTGATTAACACTGAACCCTATGGGAGTCTCACTGATTAACACTGAAACCTGTCGGAGTTTCAGTGATTAACACTGAACCCTGTGGTAGTCTCACTGATTAATACTGAACCCTGTGGGAGTCTCACTGATTAACACTGAACCCTGTGGGAGTCTCACTGATTAACACTGAACCCTGTGGGAGTCTCACTGATTAACACTGAACCCTGTGGGAGTCTCACTGATTAACACTGAACCCTGTGGGAGTCTCACTGATTAACACTGAAACCTGTCGGAGTTTCAGTGATTAACACTGAACCCTGTGGGAGTCTCACTGATTAACACTGAACCCTGTGGGAGTCTCACTTATTAACACTGAACCCTATGGGAGTCACACTGATTAACACTGAACCCTATGGGAGTCTCACTTATTAACACTGAACCCTGTGGGAGTCTCATTGATTAACACTGATACCTGTGAGAGTCTCACTGAATAACACTGAAACCTATGGGAGTCTCACTGATTAACACTGAACCCTATGGGAGTCTCAATGATTAACACTGAACCCTATGGGAGTCTCACTGATTAACACTGAACCCTACGGGAGTCTCATTGATTAACACTGAACCCTACGGGAGTCTCAGTGATTAACACTGAACACTATGGGAGTCTCACTGATTTACACTGAACCCTGTAGGAGTCCCAATGATTAACACTGGACCATGTGGGAGTCTCACTGATTAACACTGAACCCTATGGGATTCTCACTGATTAACACTGAACCCTATGGGAGTCTCACTGATTAACACTGAACCCTATGGGTGTCTCACTGATTAACAGTGAATCATATGGGAGTCTCACTGATTAACACTGAACCCTGTGGGAGTCTCACTGATTAACACTGAACCCTGTGGAAGTCTCAATGATGAACAGTGAACCCTATGGGAGTCTCACTGATTAATACTGAACCCTGTGGGAGTCTCACTGATTAACACTGAACCCTGTGGGAGTCTCACTGATTAACACTGAACCCTGTGGGAGTCTCACTTATTAACACTGAACCCTATGGGAGTCACACTGATTAACACTGAACCCTATGGGCGTCTCACTGATTAACACTGAACCCTGTGGGAGTCTCATTGATTAACACTGATACCTGTGGGAGTCTCACTGAATAACACTGAAACCTATGGGAGTCTCACTGATTAACACTGAACCCTATGGGAGTCTCAATAATTAACACTGAACCCTATGGGAGTCTCACTGATTAACACCTTACCCTACGGGAGTCTCATTGATTAACACTGAACCCTACGGGAGTCTCAGTGATTAACACTGAACACTATGGGAGTCTCACTGATTTACACTGAACCCTGTGGGAGTCTCAAAGATTAACACTGAACCATGTGGGAGTCTCACTGATTAACACCGAACCCTATGGGAGTCTCACTGATTAACACTGAACCCTATGGGAGTCTCACTGATTAACACTGAACCCTATGGGAGTCTCACTGATTAACAGTGAATCCTATGGGAGTCTCACTGATTAACACTGAACCCTGTGGGAGTCTCACTGATTAACACTGAACCCTGTGGAAGACTCAATGATGAACAGTGAACCCTATGGGAGTCTCACTGATTAACACTGAACCCTGTGGGAGTCTCACTGATTATCCCTGAACCCTGTGGGAGTCTCACTGATTAACACTGAACCCTGTGGGAGTCTCACTGATTATCCCTGAACCCTGTGGGAGTCTCACTGATTAACACTGAACCCTGTGGGAGCCTCACTGATTAACACTGAACCCTGTGGGAGTCTCACTGATTAACACTGAACCCTGTGGGAGTCTCACTGATTAACACTGAAACCTGTCGGAGTTTCAGTGATTAACACTGAACCCTGTGGGAGGCTCACTGATTAATACTGAACCCTGTGGGAGTCTCACTGATTAACACTGAACCCTGTGGGAGTCTCACTTATTAACACTGAACCCTATGGGAGTCACACTGATTAACACTGAACCCTATGGGAATCTCACTGATTAACACTGAACCCAGTGGGAGTCTCATTGATTAACACTGATACCTGTGGGAGTTTCACTGAATAACACTGAAACCTATGGGAGTCTCACTGATTAACACTGAACCCTATGGGAGTCTCAATAATTAACACTGAACCCTATGGGAGTCTCACTGATTAACACTGAACCCTACGGGAGACTCATTGATTAACACTGAACCCTACGGGAGTCTCAGTGATTAACACTGAACACTATGGGAGTCTCACTGATTTACACTGAACCCTGTGGGAGTCTCACTGATTAACACTGAACCCTATGGGAGTCTCACTGATTAACACTGAACCCTATGGGAGTCTCACTGATTAACACTGAACCCTATGGGAGTCTCACTGATTAACAGTGAATCCTATGGGAGTCTCACTGATTAACACTGAACCCTGTGGGAGTCTCACTGATTAACACTGAACCCTGTGGAAGACTCAATGATGAACAGTGAACCATATGGGAGTCTCACTGATTAACACTGAACCCTGTGGGAATCTCACTGATTATCCCTGAACCCTGTGGGAGTCTCACTGATTAACACTGAACCCTGTGGGAGTCTCCCTGATTATCCCTGAACCCTGTGGGAGTCTCACTGATTAACACTTAACCCTGTGGGAGCCTCACTGATTAACACTGAACCCTGTGGGAGTCTCACTGATTAACACTGAACCCTGTGGGAGTCTCACTGATTAAAACTGAACCATGTGGGAGCCTCATTGATTAACACTGGACCCTGTGGGAGTCTCACTGATTAACACTGAACCCTGTGGGTGTCTCACTGATTAACACTGAACCCTGTGGGAGTCTCACTGATTAACACTGAACCCTGTGGGAGTCTCACTGATTAACACACGGACCCTGGGGGAGTCTCACTGATTAACACACGAACCATAGGGGAGTGTCACTGATTAACACTGAACCCTATGGGAGTCTCACTGATTAACACTGAACTCTGTGGGAGTCTCACTGATTAACACTGAACCCTGTGGGAGCCTCACTGATTACACCGAACCCTATGGGAGTCTCACTGATTAACACTCAACCCTATGGGAGTCTCAGTGATTGTCACTGAAACCTATGGTCGTCTCACTGATTAACACTGAACCCTGTGGGAGTCTCAATGATTAACACTGAACCCTGTGGGAGTCTCACTGATTAACACTGAACCCTGTGGGAGTCTCACAGATTAACACTGAACGCTGTGGGAGTCTCACTGATTAACACTGAACCCTGTGGGAGTATCACTGATTAACACTGAACCCTGTGGGAGTCTCACTGATTAACACTGAACCCTGTGGGAGCCTCACTGATTAACACTGAACCCTGTGGGAGTCTCACTGATTAACACTGAACCCTATGCGAGTCTCACTGATTAACACTGAACCGTATGGGAGTCTCACTGATTAACACTGAAACCTGTCGGAGTTTCAGTGATTAACACTGAACCCTGTGGGAGTCTCACTGATTAATACTGAACCCTGTGGGAGTCTCACTGATTAAGACTGAACCCTATGGGAGTCTCACTGATTAATACTGAACCCTGTGGGAGTCTCACTGATTAACACTGAACCCTGTGGGAGTCTCACTGATTAACACTGAACCCTATGCGAGTCTCAATGATTAACACTGAACCCTATGGGAGTCTCACTGATTAACACTGAAACTTGTGGGAGCCTCACTGATTAACACTGAACCCTATGGGAGTCTCACTGATTAACACTCAACCCTATGGGAGTCTCAGTGATTGTCACTGAAACCTATGGTCGTCTCACTGATTAACACTGAACCCTGTGGGAGTCTCAATGATTAACACTGAACCCTATGGGAGTCTCACTGATTAACACTGAAACTTGTGGGAGCCTCACTGATTAACACTGAACCCTGTGGGAGTCTCACTGATTAACACTGAACCCTGTGGGAGTCTCACTGATTAACACTGAACCCTGTGGAAGACTCAATGATGAACAGTGAACCCTATGGGAGTCTCACTGATTAACACTGAACCCTGTGGGAGTCTCACTGATTATCCCTGAACCCTGTGGGAGTCTCACTGATTAACACTGAACCCTGTGGGAGTCTCACTGATTATCCCTGAACCCTGTGGGAGTCTCACTGATTAACACTGAACCCTGTGGGAGCCTCACTGATTAACACTGAACCCTGTGGGAGTCTCACTGATTAACACTGATCCCTGTGGGAGTCTCACTGATTAACACTGAAACCTGTCGGAGTTTCAGTGATTAACACTGAACCCTGTGGGAGTCTCACTGATTAATACTGAACCCTGTGGGAGTCTCACTGATTAACACTGAACCCTGTGGGAGTCTCACTTATTAACACTGAACCCTATGGGAGTCACACTGATTAACACTGAACCCTATGGGAGTCTCACTGATTAACACTGAACCCTGTGGGAGTCTCATTGATTAACACTGATACCTGTGGGAGTCTCACTGAATAACACTGAAACCTATGGGAGTCTCACTGATTAACACTGAACCCTACGGGAGTCTCATTGATTAACACTGAACCCTACGGGAGTCTCAGTGATTAACACTGAACACTATGGGAGTCTCACTGATTTACACTGAACCCTGTGGGAGTCTCAATGATTAACACTGGACCATGTGGGAGTCTCACTGATTAACACCGAACCCTATGGGAGTCTCACTGATTAACACTGAACCCTATGGGAGTCTCACTGATTAACACTGAACCCTATGGGAGTCTCACTGATTAACAGTGAATCCTATGGGAGTCTCACTGATTAACACTGAACCCTGTGGGAGTCTCACTGATTAACACTGAACCCTGTGGAAGACTCAATGATGAACAGTGAACCCTATGGGAGTCTCACTGATTAACACTGAACCCTGTGGGAATCTCACTGATTATCCCTGAACCCTGTGGGAGTCTCACTGATTAACACTGAACCCTGTGGGAGTCTCACTGATTATCCCTGAACCCTGTGGGAGTCTCACTGATTAACACTGAACCCTGTGGGAGCCTCACTGATTAACACTGAACCCTGTGGGAGTCTCACTGATTAACACTGAACCCTGTGGGAGTCTCACTGATTAACACTGAACCCTGTGGGAGCCTCAGTGATTAACACTGGACCCTGTGGGAGTCTCACTGATTGACACTGAACCCTGTGGGAGTCTCACTGATTAACACTGAACCCTGTGGGAGTCTCACTGATTAACACTGAACCCTGTTGGAGTCTTACTGATTAACACTGAACCCTGTGGGAGTCTCACTGATTAACACAGACCCTGGGGGAGTCTCACTGATTAACACACGAACCATAGGGGAGTGTCACTGATTAACACTGAACCCTATGGGAGTCTCACTGATTAACACTGAACTTTGTGGGAGTCTCACTGATTAACACTGAACCCTGTGGGAGCCTCACTGATTAACACTGAACCCTATGGGAGTCTCACTGATTAACACTGAATCCTATGGGAGTCTCAGTGATTGTCACTGAAACCTATGGTCGTCTCACTGATTAACACTGAACCCTGTGGGAGTCTCAATGATTAACACTGAACCCTGTGGGAGTCTCACTGATTAACACTGAACCCTGTGGGAGTCTCACTGATTAACACTGAACGCTGTGGGAGTCTCACTGATTAACACTGAACCCTGTGGGAGTATCAATGATTAACACTGAACCCTGTGGGAGTCTCACTGATTAACACTGAACCCTATGGGAGTCTCACTGATTAACACTGAACCCTGTGGGAGCCTCACTGATTAACACTGAACCCTGTGGGAGTCTCACTGATTAACACTGAACCCTATGCGAGTCTCACTGATTAACACTGAACCGTATGGGAGTCTCACTGATTAACACTGAAACCTGTCGAAGTTTCAGTGATTAACACTGAACCCTGTGGGAGTCTCACTGATTAATACTGAACCCTGTGGGAGTCTCACTGATTAACACTGAACCCTATGGGAGTCTCACTGATTAATACTGAACCCTGTGGGAGTCTCACTGATTAACAATGAACCCTGTGGGATTCTCACTGATTAACACTGAACCCTATGCGAGTCTCAATGATTAACACTGAACTGGGAGTCTCACTGATTAACACTGAAACTTGTGGGAGCCTCACTGATTAACACTGAACCCTATGGGAGTCTCACTGATTAACACTCAACCCTATGGGAGTCTCAGTGATTGTCACTGAAACCTATGGTCGTCTCACTGATTAACACTGAACCCTGTGGGAGTCTCAATGATTAACACTGAACCCTGTGGGAGTCTCACTGATTAACACTGAACCCTGTGGGAGTCTCACAGATTAACACTGAAAGCTGTGGGAGTCTCACAGATTAACACTGAACGCTGTGGGAGTCTTACAGATTAACACTGAACGCTGTGGGAGTCTCACTGATTAACACTGAACCCTGTGAGAGGCTCACTGATTAACACTGATCCCTGTGGGAGTCTCACTGATTAACACTGAACCCTATGGGAGTCTCACTGATTAACACTGAACCCTGTGGGAGTCTCACTGATTAACACTGAACCCTGTGGGAGTCTCACTGATTAACACTGATCCCTATGGGAGTCTCACTGATTAACACTGAACCCTATGGGAGTCTCACTGATTAACACTGAAACCTGTCGGAGTTTCAGTGATTAACACTGAACCCTGTGGTAGTCTCACTGATTAATACTGAACCCTGTGGGAGTCTCACTGATTAACACTGAACCCTGTGGGAGTCTCACTGATTAACACTGAACCCTGTGGGAGTCTCACTGATTAACACTGAACCCTGTGGGAGTCTCACTGATTAACACTGAACCCTGTGGGAGTCTCACTGATTAACACTGAAACCTGTCGGAGTTTCAGTGATTAACACTGAACCCTGTGGGAGTCTCACTGATTAACACTGAACCCTGTGGGAGTCTCACTTATTAACACTGAACCCTATGGGAGTCACACTGATTAACACTGAACCCTATGGGAGTCTCACTGATTAACACTGAACCCTATGGGAGTCTCACTGATTAACACTGAACCCTGTGGGAGTCTCACTTATTAACACTGAACCCTATGGGAGTCTCAATAATTAACACTGAACCCTATGGGAGTCTCACTGATTAACACTGAACCCTACGGGAGACTCATTGATTAACACTGAACCCTACGGGAGTCTCAGTGATTAACACTGAACACTATGGGAGTCTCACTGATTTACACTGAACCCTGTGGGAGTCTCACTGATTAACACTGAACCCTATGGGAGTCTCACTGATTAACACTGAACCCTATGGGAGTCTCACTGATTAACACTGAACCCTATGGGAGTCTCACTGATTAACAGTGAATCCTATGGGAGTCTCACTGATTAACACTGAACCCTGTGGGAGTCTCACTGATTAACACTGAACCCTGTGGAAGACTCAATGATGAACAGTGAACCATATGGGAGTCTCACTGATTAACACTGAACCCTGTGGGAATCTCACTGATTATCCCTGAACCCTGTGGGAGTCTCACTGATTAACACTGAACCCTGTGGGAGTCTCCCTGATTATCCCTGAACCCTGTGGGAGTCTCACTGATTAACACTTAACCCTGTGGGAGCCTCACTGATTAACACTGAACCCTGTGGGAGTCTCACTGATTAACACTGAACCCTGTGGGAGTCTCACTGATTAAAACTGAACCATGTGGGAGCCTCATTGATTAACACTGGACCCTGTGGGAGTCTCACTGATTAACACTGAACCCTGTGGGTGTCTCACTGATTAACACTGAACCCTGTGGGAGTCTCACTGATTAACACTGAACCCTGTGGGAGTCTCACTGATTAACACACGGACCCTGGGGGAGTCTCACTGATTAACACACGAACCATAGGGGAGTGTCACTGATTAACACTGAACCCTATGGGAGTCTCACTGATTAACACTGAACTCTGTGGGAGTCTCACTGATTAACACTGAACCCTGTGGGAGCCTCACTGATTACACCGAACCCTATGGGAGTCTCACTGATTAACACTCAACCCTATGGGAGTCTCAGTGATTGTCACTGAAACCTATGGTCGTCTCACTGATTAACACTGAACCCTGTGGGAGTCTCAATGATTAACACTGAACCCTGTGGGAGTCTCACTGATTAACACTGAACCCTGTGGGAGTCTCACAGATTAACACTGAACGCTGTGGGAGTCTCACTGATTAACACTGAACCCTGTGGGAGTATCACTGATTAACACTGAACCCTGTGGGAGTCTCACTGATTAACACTGAACCCTGTGGGAGCCTCACTGATTAACACTGAACCCTGTGGGAGTCTCACTGATTAACACTGAACCCTATGCGAGTCTCACTGATTAACACTGAACCGTATGGGAGTCTCACTGATTAACACTGAAACCTGTCGGAGTTTCAGTGATTAACACTGAACCCTGTGGGAGTCTCACTGATTAATACTGAACCCTGTGGGAGTCTCACTGATTAAGACTGAACCCTATGGGAGTCTCACTGATTAATACTGAACCCTGTGGGAGTCTCACTGATTAACACTGAACCCTGTGGGAGTCTCACTGATTAACACTGAACCCTATGCGAGTCTCAATGATTAACACTGAACCCTATGGGAGTCTCACTGATTAACACTGAAACTTGTGGGAGCCTCACTGATTAACACTGAACCCTATGGGAGTCTCACTGATTAACACTCAACCCTATGGGAGTCTCAGTGATTGTCACTGAAACCTATGGTCGTCTCACTGATTAACACTGAACCCTGTGGGAGTCTCAATGATTAACACTGAACCCTATGGGAGTCTCACTGATTAACACTGAAACTTGTGGGAGCCTCACTGATTAACACTGAACCCTGTGGGAGTCTCACTGATTAACACTGAACCCTGTGGGAGTCTCACTGATTAACACTGAACCCTGTGGAAGACTCAATGATGAACAGTGAACCCTATGGGAGTCTCACTGATTAACACTGAACCCTGTGGGAGTCTCACTGATTATCCCTGAACCCTGTGGGAGTCTCACTGATTAACACTGAACCCTGTGGGAGTCTCACTGATTATCCCTGAACCCTGTGGGAGTCTCACTGATTAACACTGAACCCTGTGGGAGCCTCACTGATTAACACTGAACCCTGTGGGAGTCTCACTGATTAACACTGATCCCTGTGGGAGTCTCACTGATTAACACTGAAACCTGTCGGAGTTTCAGTGATTAACACTGAACCCTGTGGGAGTCTCACTGATTAATACTGAACCCTGTGGGAGTCTCACTGATTAACACTGAACCCTGTGGGAGTCTCACTTATTAACACTGAACCCTATGGGAGTCACACTGATTAACACTGAACCCTATGGGAGTCTCACTGATTAACACTGAACCCTGTGGGAGTCTCATTGATTAACACTGATACCTGTGGGAGTCTCACTGAATAACACTGAAACCTATGGGAGTCTCACTGATTAACACTGAACCCTACGGGAGTCTCATTGATTAACACTGAACCCTACGGGAGTCTCAGTGATTAACACTGAACACTATGGGAGTCTCACTGAGTTACACTGAACCCTGTGGGAGTCTCAATGATTAACACTGGACCATGTGGGAGTCTCACTGATTAACACCGAACCCTATGGGAGTCTCACTGATTAACACTGAACCCTATGGGAGTCTCACTGATTAACACTGAACCCTATGGGAGTCTCACTGATTAACAGTGAATCCTATGGGAGTCTCACTGATTAACACTGAACCCTGTGGGAGTCTCACTGATTAACACTGAACCCTGTGGAAGACTCAATGATGAACAGTGAACCCTATGGGAGTCTCACTGATTAACACTGAACCCTGTGGGAATCTCACTGATTATCCCTGAACCCTGTGGGAGTCTCACTGATTAACACTGAACCCTGTGGGAGTCTCACTGATTATCCCTGAACCCTGTGGGAGTCTCACTGATTAACACTGAACCCTGTGGGAGCCTCACTGATTAACACTGAACCCTGTGGGAGTCTCACTGATTAACACTGAACCCTGTGGGAGTCTCACTGATTAACACTGAACCCTGTGGGAGCCTCAGTGATTAACACTGGACCCTGTGGGAGTCTCACTGATTGACACTGAACCCTGTGGGAGTCTCACTGATTAACACTGAACCCTGTGGGAGTCTCACTGATTAACACTGAACCCTGTTGGAGTCTTACTGATTAACACTGAACCCTGTGGGAGTCTCACTGATTAACACAGACCCTGGGGGAGTCTCACTGATTAACACACGAACCATAGGGGAGTGTCACTGATTAACACTGAACCCTATGGGAGTCTCACTGATTAACACTGAACTTTGTGGGAGTCTCACTGATTAACACTGAACCCTGTGGGAGCCTCACTGATTAACACTGAACCCTATGGGAGTCTCACTGATTAACACTGAATCCTATGGGAGTCTCAGTGATTGTCACTGAAACCTATGGTCGTCTCACTGATTAACACTGAACCCTGTGGGAGTCTCAATGATTAACACTGAACCCTGTGGGAGTCTCACTGATTAACACTGAACCCTGTGGGAGTCTCACTGATTAACACTGAACGCTGTGGGAGTCTCACTGATTAACACTGAACCCTGTGGGAGTATCAATGATTAACACTGAACCCTGTGGGAGTCTCACTGATTAACACTGAACCCTATGGGAGTCTCACTGATTAACACTGAACCCTGTGGGAGCCTCACTGATTAACACTGAACCCTGTGGGAGTCTCACTGATTAACACTGAACCCTATGCGAGTCTCACTGATTAACACTGAACCGTATGGGAGTCTCACTGATTAACACTGAAACCTGTCGAAGTTTCAGTGATTAACACTGAACCCTGTGGGAGTCTCACTGATTAATACTGAACCCTGTGGGAGTCTCACTGATTAACACTGAACCCTATGGGAGTCTCACTGATTAATACTGAACCCTGTGGGAGTCTCACTGATTAACAATGAACCCTGTGGGATTCTCACTGATTAACACTGAACCCTATGCGAGTCTCAATGATTAACACTGAACTGGGAGTCTCACTGATTAACACTGAAACTTGTGGGAGCCTCACTGATTAACACTGAACCCTATGGGAGTCTCACTGATTAACACTCAACCCTATGGGAGTCTCAGTGATTGTCACTGAAACCTATGGTCGTCTCACTGATTAACACTGAACCCTGTGGGAGTCTCAATGATTAACACTGAACCCTGTGGGAGTCTCACTGATTAACACTGAACCCTGTGGGAGTCTCACAGATTAACACTGAAAGCTGTGGGAGTCTCACAGATTAACACTGAACGCTGTGGGAGTCTTACAGATTAACACTGAACGCTGTGGGAGTCTCACTGATTAACACTGAACCCTGTGAGAGGCTCACTGATTAACACTGATCCCTGTGGGAGTCTCACTGATTAACACTGAACCCTATGGGAGTCTCACTGATTAACACTGAACCCTGTGGGAGTCTCACTGATTAACACTGAACCCTGTGGGAGTCTCACTGATTAACACTGATCCCTATGGGAGTCTCACTGATTAACACTGAACCCTATGGGAGTCTCACTGATTAACACTGAAACCTGTCGGAGTTTCAGTGATTAACACTGAACCCTGTGGTAGTCTCACTGATTAATACTGAACCCTGTGGGAGTCTCACTGATTAACACTGAACCCTGTGGGAGTCTCACTGATTAACACTGAACCCTGTGGGAGTCTCACTGATTAACACTGAACCCTGTGGGAGTCTCACTGATTAACACTGAACCCTGTGGGAGTCTCACTGATTAACACTGAAACCTGTCGGAGTTTCAGTGATTAACACTGAACCCTGTGGGAGTCTCACTGATTAACACTGAACCCTGTGGGAGTCTCACTTATTAACACTGAACCCTATGGGAGTCACACTGATTAACACTGAACCCTATGGGAGTCTCACTGATTAACACTGAACCCTACGGGAGTCTCATTGATTAACACTGAACCCTACGGGAGTCTCAGTGATTAACACTGAACACTATGGGAGTCTCACTGATTTACACTGAACCCTGTAGGAGTCTCAATGATTAACACTGGACCATGTGGGAGTCTCACTGATTAACACTGAACCCTATGGGATTCTCACTGATTAACACTGAACCCTATGGGAGTCTCACTGATTAACACTGAACCCTATGGGTGTCTCACTGATTAACAGTGAATCATATGGGAGTCTCACTGATTAACACTGAACCCTGTGGGAGTCTCACTGATTGTCCCTGAACCCTGTGGGAGTCTCACTGATTAACACTGAACCCTGTGGGAGTCTCACTGATTAACACTGAACCCTGTGGGAGCCTCACTGATTAACACTGAACCCTGTGGGAGTCTCACTGATTATCCCTGAACCCTGTGGGAGTCTCACTGATTATCCCTGAACCCTGTGGGAGTCTCACTGATTAACACTGAACCCTGTGGGAGCCTCACTGATTAACACTGAACCCTGTGGGAGTCTCACTGATTAACACTGAACCCTGTGGGAGTCTCACTGATTAACACTGAAACCTGTCGGAGTTTCAGTGATTAACACTGAACCCTGTGGGAGTCTCACTGATTAATACTGAACCCTGTGCGAGCCTCACTGATTAACACTGAACCCTGTGGGAGTCTCACTGATTAACACTGAACCCTATGCGAGTCTCACTGATTAACACTGAACCGTATGGGAGTCTCACTGATTAACACTGAAACCTGTCGGAGTTTCAGTGATTAACACTGAACCCTGTGGGAGTCTCACTGATTAATACTGAACCCTGTGGGAGTCTCACTGATTAACACTGAACCCTATGGGAGTCTCACTGATTAATACTGAACCCTGTGGGAGTCTCACTGATTAACAATGAACCCTGTGGGATTCTCACTGATTAACACTGAACCCTATGCGAGTCTCAATGATTAACACTGAACTGGGAGTCTCACTGATTAACACTGAAACTTGTGGGAGCCTCACTGATTAACACTGAACCCTATGGGAGTCTCACTGATTAACACTCAACCCTATGGGAGTCTCAGTGATTGTCACTGAAACCTATGGTCGTCTCACTGATTAACACTGAACCCTGTGGGAGTCTCAATGATTAACACTGAACCCTGTGGGAGTCTCACTGATTAACACTGAACCCTGTGGGAGTCTCACAGATTAACACTGAAAGCTGTGGGAGTCTCACAGATTAACACTGAACGCTGTGGGAGTCTCACTGATTAACACTGAACCCTGTGAGAGGCTCACTGATTAACACTGATCCCTGTGGGAGTCTCACTGATTAACACTGAACCCTATGGGAGTCTCACTGATTAACACTGAACCCTGTGGGAGTCTCACTGATTAACACTGAACCCTGTGGGAGTCTCACTGATTAACACTGATCCCTATGGGAGTCTCACTGATTAACACTGAACCCTATGGGAGTCTCACTGATTAACACTGAAACCTGTCGGAGTTTCAGTGATTAACACTGAACCCTGTGGTAGTCTCACTGATTAATACTGAACCCTGTGGGAGTCTCACTGATTAACACTGAACCCTGTGGGAGTCTCACTGATTAACACTGAACCCTGTGGGAGTCTCACTGATTAACACTGAACCCTGTGGGAGTCTCACTGATTAACACTGAACCCTGTGGGAGTCTCACTGATTAACACTGAAACCTGTCGGAGTTTCAGTGATTAACACTGAACCCTGTGGGAGTCTCACTGATTAACACTGAACCCTGTGGGAGTCTCACTTATTAACACTGAACCCTATGGGAGTCACACTGATTAACACTGAACCCTATGGGAGTCTCACTTATTAACACTGAACCCTGTGGGAGTCTCATTGATTAACACTGATACCTGTGAGAGTCTCACTGAATAACACTGAAACCTATGGGAGTCTCACTGATTAACACTGAACCCTATGGGAGTCTCAATGATTAACACTGAACCCTATGGGAGTCTCACTGATTAACACTGAACCCTACGGGAGTCTCATTGATTAACACTGAACCCTACGGGAGTCTCAGTGATTAACACTGAACACTATGGGAGTCTCACTGATTTACACTGAACCCTGTAGGAGTCTCAATGATTAACACTGGACCATGTGGGAGTCTCACTGATTAACACTGAACCCTATGGGATTCTCACTGATTAACACTGAACCCTATGGGAGTCTCACTGATTAACACTGAACCCTATGGGTGTCTCACTGATTAACAGTGAATCATATGGGAGTCTCACTGATTAACACTGAACCCTGTGGGAGTCTCACTGATTAACACTGAACCCTGTGGAAGTCTCAATGATGAACAGTGAACCCTATGGGAGTCTCACTGATTAATACTGAACCCTGTGGGAGTCTCACTGATTAACACTGAACCCTGTGGGAGTCTCACTGATTAACACTGAACCCTGTGGGAGTCTCACTTATTAACACTGAACCCTATGGGAGTCACACTGATTAACACTGAACCCTATGGGCGTCTCACTGATTAACACTGAACCCTGTGGGAGTCTCATTGATTAACACTGATACCTGTGGGAGTCTCACTGAATAACACTGAAACCTATGGGAGTCTCACTGATTAACACTGAACCCTATGGGAGTCTCAATAATTAACACTGAACCCTATGGGAGTCTCACTGATTAACACCTTACCCTACGGGAGTCTCATTGATTAACACTGAACCCTACGGGAGTCTCAGTGATTAACACTGAACACTATGGGAGTCTCACTGATTTACACTGAACCCTGTGGGAGTCTCAAAGATTAACACTGAACCATGTGGGAGTCTCACTGATTAACACCGAACCCTATGGGAGTCTCACTGATTAACACTGAACCCTATGGGAGTCTCACTGATTAACACTGAACCCTATGGGAGTCTCACTGATTAACAGTGAATCCTATGGGAGTCTCACTGATTAACACTGAACCCTGTGGGAGTCTCACTGATTAACACTGAACCCTGTGGAAGACTCAATGATGAACAGTGAACCCTATGGGAGTCTCACTGATTAACACTGAACCCTGTGGGAGTCTCACTGATTATCCCTGAACCCTGTGGGAGTCTCACTGATTAACACTGAACCCTGTGGGAGTCTCACTGATTATCCCTGAACCCTGTGGGAGTCTCACTGATTAACACTGAACCCTGTGGGAGCCTCACTGATTAACACTGAACCCTGTGGGAGTCTCACTGATTAACACTGAACCCTGTGGGAGTCTCACTGATTAACACTGAAACCTGTCGGAGTTTCAGTGATTAACACTGAACCCTGTGGGAGGCTCACTGATTAATACTGAACCCTGTGGGAGTCTCACTGATTAACACTGAACCCTGTGGGAGTCTCACTTATTAACACTGAACCCTATGGGAGTCACACTGATTAACACTGAACCCTATGGGAATCTCACTGATTAACACTGAACCCAGTGGGAGTCTCATTGATTAACACTGATACCTGTGGGAGTTTCACTGAATAACACTGAAACCTATGGGAGTCTCACTGATTAACACTGAACCCTATGGGAGTCTCAATAATTAACACTGAACCCTATGGGAGTCTCACTGATTAACACTGAACCCTACGGGAGACTCATTGATTAACACTGAACCCTACGGGAGTCTCAGTGATTAACACTGAACACTATGGGAGTCTCACTGATTTACACTGAACCCTGTGGGAGTCTCACTGATTAACACTGAACCCTATGGGAGTCTCACTGATTAACACTGAACCCTATGGGAGTCTCACTGATTAACACTGAACCCTATGGGAGTCTCACTGATTAACAGTGAATCCTATGGGAGTCTCACTGATTAACACTGAACCCTGTGGGAGTCTCACTGATTAACACTGAACCCTGTGGAAGACTCAATGATGAACAGTGAACCATATGGGAGTCTCACTGATTAACACTGAACCCTGTGGGAATCTCACTGATTATCCCTGAACCCTGTGGGAGTCTCACTGATTAACACTGAACCCTGTGGGAGTCTCCCTGATTATCCCTGAACCCTGTGGGAGTCTCACTGATTAACACTTAACCCTGTGGGAGCCTCACTGATTAACACTGAACCCTGTGGGAGTCTCACTGATTAACACTGAACCCTGTGGGAGTCTCACTGATTAAAACTGAACCATGTGGGAGCCTCATTGATTAACACTGGACCCTGTGGGAGTCTCACTGATTAACACTGAACCCTGTGGGTGTCTCACTGATTAACACTGAACCCTGTGGGAGTCTCACTGATTAACACTGAACCCTGTGGGAGTCTCACTGATTAACACACGGACCCTGGGGGAGTCTCACTGATTAACACACGAACCATAGGGGAGTGTCACTGATTAACACTGAACCCTATGGGAGTCTCACTGATTAACACTGAACTCTGTGGGAGTCTCACTGATTAACACTGAACCCTGTGGGAGCCTCACTGATTACACCGAACCCTATGGGAGTCTCACTGATTAACACTCAACCCTATGGGAGTCTCAGTGATTGTCACTGAAACCTATGGTCGTCTCACTGATTAACACTGAACCCTGTGGGAGGCTCAATGATTAACACTGAACCCTGTGGGAGTCTCACTGATTAACACTGAACCCTGTGGGAGTCTCACAGATTAACACTGAACGCTGTGGGAGTCTCACTGATTAACACTGAACCCTGTGGGAGTATCACTGATTAACACTGAACCCTGTGGGAGTCTCACTGATTAACACTGAACCCTGTGGGAGCCTCACTGATTAACACTGAACCCTGTGGGAGTCTCACTGATTAACACTGAACCCTATGCGAGTCTCACTGATTAACACTGAACCGTATGGGAGTCTCACTGATTAACACTGAAACCTGTCGGAGTTTCAGTGATTAACACTGAACCCTGTGGGAGTCTCACTGATTAATACTGAACCCTGTGGGAGTCTCACTGATTAAGACTGAACCCTATGGGAGTCTCACTGATTAATACTGAACCCTGTGGGAGTCTCACTGATTAACACTGAACCCTGTGGGAGTCTCACTGATTAACACTGAACCCTATGCGAGTCTCAATGATTAACACTGAACCCTATGGGAGTCTCACTGATTAACACTGAAACTTGTGGGAGCCTCACTGATTAACACTGAACCCTATGGGAGTCTCACTGATTAACACTCAACCCTATGGGAGTCTCAGTGATTGTCACTGAAACCTATGGTCGTCTCACTGATTAACACTGAACCCTGTGGGAGTCTCAATGATTAACACTGAACCCTATGGGAGTCTCACTGATTAACACTGAAACTTGTGGGAGCCTCACTGATTAACACTGAACCCTGTGGGAGTCTCACTGATTAACACTGAACCCTGTGGGAGTCTCACTGATTAACACTGAACCCTGTGGAAGACTCAATGATGAACAGTGAACCCTATGGGAGTCTCACTGATTAACACTGAACCCTGTGGGAGTCTCACTGATTATCCCTGAACCCTGTGGGAGTCTCACTGATTAACACTGAACCCTGTGGGAGTCTCACTGATTATCCCTGAACCCTGTGGGAGTCTCACTGATTAACACTGAACCCTGTGGGAGCCTCACTGATTAACACTGAACCCTGTGGGAGTCTCACTGATTAACACTGATCCCTGTGGGAGTCTCACTGATTAACACTGAAACCTGTCGGAGTTTCAGTGATTAACACTGAACCCTGTGGGAGTCTCACTGATTAATACTGAACCCTGTGGGAGTCTCACTGATTAACACTGAACCCTGTGGGAGTCTCACTTATTAACACTGAACCCTATGGGAGTCACACTGATTAACACTGAACCCTATGGGAGTCTCACTGATTAACACTGAACCCTGTGGGAGTCTCATTGATTAACACTGATACCTGTGGGAGTCTCACTGAATAACACTGAAACCTATGGGAGTCTCACTGATTAACACTGAACCCTACGGGAGTCTCATTGATTAACACTGAACCCTACGGGAGTCTCAGTGATTAACACTGAACACTATGGGAGTCTCACTGATTTACACTGAACCCTGTGGGAGTCTCAATGATTAACACTGGACCATGTGGGAGTCTCACTGATTAACACCGAACCCTATGGGAGTCTCACTGATTAACACTGAACCCTATGGGAGTCTCACTGATTAACACTGAACCCTATGGGAGTCTCACTGATTAACAGTGAATCCTATGGGAGTCTCACTGATTAACACTGAACCCTGTGGGAGTCTCACTGATTAACACTGAACCCTGTGGAAGACTCAATGATGAACAGTGAACCCTATGGGAGTCTCACTGATTAACACTGAACCCTGTGGGAATCTCACTGATTATCCCTGAACCCTGTGGGAGTCTCACTGATTAACACTGAACCCTGTGGGAGTCTCACTGATTATCCCTGAACCCTGTGGGAGTCTCACTGATTAACACTGAACCCTGTGGGAGCCTCACTGATTAACACTGAACCCTGTGGGAGCCTCAGTGATTAACACTGGACCCTGTGGGAGTCTCACTGATTGACACTGAACCCTGTGGGAGTCTCACTGATTAACACTGAACCCTGTGGGAGCCTCACTGATTAACACCGAACCCTATGGGAGTCTCACTGATTAACACTCAACCCTATGGGAGTCTCAGTGATTGTCACTGAAACCTATGGTCGTCTCACTGATTAACACTGAACCCTGTGGGAGTCTCAATGATTAACACTGAACCCTGTGGGAGTCTCACTGATTAACACTGAACCCTGTGGGAGTCTCACAGATTAACACTGAACGCTGTGGGAGTCTCACTGATTAACACTGAACCCTGTGGGAGTATCACTGATTAACACTGAACCCTGTGGGAGTCTCACTGATTAACACTGAACCCTGTGGGAGCCTCACTGATTAACACTGAACCCTGTGGGAGTCTCACTGATTAACACTGAACCCTATGCGAGTCTCACTGATTAACACTGAACCGTATGGGAGTCTCACTGATTAACACTGAAACCTGTCGGAGTTTCAGTGATTAACACTGAACCCTGTGGGAGTCTCACTGATTAATACTGAACCCTGTGGGAGTCTCACTGATTAACACTGAACCCTATGGGAGTCTCACTGATTAATACTGAACCCTGTGGGAGTCTCACTGATTAACACTGAACCCTGTGGGAGTCTCACTGATTAACACTGAACCCTATGCGAGTCTCAATGATTAACACTGAACCCTATGGGAGTCTCACTGAATAACACTGAAACTTGTGGGAGCCTCACTGATTAACACTGAACCCTATGGGAGTCTCACTGATTAACACTCAACCCTATGGGAGTCTCAGTGATTGTCACTGAAACCTATGGTCGTCTCACTGATTAACACTGAACCCTGTGGGAGTCTCAATGATTAACACTGAACCCTGTGGGAGTCTCACTGATTAACACTGAACCCTGTGGGAGTCTCACAGATTAACACTGAACGCTGTGGGAGTCTCACAGATTAACACTGAACACTGTGGGAGTCTCACTGATTAACACTGAACCCTGTGAGAGGCTCACTGATTAACACTGATCCCTGTGGGAGTCTCACTGATTAACACTGAACCCTATGGGAGTCTCACTGATTAACACTGAACCCTGTGGGAGTCTCACTGATTAACACTGAACCCTGTGGGAGACTCACTGATTAACACTGAACCCTGTGGGAGTCTCACTGATTAACACTGAACCCTGTGGGAGTCTGACTGATTAACACTGAACCCTGTGGGAGTCTCACTGATTAACACTGAACCCTGTGGGAGTCTCACTGATTAACACTGAAACCTGTCGGAGTTTCAGTGATTAACACTGAACCCTGTGGGAGTCTCACTGATTAATACTGAACCCTGTGGGAGTCTCACTGATTAACACTGAACCCTGTGGAAGTCTCAATGATGAACAGTGAACCCTATGGGAGTCTCACTGATTAATACTGAACCCTGTGGGAGTCTCACTGATTAACACTGAACCCTGTGGGAGTCTCACTGATTAACACTGAACCCTGTGGGAGTCTCACTGATTAACACTGAACCCTGTGGGAGTCTCACTGATTAACACTGAACCCTGTGGGAGTCTCACTGATTAACACTGAACCCTGTGGGAGTCTCACTGATTAACACTGAAACCTGTCGGAGTTTCAGTGATTAACACTGAACCCTGTGGGAGTCTCACTGATTAATACTGAACCCTGTGGGAGTCTCACTGATTAACACTGAACCCTGTGGGAGTCTCACTTATTAACACTGAACCCTATGGGAGTCACACTGATTAACACTGAACCCTATGGGAGTCTCACTGATTAACACTGAACCCTGTGGGAGTCTCATTGATTAACACTGATACCTGTGGGAGTCTCACTGAATAACACTGAAACCTATGGGAGACTCACTGATTAACACTGAACCCTATGGGAGTCTCAATAATTAACACTGAACCCTATGGGAGTCTCACTGATTAACACTGAACCCTACAGGAGTCTCATTGATTAAGACTGAACCCTACGGGAGTCTCAGTGATTAACACTGAACACTATGGGAGTCTCACTGATTTACACTGAACCCTGTGGGGTCTCAATGATTAACACTGGACCATGTGGGAGTCTCACTGATTAACACCGAACCCTATGGGAGTCTCAGTGATTAACACTGAACCCTATGGGAGTCTCACTGATTAACACTGAATCCTATGGGAGTCTCACTGATTAACACTGAACCCTGTGGGAGTCTCACTGATTAACACTGAACCCTGTGGAAGACTCAATGATGAACAGTGAACCCTATGGGAGTCTCACTGATTAACACTGAACCCTGTGGGAGTCTCACTGATTATCCCTGAACCCTGTGGGAGTCTCACTGATTAACACTGAACCCTGTGGGAGTCTTACTGATTATCCCTGAACCCTGTGGGAGTCTCACTGATTAACACTGAACCCTGTGGGAGCCTCACTGATTAACACTGAACCCTGTGGGAGTCTCACTGATTAACACTGAACCCTGTGGGAGTCTCACTGATTAACACTGAACCCTGTGGGAGTCTCACTGATTAACACTGAACCCTGTGGGAGTCTCACTGATTAACACACGGACCCTGGGGGAGTCTCACTGATTAACACACGAACCATAGGGGAGTGTCACTGATTAACACTGAACCCTATGGGAGTCTCACTGATTAACACTGAACCCTATGGGAGTCTCACTGATTAACACTGAACCCTGTGGGAGTCTCACTGATTAACAGTGAACCCTGTGGGAGTCTCACTGATTAACACTGAACCCTGTGGGAGTCTCACTGATTAACACTGAACCCTGTGGGAGTCTCACTGATTAACACTGAACCCTGTGGGAGTCTCACTGATTAACACTGAACCCTGTGGGAGTCTCACTGATTAACAGTGAAACCTGTCGGAGTTTCAGTGATTAACACTGAACCCTGTGGGAGTCTCACTGATTAATACTGAACCCTGTGGGAGTCTCACTGATTAACACTGAACCCTGTGGAAGTCTCAATGATGAACAGTGAACCCTATGGGAGTCTCACTGATTAATACTGAACCCTGTGGGAGTCTCACTGATTAACACTGAACCCTGTGGGAGTCTCACTGATTAACACTGAACCCTGTGGGAGTCTCACTGATTAACACTGAACCCTGTGGGAGTCTCACTGATTACCACTGAACCCTGTGGGAGTCTCACTGATTAACACTGAACCCTGTGGGAGTCTCACTGATTAACACTGAACCCTGTGGGAGTCTCACTGATTAACACTGAAACCTTTCGGAGTTTCAGTGATTAACACTGAACCCTGTGGGAGTCTCACTGATTAATACTGAACCCTGTGGGAGTCTCACTGATTAACACTGAACCCTGTGGGAGTCTCACTTATTAACACTGAACCCTATGGGAGTCACACTGATTAACACTGAACCCTATGGGAGTCTCACTGATTAACACTGAACCCTGTGGGAGTCTCATTGATTAACACTGATACCTGTGGGAGTCTCACTGAATAACACTGAAACCTATGGGAGTCTCACTGATTTACACTGAACCCTATGGGATTCTCAATAATTAACACTGAACCCTATGGGAGTCTCACTGATTAACACTGAACCCTATGGGAGTCACACTGATTAACAGTGAACCCTATGGGAGTCTCACTGATTAACACTGAACCCTGTGGGAGTCTCAATGATTAACACTGGACCATGTGGGAGTCTCACTGATTAACACCGAACCCTATGGGAGTCTCACTGATTAACACTGAACCCTATGGGAGTCTCACTGATTAACACTGAA
This sequence comes from Petromyzon marinus, assembly GCF_048934315.1. Taxonomy (NCBI): domain Eukaryota; kingdom Metazoa; phylum Chordata; class Hyperoartia; order Petromyzontiformes; family Petromyzontidae; genus Petromyzon; species Petromyzon marinus. Next base: position 25,444 of record NW_027423457.1, read on the forward strand.
CCCTATGGGAGTCTCACTGATTAACAGTGAATCCTATGGGAGTCTCACTGATTAACACTGAACCCTGTGGGAGTCTCACTGATTAACACTGAACCCTGTGGAAGACTCAATGATGAACAGTGAACCCTATGGGAGTCTCACTGATTAACACTGAACCCTGTGGGAGTCTCACTGATTATCCCTGAACCCTGTGGGAGTCCCACTGATTAACACTGAACCCTGTGGGAGTCTCACTGATTATCCCTAAACCCTGTGGGAGTCTCATTGATTAACACTGAACCCTGTGGGAGCCTCACTGATTAACACTGAACCCTGTGGGAGTCTCACTGATTAACACTGAACCCTGTGGGAGTCTCACTGATTAACACTGAACCCTGTGGCAGCCTCAGTGATTAACACTGGACCCTGTGGGAGTCTCACTGATTAACACTGAACCCTGTGGGAGTCTCACTGATTAACACTGAACCCTGTGGGAGTCTCACTGATTAACACTGAACCCTGTGGGAGTCTCACTGATTAACACACGGACCCTGGGGGAGTCTCACTGATTAACACACGAACCATAGGGGAGTGTCACTGATTAACACTGAACCCTATGGGAGTCTCACTGATTAACACTGAACTCTGTGGGAGTCTCACTGATTAACACTGAACCCTGTGGGAGCCTCACTGATTAACACTGAACCCTATGGGAGTCTCACTGATTAACACTCAACCCTATGGGAGTCTCAGTGATTGTCACTGAAACCTATGGTCGTCTCACTGATTAACACTGAACCCTGTGGGAGTCTCAATGATTAACACTGAACCCTGTGGGAGTCTCACTGATTAACACTGAACCCTGTGGGGGTCTCACAGATTAACACTGAACGCTGTGGGAGTCTCACTGATTAACACTGAACCCTGTGGAAGTCTCAATGATGAACAGTGAACCCTATGGGAGTCTCACTGATTAATACTGAACCCTGTGGGAGTCTCACTGATTAACACTGAACCCTGTGGGAGTCTCACTGATTAACACTGAACCCTGTGGGAGTCTCACTGATTAACACTGAACCCTGTGGGAGTCTCACTGATTACCACTGAACCCTGTGGGAGTCTCACTGATTAACACTGAACCCTGTGGGAGTCTCACTGATTAACACTGAACCCTGTGGGAGTCTCACTGATTAACACTGAAACCTTTCGGAGTTTCAGTGATTAACACTGAACCCTGTGGGAGTCTCACTGATTAATACTGAACCCTGTGGGAGTCTCACTGATTAACACTGAACCCTGTGGGAGTCTCACTTATTAACACTGAACCCTATGGGAGTCACACTGATTAACACTGAACCCTATGGGAGTCTCACTGATTAACACTGAACCCTGTGGGAGTCCCACTGATTAACACTCAACCCTATGGGAGTCTCAGTGATTGTCACTGAAACCTATGGTCGTCTCACTGATTAACACTGAACCCTGTGGGAGTCTCAATGATTAACACTGAACCCTGTGGGAGTCTCACTGATTAACACTGAACCCTGTGGGAGTCTCACAGATTAACACTGAACGCTGTGGGACTCTCACAGATTAACACTGAACGCTGTGGGAGTCTCACTGATTAACACTGAACCCTGTGAGAGGCTCACTGATTAACACTGATCCCTGTGGGAGTCTCACTGATTAACACTGAACCCTATGGGAGTCTCACTGATTAACACTGAACCCTGTGGGAGTCTCACTGATTAACACTGAACCCTGTGGGAGTCTCACTGATTAACACTGAACCCTGTGGGAGTCTCACTGATTAACACTGAACCCTGTGGGAGTCTGACTGATTAACACTGAACCCTGTGGGAGTCTCACTGATTAACACTGAACCCTGTGGGAGTCTCACTGATTAACACTGAAACCTGTCGGAGTTTCAGTGATTAACACTGAACCCTGTGGGAGTCTCACTGATTAATACTGAACCCTGTGGGAGTCTCACTGATTAACACTGAACCCTGTGGAAGTCTCAATGATGAACAGTGAACCCTATGGGAGTCTCACTGATTAATACTGAACCCTGTGGGAGTCTCACTGATTAACACTGAACCCTGTGGGAGTCTCACTGATTAACACTGAACCCTGTGGGAGTCTCACTGATTAACACTGAACCCTGTGGGAGTCTCACTGATTAACACTGAACCCTGTGGGAGTCTCACTGATTAACACTGAACCCTGTGGGAGTCTCACTGATTAACACTGAAACCTGTCGGAGTTTCAGTGATTAACACTGAACCCTGTGGGAGTCTCACTGATTAATACTGAACCCTGTGGGAGTCTCACTGATTAACACTGAACCCTGTGGGAGTCTCACTTATTAACACTGAACCCTCTGGGAGTCACACTGATTAACACTGAACCCTATGGGAGTCTCACTGATTAACACTGAACCCTGTGGGAGTCTCATTGATTAACACTGATACCTGTGGGAGTCTCACTGAATAACACTGAAACCTATGGGAGTCTCACTGATTAACACTGAACCCTATGGGAGTCTCAATAATTAACACTGAACCCTATGGGAGTCTCACTGATTAACACTGAACCCTACAGGAGTCTCATTGATTAACACTGAACCCTACGGGAGTCTCAGTGATTAACACTGAACACTATGGGAGTCTCACTGATTTACACTGAACCCTGTGGGAGTCTCAATGATTAACACTGGACCATGTGGGAGTCTCACTGATTAACACCGAACCCTATGGGAGTCTCACTGATTAACACTGAACCCTATGGGAGTCTCACTGATTAACACTGAATCCTATGGGAGTCTCACTGATTAACACTGAACCCTGTGGGAGTCTCACTGATTAACACTGAACCCTGTGGAAGACTCAATGATGAACAGTGAACCCTATGGGAGTCTCACTGATTAACACTGAACCCTGTGGGAGTCTCACTGATTATCCCTGAACCCTGTGGGAGTCTCACTGATTAACACTGAACCCTGTGGGAGTCTTACTGATTATCCCTGAACCCTGTGGGAGTCTCACTGATTAACACTGAACCCTGTGGGAGCCTCACTGATTAACACTGAACCCTGTGGGAGTCTCACTGATTAACACTGAACCATGTGGGAGTCTCACTGATTAACACTGAACCCTGTGGGAGTCTCACTGATTAACACTGAACCCTGTGGGAGTCTCACTGATTAACACACGGACCCTGGGGGAGTCTCACTGATTAACACACGAACCATAGGGGAGTGTCACTGATTAACACTGAACCCTATGGGAGTCTCACTGATTAACACTGAACCCTATGGGAGTCTCACTGATTAACACTGAACCCTGTGGGAGTCTCACTGATTAACAGTGAACCCTGTGGGAGTCTCACTGATTAACACTGAACCCTGTGGGAGTCTCACTGATTAACACTGAACCCTGTGGGAGTCTCACTGATTAACACTGAACCCTGTGGGAGTCTCACTGATTAACACTGAACCCTGTGGGAGTCTCACTGATTAACACTGAAACCTGTCGGAGTTTCAGTGATTAACACTGAACCCTGTGGGAGTCTCACTGATTAATACTGAACCCTGTGGGAGTCTCACTGATTAACACTGAACCCTGTGGAAGTCTCAATGATGAACAGTGAACCCTATGGGAGTCTCACTGATTAATACTGAACCCTGTGGGAGTCTCACTGATTAACACTGAACCCTGTGGGAGTCTCACTGATTAACACTGAACCCTGTGGGAGTCTCACTGATTAACACTGAACCCTGTGGGAGTCTCACTGATTACCACTGAACCCTGTGGGAGTCTCACTGATTAACACTGAACCCTGTGGGAGTCTCACTGATTAACACTGAACCCTGTGGGAGTCTCACTGATTAACACTGAAACCTTTCGGAGTTTCAGTGATTAACACTGAACCCTGTGGGAGTCTCACTGATTAATACTGAACCCTGTGGGAGTCTCACTGATTAACACTGAACGCTGTGGGAGTCTCACAGATTAACACTGAACGCTGTGGGAGTCTCACTGATTAACACTGAACCCTGTGAGAGGCTCACTGATTAACACTGATCCCTGTGGGAGTCTCACTGATTAACACTGAACCCTATGGGAGTCTCACTGATTAACACTGAACCCTGTGGGAGTCTCACTGATTAACACTGAACCCTGTGGGAGTCTCACTGATTAACACTGAACCCTGTGGGAGTCTCACTGATTAACACTGAACCCTGTGGGAGTCTGACTGATTAACACTGAACCCTGTGGGAGTCTCACTGATTAACACTGAACCCTGTGGGAGTCTCACTGATTAACACTGAAACCTGTCGGAGTTTCAGTGATTAACACTGAACCCTGTGGGAGTCTCACTGATTAATACTGAACCCTGTGGGAGTCTCACTGATTAACACTGAACCCTGTGGAAGTCTCAATGATGAACAGTGAACCCTATGGGAGTCTCACTGATTAATACTGAACCCTGTGGGAGTCTCACTGATTAACACTGAACCCTGTGGGAGTCTCACTGATTAACACTGAACCCTGTGGGAGTCTCACTGATTAACACTGAACCCTGTGGGAGTCTCACTGATTAACACTGAACCCTGTGGGAGTCTCACTGATTAACACTGAACCCTGTGGGAGTCTCACTGATTAACACTGAAACCTGTCGGAGTTTCAGTGATTAACACTGAACCCTGTGGGAGTCTCACTGATTAATACTGAACCCTGTGGGAGTCTCACTGATTAACACTGAACCCTGTGGGAGTCTCACTTATTAACACTGAACCCTATGGGAGTCACACTGATTAACACTGAACCCTATGGGAGTCTCACTGATTAACACTGAACCCTGTGGGAGTCTCATTGATTAACACTGATACCTGTGGGAGTCTCACTGAATAACACTGAAACCTATGGGAGTCTCACTGATTAACACTGAACCCTATGGGAGTCTCAATAATTAACACTGAACCCTATGGGAGTCTCACTGATTAACACTGAACCCTACAGGAGTCTCATTGATTAACACTGAACCCTACGGGAGTCTCAGTGATTAACACTGAACACTATGGGAGTCTCACTGATTTACACTGAACCCTGTGGGAGTCTCAATGATTAACACTGGACCATGTGGGAGTCTCACTGATTAACACCGAACCCTATGGGAGTCTCACTGATTAACACTGAACCCTATGGGAGTCTCACTGATTAACACTGAATCCTATGGGAGTCTCACTGATTAACACTGAACCCTGTGGGAGTCTCACTGATTAACACTGAACCCTGTGGAAGACTCAATGATGAACAGTGAACCCGATGGGAGTCTCACTGATTAACACTGAACCCTGTGGGAGTCTCACTGATTATCCCTGAACCCTGTGGGAGTCTCACTGATTAACACTGAACCCTGTGGGAGTCTTACTGATTATCCCTGAACCCTGTGGGAGTCTCACTGATTAACACTGAACCCTGTGGGAGCCTCACTGATTAACACTGAACCCTGTGGGAGTCTCACTGATTAACACTGAACCATGTGGGAGTCTCACTGATTAACACTGAACCCTGTGGGAGTCTCACTGATTAACACTGAACCCTGTGGGAGTCTCACTGATTAACACACGGACCCTGGGGGAGTCTCACTGATTAACACACGAACCATAGGGGAGTGTCACTGATTAACACTGAACCCTATGGGAGTCTCACTGATTAACACTGAACCCTATGGGAGTCTCACTGATTAACACTGAACCCTGTGGGAGTCTCACTGATTAACAGTGAACCCTGTGGGAGTCTCACTGATTAACACTGAACCCTGTGGGAGTCTCACTGATTAACACTGAACCCTGTGGGAGTCTCACTGATTAACACTGAACCCTGTGGGAGTCTCACTGATTAACACTGAACCCTGTGGGAGTCTCACTGATTAACACTGAAACCTGTCGGAGTTTCAGTGATTAACACTGAACCCTGTGGGAGTCTCACTGATTAATACTGAACCCTGTGGGAGTCTCACTGATTAACACTGAACCCTGTGGAAGTCTCAATGATGAACAGTGAACCCTATGGGAGTCTCACTGATTAATACTGAACCCTGTGGGAGTCTCACTGATTAACACTGAACCCTGTGGGAGTCTCACTGATTAACACTGAACCCTGTGGGAGTCTCACTGATTAACACTGAACCCTGTGGGAGTCTCACTGATTACCACTGAACCCTGTGGGAGTCTCACTGATTAACACTGAACCCTGTGGGAGTCTCACTGATTAACACTGAACCCTGTGGGAGTCTCACTGATTAACACTGAAACCTTTCGGAGTTTCAGTGATTAACACTGAACCCTGTGGGAGTCTCACTGATTAATACTGAACCCTGTGGGAGTCTCACTGATTAACACTGAACCCTGTGGGAGTCTCACTTATTAACACTGAACCCTATGGGAGTCACACTGATTAACACTGAACCCTATGGGAGTCTCACTGATTAACACTGAACCCTGTGGGAGTCTCATTGATTAACACTGATACCTGTGGGAGTCTCACTGAATAACACTGAAACCTATGGGAGTCTCACTGATTTACACTGAACCCTATGGGATTCTCAATAATTAACACTGAACCCTATGGGAGTCTCACTGATTAACACTGAACCCTATGGGAGTCACACTGATTAACAGTGAACCCTATGGGAGTCTCACTGATTAACACTGAACCCTGTGGGAGTCTCAATGATTAACACTGGACCATGTGGGAGTCTCACTGATTAACACCGAACCCTATGGGAGTCTCACTGATTAACACTGAACCCTATGGGAGTCTCACTGATTAACACTGAACCCTATGGGAGTCTCACTGATTAACAGTGAATCCTATGGGAGTCTCACTGATTAACACTGAACCCTGTGGGAGTCTCACTGATTAACACTGAACCCTGTGGAAGACTCAATGATGAACAGTGAACCCTATGGGAGTCTCACTGATTAACACTGAACCCTGTGGGAGTCTCACTGATTATCCCTGCACCCTGTGGGAGTCCCACTGATTAACACTGAACCCTGTGGGAGTCTCACTGATTATCCCTGAACCCTGTGGGAGTCTCATTGATTAACACTGAACCCTGTGGGAGCCTCACTGATTAACACTGAACCCTGTGGGAGTCTCACTGATTAACACTGAACCCTGTGGGAGTCTCACTGATTAACACTGAACCCTGTGGGAGTCTCACTGATTAACACACGGACCCTGGGGGAGTCTCACTGATTAACACACGAACCATAGGGGAGTGTCACTGATTAACACTGAACCCTATGGGAGTCTCACTGATTAACACTGAACTCTGTGGGAGTCTCACTGATTAACACTGAACCCTGTGGGAGCCTCACTGATTACACCGAACCCTATGGGAGTCTCACTGATTAACACTCAACCCTATGGGAGTCTCAGTGATTGTCACTGAAACCTATGGTCGTCTCACTGATTAACACTGAACCCTGTGAGAGTCTCAATGATTAACACTGAACCCTGTGGGAGTCTCACTGATTAACACTGAACCCTGTGGGAGTCTCACAGATTAACACTGAACGCTGTGGGAGTCTCACTGATTAACACTGAACCCTGTGGGAGTATCACTGATTAACACTGAACCCTGTGGGAGTCTCACTGATTAACACTGAACCCTGTGGGAGCCTCACTGATTAACACTGAACCCTGTGGGAGTCTCACTGATTAACACTGAACCCTATGCGAGTCTCACTGATTAACACTGAACCGTATGGGAGTCTCACTGATTAACACTGAAACCTGTCGGAGTTTCAGTGATTAACACTGAACCCTGTGGGAGTCTCACTGATTAATACTGAACCCTGTGGGAGTCTCACTGATTAAGACTGAACCCTATGGGAGTCTCACTGATTAATACTGAACCCTGTGGGAGTCTCACTGATTAACACTGAACCCTGTGGGAGTCTCACTGATTAACACTGAACCCTATGCGAGTCTCAATGATTAACACTGAACCCTATGGGAGTCTCACTGATTAACACTGAAACTTGTGGGAGCCTCACTGATTAACACTGAACCCTATGGGAGTCTCACTGATTAACACTCAACCCTATGGGAGTCTCAGTGATTGTCACTGAAACCTATGGTCGTCTCACTGATTAACACTGAACCCTGTGGGAGTCTCAATGATTAACACTGAACCCTATGGGAGTCTCACTGATTAACACTGAAACTTGTGGGAGCCTCACTGATTAACACTGAACCCTGTGGGAGTCTCACTGATTAACACTGAACCCTGTGGGAGTCTCACTGATTAACACTGAACCCTGTGGAAGACTCAATGATGAACAGTGAACCCTATGGGAGTCTCACTGATTAACACTGAACCCTGTGGGAGTCTCACTGATTATCCCTGAACCCTGTGGGAGTCTCACTGATTAACACTGAACCCTGTGGGAGTCTCACTGATTATCCCTGAACCCTGTGGGAGTCTCACTGATTAACACTGAACCCTGTGGGAGCCTCACTGATTAACACTGAACCCTGTGGGAGTCTCACTGATTAACACTGAACCCTGTGGGAGTCTCACTGATTAACACTGAAACCTGTCGGAGTTTCAGTGATTAACACTGAACCCTGTGGGAGTCTCACTGATTAATACTGAACCCTGTGGGAGTCTCACTGATTAACACTGAACCCTGTGGGAGTCTCACTTATTAACACTGAACCCTATGGGAGTCACACTGATTAACACTGAACCCTATGGGAGTCTCACTGATTAACACTGAACCCTGTGGGAGTCTCATTGATTAACACTGATACCTGTGGGAGTCTCACTGAATAACACTGAAACCTATGGGAGTCTCACTGATTAACACTGAACCCTACGGGAGTCTCATTGATTAACACTGAACCCTACGGGAGTCTCAGTGATTAACACTGAACACTATGGGAGTCTCACTGATTTACACTGAACCCTGTGGGAGTCTCAATGATTAACACTGGACCATGTGGGAGTCTCACTGATTAACACCGAACCCTATGGGAGTCTCACTGATTAACACTGAACCCTATGGGAGTCTCACTGATTAACACTGAACCCTATGGGAGTCTCACTGATTAACAGTGAATCCTATGGGAGTCTCACTGATTAACACTGAACCCTGTGGGAGTCTCACTGATTAACACTGAACCCTGTGGAAGACTCAATGATGAACAGTGAACCCTATGGGAGTCTCACTGATTAACACTGAACCCTGTGGGAATCTCACTGATTATCCCTGAACCCTGTGGGAGTCTCACTGATTAACACTGAACCCTGTGGGAGTCTCACTGATTATCCCTGAACCCTGTGGGAGTCTCACTGATTAACACTGAACCCTGTGGGAGCCTCACTGATTAACACTGAACCCTGTGGGAGTCTCACTGATTAACACTGAACCCTGTGGGAGTCTCACTGATTAACACTGAACCCTGTGGGAGCCTCAGTGATTAACACTGGACCCTGTGGGAGTCTCACTGATTGACACTGAACCCTGTGGGAGTCTCACTGATTAACACTGAACCCTGTGGGAGTCTCACTGATTAACACTGAACCCTGTGGGAGTCTCACTGATTAACACACGGACCCTGGGGGAGTCTCACTGATTAACCCACGAACCATAGGGGAGTGTCACTGATTAACACTGAACCCTATGGGAGTATCACTGATTAACACTGAACTCTGTGGGAGTCTCACTGATTAACACTGAACCCTGTGGGAGCCTCACTGATTAACACCGAACCCTATGGGAGTCTCACTGATTAACACTCAACCCTATGGGAGTCTCAGTGATTGTCACTGAAACCTATGGTCGTCTCACTGATTAACACTGAACCCTGTGGGAGTCTCAATGATTAACACTGAACCCTGTGGGAGTCTCACTGATTAACACTGAACCCTGTGGGAGTCTCACTGATTAATACTGAACCCTGTGGGAGTCTCACTGATTAACACTGAACCCTGTGGGAGTCTCACTTATTAACACTGAACCCTATGGGAGTCACACTGATTAACACTGAACCCTATGGGAGTCTCACTGATTAACACTGAACCCTGTGGGAGTCTCATTGATTAACACTGATACCTGTGGGAGTCTCACTGAATAACACTGAAACCTATGGGAGTCTCACTGATTAACACTGAACCCTATGGGAGTCTCAATAATTAACACTGAACCCTATGGGAGTCTCACTGATTAACACTGAACCCTACAGGAGTCTCATTGATTAACACTGAACCCTACGGGAGTCTCAGTGATTAACACTGAACACTATGGGAGTCTCACTGATTTACACTGAACCCTGTGGGAGTCTCAATGATTAACACTGGACCATGTGGGAGTCTCACTGATTAACACCGAACCCTATGGGAGTCTCACTGATTAACACTGAACCCTATGGGAGTCTCACTGATTAACACTGAATCCTATGGGAGTCTCACTGATTAACACTGAACCCTGTGGGAGTCTCACTGATTAACACTGAACCCTGTGGAAGACTCAATGATGAACAGTGAACCCTATGGGAGTCTCACTGATTAACACTGAACCCTGTGGGAGTCTCACTGATTATCCCTGAACCCTGTGGGAGTCTCACTGATTAACACTGAACCCTGTGGGAGTCTTACTGATTATCCCTGAACCCTGTGGGAGTCTCACTGATTAACACTGAACCCTGTGGGAGCCTCACTGATTAACACTGAACCCTGTGGGAGTCTCACTGATTAACACTGAACCATGTGGGAGTCTCACTGATTAACACTGAACCCTGTGGGAGTCTCACTGATTAACACTGAACCCTGTGGGAGTCTCACTGATTAACACACGGACCCTGGGGGAGTCTCACTGATTAACACACGAACCATAGGGGAGTGTCACTGATTAACACTGAACCCTATGGGAGTCTCACTGATTAACACTGAACCCTATGGGAGTCTCACTGATTAACACTGAACCCTGTGGGAGTCTCACTGATTAACAGTGAACCCTGTGGGAGTCTCACTGATTAACACTGAACCCTGTGGGAGTCTCACTGATTAACACTGAACCCTGTGGGAGTCTCACTGATTAACACTGAACCCTGTGGGAGTCTCACTGATTAACACTGAACCCTGTGGGAGTCTCACTGATTAACACTGAAACCTGTCGGAGTTTCAGTGATTAACACTGAACCCTGTGGGAGTCTCACTGATTAATACTGAACCCTGTGGGAGTCTCACTGATTAACACTGAACCCTGTGGAAGTCTCAATGATGAACAGTGAACCCTATGGGAGTCTCACTGATTAATACTGAACCCTGTGGGAGTCTCACTGATTAACACTGAACCCTGTGGGAGTCTCACTGATTAACACTGAACCCTGTGGGAGTCTCACTGATTAACACTGAACCCTGTGGGAGTCTCACTGATTACCACTGAACCCTGTGGGAGTCTCACTGATTAACACTGAACCCTGTGGGAGTCTCACTGATTAACACTGAACCCTGTGGGAGTCTCACTGATTAACACTGAAACCTTTCGGAGTTTCAGTGATTAACACTGAACCCTGTGGGAGTCTCACTGATTAATACTGAACCCTGTGGGAGTCTCACTGATTAACACTGAACCCTGTGGGAGTCTCACTTATTAACACTGAACCCTATGGGAGTCACACTGATTAACACTGAACCCTATGGGAGTCTCACTGATTAACACTGAACCCTGTGGGAGTCTCATTGATTAACACTGATACCTGTGGGAGTCTCACTGAATAACACTGAAACCTATGGGAGTCTCACTGATTTACACTGAACCCTATGGGATTCTCAATAATTAACACTGAACCCTATGGGAGTCTCACTGATTAACACTGAACCCTATGGGAGTCACACTGATTAACAGTGAACCCTATGGGAGTCTCACTGATTAACACTGAACCCTGTGGGAGTCTCAATGATTAACACTGGACCATGTGGGAGTCTCACTGATTAACACCGAACCCTATGGGAGTCTCACTGATTAACACTGAACCCTATGGGAGTCTCACTGATTAACACTGAACCCTATGGGAGTCTCACTGATTAACAGTGAATCCTATGGGAGTCTCACTGATTAACACTGAACCCTGTGGGAGTCTCACTGATTAACACTGAACCCTGTGGAAGACTCAATGATGAACAGTGAACCCTATGGGAGTCTCACTGATTAACACTGAACCCTGTGGGAGTCTCACTGATTATCCCTGCACCCTGTGGGAGTCCCACTGATTAACACTGAACCCTGTGGGAGTCTCACTGATTATCCCTGAACCCTGTGGGAGTCTCATTGATTAACACTGAACCCTGTGGGAGCCTCACTGATTAACACTGAACCCTGTGGGAGTCTCACTGATTAACACTGAACCCTGTGGGAGTCTCACTGATTAACACTGAACCCTGTGGCAGCCTCAGTGATTAACACTGGACCCTGTGGGTGTCTCACTGATTAACACTGAACCCTGTGGGAGTCTCACTGATTAACACTGAACCCTGTGGGAGTCTCACTGATTAACACACGGACCCTGGGGGAGTCTCACTGATTAACACACGAACCATAGGGGAGTGTCACTGATTAACACTGAACCCTATGGGAGTCTCACTGATTAACACTGAACTCTGTGGGAGTCTCACTGATTAACACTGAACCCTGTGGGAGCCTCACTGATTACACCGAACCCTATGGGAGTCTCACTGATTAACACTCAACCCTATGGGAGTCTCAGTGATTGTCACTGAAACCTATGGTCGTCTCACTGATTAACACTGAACCCTGTGGGAGTCTCAATGATTAACACTGAACCCTGTGGGAGTCTCACTGATTAACACTGAACCCTGTGGGAGTCTCACAGATTAACACTGAACGCTGTGGGAGTCTCACTGATTAACACTGAACCCTGTGGGAGTATCACTGATTAACACTGAACCCTGTGGGAGTCTCACTGATTAACACTGAACCCTGTGGGAGCCTCACTGATTAACACTGAACCCTGTGGGAGTCTCACTGATTAACACTGAACCCTATGCGAGTCTCACTGATTAACACTGAACCGTATGGGAGTCTCACTGATTAACACTGAAACCTGTCGGAGTTTCAGTGATTAACACTGAACCCTGTGGGAGTCTCACTGATTAATACTGAACCCTGTGGGAGTCTCACTGATTAAGACTGAACCCTATGGGAGTCTCACTGATTAATACTGAACCCTGTGGGAGTCTCACTGATTAACACTGAACCCTGTGGGAGTCTCACTGATTAACACTGAACCCTATGCGAGTCTCAATGATTAACACTGAACCCTATGGGAGTCTCACTGATTAACACTGAAACTTGTGGGAGCCTCACTGATTAACACTGAACCCTATGGGAGTCTCACTGATTAACACTCAACCCTATGGGAGTCTCAGTGATTGTCACTGAAACCTATGGTCGTCTCACTGATTAACACTGAACCCTGTGGGAGTCTCAATGATTAACACTGAACCCTATGGGAGTCTCACTGATTAACACTGAAACTTGTGGGAGCCTCACTGATTAACACTGAACCCTGTGGGAGTCTCACTGATTAACACTGAACCCTGTGGGAGTCTCACTGATTAACACTGAACCCTGTGGAAGACTCAATGATGAACAGTGAACCCTATGGGAGTCTCACTGATTAACACTGAACCCTGTGGGAGTCTCACTGATTATCCCTGAACCCTGTGGGAGTCTCACTGATTAACACTGAACCCTGTGGGAGTCTCACTGATTATCCCTGAACCCTGTGGGAGTCTCACTGATTAACACTGAACCCTGTGGGAGCCTCACTGATTAACACTGAACCCTGTGGGAGTCTCACTGATTAACACTGAACCCTGTGGGAGTCTCACTGATTAACACTGAAACCTGTCGGAGTTTCAGTGATTAACACTGAACCCTGTGGGAGTCTCACTGATTAATACTGAACCCTGTGGGAGTCTCACTGATTAACACTGAACCCTGTGGGAGTCTCACTTATTAACACTGAACCCTATGGGAGTCACACTGATTAACACTGAACCCTATGGGAGTCTCACTGATTAACACTGAACCCTGTGGGAGTCTCATTGATTAACACTGATACCTGTGGGAGTCTCACTGAATAACACTGAAACCTATGGGAGTCTCACTGATTAACACTGAACCCTACGGGAGTCTCATTGATTAACACTGAACCCTACGGGAGTCTCAGTGATTAACACTGAACACTATGGGAGTCTCACTGATTTACACTGAACCCTGTGGGAGTCTCAATGATTAACACTGGACCATGTGGGAGTCTCACTGATTAACACCGAACCCTATGGGAGTCTCACTGATTAACACTGAACCCTATGGGAGTCTCACTGATTAACACTGAACCCTATGGGAGTCTCACTGATTAACAGTGAATCCTATGGGAGTCTCACTGATTAACACTGAACCCTGTGGGAGTCTCACTGATTAACACTGAACCCTGTGGAAGACTCAATGATGAACAGTGAACCCTATGGGAGTCTCACTGATTAACACTGAACCCTGTGGGAATCTCACTGATTATCCCTGAACCCTGTGGGAGTCTCACTGATTAACACTGAACCCTGTGGGAGTCTCACTGATTATCCCTGAACCCTGTGGGAGTCTCACTGATTAACACTGAACCCTGTGGGAGCCTCACTGATTAACACTGAACCCTGTGGGAGTCTCACTGATTAACACTGAACCCTGTGGGAGTCTCACTGATTAACACTGAACCCTGTGGGAGCCTCAGTGATTAACACTGGACCCTGTGGGAGTCTCACTGATTGACACTGAACCCTGTGGGAGTCTCACTGATTAACACTGAACCCTGTGGGAGTCTCACTGATTAACACTGAACCCTGTGGGAGTCTCACTGATTAACACACGGACCCTGGGGGAGTCTCACTGATTAACCCACGAACCATAGGGGAGTGTCACTGATTAACACTGAACCCTATGGGAGTATCACTGATTAACACTGAACTCTGTGGGAGTCTCACTGATTAACACTGAACCCTGTGGGAGCCTCACTGATTAACACCGAACCCTATGGGAGTCTCACTGATTAACACTCAACCCTATGGGAGTCTCAGTGATTGTCACTGAAACCTATGGTCGTCTCACTGATTAACACTGAACCCTGTGGGAGTCTCAATGATTAACACTGAACCCTGTGGGAGTCTCACTGATTAACACTGAACCCTGTGGGAGTCTCACAGATTAACACTGAACGCTGTGGGAGTCTCACTGATTAACACTGAACCCTGTGGGAGTCTCACTGATTAACACTGAACCCTGTGGGAGTCTCACTGATTAACACTGAACCCTGTGGGAGCCTCACTGATTAACACTGAACCCTGTGGGAGTCTCACTGATTAACACTGAACCCTATGCGAGTCTCACTGATTAACACTGAACCGTATGGGAGTCTCACTGATTAACACTGAAACCTGTCGGAGTTTCAGTGATTAACACTGAACCCTGTGGGAGTCTCACTGATTAATACTGAACCCTGTGGGAGTCTCACTGATTAACACTGAACCCTATGGGAGTCTCACTGATTAATACTGAACCCTGTGGGAGTCTCACTGATTAACACTGAACCCTGTGGGAGTCTCACTGATTAACACTGAACCCTATGCGAGTCTCAATGATTAACACTGAACCCTATGGGAGTCTCACTGAATAACACTGAAACTTGTGGGAGCCTCACTGATTAACACTGAACCCTATGGGAGTCTCACTGATTAACACTCAACCCTATGGGAGTCTCAGTGATTGTCACTGAAACCTATGGTCGTCTCACTGATTAACACTGAACCCTGTGGGAGTCTCAATGATTAACACTGAACCCTGTGGGAGTCTCACTGATTAACACTGAACCCTGTGGGAGTCTCACAGATTAACACTGAACGCTGTGGGAGTCTCACAGATTAACACTGAACACTGTGGGAGTCTCACTGATTAACACTGAACCCTGTGAGAGGCTCATTGATTAACACTGATCCCTGTGGGAGTCTCACTGATTAACACTGAACCCTATGGGAGTCTCACTGATTAACACTGAACCCTGTGGGAGTCTCACTGATTAACACTGAACCCTGTGGGAGACTCACTGATTAACACTGAACCCTGTGGGAGTCTCACTGATTAACACTGAACCCTGTGGGAGTCTGACTGATTAACACTGAACCCTGTGGGAGTCTCACTGATTAACACTGAACCCTGTGGGAGTCTCACTGATTAACACTGAAACCTGTCGGAGTTTCAGTGATTAACACTGAACCCTGTGGGAGTCTCACTGATTAATACTGAACCCTGTGGGAGTCTCACTGATTAACACTGAACCCTGTGGAAGTCTCAATGATGAACAGTGAACCCTATGGGAGTCTCACTGATTAATACTGAACCCTGTGGGAGTCTCACTGATTAACACTGAACCCTGTGGGAGTCTCACTGATTAACACTGAACCCTGTGGGAGTCTCACTGATTAACACTGAACCCTGTGGGAGTCTCACTGATTAACACTGAACCCTGTGGGAGTCTCACTGATTAACACTGAACCCTGTGGGAGTCTCACTGATTAACACTGAAACCTGTCGGAGTTTCAGTGATTAACACTGAACCCTGTGGGAGTCTCACTGATTAATACTGAACCCTGTGGGAGTCTCACTGATTAACACTGAACCCTGTGGGAGTCTCACTTATTAACACTGAACCCTATGGGAGTCACACTGATTAACACTGAACCCTATGGGAGTCTCACTGATTAACACTGAACCCTGTGGGAGTCTCATTGATTAACACTGATACCTGTGGGAGTCTCACTGAATAACACTGAAACCTATGGGAGACTCACTGATTAACACTGAACCCTATGGGAGTCTCAATAATTAACACTGAACCCTATGGGAGTCTCACTGATTAACACTGAACCCTACAGGAGTCTCATTGATTAAGACTGAACCCTACGGGAGTCTCAGTGATTAACACTGAACACTATGGGAGTCTCACTGATTTACACTGAACCCTGTGGGGTCTCAATGATTAACACTGGACCATGTGGGAGTCTCACTGATTAACACCGAACCCTATGGGAGTCTCAGTGATTAACACTGAACCCTATGGGAGTCTCACTGATTAACACTGAATCCTATGGGAGTCTCACTGATTAACACTGAACCCTGTGGGAGTCTCACTGATTAACACTGAACCCTGTGGAAGACTCAATGATGAACAGTGAACCCTATGGGAGTCTCACTGATTAACACTGAACCCTGTGGGAGTCTCACTGATTATCCCTGAACCCTGTGGGAGTCTCACTGATTAACACTGAACCCTGTGGGAGTCTTACTGATTATCCCTGAACCCTGTGGGAGTCTCACTGATTAACACTGAACCCTGTGGGAGCCTCACTGATTAACACTGAACCCTGTGGGAGTCTCACTGATTAACACTGAACCCTGTGGGAGTCTCACTGATTAACACTGAACCCTGTGGGAGTCTCACTGATTAACACTGAACCCTGTGGGAGTCTCACTGATTAACACACGGACCCTGGGGGAGTCTCACTGATTAACACACGAACCATAGGGGAGTGTCACTGATTAACACTGAACCCTATGGGAGTCTCACTGATTAACACTGAACCCTATGGGAGTCTCACTGATTAACACTGAACCCTGTGGGAGTCTCACTGATTAACAGTGAACCCTGTGGGAGTCTCACTGATTAACACTGAACCCTGTGGGAGTCTCACTGATTAACACTGAACCCTGTGGGAGTCTCACTGATTAACACTGAACCCTGTGGGAGTCTCACTGATTAACACTGAACCCTGTGGGAGTCTCACTGATTAACACTGAAACCTGTCGGAGTTTCAGTGATTAACACTGAACCCTGTGGGAGTCTCACTGATTAATACTGAACCCTGTGGGAGTCTCACTGATTAACACTGAACCCTGTGGAAGTCTCAATGATGAACAGTGAACCCTATGGGAGTCTCACTGATTAATACTGAACCCTGTGGGAGTCTCACTGATTAACACTGAACCCTGTGGGAGTCTCACTGATTAACACTGAACCCTGTGGGAGTCTCACTGATTAACACTGAACCCTGTGGGAGTCTCACTGATTACCACTGAACCCTGTGGGAGTCTCACTGATTAACACTGAACCCTGTGGGAGTCTCACTGATTAACACTGAACCCTGTGGGAGTCTCACTGATTAACACTGAAACCTTTCGGAGTTTCAGTGATTAACACTGAACCCTGTGGGAGTCTCACTGATTAATACTGAACCCTGTGGGAGTCTCACTGATTAACACTGAACCCTGTGGGAGTCTCACTTATTAACACTGAACCCTATGGGAGTCACACTGATTAACACTGAACCCTATGGGAGTCTCACTGATTAACACTGAACCCTGTGGGAGTCTCATTGATTAACACTGATACCTGTGGGAGTCTCACTGAATAACACTGAAACCTATGGGAGTCTCACTGATTTACACTGAACCCTATGGGATTCTCAATAATTAACACTGAACCCTATGGGAGTCTCACTGATTAACACTGAACCCTATGGGAGTCACACTGATTAACAGTGAACCCTATGGGAGTCTCACTGATTAACACTGAACCCTGTGGGAGTCTCAATGATTAACACTGGACCATGTGGGAGTCTCACTGATTAACACCGAACCCTATGGGAGTCTCACTGATTAACACTGAACCCTATGGGAGTCTCACTGATTAACACTGAACCCTATGGGAGTCTCACTGATTAACAGTGAATCCTATGGGAGTCTCACTGATTAACACTGAACCCTGTGGGAGTCTCACTGATTAACACTGAACCCTGTGGAAGACTCAATGATGAACAGTGAACCCTATGGGAGTCTCACTGATTAACACTGAACCCTGTGGGAGTCTCACTGATTATCCCTGAACCCTGTGGGAGTCCCACTGATTAACACTGAACCCTGTGGGAGTCTCACTGATTATCCCTAAACCCTGTGGGAGTCTCATTGATTAACACTGAACCCTGTGGGAGCCTCACTGATTAACACTGAACCCTGTGGGAGTCTCACTGATTAACACTGAACCCTGTGGGAGTCTCACTGATTAACACTGAACCCTGTGGCAGCCTCAGTGATTAACACTGGACCCTGTGGGAGTCTCACTGATTAACACTGAACCCTGTGGGAGTCTCACTGATTAACACTGAACCCTGTGGGAGTCTCACTGATTAACACTGAACCCTGTGGGAGTCTCACTGATTAACACACGGACCCTGGGGGAGTCTCACTGATTAACACACGAACCATAGGGGAGTGTCACTGATTAACACTGAACCCTATGGGAGTCTCACTGATTAACACTGAACTCTGTGGGAGTCTCACTGATTAACACTGAACCCTGTGGGAGCCTCACTGATTAACACTGAACCCTATGGGAGTCTCACTGATTAACACTCAACCCTATGGGAGTCTCAGTGATTGTCACTGAAACCTATGGTCGTCTCACTGATTAACACTGAACCCTGTGGGAGTCTCAATGATTAACACTGAACCCTGTGGGAGTCTCACTGATTAACACTGAACCCTGTGGGGGTCTCACAGATTAACACTGAACGCTGTGGGAGTCTCACTGATTAACACTGAACCCTGTGGAAGTCTCAATGATGAACAGTGAACCCTATGGGAGTCTCACTGATTAATACTGAACCCTGTGGGAGTCTCACTGATTAACACTGAACCCTGTGGGAGTCTCACTGATTAACACTGAACCCTGTGGGAGTCTCACTGATTAACACTGAACCCTGTGGGAGTCTCACTGATTACCACTGAACCCTGTGGGAGTCTCACTGATTAACACTGAACCCTGTGGGAGTCTCACTGATTAACACTGAACCCTGTGGGAGTCTCACTGATTAACACTGAAACCTTTCGGAGTTTCAGTGATTAACACTGAACCCTGTGGGAGTCTCACTGATTAATACTGAACCCTGTGGGAGTCTCACTGATTAACACTGAACCCTGTGGGAGTCTCACTTATTAACACTGAACCCTATGGGAGTCACACTGATTAACACTGAACCCTATGGGAGTCTCACTGATTAACACTGAACCCTGTGGGAGTCCCACTGATTAACACTCAACCCTATGGGAGTCTCAGTGATTGTCACTGAAACCTATGGTCGTCTCACTGATTAACACTGAACCCTGTGGGAGTCTCAATGATTAACACTGAACCCTGTGGGAGTCTCACTGATTAACACTGAACCCTGTGGGAGTCTCACAGATTAACACTGAACGCTGTGGGAGTCTCACAGATTAACACTGAACGCTGTGGGAGTCTCACTGATTAACACTGAACCCTGTGAGAGGCTCACTGATTAACACTGATCCCTGTGGGAGTCTCACTGATTAACACTGAACCCTATGGGAGTCTCACTGATTAACACTGAACCCTGTGGGAGTCTCACTGATTAACACTGAACCCTGTGGGAGTCTCACTGATTAACACTGAACCCTGTGGGAGTCTCACTGATTAACACTGAACCCTGTGGGAGTCTGACTGATTAACACTGAACCCTGTGGGAGTCTCACTGATTAACACTGAACCCTGTGGGAGTCTCACTGATTAACACTGAAACCTGTCGGAGTTTCAGTGATTAACACTGAACCCTGTGGGAGTCTCACTGATTAATACTGAACCCTGTGGGAGTCTCACTGATTAACACTGAACCCTGTGGAAGTCTCAATGATGAACAGTGAACCCTATGGGAGTCTCACTGATTAATACTGAACCCTGTGGGAGTCTCACTGATTAACACTGAACCCTGTGGGAGTCTCACTGATTAACACTGAACCCTGTGGGAGTCTCACTGATTAACACTGAACCCTGTGGGAGTCTCACTGATTAACACTGAACCCTGTGGGAGTCTCACTGATTAACACTGAACCCTGTGGGAGTCTCACTGATTAACACTGAAACCTGTCGGAGTTTCAGTGATTAACACTGAACCCTGTGGGAGTCTCACTGATTAATACTGAACCCTGTGGGAGTCTCACTGATTAACACTGAACCCTGTGGGAGTCTCACTTATTAACACTGAACCCTATGGGAGTCACACTGATTAACACTGAACCCTATGGGAGTCTCACTGATTAACACTGAACCCTGTGGGAGTCTCATTGATTAACACTGATACCTGTGGGAGTCTCACTGAATAACACTGAAACCTATGGGAGTCTCACTGATTAACACTGAACCCTATGGGAGTCTCAATAATTAACACTGAACCCTATGGGAGTCTCACTGATTAACACTGAACCCTACAGGAGTCTCATTGATTAACACTGAACCCTACGGGAGTCTCAGTGATTAACACTGAACACTATGGGAGTCTCACTGATTTACACTGAACCCTGTGGGAGTCTCAATGATTAACACTGGACCATGTGGGAGTCTCACTGATTAACACCGAACCCTATGGGAGTCTCACTGATTAACACTGAACCCTATGGGAGTCTCACTGATTAACACTGAATCCTATGGGAGTCTCACTGATTAACACTGAACCCTGTGGGAGTCTCACTGATTAACACTGAACCCTGTGGAAGACTCAATGATGAACAGTGAACCCTATGGGAGTCTCACTGATTAACACTGAACCCTGTGGGAGTCTCACTGATTATCCCTGAACCCTGTGGGAGTCTCACTGATTAACACTGAACCCTGTGGGAGTCTTACTGATTATCCCTGAACCCTGTGGGAGTCTCACTGATTAACACTGAACCCTGTGGGAGCCTCACTGATTAACACTGAACCCTGTGGGAGTCTCACTGATTAACACTGAACCATGTGGGAGTCTCACTGATTAACACTGAACCCTGTGGGAGTCTCACTGATTAACACTGAACCCTGTGGGAGTCTCACTGATTAACACACGGACCCTGGGGGAGTCTCACTGATTAACACACGAACCATAGGGGAGTGTCACTGATTAACACTGAACCCTATGGGAGTCTCACTGATTAACACTGAACCCTATGGGAGTCTCACTGATTAACACTGAACCCTGTGGGAGTCTCACTGATTAACAGTGAACCCTGTGGGAGTCTCACTGATTAACACTGAACCCTGTGGGAGTCTCACTGATTAACACTGAACCCTGTGGGAGTCTCACTGATTAACACTGAACCCTGTGGGAGTCTCACTGATTAACACTGAACCCTGTGGGAGTCTCACTGATTAACACTGAAACCTGTCGGAGTTTCAGTGATTAACACTGAACCCTGTGGGAGTCTCACTGATTAATACTGAACCCTGTGGGAGTCTCACTGATTAACACTGAACCCTGTGGAAGTCTCAATGATGAACAGTGAACCCTATGGGAGTCTCACTGATTAATACTGAACCCTGTGGGAGTCTCACTGATTAACACTGAACCCTGTGGGAGTCTCACTGATTAACACTGAACCCTGTGGGAGTCTCACTGATTAACACTGAACCCTGTGGGAGTCTCACTGATTACCACTGAACCCTGTGGGAGTCTCACTGATTAACACTGAACCCTGTGGGAGTCTCACTGATTAACACTGAACCCTGTGGGAGTCTCACTGATTAACACTGAAACCTTTCGGAGTTTCAGTGATTAACACTGAACCCTGTGGGAGTCTCACTGATTAATACTGAACCCTGTGGGAGTCTCACTGATTAACACTGAACCCTGTGGGAGTCTCACTTATTAACACTGAACCCTATGGGAGTCACACTGATTAACACTGAACCCTATGGGAGTCTCACTGATTAACACTGAACCCTGTGGGAGTCTCATTGATTAACACTGATACCTGTGGGAGTCTCACTGAATAACACTGAAACCTATGGGAGTCTCACTGATTTACACTGAACCCTATGGGATTCTCAATAATTAACACTGAACCCTATGGGAGTCTCACTGATTAACACTGAACCCTATGGGAGTCACACTGATTAACAGTGAACCCTATGGGAGTCTCACTGATTAACACTGAACCCTGTGGGAGTCTCAATGATTAACACTGGACCATGTGGGAGTCTCACTGATTAACACCGAACCCTATGGGAGTCTCACTGATTAACACTGAACCCTATGGGAGTCTCACTGATTAACACTGAACCCTATGGGAGTCTCACTGATTAACAGTGAATCCTATGGGAGTCTCACTGATTAACACTGAACCCTGTGGGAGTCTCACTGATTAACACTGAACCCTGTGGAAGACTCAATGATGAACAGTGAACCCTATGGGAGTCTCACTGATTAACACTGAACCCTGTGGGAGTCTCACTGATTATCCCTGCACCCTGTGGGAGTCCCACTGATTAACACTGAACCCTGTGGGAGTCTCACTGATTATCCCTGAACCCTGTGGGAGTCTCATTGATTAACACTGAACCCTGTGGGAGCCTCACTGATTAACACTGAACCCTGTGGGAGTCTCACTGATTAACACTGAACCCTGTGGGAGTCTCACTGATTAACACTGAACCCTGTGGCAGCCTCAGTGATTAACACTGGACCCTGTGGGAGTCTCACTGATTAACACTGAACCCTGTGGGAGTCTCACTGATTAACACTGAACCCTGTGGGAGTCTCACTGATTAACACTGAACCCTGTGGGAGTCTCACTGATTAACACATGGACCCTGGGGGAGTCTCACTGATTAACACACGAACCATAGGGGAGTGTCACTGATTAACACTGAACCCTATGGGAGTCTCACTGATTAACACTGAACTCTGTGGGAGTCTCACTGATTAACACTGAACCCTGTGGGAGCCTCACTGATTAACACTGAACCCTATGGGAGTCTCACTGATTAACACTCAACCCTAAGGGAGTCTCAGTGATTGTCACTGAAACCTATGGTCGTCTCACTGATTAACACTGAACCCTGTGGGAGTCTCAATGATTAACACTGAACCCTGTGGGAGTCTCACTGATTAACACTGAACCCTGTGGGGGTCTCACAGATTAACACTGAACGCTGTGGGAGTCTCACTGATTAACACTGAACCCTGTGGAAGTCTCAATGATGAACAGTGAACCCTATGGGAGTCTCACTGATTAATACTGAACCCTGTGGGAGTCTCACTGATTAACACTGAACCCTGTGGGAGTCTCACTGATTAACACTGAACCCTGTGGGAGTCTCACTGATTAACACTGAACCCTGTGGGAGTCTCACTGATTACCACTGAACCCTGTGGGAGTCTCACTGATTAACACTGAACCCTGTGGGAGTCTCACTTATTAACACTGAACCCTATGGGAGTCACACTGATTAACACTGAACCCTATGGGAGTCTCACTGATTAACACTGAACCCTGTGGGAGTCTCATTGATTAACACTGATACCTGTGGGAGTCTCACTGAATAACACTGAAACCTATGGGAGTCTCACTGATTTACACTGAACCCTATGGGATTCTCAATAATTAACACTGAACCCTATGGGAGTCTCACTGATTAACACTGAACCCTATGGGAGTCACACTGATTAACAGTGAACCCTATGGGAGTCTCACTGATTAACACTGAACCCTGTGGGAGTCTCAATGATTAACACTGGACCATGTGGGAGTCTCACTGATTAACACCGAACCCTATGGGAGTCTCACTGATTAACACTGAACCCTATGGGAGTCTCACTGATTAACACTGAACCCTATGGGAGTCTCACTGATTAACAGTGAATCCTATGGGAGTCTCACTGATTAACACTGAACCCTGTGGGAGTCTCACTGATTAACACTGAACCCTGTGGAAGACTCAATGATGAACAGTGAACCCTATGGGAGTCTCACTGATTAACACTGAACCCTGTGGGAGTCTCACTGATTATCCCTGAACCCTGTGGGAGTCCCACTGATTAACACTGAACCCTGTGGGAGTCTCACTGATTATCCCTGAACCCTGTGGGAGTCTCATTGATTAACACTGAACCCTGTGGGAGCCTCACTGATTAACACTGAACCCTGTGGGAGTCTCACTGATTAACACTGAACCCTGTGGGAGTCTCACTGATTAACACTGAACCCTGTGGCAGCCTCAGTGATTAACACTGGACCCTGTGGGAGTCTCACTGATTAACACTGAACCCTGTGGGAGTCTCACTGATTAACACTGAACCCTGTGGGAGTCTCACTGATTAACACTGAACCCTGTGGGAGTCTCACTGATTAACACACGGACCCTGGGGGAGTCTCACTGATTAACACACGAACCATAGGGGAATGTCACTGATTAACACTGAACCCTATGGGAGTCTCACTGATTAACACTGAACTCTGTGGGAGTCTCACTGATTAACACTGAACCCTGTGGGAGCCTCACTGATTAACACTGAACCCTATGGGAGTCTCACTGATTAACACTCAACCCTATGGGAGTCTCAGTGATTGTCACTGAAACCTATGGTCGTCTCACTGATTAACACTGAACCCTGTGGGAGTCTCAATGATTAACACTGAACCCTGTGGGAGTCTCACTGATTAACACTGAACCCTGTGGGGGTCTCACAGATTAACACTGAACGCTGTGGGAGTCTCACTGATTAACACTGAACCCTGTGGGAGTATCACTTATTAACACTGAACCCTGTGGGAGTCTCACTGATTAACACTGAACCCTGTGGGAGCCTCACTGATTAACACTGAACCCTGTGGGAGTCTCACTGATTAACACTGAAACTTGTGGGAGCCTCACTGATTAACACTGAACCCTATGGGAGTCTCACTGATTAACACTCAACCCTATGGCAGTCTCAGTGATTGTCACTGAAACCTATGGTCGTCTCACTGATTAACACTGAACCCTGTGGGAGTCTCAATGATTAACACTGAACCCTGTGGGAGTCTCACTGATTAACACTGAACCCTGTGGGAGTCTCACAGATTAATACTGAACGCTGTGTGAGTCTCACAGATTAACACTGAACGCTGTGGGAGTCTCACTGATTAACACTGAACCCTGTGAGAGGCTCACTGATTAACACTGATCCCTGTGGGAGTCTCACTGATTAACACTGAACCCTATGGGAGTCTCACTGATTAACACTGAACCCTGTGGGAGTCTCACTGATTAACACTGAACCCTGTGGGAGTCTCACTGATTAACACTGAACCCTGTGGGAGTCTCACTGATTAACACTGAACCCTGTGGGAGTCTCACTGATTAACACTGAACCCTGTGGGAGTCTCACTGATTAACACTGAACCCTGTGGGAGTCTCACTGATTAACACTGAAACCTGTCGGAGTTTCAGTGATTAACACTGAACCCTGTGGGAGTCTCACTGATTAATACTGAACCCTGTGGGAGTCTCACTGATTAACACTGAACCCTGTGGGAGTCTCACTGATTAACACTGAACCCTGTGGGAGTCTCACTGATTAACACTGAACCCTATGGGAGTCTAACTGATTAACACTGAACCCTATGGGAGTCTCACTGATTAACAGTGCATCCTATGGGAGTCTCACTGATTAACACTGAACCCTGTGGGAGTCTCACTGATTAACACTGAACCCTGTGGAAGACTCAATGATGAACAGTGAACCCTATGGGAGTCTCACTGATTAACACTGAACCCTGTGGGGGTCTCACTGATTATCCCTGAACCCTGTGGGAGTCTCACTGATTAACACTGAACCCTGTGGGAGTCTCACTGATTATCCCTGAACCCTGTGGGAGTCTCACTGATTAACACTGAACCCTGTGGGAGCCTCACTGATTAACACTGAACCCTGTGGGAGTCTCACTGATTAACACTGAACCCTGTGGGAGTCTCACTGATTAACACTGAACCCTGTGGGATCCTCAGTGATTAACACTGGACCCTGTGGGAGTCTCACTGATTAACACACGGACCCTGGGGGAGTCTCACTGATTAACACACGAACCATAGGGAAGTGTCACTGATTAACACTGAACCCAATGGGAGTCTCACTGATTAACACTGAACTCTGTGGGAGTCTCACTGATTAACACTGAACCCTGTGGGAGCCTCACTGATTAACACTGAACCCTATGGGAGTCTCACTGATTAACACTCAACCCTATGGGAGTCTCAGTGATTGTCACTGAAACCTATGGTCGTCTCACTGATTAACACTGAACCCTGTGGGAGTCTCAATGATTAACACTGAACCCTGTGGGAGTCTCACTGATAAACACTGAACCCTGTGGGAGTCTCACAGATTAACACTGAACGCTGTGGGAGTCTCACTGATTAACACTGAACCCTGTGGGAGTATCACTGATTAACACTGAACCCTGTGGGAGTCTCACTGATTAACACTGAACCCTATGGGAGTCTCACTGATTAACACTGAACCCTGTGGGAGCCTCACTGATTATCCCTGAACCCTGTGAGAGTCTCACTGATTAACACTGAACCCTGTGGGAGCCTCACTGATTAACACTGAACCCTGTGGGAGTCTCACTGATTAACACTGAACCCTGTGGGAGTCTCACTGATTAACACTGAACCCTGTGGGAGCCTCAGTGATTAACACTGGACCGAGTGGGAGTCTCACTGATTAACACACGGACCCTGGGGGAGTCTCACTGATTAACACACGAACCATAGGGGAGTGTCACTGATTAACACTGAACCCTATGGGAGTCTCACTGATTAACACTGAACTCTGTGGGAGTCTCACTGATTAACACTGAACCCTGTGGGAGCCTCACTGATTAACACTGAACCCTATGGGAGTCTCACTGATTAACACTCAACCCTATGGGAGTCTCAGTGATTGTCACTGAAACCTATGGTCGTCTCACTGATTAACACTGAACCCTGTGGGAGTCTCAATGATTAACACTGAACCCTGTGGGAGTCTCACTGATAAACACTGAACCCTGTGGGAGTCTCACAGATTAACACTGAACGCTGTGGGAGTCTCACTGATTAACACTGAACCCTGTGGGAGTATCACTGATTAACACTGAACCCTGTGGGAGTCTCACTGATTAACACTGAACCCTATGGGAGTCTCACTGATTAACACTGAACCCTGTGGGAGTCTCACTGATTAACACTGAACCCTATGCGAGTCTCACTGATTAACACTGAACCGTATGGGAGTCTCACTGATTAACACTGAAACCTGTC
Organism: Petromyzon marinus; assembly: GCF_048934315.1. NCBI lineage: Eukaryota > Metazoa > Chordata > Hyperoartia > Petromyzontiformes > Petromyzontidae > Petromyzon > Petromyzon marinus. The sequence goes on from NW_027423457.1 coordinate 53,688, forward strand.
GGAGTTTCAGTGATTAACACTGAACCCTGTGGGAGTCTCACTGATTAATACTGAACCCTGTGGGAGTCTCACTGATTAACACTGAACCCTATGGGAGTCTCACTGATTAATACTGAACCCTGTGGGAGTCTCACTGATTAACACTGAACCCTGTGGAAGACTCAATGATGAACAGTGAACCCTATGGGAGTCTCACTGATTAACACTGAACCCTGTGGGAGTCTCACTGATTATCCCTGAACCCTGTGGGAGTCCCACTGATTAACACTGAACCCTGTGGGAGTCTCACTGATTATCCCTGAACCCTGTGGGAGTCTCATTGATTAACACTGAACCCTGTGGGAGCCTCACTGATTAACACTGAACCCTGTGGGAGTCTCACTGATTAACACTGAACCCTGTGGGAGTCTCACTGATTAACACTGAACCCTGTGGCAGCCTCAGTGATTAACACTGGACCCTGTGGGAGTCTCACTGATTAACACTGAACCCTGTGGGAGTCTCACTGATTAACACTGAACCCTGTGGGAGTCTCACTGATTAACACTGAACCCTGTGGGAGTCTCACTGATTAACACACGGACCCTGGGGGAGTCTCACTGATTAACACACGAACCATAGGGGAGTGTCACTGATTAACACTGAACCCTATGGGAGTCTCACTGATTAACACTGAACTCTGTGGGAGTCTCACTGATTAACACTGAACCCTGTGGGAGCCTCACTGATTAACACTGAACCCTATGGGAGTCTCACTGATTAACACTCAACCCTAAGGGAGTCTCAGTGATTGTCACTGAAACCTATGGTCGTCTCACTGATTAACACTGAACCCTGTGGGAGTCTCAATGATTAACACTGAACCCTGTGGGAGTCTCACTGATTAACACTGAACCCTGTGGGGGTCTCACAGATTAACACTGAACGCTGTGGGAGTCTCACTGATTAACACTGAACCCTGTGGAAGTCTCAATGATGAACAGTGAACCCTATGGGAGTCTCACTGATTAATACTGAACCCTGTGGGAGTCTCACTGATTAACACTGAACCCTGTGGGAGTCTCACTGATTAACACTGAACCCTGTGGGAGTCTCACTGATTAACACTGAACCCTGTGGGAGTCTCAATGATTACCACTGAACCCTGTGGGAGTCTCACTGATTAACACTGAACCCTGTGGGAGTCTCACTGATTAACACTGAACCCTGTGGGAGTCTCACTGATTAACACTGAAACCTTTCGGAGTTTCAGTGATTAACACTGAACCCTGTGGGAGTCTCACTGATTAATACTGAACCCTGTGGGAGTCTCACTGATTAACACTGAACCCTGTGGGAGTCTCACTTATTAACACTGAACCCTATGGGAGTCACACTGATTAACACTGAACCCTATGGGAGTCTCACTGATTAACACTGAACCCTGTGGGAGTCTCATTGATTAATACTGATACCTGTGGGAGTCTCACTGAATAACACTGAAACCTATGGGAGTCTCACTGATTTACACTGAACCCTATGGGATTCTCAATAATTAACACTGAACCCTATGGGAGTCTCACTGATTAACACTGAACCCTATGGGAGTCACACTGATTAACAGTGAACCCTATGGGAGTCTCACTGATTAACACTGAACCCTGTGGGAGTCTCAATGATTAACACTGGAACATGTGGGAGTCTCACTGATTAACACCGAACCCTATGGGAGTCTCACTGATTAACACTGAACCCTATGGGAGTCTCACTGATTAACACTGAACCCTATGGGAGTCTCACTGATTAACAGTGAATCCTATGGGAGTCTCACTGATTAACACTGAACCCTGTGGGAGTCTCACTGATTAACACTGAACCCTGTGGAAGACTCAATGATGAACAGTGAACCCTATGGGAGTCTCACTGATTAACACTGAACCCTGTGGGAGTCTCACTGATTATCCCTGAACCCTGTGGGAGTCCCACTGATTAACACTGAACCCTGTGGGAGTCTCACTGATTATCCCTGAACCCTGTGGGAGTCTCATTGATTAACACTGAACCCTGTGGGAGCCTCACTGATTAACACTGAACCCTGTGGGAGTCTCACTGATTAACACTGAACCCTGTGGGAGTCTCACTGATTAACACTGAACCCTGTGGCAGCCTCAGTGATTAACACTGGACCCTGTGGGAGTCTCACTGATTAACACTGAACCCTGTGGGAGTCTCAATGATTAACACTGAACCCTGTGGGAGTCTCACTGATTAACACTGAACCCTGTGGGAGTCTCACTGATTAACACACGGACCCTGGGGGAGTCTCACTGATTAACACACGAACCATAGGGGAATGTCACTGATTAACACTGAACCCTATGGGAGTCTCACTGATTAACACTGAACTCTGTGGGAGTCTCACTGATTAACACTGAACCCTGTGGGAGCCTCAATGATTAACACTGAACCCTATGGGAGTCTCACTGATTAACACTCAACCCTATGGGAGTCTCAGTGATTGTCACTGAAACCTATGGTCGTCTCACTGATTAACACTGAACCCTGTGGGAGTCTCAATGATTAACACTGAACCCTGTGGGAGTCTCACTGATTAACACTGAACCCTGTGGGGTTCTCACAGATTAACACTGAACGCTGTGGGAGTCTCACTGATTAACACTGAACCCTGTGGGAGTATCACTTATTAACACTGAACCCTGTGGGAGTCTCACTGATTAACACTGAACCCTGTGGGAGCCTCACTGATTAACACTGAACCCTGTGGGAGTCTCACTGATTAACACTGAAACTTGTGGGAGCCTCACTGATTAACACTGAACCCTATGGGAGTCTCACTGATTAACACTCAACCCTATGGCAGTCTCAGTGATTGTCACTGAAACCTATGGTCGTCTCACTGATTAACACTGAACCCTGTGGGAGTCTCAATGATTAACACTGAACCCTGTGGGAGTCTCACTGATTAACACTGAACCCTGTGGGAGTCTCACAGATTAACACTGAACGCTGTGTGAGTCTCACAGATTAACACTGAACGCTGTGGGAGTCTCACTGATTAACACTGAACCCTCTGAGAGGCTCACTGATTAACACTGATCCCTGTGGGAGTCTCACTGATTAACACTGAACCCTATGGGAGTCTCACTGATTAACACTGAACCCTGTGGGAGTCTCACTGATTAACACTGAACCCTGTGGGAGTCTCACTGATTAACACTGAACCCTGTGGGAGTCTCACTGATTAACACTGAACCCTGTGGGAGTCTCACTGATTAACACTGAACCCTGTGGGAGTCTCACTGATTAACACTGAACCCTGTGGGAGTCTCACTGATTAACACTGAAACCTGTCGGAGTTTCAGTGATTAACACTGAACCCTGTGGGAGTCTCACTGATTAATACTGAACCCTGTGGGAGTCTCACTGATTAACACTGAACCCTGTGGGAGTCTCACTGATTAACACTGAACCCTGTGGGAGTCTCACTGATTAACACTGAACCCTATGGGAGTCTAACTGATTAACACTGAACCCTATGGGAGTCTCACTGATTAACAGTGCATCCTATGGGAGTCTCACTGATTAACACTGAACCCTGTGGGAGTCTCACTGATTAACACTGAACCCTGTGGAAGACTCAATGATGAACAGTGAACCCTATGGGAGTCTCACTGATTAACACTGAACCCTGTGGGGGTCTCACTGATTAACACTGAACCCTGTGGGATCCTCAGTGATTAACACTGGACCCTGTGGGAGTCTCACTGATTAACACACGGACCCTGGGGGAGTCTCACTGATTAACACACGAACCATAGGGAAGTGTCACTGATTAACACTGAACCCAATGGGAGTCTCACTGATTAACACTGAACTCTGTGGGAGTCTCACTGATTAACACTGAACCCTGTGGGAGCCTCACTGATTAACACTGAACCCTATGGGAGTCTCACTGATTAACACTCAACCCTATGGGAGTCTCAGTGATTGTCACTGAAACCTATGGTCGTCTCACTGATTAACACTGAACCCTGTGGGAGTCTCAATGATTAACACTGAACCCTGTGGGAGTCTCACTGATAAACACTGAACCCTGTGGGAGTCTCACAGATTAACACTGAACGCTGTGGGAGTCTCACTGATTAACACTGAACCCTGTGGGAGTATCACTGATTAACACTGAACCCTGTGGGAGTCTCACTGATTAACACTGAACCCTATGGGAGTCTCACTGATTAACACTGAACCCTGTGGGAGCCTCACTGATTATCCCTGAACCCTGTGAGAGTCTCACTGATTAACACTGAACCCTGTGGGAGCCTCACTGATTAACACTGAACCCTGTGGGAGTCTCACTGATTAACACTGAACCCTGTGGGAGTCTCACTGATTAACACTGAACCCTGTGGGAGCCTCAGTGATTAACACTGGACCGAGTGGGAGTCTCACTGATTAACACACGGACCCTGGGGGAGTCTCACTGATTAACACACGAACCATAGGGGAGTGTCACTGATTAACACTGAACCCTATGGGAGTCTCACTGATTAACACTGAACTCTGTGGGAGTCTCACTGATTAACACTGAACCCTGTGGGAGCCTCACTGATTAACACTGAACCCTATGGGAGTCTCACTGATTAACACTCAACCCTATGGGAGTCTCAGTGATTGTCACTGAAACCTATGGTCGTCTCACTGATTAACACTGAACCCTGTGGGAGTCTCAATGATTAACACTGAACCCTGTGGGAGTCTCACTGATAAACACTGAACCCTGTGGGAGTCTCACAGATTAACACTGAACGCTGTGGGAGTCTCACTGATTAACACTGAACCCTGTGGGAGTATCACTGATTAACACTGAACCCTGTGGGAGTCTCACTGATTAACACTGAACCCTATGGGAGTCTCACTGATTAACAGTGCATCCTATGGGAGTCTCACTGATTAATACTGAACCCTGTGGGAGTCTCACTGATTAACACTGAACCCTGTGGAAGACTCAATGATGAACAGTGAACCCTATGGGAGTCTCACTGATTAACACTGAACCCTGTGGGGGTCTCACTGATTATCCCTGAACCCTGTGGGAGTCTCACTGATTAACACTGAACCCTGTGGGAGTCTCACTGATTATCCCTGAACCCTGTGGGAGTCTCACTGATTAACACTGAACCCTGTGGGAGCCTCACTGATTAACACTGAACCCTGTGGGAGTCTCACTGATTAACACTGAACCCTGTGGGAGTCTCACTGATTAACACTGAACCCTGTGGGATCCTCAGTGATTAACACTGGACCCTGTGGGAGTCTCACTGATTAACACACGGACCCTGGGGGAGTCTCACTGATTAACACACGAACCATAGGGAAGTGTCACTGATTAACACTGAACCCAATGGGAGTCTCACTGATTAACACTGAACTCTGTGGGAGTCTCACTGATTAACACTGAACCCTGTGGGAGCCTCACTGATTAACACTGAACCCTATGGGAGTCTCACTGATTAACACTCAACCCTATGGGAGTCTCAGTGATTGTCACTGAAACCTATGGTCGTCTCACTGATTAACACTGAACCCTGTGGGAGTCTCAATGATTAACACTGAACCCTGTGGGAGTCTCACTGATAAACACTGAACCCTGTGGGAGTCTCACAGATTAACACTGAACGCTGTGGGAGTCTCACTGATTAACACTGAACCCTGTGGGAGTATCACTGATTAACACTGAACCCTGTGGGAGTCTCACTGATTAACACTGAACCCTATGGGAGTCTCACTGATTAACACTGAACCCTGTGGGAGCCTCACTGATTATCCCTGAACCCTGTGAGAGTCTCACTGATTAACACTGAACCCTGTGGGAGCCTCACTGATTAACACTGAACCCTGTGGGAGTCTCACTGATTAACACTGAACCCTGTGGGAGTCTCACTGATTAACACTGAACCCTGTGGGAGCCTCAGTGATTAACACTGGACCGAGTGGGAGTCTCACTGATTAACACACGGACCCTGGGGGAGTCTCACTGATTAACACACGAACCATAGGGGAGTGTCACTGATTAACACTGAACCCTATGGGAGTCTCACTGATTAACACTGAACTCTGTGGGAGTCTCACTGATTAACACTGAACCCTGTGGGAGCCTCACTGATTAACACTGAACCCTATGGGAGTCTCACTGATTAACACTCAACCCTATGGGAGTCTCAGTGATTGTCACTGAAACCTATGGTCGTCTCACTGATTAACACTGAACCCTGTGGGAGTCTCAATGATTAACACTGAACCCTGTGGGAGTCTCACTGATAAACACTGAACCCTGTGGGAGTCTCACAGATTAACACTGAACGCTGTGGGAGTCTCACTGATTAACACTGAACCCTGTGGGAGTATCACTGATTAACACTGAACCCTGTGGGAGTCTCACTGATTAACACTGAACCCTATGGGAGTCTCACTGATTAACACTGAACCCTGTGGGAGTCTCACTGATTAACACTGAACCCTATGCGAGTCTCACTGATTAACACTGAACCGTATGGGAGTCTCACTGATTAACACTGAAACCTGTCGGAGTTTCAGTGATTAACACTGAACCCTGTGGGAGTCTCACTGATTAATACTGAACCCTGTGGGAGTCTCACTGATTAACACTGAACCCTATGGGAGTCTCACTGATTAATACTGAACCCTGTGGGAGTCTCACTGATTAGCACTGAACCCTGTGGGAGTCTCACTGATTAACACTGAACCCTATGGGAGTCTCACTGATTAACACTCAACCCTATGGGAGTCTCAGTGATTGTCACTGAAACCTATGGTCGTCTCACTGATTAACACTGAACCCTGTGGGAGTCTCACTGATTAACACTGAACCCTGTGGGAGTCTCACTGATTAACACTGAACCCTATGGGAGTCTAACTGATTAACACTGAACCCTATGGGAGTCTCACTGATTAACAGTGCATCCTATGGGAGTCTCACTGATTAACACTGGACCCTGTGGGAGTCTCACTGATTAACACTGAACCCTGTGGAAGACTCAATGATGAACAGTGAACCCTATGGGAGTCTCACTGATTAACACTGAACCCTGTGGGGGTCTCACTGATTATCCCTGAACCCTGTGGGAGTCTCACTGATTAACACTGAACCCTGTGGGAGTCTCACTGATTATCCCTGAACCCTGTGGGAGTCTCACTGATTAACACTGAACCCTGTGGGAGCCTCACTGATTAACACTGAACCCTGTGGGAGTCTCACTGATTAACACTGAACCCTGTGGGAGTCTCACTGATTAACACTGAACCCTGTGGGATCCTCAGTGATTAACACTGGACCCTGTGGGAGTCTCACTGATTAACACACGGACCCTGGGGGAGTCTCACTGATTAACACACGAACCATAGGGAAGTGTCACTGATTAACACTGAACCCTATGGGAGTCTCACTGATTAACACTGAACTCTGTGGGAGTCTCACTGATTAACACTGAACCCTGTGGGAGCCTCACTGATTAACACTGAACCCTATGGGAGTCTCACTGATTAACACTCAACCCTATGGGAGTCTCAGTGATTGTCACTGAAACCTATGGTCGTCTCACTGATTAACACTGAACCCTGTGGGAGTCTCAATGATTAACACTGAACCCTGTGGGAGTCTCACTGATAAACACTGAACCCTGTGGGAGTCTCACAGATTAACACTGAACGCTGTGGGAGTCTCACTGATTAACACTGAACCCTGTGGGAGTATCACTGATTAACACTGAACCCTGTGGGAGTCTCACTGATTAACACTGAACCCTATGGGAGTCTCACTGATTAACACTGAACCCTGTGGGAGCCTCACTGATTATCCCTGAACCCTGTGAGAGTCTCACTGATTAACACTGAACCCTGTGGGAGCCTCACTGATTAACACTGAACCCTGTGGGAGTCTCACTGATGAACACTGAACCCTGTGGGAGTCTCACTGATTAACACTGAACCCTGTGGGAGCCTCAGTGATTAACACTGGACCGAGTGGGAGTCTCACTGATTAACACACGGACCCTGGGGGAGTCTCACTGATTAACACACGAACCATAGGGGAGTGTCACTGATTAACACTGAACCCTATGGGAGTCTCACTGATTAACACTGAACTCTGTGGGAGTCTCACTGATTAACACTGAACCCTGTGGGAGCCTCACTGATTAACACTGAACCCTATGGGAGTCTCACTGATTAACACTCAACCCTATGGGAGTCTCAGTGATTGTCACTGAAACCTATGGTCGTCTCACTGATTAACACTGAACCCTGTGGGAGTCTCAATGATTAACACTGAACCCTGTGGGAGTCTCACTGATAAACACTGAACCCTGTGGGAGTCTCACAGATTAACACTGAACGCTGTGGGAGTCTCACTGATTAACACTGAACCCTGTGGGAGTATCACTGATTAACACTGAACCCTGTGGGAGTCTCACTGATTAACACTGAACCCTATGGGAGTCTCACTGATTAACACTGAACCCTGTGGGAGTCTCACTGATTAACACTGAACCCTATGCGAGTCTCACTGATTAACACTGAACCGTATGGGAGTTTCACTGATTAACACTGAAACCTGTCGGAGTTTCAGTGATTAACACTGAACCCTGTGGGAGTCTCACTGATTAATACTGAACCCTGTGGGAGTCTCACTGATTAACACTGAACCCTATGGGAGTCTCACTGATTAACACTGAACCCTGTGGGGGTCTCACTGATTATCCCTGAACCCTGTGGGAGTCTCACTGATTAACACTGAACCCTGTGGGAGTCTCACTGATTATCCCTGAACCCTGTGGGAGTCTCACTGATTAACACTGAACCCTGTGGGAGCCTCACTGATTAACACTGAACCCTGTGGGAGTCTCACTGATTAACACTGAACCCTGTGGGAGTCTCACTGATTAACACTGAACCCTGTGGGATCCTCAGTGATTAACACTGGACCCTGTGGGAGTCTCACTGATTAACACACGGACCCTGGGGGAGTCTCACTGATTAACACACGAACCATAGGGAAGTGTCACTGATTAACACTGAACCCTATGGGAGTCTCACTGATTAACACTGAACTCTGTGGGAGTCTCACTGATTAACACTGAACCCTGTGGGAGCCTCACTGATTAACACTGAACCCTATGGGAGTCTCACTGATTAACACTCAACCCTATGGGAGTCTCAGTGATTGTCACTGAAACCTATGGTCGTCTCACTGATTAACACTGAACCCTGTGGGAGTCTCAATGATTAACACTGAACCCTGTGGGAGTCTCACTGATAAACACTGAACCCTGTGGGAGTCTCACAGATTAACACTGAACGCTGTGGGAGTCTCACTGATTAACACTGAACCCTGTGGGAGTATCACTGATTAACACTGAACCCTGTGGGAGTCTCACTGATTAACACTGAACCCTATGGGAGTCTCACTGATTAACACTGAACCCTGTGGGAGCCTCACTGATTATCCCTGAACCCTGTGAGAGTCTCACTGATTAACACTGAACCCTGTGGGAGCCTCACTGATTAACACTGAACCCTGTGGGAGTCTCACTGATGAACACTGAACCCTGTGGGAGTCTCACTGATTAACACTGAACCCTGTGGGAGCCTCAGTGATTAACACTGGACCGAGTGGGAGTCTCACTGATTAACACACGGACCCTGGGGGAGTCTCACTGATTAACACACGAACCATAGGGGAGTGTCACTGATTAACACTGAACCCTATGGGAGTCTCACTGATTAACACTGAACTCTGTGGGAGTCTCACTGATTAACACTGAACCCTGTGGGAGCCTCACTGATTAACACTGAACCCTATGGGAGTCTCACTGATTAACACTCAACCCTATGGGAGTCTCAGTGATTGTCACTGAAACCTATGGTCGTCTCACTGATTAACACTGAACCCTGTGGGAGTCTCAATGATTAACACTGAACCCTGTGGGAGTCTCACTGATAAACACTGAACCCTGTGGGAGTCTCACAGATTAACACTGAACGCTGTGGGAGTCTCACTGATTAACACTGAACCCTGTGGGAGTATCACTGATTAACACTGAACCCTGTGGGAGTCTCACTGATTAACACTGAACCCTATGGGAGTCTCACTGATTAACACTGAACCCTGTGGGAGTCTCACTGATTAACACTGAACCCTATGCGAGTCTCACTGATTAACACTGAACCGTATGGGAGTTTCACTGATTAACACTGAAACCTGTCGGAGTTTCAGTGATTAACACTGAACCCTGTGGGAGTCTCACTGATTAATACTGAACCCTGTGGGAGTCTCACTGATTAACACTGAACCCTATGGGAGTCTCACTGATTAATACTGAACCCTGTGGGAGTCTCACTGATTAGCACTGAACCCTGTGGGAGTCTCACTGATTAACACTGAACCCTATGGGAGTCTCACTGATTAACACTCAACCCTATGGGAGTCTCAGTGATTGTCACTGAAACCTATGGTCGTCTCACTGATTAACACTGAACCCTGTGGGAGTCTCAATGATTAACACTGAATCCTGTGGGAGTCTCACTGATAAACACTGAAACCTTTCGGAGTTTCAGTGATTAACACTGAACCCTGTGGGAGTCTCACTGATTAATACTGAACCCTGTGGGAGTCTCACTGATTAACACTGAACCCTGTGGGAGTCTCACTTATTAACACTGAACCCTATGGGAGTCACACTGATTAACACTGAACCCTATGGGAGTCTCACTGATTAACACTGAACCCTGTGGGAGTCTCATTGATTAACACTGATACCTGTGGGAGTCTCACTGAATAACACTGAAACCTATGGGAGTCTCACTGATTTACACTGAACCCTATGGGATTCTCAATAATTAACACTGAACCCTATGGGAGTCTCACTGATTAACACTGAACCCTATGGGAGTCACACTGATTAACAGTGAACCCTATGGGAGTCTCACTGATTAACACTGAACCCTGTGGGAGTCTCAATGATTAACACTGGACCATGTGGGAGTCTCACTGATTAACACCGAACGCTATGGGAGTCTCACTGATTAACACTGAACCCTATGGGAGTCTCACTGATTAACACTGAACCCTATGGGAGTCTCACTGATTAACAGTGAATCCTATGGGAGTCTCACTGATTAACACTGAACCCTGTGGGAGTCTCACTGATTAACACTGAACCCTGTGGAAGACTCAATGATGAACAGTGAACCCTATGGGAGTCTCACTGATTAACACTGAACCCTGTGGGAGTCTCACTGATTATCCCTGAACCCTGTGGGAGTCCCACTGATTAACACTGAACCCTGTGGGAGTCTCACTGATTATCCCTGAACCCTGTGGGAGTCTCATTGATTAACACTGAACCCTGTGGGAGCCTCACTGATTAACACTGAACCCTGTGGGAGTCTCACTGATTAACACTGAACCCTGTGGGAGTCTCACTGATTAACACTGAACCCTGTGGCAGCCTCAGTGATTAACACTGGACCCTGTGGGAGTCTCACTGATTAACACTGAACCCTGTGGGAGTCTCACTGATTAACACTGAACCCTGTGGGAGTCTCACTGATTAACACTGAACCCTGTGGGAGTCTCACTGATTAACACACGGACCCTGGGGGAGTCTCACTGATTAACACACGAACCATAGGGGAGTGTCACTGATTAACACTGAACCCTATGGGAGTCTCACTGATTAACACTGAACTCTGTGGGAGTCTCACTGATTAACACTGAACCCTGTGGGAGCCTCACTGATTAACACTGAACCCTATGGGAGTCTCACTGATTAACACTCAACCCTATGGGAGTCTCAGTGATTGTCACTGAAACCTATGGTCGTCTCACTGATTAACACTGAACCCTGTGGGAGTCTCAATGATTAACACTGAACCCTGTGGGAGTCTCACTGATTAACACTGAACCCTGTGGGGGTCTCACAGATTAACACTGAACGCTGTGGGAGTCTCACTGATTAACACTGAACCCTGTGGAAGTCTCAATGATGAACAGTGAACCCTATGGGAGTCTCACTGATTAATACTGAACCCTGTGGGAGTCTTATTGATTAACACTGAACCCTGTGGGAGTCTCACTGATTAACACTGAACCCTGTGGGAGTCTCACTGATTAACACTGAACCCTGTGGGAGTCTCACTGATTACCACTGAACCCTGTGGGAGTCTCACTGATTAACACTGAACCCTGTGGGAGTCTCACTGATTAACACTGAACCCTGTGGGAGTCTCACTGATTAACACTGAAACCTTTCGGAGTTTCAGTGATTAACACTGAACCCTGTGGGAGTCTCACTGATTAATACTGAACCCTGTGGGAGTCTCACTGATTAACACTGAACCCTGTGGGAGTCTCACTTATTAACACTGAACCCTATGGGAGTCACACTGATTAACACTGAACCCTATGGGAGTCTCACTGATTAACACTGAACCCTGTGGGAGTCTCATTGATTAACACTGATACCTGTGGGAGTCTCACTGAATAACACTGAAACCTATGGGAGTCTCACTGATTTACACTGAACCCTATGGGATTCTCAATAATTAACACTGAACCCTATGGGAGTCTCACTGATTAACACTGAACCCTGTGGGGGTCTCACAGATTAACACTGAACGCTGTGGGAGTCTCACTGATTAACACTGAACCCTGTGGGAGTATCACTTATTAACACTGAACCCTGTGGGAGTCTCACTGATTAACACTGAACCCTGTGGGAGCCTCACTGATTAACACTGAACCCTGTGGGAGTCTCACTGATTAACACTGAAACTTGTGGGAGCCTCACTGATTAACACTGAACCCTATGGGAGTCTCACTGATTAACACTCAACCCTATGGCAGTCTCAGTGATTGTCACTGAAACCTATGGTCGTCTCACTGATTAACACTGAACCCTGTGGGAGTCTCAATGATTAACACTGAACCCTGTGGGAGTCTCACTGATTAACACTGAACCCTGTGGGAGTCTCACAGATTAACACTGAACGCTGTGTGAGTCTCACAGATTAACACTGAACGCTGTGGGAGTCTCACTGATTAACACTGAACCCTGTGAGAGGCTCACTGATTAACACTGATCCCTGTGGGAGTCTCACTGATTAACACTGAACCCTATGGGAGTCTCACTGATTAACACTGAACCCTGTGGGAGTCTCACTGATTAACACTGAACCCTGTGGGAGTCTCACTGATTAACACTGAACCCTGTGGGAGTCTCACTGATTAACACTGAACCCTGTGGGAGTCTCACTGATTAACACTGAACCCTGTGGGAGTCTCACTGATTAACACTGAACCCTGTGGGAGTCTCACTGATTAACACTGAAACCTGTCGGAGTTTCAGTGATTAACACTGAACCCTGTGGGAGTCTCACTGATTAATTCTGAACCCTGTGGGAGTCTCACTGATTAACACTGAACCCTGTGGGAGTCTCACTGATTAACACTGAACCCTGTGGGAGTCTCACTGATTAACACTGAACCCTATGGGAGTCTAACTGATTAACACTGAACCCTATGGGAGTCTCACTGATTAACAGTGCATCCTATGGGAGTCTCACTGATTAACACTGAACCCTGTGGGAGTCTCACTGATTAACACTGAACCCTGTGGAAGACTCAATGATGAACAGTGAACCCTATGGGAGTCTCACTGATTAACACTGAACCCTGTGGGGGTCTCACTGATTATCCCTGAACCCTGTGGGAGTCTCACTGATTAACACTGAACCCTGTGGGAGTCTCACTGATTATCCCTGAACCCTGTGGGAGTCTCACTGATTAACACTGAACCCTGTGGGAGCCTCACTGATTAACACTGAACCCTGTGGGAGTCTCACTGATTAACACTGAACCCTGTGGGAGTCTCACTGATTAACACTGAACCCTGTGGGATCCTCAGTGATTAACACTGGACCCTGTGGGAGTCTCACTGATTAACACACGGACCCTGGGGGAGTCTCACTGATTAACACACGAACCATAGGGAAGTGTCACTGATTAACACTGAACCCTATGGGAGTCTCACTGATTAACACTGAACTCTGTGGGAGTCTCACTGATTAACACTGAACCCTGTGGGAGCCTCACTGATTAACACTGAACCCTATGGGAGTCTCACTGATTAACACTCAACCCTATGGGAGTCTCAGTGATTGTCACTGAAACCTATGGTCGTCTCACTGATTAACACTGAACCCTGTGGGAGTCTCAATGATTAACACTGAACCCTGTGGGAGTCTCACTGATAAACACTGAACCCTGTGGGAGTCTCACAGATTAACACTGAACGCTGTGGGAGTCTCACTGATTAACACTGAACCCTGTGGGAGTATCACTGATTAACACTGAACCCTGTGGGAGTCTCACTGATTAACACTGAACCCTATGGGAGTCTCACTGATTAACACTGAACCCTGTGGGAGCCTCACTGATTATCCCTGAACCCTGTGAGAGTCTCACTGATTAACACTGAACCCTGTGGGAGCCTCACTGATTAACACTGAACCCTGTGGGAGTCTCACTGATTAACACTGAACCCTGTGGAAGACTCAATGATGAACAGTGAACCCTATGGGAGTCTCACTGATTAACACTGAACCCTGTGGGAGTCTCACTGATGATCCCTGAACCCTGTGGGAGTCCCACTGATTAACACTGAACCCTGTGGGAGTCTCACTGATTATCCCTGAACCCTGTGGGAGTCTCATTGATTAACACTGAACCCTGTGGGAGCCTCACTGATTAACACTGAACCCTGTGGGAGTCTCACTGATTAACACTGAACCCTGTGGGAGTCTCACTGATTAACACTGAACCCTGTGGCAGCCTCAGTGATTAACACTGGACCCTGTGGGAGTCTCACTGATTAACACTGAACCCTGTGGGAGTCTCACTGATTAACACTGAACCCTGTGGGAGTCTCACTGATTAACACTGAACCCTGTGGGAGTCTCACTGATTAACACACGGACCCTGGGGGAGTCTCACTGATTAACACACGAACCATAGGGGAGTGTCACTGATTAACACTGAACCCTATGGGAGTCTCACTGATTAACACTGAACTCTGTGGGAGTCTCACTGATTAACACTGAACCCTGTGGGAGTCACACTGATTAACAGTGAACCCTATGGGAGTCTCACTGATTAACACTGAACCCTGTGGGAGTCTCAATGATTAACACTGGACCATGTGGGAGTCTCACTGATTAACACCGAACCCTATGGGAGTCTCACTGATTAACACTGAACCCTATGGGAGTCTCACTGATTAACACTGAACCCTATGGGAGTCTCACTGATTAACAGTGAATCCTATGGGAGTCTCACTGATTAACACTGAACCCTGTGGGAGTCTCACTGATTAACACTGAACCCTGTGGAAGACTCAATGATGAACAGTGAACCCTATGGGAGTCTCACTGATTAACACTGAACCCTGTGGGAGTCTCACTGATTATCCCTGAACCCTGTGGGAGTCCCACTGATTAACACTGAACCCTGTGGGAGTCTCACTGATTATCCCTGAACCCTGTGGGAGTCTCATTGATTAACACTGAACCCTGTGGGAGCCTCACTGATTAACACTGAACCCTGTGGGAGTCTCACTGATTAACACTGAACCCTGTGGGAGTCTCACTGATTAACACTGAACCCTGTGGCAGCCTCAGTGATTAACACTGGACCCTGTGGGAGTCTCACTGATTAACACTGAACCCTGTGGGAGTCTCACTGATTAACACTGAACCCTGTGGGAGTCTCACTGATTAACACTGAACCCTGTGGGAGTCTCACTGATTAACACACGGACCCTGGGGGAGTCTCACTGATTAACACACGAACCATAGGGGAGTGTCACTGATTAACACTGAACCCTATGGGAGTCTCACTGATTAACACTGAACTCTGTGGGAGTCTCACTGATTAACACTGAACCCTGTGGGAGCCTCACTGATTAACACTGAACCCTATGGGAGTCTCACTGATTAACACTCAACCCTATGGGAGTCTCAGTGATTGTCACTGAAACCTATGGTCGTCTCACTGATTAACACTGAACCCTGTGGGAGTCTCAATGATTAACACTGAACCCTGTGGGAGTCTCACTGATTAACACTGAACCCTGTGGGGGTCTCACAGATTAACACTGAACGCTGTGGGAGTCTCACTGATTAACACTGAACCCTGTGGGAGTATCACTTATTAACACTGAACCCTGTGGGAGTCTCACTGATTAACACTGAACCCTGTGGGAGCCTCACTGATTAACACTGAACCCTGTGGGAGTCTCACTGATTAACACTGAAACTTGTGGGAGCCTCACTGATTAACACTGAACCCTATGGGAGTCTCACTGATTAACACTCAACCCTATGGGAGTCTCAGTGATTGTCACTGAAACCTATGGTCGTCTCACTGATTAACACTGAACCCTGTGGGAGTCTCAATGATTAACACTGAACCCTGTGGGAGTCTCACTGATTAACACTGAACCCTGTGGGAGTCTCACAGATTAACACTGAACGCTGTGTGAGTCTCACAGATTAACACTGAACGCTGTGGGAGTCTCACTGATTAACACTGAACCCTGTGAGAGGCTCACTGATTAACACTGATCCCTGTGGGAGTCTCACTGATTAACACTGAACCCTATGGGAGTCTCACTGATTAACACTGAACCCTGTGGGAGTCTCACTGATTAACACTGAACCCTGTGGGAGTCTCACTGATTAACACTGAACCCTGTGGGAGTCTCACTGATTAACACTGAACCCTGTGGGAGTCTCACTGATTAACACTGAACCCTGTGGGAGTCTCACTGATTAACACTGAACCCTGTGGGAGTCTCACTGATTAACACTGAACCCTGTGGGAGTCTCACTGATTAACACTGAACCCTGTGGGAGTCTCACTGATTAACACTGAAACCTGTCGGAGTTTCAGTGATTAACACTGAACCCTGTGGGAGTCTCACTGATTAATACTGAACCCTGTGGGAGTCTCACTGATTAACACTGAACCCTGTGGGAGTCTCACTGATTAACACTGAACCCTGTGGGAGAGACACTGATTAACACTGAACCCTATGGGAGTCTAACTGATTAACACTGAACCCTATGGGAGTCTCACTGATTAACAGTGCATCCTATGGGAGTCTCACTGATTAACACTGAACCCTGTGGGAGTCTCACTGATTAACACTGAACCCTGTGGAAGACTCAATGATGAACAGTGAACCCTATGGGAGTCTCACTGATTAACACTGAACCCTGTGGGGGTCTCACTGATTATCCCTGAACCCTGTGGGAGTCTCACTGATTAACACTGAACCCTGTGGGAGTCTCACTGATTATCCCTGAACCCTGTGGGAGTCTCACTGATTAACACTGAACCCTGTGGGAGCCTCACTGATTAACACTGAACCCTGTGGGAGTCTCACTGATTAACACTGAACCCTGTGGGAGTCTCACTGATTAACACTGAACCCTGTGGGATCCTCAGTGATTAACACTGGACCCTGTGGGAGTCTCACTGATTAACACACGGACCCTGGGGGAGTATCACTGATTAACACACGAACCATAGGGAAGTGTCACTGATTAACACTGAACCCTATGGGAGTCTCACTGATTAACACTGAACTCTGTGGGAGTCTCACTGATTAACACTGAACCCTGTGGGAGCCTCACTGATTAACACTGAACCCTATGGGAGTCTCACTGATTAACACTCAACCCTATGGGAGTCTCAGTGATTGTCACTGAAACCTATGGTCGTCTCACTGATTAACACTGAACCCTGTGGGAGTCTCAATGATTAACACTGAACCCTGTGGGAGTCTCACTGATAAACACTGAACCCTGTGGGAGTCTCACAGATTAACACTGAACGCTGTGGGAGTCTCACTGATTAACACTGAACCCTGTGGGAGTATCACTGATTAACACTGAACCCTGTGGGAGTCTCACTGATTAACACTGAACCCTATGGGAGTCTCACTGATTAACACTGAACCCTGTGGGAGCCTCACTGATTATCCCTGAACCCTGTGAGAGTCTCACTGATTAACACTGAACCCTGTGGGAGCCTCACTGATTAACACTGAACCCTGTGGGAGTCTCACTGATTAACACTGAACCCTGTGGGAGTCTCACTGATTAACACTGAACCCTGTGGGAGCCTCAGTGATTAACACTGGACCGAGTGGGAGTCTCACTGATTAACACACGGACCCTGGGGGAGTCTCACTGATTAACACACGAACCATAGGGGAGTGTCACTGATTAACACTGAACCCTATGGGAGTCTCACTGATTAACACTGAACTCTGTGGGAGTCTCACTGATTAACACTGAACCCTGTGGGAGCCTCACTGATTAACACTGAACCCTATGGGAGTCTCACTGATTAACACTCAACCCTATGGGAGTCTCAGTGATTGTCACTGAAACCTATGGCCGTCTCACTGATTAACACTGAACCCTGTGGGAGTCTCAATGATTAACACTGAACCCTGTGGGAGTCTCACTGATAAACACTGAACCCTGTGGGAGTCTCACAGATTAACACTGAACGCTGTGGGAGTCTCACTGATTAACACTGAACCCTGTGGGAGTATCACTGATTAACACTGAACCCTGTGGGAGTCTCACTGATTAACACTGAACCCTATGGGAGTCTCACTGATTAACACTGAACCCTGTGGGAGTCTCACTGATTAACACTGAACCCTATGCGAGTCTCACTGATTAACACTGAACCGTATGGGAGTCTCACTGATTAACACTGAAACCTGTCGGAGTTTCAGTGATTAACACTGAACCCTGTGGGAGTCTCACTGATTAATACTGAACCCTGTGGGAGTCTCACTGATTAACACTGAACCCTATGGGAGTCTCACTGATTAATACTGAACCCTGTGGGAGTCTCACTGATTAGCACTGAACCCTGTGGGAGTCTCACTGATTAACACTGAACCCTATGGGAGTCTCACTGATTAACACTCAACCCTATGGGAGTCTCAGTGATTGTCACTGAAACCTATGGTCGTCTCACTGATTAACACTGAACCCTGTGGGAGTCTCAATGATTAACACTGAATCCTGTGGGAGTCTCACTGATAAACACTGAACCCTGTGGGAGTCTCACAGATTAACACTGAACGCTGTGGGAGTCTCACTGATTAACACTGAACCCTGTGGGAGTATCACTGATTAACACTGAACCCTGTGGGAGTCTCACTGATTAACACTGAACCCTATGGGAGTCTCACTGATTAACACTGAACCCTGTGGGAGCCTCACTGATTATCCCTGAACCCTGTGGGAGTCTCACTGATTAACACTGAACCCTGTGGGAGCCTCACTGATTAACACTGAACCCTGTGGGAGTCTCACTGATTAACACTGAACCCTGTGGGAATCTCACTGATTAACACTGAACCCTGTGGGAGCCTCAGTGATTAACACTGGACCCTGTGGGAGTCTCACTGATTAACACACGGACCCTGGGGGAGTCTCACTGATTAACACACGAACCATAGGGGAGTGTCACTGATTAACACTGAACCCTATGGGAGTCTCACTGATTAACACTGAACTCTGTGGGAGTCTCACTGATTAACACTGAACCCTGTGGGAGCCTCACTGATTAACACTGAACCCTATGGGAGTCTCACTGATTAACACTCAACCCTATGGGAGTCTCAGTGATTGTCACTGAAACCTATGGTCGTCTCACTGATTAACACTGAACCCTGTGGGAGTCTCAATGATTAACACTGAACCCTGTGGGAGTCTCACTGATAAACACTGAACCCTGTGGGAGTCTCACAGATTAACACTGAACGCTGTGGGAGTCTCACTGATTAACACTGAACCCTGTGGGAGTATCACTGATTAACACTGAACTCTGTGGGAGTCTCACTGATTAACACTGAACCCTGTGGGAGCCTCACTGATTAACATTGAACCCTATGGGAGTCTCACTGATTAACACTCAACCCTATGGGAGTCTCAGTGATTGTCACTGAAACCTATGGTCGTCTCACTGATTAACACTGAACCCTGTGGGAGTCTCAATGATTAACACTGAACCCTGTGGGAGTCTCACTGATAAACACTGAACCCTGTGGGAGTCTCACAGATTAACACTGAACGCTGTGGGAGTCTCACTGATTAACACTGAACCCTGTGGGAGTATCACTGATTAACACTGAACCCTGTGGGAGTATCACTGATTAACACTGAACCCTGTGGGAGTCTCACTGATTAACACTGAACCCTATGGGAGTCTCACTGATTAACACTGAACCCTGTGGGAGTCTCACTGATTAACACTGAACCCTATGCGAGTCTCACTGATTAACACTGAACCGTATGGGAGTCTCACTGATTAACACTGAAACCTGTCGGAGTTTCAGTGATTAACACTGAACCCTGTGGGAGTCTCACTGATTAATACTGAACCCTGTGGGAGTCTCACTGATTCACACTGAACCCTATGGGAGTCTCACTGATTAATACTGAACCCTGTGGGAGTCTCACTGATTAGCACTGAACCCTGTGGGAGTCTCACTGATTAACACTGAACCCCATGGGAGTCTCACTGATTAACACTCAACCCTATGGGAGTCTCAGTGATTGTCACTGAAACCTATGGTCGTCTCACTGATTAACACTGAACCCTGTGGGAGTCTCAATGATTAACACTGAACCCTGTGGGAGTCTCACTGATAAACACTGAACCCTGTGGGAGTCTCACAGATTAACACTGAACGCTGTGGGAGTCTCACTGATTAACACTGAACCCTGCGGGAGTATCACTGATTAACACTGAACCCTGTGGGAGTCTCACTGATTAACACTGAACCCTATGGGAGTCTCACTGATTAACACTGAACCCTGTGGGAGCCTCACTGATTATCCCTGAACCCTGTGGGAGTCTCACTGATTAACACTGAACCCTGTGGGAGCCTCACTGATTAACACTGAACCCTGTGGGAGTCTCACTGATTAACACTGAACCCTGTGGGAGTCTCACTGATTAACACTGAACCCTGTGGGAGCCTCAGTGATTAACACTGGACCCTGTGGGAGTCTCACTGATTAACACACGGACCCTGGGGGAGTCTCACTGATTAACACACGAACCATAGGGGAGTGTCACTGATTAACACTGAACCCTATGGGAGTCTCACTGATTAACACTGAACTCTGTGGGAGTCTCACTGATTAACACTGAACCCTGTGGGAGCCTCACTGATTAACACTGAACCCTATGGGAGTCTCACTGATTAACACTCAACCCTATGGGAGTCTCAGTGATTGTCACTGAAACCTATGGTCGTCTCACTGATTAACACTGAACCCTGTGGGAGTCTCAATGATTAACACTGAACCCTGTGGGAGTCTCACTGATAAACACTGAACCCTGTGGGAGTCTCACAGATTAACACTGAACGCTGTGGGAGTCTCACTGATGAACACTGAACCCTGTGGGAGTATCACTGATTAACACTGAACCCTGTGGGAGTCTCACTGATTAACACTGAACCCTATGGGAGTCTCACTGATTAACACTGAACCCTGTGGGAGCCTCACTGATTAACACTGAACCCTGTGGGAGTCTCACTGATTAACACTGAACCCTATGTGAGTCTCACTGATTAACACTGAACCGTATGGGAGTCTCACTGATTAACACTGAAACCTGTCGGAGTTTCAGTGATTAACACTGAACCCTGTGGGAGTCTCACTGATTAATACTGAACCCTGTGGGAGTCTCACTGATTAACACTGAACCCTATGGGAGTCTCACTGATTAATACTGAACCCTGTGGGAGTCTCACTGATTAGCACTGAACCCTGTGGGAGTCTCACTGATTAACACTGAACCCTATGCGAGTCTCAATGATTAACACTGAACCCTATGGGAGTCTCACTGATTAACACTGAACCCTGTGGGAGTCTCACAGATTAACACTGAACGCTGTGGGAGTCTCACAGATTAACACTGAACGCTGTGGGAGTCTCACTGATTAACACTGAACCCTGTGAGAGGCTCACTGATTAACACTGATCCCTGTGGGAGTCTCACTGATTAACACTGAACCCTATGGGAGTCTCACTGATTAACACTGAACCCTGTGGGAGTCTCACTGATTAACACTGAACCCTGTGGGAGTCTCACTGATTAACACTGAACCCTGTGGGAGGCTCACTGATTAACACTGAACCCTGTGGGAGTCTCACTGATTAACACTGAACCCTGTGGGAGTCTCACTGATTAACAGTGAACCCTGTGGGAGTCTCACTGATTAACACTGAAACCTGTCGGAGTTTCAGTGATTAACACTGAACCCTGTGGGAGTCTCACTGATTAATACTGAACCCTGTGGGAGTCTCACTGATTAACACTGAACCCTGTGGGAGTCTCACTGATTAACACTGAACCCTGTGGGAGTCTCACTGATTAACACTGAAACCTGTCGGAGTTTCAGTGATTAACACTGAACCCTGTGGGAGTCTCACTGATTAATACTGAACCCTGTGGGAGTCTCACTGATTAACACTGAACCCTGTGGGAGTCTCACTTATTAACACTGAACCCTATGGGAGTCACACTGATTAACACTGAACCCTATGGGAGTCTCACTGATTAACACTGATACCTGTGGGAGTCTCACTGAATAACACTGAAACCTATGGGAGTCTCACTGATTAACACTGAACCCTATGGGAGTCTCAATAATTAACACTGAACCCTATGGGAGTCTCACTGATTAACACTGAACCCTACGGGAGTCTCACTGATTAACACTGAACCCTACGGGAGTCTCAGTGATTAACACTGAACACTATGGGAGTCTCACTGATTTACACTGAACCCTGTGGGAGTCTCAATGATTAACACTGGACCATGTGGGAGTCTCACTGATTAACACCGAACCCTATGGGAGTCTCACTGATTAACACTGAACCCTATGGGAGTCTCACTGATTAACACTGAACCCTATGGGAGTCTCACTGATTAACAGTGAATCCTATGGGAGTCTCACTGATTAACACTGAACCCTGAGGGAGTCTCACTGATTAACACTGAACCCTGTGGAAGACTCAATGATGAACAGTGAACCCTATGGGAGTCTCACTGATTAACACTGAACCCTGTGGGAGTCTCACTGATTATCCCTGAACTCTGTGGGAGTCTCACTGATTAACACTGAACCCTGTGGGAGTCTCACTGATTATCCCTGAACCCTGTGGGAGTCTCACTGATTAACACTGAACCCTGTGGGAGCCTCACTGATTAAGACTGTACCCTGTGGGAGTCTCACTGATTAACACTGAACCCTGTGGGAGTCTCACTGATTAACACTGAACCCTGTGGGAGCCTCAGTGATTAACACTGGACCCTGTGGGAGTCTCACTGATTAACACTGATCCCTGTGGGAGTCTCACTGATTAACACTGAACCCTATGGGAGTCTCACTGATTAACACTGAACCCTGTGGGAGTCTCACTGATTAACACTGAACCCTGTGGGAGTCTCACTGATTAACACTGAACCCTGTGGGAGTCTCACTGATTAACACTGAACCCTGTGGGAGTCTCACTGATTAACACTGAACCCTGTGGGAGTCTCACTGATTAACACTGAACCCTGTGGGAGTCTCACTGATTAACACTGAAACCTGTCTGAGTTTCAGTGATTAACACTGAACCCTGTGGGAGTCTCACTGATTAATACTGAACCCTGTGGGAGTCTCACTGATTAACACTGAACCCTGTGGGAGTCTCACTGATTAACACTGAACCCTGTGGGAGTCTCACTGATTAACACTGAAACCTGTCGGAGATTCAGTGATTAACACTGAACCCTGTGGGAGTCTCACTGATTAATACTGAACCCTGTGGGAGTCTCACTGATTAACACTGAACCCTGTGGGAGTCTCACTTATTAACACTGAACCCTATGGGAGTCACACTGATTAACACTGAACCCTATGGGAGTCTCACTGATTAACACTGAACCCTGTGGGAGTCTCATTGATTAACACTGATACCTGTGGGAGTCTCACTGAATAACACTGAAACCTATGGGATTCTCACTGATTAACACTGAACCCTATGTGAGTCTCAATAATTAACACTGAACCCTATGGGTGTCTCACTGATTAACACTGAACCCTACGGGAGTCTCATTGATTAACACTGAACCCTACGGGAGTCTCAGTGATTAACACTGAACACTATGGGAGTCTCACTGATTTACACTGAACCCTGTGGGAGTCTCAATGATTAACACTGGACCATGTGGGAGTCTCACTGATTAACACCAAACCCTATGGGAGTCTCACTGATTAACACTGAACCCTATGGGAGTCTCACTGATTAACACTGAACCCTATGGGAGTCTCACTGATTAACAGTGAATCCTATGGGAGTCTCACTGGTTAACACTGAACCCTGTGGGAGTCTCACTGATTATCCCTGAACCCTGTGGGAGTCTCACTGATTAACACTGAACCCTGTGGGAGTCTCACTGATTAACACTGAACCCTGTGGGAGTCTCACTGATTAACACTGAACCCTGTGGGAGCCTCAGTGATTAACACTGGACCCTGTGGGAGTCTCACTGATTAACACTGAACCCTGTGGGAGTCTCACTGTTTAACACTGAACCCTGTGGGAGTCTCACTGATTAACACTGAACCCTGTGGGAGTCTCACTGATTAACACACGGACCCTGGGGGAGTCTCACTGATTAACACACGAACCATAGGGGAGTGTCACTGATTAACACTGAACCCTATGGGATTCTTACTGATTAACACTGAACTCTGTGGGAGTCTCACTGATTAACACTGAACCCTGTGGGAGCCTCACTGATTAACACTGAACCCTACGGGAGTCTCATTGATTAACACTGAACCCTACGGGAGTCTCAGTGATTAACACTGAACACTATGGGAGTCTCACTGATTTACACTGAACCCTGTGGGAGTCTCACTGATTAACAGTGAATCCTATGGGAGTCTCACTGATTAACACTGAACCCTGAGGGAGTCTCACTGATTAACACTGAACCCTGTGGAAGACTCAATGATGAACAGTGAACCCTATGGGAGTCTCACTGATTAACACTGAACCCTGTGGGAGTCTCACTGATTATCCCTGAACTCTGTGGGAGTCTCACTGATGAACACTGAACCCTGTGGGAGTCTCACTGATTATCCCTGAACCCTGTGGGAGTCTCACTGATTAACACTGAACCCTGTGGGAGCCTCACTGATTAACACTGAACCCTGTGGGAGTCTCACTGATTAACACTGAACCCTGTGGGAGTCTCACTGATTAACACTGAACCCTGTGGGAGCCTCAGTGATTAACACTGGACCCTGTGGGAGTCTCACTGATTAACACTGATCCCTGTGGGAGTCTCACTGATTAACACTGAACCCTATGGGAGTCTCACTGATTAACACTGAACCCTGTGGGAGTCTCACTGATTAACACTGAACCCTGTGGGAGTCTCACTGATTAACACTGAACCCTGTGGGAGTCTCACTGATTAACACTGAACCCTGTGGGAGTCTCACTGATTAACACTGAACCCTGTGGGAGTCTCACTGATTAACACTGAACCCTGTGGGAGTCTCACTGATTAACACTGAAACCTGTCGGAGTTTCAGTGATTAACACTGAACCCTGTGGGAGTCTCACTGATTAATACTGAACCCTGTGGGAGTCTCACTGATTAACACTGAACCCTGTGGGAGTCTCACTGATTAACACTGAACCCTGTGGGAGTCTCACTGATTAACACTGAAACCTGTCGGAGATTCAGTGATTAACACTGAACCCTGTGGGAGTCTCACTGATTAATACTGAACCCTGTGGGAGTCTCACTGATTAACACTGAACCCTGTGGGAGTCTCACTTATTAACACTGAACCCTATGGGAGTCACACTGATTAACACTGAACCCTATGGGAGTCTCACTGATTAACACTGAACCCTGTGGGAGTCTCATTGATTAACACTGATACCTGTGGGAGTCTCACTGAATAACACTGAAACCTATGGGATTCTCACTGATTAACACTGAACCCTATGTGAGTCTCAATAATTAACACTGAACCCTATGGGTGTCTCACTGATTAACACTGAACCCTACGGGAGTCTCAGTGATTAACACTGAACCCTATGGGAGTCTCACTGATTAACACTGAACCCTGTGGGAGTCTCACTGATTAACACTGAACCCTGTGGGAGTCTCACTGATTAACACTGAACCCTGTGGGAGTCTCACTGATTAACACTGAACCCTGTGGGAGTCTCACTGATTAACACTGAACCCTGTGGGAGTCTCACTGATTAACACTGAACCCTGTGGGAGTCTCACTGATTAACACTGAAACCTGTCGGAGTTTCAGTGATTAACACTGAACCCTGTGGGAGTCTCACTGATTAATACTGAACCCTGTGGGAGTCTCACTGATTAACACTGAACCCTGTGGGAGTCTCACTGATTAACACTGAACCCTGTGGGAGTCTCACTGATTAACACTGAAACCTGTCGGAGATTCAGTGATTAACACTGAACCCTGTGGGAGTCTCACTGATTAATACTGAACCCTGTGGGAGTCTCACTGATTAACACTGAACCCTGTGGGAGTCTCACTTATTAACACTGAACCCTATGGGAGTCACACTGATTAACACTGAACCCTATGGGAGTCTCACTGATTAACACTGAACCCTGTGGGAGTCTCATTGATTAACACTGATACCTGTGGGAGTCTCACTGAATAACACTGAAACCTATGGGATTCTCACTGATTAACACTGAACCCTATGTGAGTCTCAATAATTAACACTGAACCCTATGGGTGTCTCACTGATTAACACTGAACCCTACGGGAGTCTCATTGATTAACACTGAACCCTACGGGAGTCTCAGTGATTAACACTGAACACTATGGGAGTCTCACTGATTTACACTGAACCCTGTGGGAGTCTCAATGATTAACACTGGACCATGTGGGAGTCTCACTGATTAACACCGAACCCTATGGGAGTCTCACTGATTAACACTGAACCCTATGGGAGTCTCACTGATTAACACTGAACCCTATGGGAGTCTCACTGATTAACACTGAACCCTGTGGGAGTCTCACTGATTATCCCTGAACTCTGTGGGAGTCTCACTGATTAACACTGAACCCTGTGGGAGTCTCACTGATTATCCCTGAACCCTGTGGGAGTCTCACTGATTAACACTGAACCCTGTGGGAGTCTCACTGATTAACACTGAACCCTGTGGGAGTCTCACTGATTAACACTGAACCCTGTGGGAGCCTCAGTGATTAACACTGGACCCTGTGGGAGTCTCACTGATTAACACTGAACCCTGTGGGAGTCTCACTGTTTAACACTGAACCCTGTGGGAGTCTCACTGATTAACACTGAACCCTGTGGGAGTCTCACTGATTAACACACGGACCCTGGGGGAGTCTCACTAATTAACACACGAACCATAGGGGAGTGTCACTGATTAACACTGAACCCTATGGGATTCTTACTGATTAACACTGAACTCTGTGGGAGTCTCACTGATTAACACTGAACCCTGTGGGAGCCTCACTGATTAACACTGAACCCTATGGGAGTCTCACTGATTAACACTCAACCCTATGGGAGTCTCAGTGATTGTCACTGAAACCTATGGTCGTCTCACTGATTAACACTGAACCCTGTGGGAGTCTCACTGATTAACACTGAACCCTGTGGGAGTCTCAATAATTAACACTGAACCCTATGGGAGTCTCACTGATTAACACTGAACCCTACGGGAGTCTCATTGATTAACACTGAACCCTACGGGAGTCTCAGTGATTAACACTGAACACTATGGGAGTCTCACTGATTTACACTGAACCCTGTGGGAGTCTCAATGATTAACACTGGACCATGTGGGAGTCTCACTGATTAACACCGAACCCTATGGGAGTCTCACTGATTAACACTGAACCCTATGGGAGTCTCACTGATTAACACTGAACCCTATGGGAGTCTCACTGATTAACAGTGAATCCTATGGGAGTCTCACTGATTAACACTGAACCCTGAGGGAGTCTCACTGATTAACACTGAACCCTGTGGAAGACTCAATGATGAACAGTGAACCCTATGGGAGTCTCACTGATTAACACTGAACCCTGTGGGAGTCTCACTGATTATCCCTGAACTCTGTGGGAGTCTCACTGATTAACACTGAACCCTGTGGGAGTCTCACTGATTATCCCTAAACCCTGTGGGAGTCTCACTGATTAACACTGAACCCTTTGGGAGCCTCACTGATTAACACTGAACCCTGTGGGAGTCTCACTGATTAACACTGAACCCTGTGGGAGTCTCACTGATTAACACTGAACCCTGTGGGAGCCTCAGTGATTAACACTGGACCCTGTGGGAGTCTCACTGATTAACACTGATCCTGTGGGAGTCTCACTGATTAACACTGAACCCTATGGGAGTCTCACTGATTAACACTGAACCCTGTGGGAGTCTCACTGATTAACACTGAACCCTGTGGGAGTCTCACTGATTAACACTGAACCCTGTGGGAGTCTCACTGATTAACACTGAACCCTGTGGGAGTCTCACTGATTAACACTGAACCCTGTGGGAGTCTCACTGATTAACACTGAACCCTGTGGGAGTCTCACTGATTAACACTGAAACCTGTCGGAGTTTCAGTGATTAACACTGAACCCTGTGGGAGTCTCACTGATTAATACTGAACCCTGTGGGAGTCTCACTGATTAACACTGAACCCTGTGGGAGTCTCACTGATTAACACTGAACCCTGTGGGAGTCTCACTGATTAACACTGAAACCTGTCGGAGATTCAGTGATTAACACTGAACCCTGTGGGAGTCTCACTGATTAATACTGAACCCTGTGGGAGTCTCACTGATTAACACTGAACCCTGTGGGAGTCTCACTTATTAACACTGAACCCTATGGGAGTCACACTGATTAACACTGAACCCTATGGGAGTCTCACTGATTAACACTGAACCCTGTGGGAGTCTCATTGATTAACACTGATACCTGTGGGAGTCTCACTGAATAACACTGAAACCTATGGGATTCTCACTGATTAACACTGAACCCTATGTGAGTCTCAATAATTAACACTGAACCCTATGGGTGTCTCACTGATCAACACTGAACCCTACGGGAGTCTCATTGATTAACACTGAACCCTACGGGAGTCTCAGTGATTAACACTGAACACTATGGGAGTCTCACTGATTTACACTGAACCCTGTGGGAGTCTCAATGATTAACACTGGACCATGTGGGAGTCTCACTGATTAACACCGAACCCTATGGGAGTCTCACTGATTAACACTGAACCCTATGGGAGTCTCACTGATTAACACTGAACCCTATGGGAGTCTCACTGATTAACAGTGAATCCTATGGGAGTCTCACTGATTAACACTGAACCCTGTGGGAGTCTCACTGATTAACACTGAACCCTGTGGAAGACTCAATGATGAACATTGAACCCTATGGGAGTCTCACTGATTAACACTGAACCCTATGGGAGTCTCACTGATTATCCCTGAACCCTGTGGGAGTCTCACTGATTAACACTGAACCCTGTGGGAGTCTCACTGATTATCCCTGAACCCTGTGGGAGTCTCACTGATTAACACTGAACCCTGTGGGAGCCTCACTGATTAACACTGAACCCTGTGGGAGTCTCACTGATTAACACTGAACCCTGTGGGAGTCTCACTGATTAACACTGAACCCTGTGGGAGCCTCAGTGATTAACACTGGACCCTGTGGGAGTCTCACTGATTAACACTGAACCCTGTGGGAGTCTCACTGTTTAACGCTGAACCCTGTGGGAGTCTCACTGATTAACACTGAACCCTGTGGGCGTCTCACTGATTAACACACGGACCCTGGGGGAGTCTCACTGATTAACACACGAACCATAGGGGAGTGTCACTGATTAACACTGAACCCTATGGGATTCTTACTGATTAACACTGAACTCTGTGGGAGTCTCACTGATTAACACTGAACCCTGTGGGAGCCTCACTGATTGTCACTGAAACCTATGGTCGTCTCACTGATTAACACTGAACCCTGTGGGAGTCTCACTGATTAACACTGAACCCTGTGGGAGTCTCACAGATTAACACTGAACGCTGTGGGAGTCTCACTGATTAACACTGAACCCTGTGGGAGTATCACTGATTAACACTGAACCCTGTGGGAGTCTCACAGATTAACACTGAACGCTGTGGGAGTCTCACTGATTAACACTGAACCCTGTGGGAGTCTCACTGATTAACACTGAACCCTGTGGGAGTCTCACTGATTAACACTGAACCCTGTGGGAGTCTCACTGATTAACACTGAAACCTGTCGGAGTTTCAGTGATTAACACTGAACCCTGTGAGAGTCTCACTGATTAATACTGAACCCTGTGGGAGTCTCACTGATTAACACTGAACCCTGTGGGAGTCTCACTGATTAACACTGAACCCTGTGGGAGTCTCACTGATTAACACTGAAACCTGTCGGAGATTCAGTGATTAACACTGAACCCTGTGGGAGTCTCACTGATTAATACTGAACCCTGTGGGAGTCTCACTGATTAACACTGAACCCTGTGGGAGTCTCACTTATTAACACTGAACCCTATGGGAGTCACACTGATTAACACTGAACCCTATGGGAGTCTCACTGATTAACACTGAACCCTGTGGGAGTCTCATTGATTAACACTGATACCTGTGGGAGTCTCACTGAATAACACTGAAACCTATGGGATTCTCACTGATTAACACTGAACCCTATGTGAGTCTCAATAATTAACACTGAACCCTATGGGTGTCTCACTGATTAACACTGAACCCTACGGGAGTCTCATTGATTAACACTGAACCCTACGGGAGTCTCAGTGATTAACACTGAACACTATGGGAGTCTCACTGACTTACACTGAACCCTGTGGGAGTCTCAATGATTAACACTGGACCATGTGGGAGTCTCACTGATTAACACTGAACCCTGTGGGAGTCTCACTGATTAATACTGAACCGTGTGGGAGTCTCACTGATTAACACTGAACCCTGTGGGAGTCTCACTGATTAACACTGAACCCTGTGGGAGTCTCACTGATTAACACTGAAACCTGTCGGAGATTCAGTGATTAACACTGAACCCTGTGGGAGTCTCACTGATTAATACTGAACCCTGTGGGAGTCTCACTGATTAACACTGAACCCTGTGGGAGTCTCACTTATTAACACTGAACCCTATGGGAGTCACACTGATTAACACTGAACCCTATGGGAGTCTCACTGATTAACACTGAACCCTGTGGGAGTCTCATTGATTAACACTGATACCTGTGGGAGTCTCACTGAATAACACTGAAACCTATGGGATTCTCACTGATTAACACTGAACCCTATGTGAGTCTCAATAATTAACACTGAACCCTATGGGTGTCTCACTGATTAACACTGAACCCTACGGGAGTCTCATTGATTAACACTGAACCCTACGGGAGTCTCAGTGATTAACACTGAACACTATGGGAGTCTCACTGACTTACACTGAACCCTGTGGGAGTCTCAATGATTAACACTGGACCATGTGGGAGTCTCACTGATTAACACCGAACCCTATGGGAGTCTCACTGATTAACACTGAACCCTGTGGGAGTCTCACTGATTAACACTGAACCCTGTGGAAGACTCAATGATGAACAGTGAACCCTGTGGGAGTCTCACTGATTAACACTGAACCCTGTGGGAGTCTCACTGATTATCCCTGAACCCTGTGGGAGTCTCACTGATTAACACTGAACCCTGTGGGAGCCTCACTGATTAACACTGAACCCTGTGGGAGTCTCACTGATTAACACTGAACCCTGTGGGAGTCTCACTGATTAACACTGAACCCTGTGGGAGCCTCAGTGATTAACACTGGACCCTGTGGGAGTCTCACTGATTAACACTGAACCCTGTGGGAGTCTCACTGTTTAATACTGAACCCTGTGGGAGTCTCACTGATTAACACTGAACCCTGTGGGAGTCTCACTGATTAACACACGGACCCTGGGGGAGTCTCACTGATTAACACACGAACCATAGGGGAGTGTCACTGATTAACACTGAACCCTATGGGATTCTTACTGATTAACACTGAACTCTGTGGGAGTCTCACTGATTAACACTGAACCCTGTGGGAGCCTCACTGATTAACACTGAACCCTATGGGAGTCTCACTGATTAACACTCAACCCTATGGGAGTCTCAGTGATTGTCACTGAAACCTATGGTCGTCTCACTGATTAACACTGAACCCTGTGGGAGTCTCACTGATTAACACTGAACCCTGTGGGAGTCTCACAGATTAACACTGAACGCTGTGGGAGTCTCACTGATTAACACTGAACCCTGTGGGAGTATCACTGATTAACACTGAACCCTGTGGGAGTCTCACTGATTAACACTGAACCCTATGGGAGTCTCACTGATTAACACTGAACCCTGTGGGAGCCTCACTGATTAACACTGAACCCTGTGGGAGTCTCACTGATTAACACTGAACCCTATGCGAGTCTCACTGATTAACACTGAACCGTATGGGAGTCTCACTGATTAACACTGAAACTTGTGGGAGCCTCACTGATTAACACTGAACCCTATGGGAGTCTCACTGATTATCACTCAACCCTATGGGAGTCTCAGTGATTGTCACTGAAACCTATGGTCGTCTCACTGATTAACACTGAACCCTGTGGGAGTCTCAATGATTAACACTGAACCCTGTGGGAGTCTCACTGATTAACACTGAACCCTGTGGGAGTCTCACAGATTAACACTGAACGCTGTGGGAGTCTCACAGATTAACACTGAATGCTGTGGGAGTCTCACTGATTAACACTGAACCCTGTGAGAGGCTCACTGATTAACACTGATCCCTGTGGGAGTCTCACTGATTAACACTGAACCCTATGGGAGTCTCACTGATTAACACTGAACCCTGTGGGAGTCTCACTGATTAACACTGAACCCTGTGGGAGTCTCACTGATTAACACTGAACCCTGTGGGAGTCTCACTGATTAACACTGAACCCTGTGGGAGTCTCACTGATTAACACTGAACCCTGTGGGAGTCTCACTGATTAACACTGAACCCTGTGGGAGTCTCACTGATTAACACTGAAACCTGTCAGAGTTTCAGTGATTAACACTGAACCCTGTGGGAGTCTCACTGATTAATACTGAACCCTGTGGGAGTCTCACTGATTAACACTGAACCCTGTGGGAGTCTCACTTATTAACACTGAACCCTATGGGAGTCACACTGATTAACACTGAACCCTATGGGAGTCTCACTGATTAACACTGAACCCTGTGGGAGTCTCATTGATTAACACTGATACCTGTGGGAGTCTCACTGAATAACACTGAAACCTATGGGAGTCTCACTGATTAACACTGAACCCTATGGGAGTCTCAATGATTAACACTGAACCCTATGGGAGTCTCACTGATTAACACTGAACCCTACGGGAGTCTCATTGATTAACACTGAACCCTACGGGAGTCTCAGTGAGTAACACTGAACACTATGGGAGTCTCACTGATTAATACTGAACCCTGTGGGAGTCTCACTGATTAACACTGAACCCTGTGGGAGTCTCACTGATTAACACTGAACCCTGTGGGAGTCTCACTGATTAACACTGAACCCTGTGGGAGTCTCACTGATTAACACTGAACCCTGTGGGAGTCTCACTGATTAACACTGAACCCTGTGGGAGTCTCACTGATTTACACTGAACCCTGTGGGAGTTTCAGTGATTAACACTGAACCCTGTGGGAGTCTCACTGATTAATACTGAACCCTATGGGAGTCTCAATGATTAACACTGAACCCTATGGGAGTCTCACTGATTAACACTGAACCCTATGGGAGTCTCACTGATTAACACTGAACCCTATGGGAGTCTCAATGATTAACACTGAACCCTATGGGAGTCTCACTGATTAACACTGAACCCTATGGGAGTCTCATTGATTAACACTGAACCCTACGGGAGTCTCAGTGATTAACACTGAACACTATGGGAGTCTCACTGATTTACACTGAACCCTGTGGGAGTCTCAATGATTAACACTGGACCATGTGGGAGTCTCACTGATTAACACTGAACCCTATGGGAGTCTCACTGATTAACACTGAACCCTATGGGAGTCTAACTGATTAACACTGAACCCTATGGGAGTCTCACTGATTAACAGTGAATCCTATAGGAGTCTCACTGATTAACACTGAACCCTGTGGGAGTCTCACTGATTAACACTGAACCCTGTGGAAGTCTCAATGATGAACAGTGAACCCTATGGGAGTCTCAATGATTAACACTGAACCCTGTGGGAGTCTCACTGATTATCCCTGAACCCTGTGGGAGTCTCACTGATTAACACTGAACCCTATGGGAGTCGAACTGATTATCCCTGAACCCTGTGGGAGTCTCACTGATTAACACTGAACCCTGTGGGAGCCTCACTGATTAACACTGAACCCTGTGGGAGTCTCACTGATTAACACTGAACCCTGTGGGAGTCTCACTGATTAACACTGAACCCTGTGGGAGCCTCAGTGATTAACACTGGACCCTGTGGGAGTCTCACTGATTAACACTGAACCCTGTGGGAGTCTCACTGATTAACACTGAACCCTGTGGGAGTCTCACTGATTAACACTGAACCCTGTCGGAGTCTCACTGATTAACACACGGACCCTGGGGGAGTCTCACTGATTAACACACGAACCATAGGGGAGTGTCATTGATTAACACTGAACCCTATGGGAGTCTCACTGATTAACACTGAACTCTGTGGGAGTCTCACTGATTAACACTGAACCCTGTGGGAGCCTCACTGATTAACACTGAACCCTATGGGAGTCTCACTGATTAACACTCAACCCTATGGGAGTCTCAGTGATTGTCACTGCAACCTATGGTCGTCTCACTGATTAACACTGAACCCTGTGGGAGTCTCAATGATTAACACTGAACCCTGTGGGAGTCTCACTGATTAACACTGAACCCTGTGGGAGTCTCACAGATTAACACTGAACGCTGTGGGAGTCTCACTGATTAACACTGAACCCTGTGGGAGTCTCACTGATTAACACTGATCCCTGTGGGAGTCTCATTGATTAACACTGAACCCTGTGGGAGTCTCACTGATTAACACTGAACCCTGTGGGAGTCTCACTGATTAACACTGAACCCTGTGGGAGTCTCACTGATTAACACTGAACCCTGTGGGAGCCTCAGTGATTAACACTGAACCCTGTGGGAGTCTCACTGATTAACACTGAACCCTGTGGGAGTCTCACTGATTAACACTGAACCCTGTGGGAGTCTCACTGATTAACACTGAACCCTGTGGGAGTCTCACTGATTAACACTGAACCCTGTGGGAGTCTCACTGATTAACACTGAACCCTGTGGGAGTCTCACTGATTAACACTGAACCCTGTGGGAGTCTCACTGATTAACACTGAACCCTGTGGGAGTCTCACTGATTAACACTGAACCCTGTGGGAGTCTCACTGATTAACACTGAACCCTGTGGGAGTCTCACTGATTTACTCTGAACCCTGTGGGAGTTTCAGTGATTAACACTGAACCCTGTGGGAGTCTCACTGATTAATACTGAACCCTGTGGCAGTCTCACTTATTAACACTGAACCCTGTGGGAGTCTCACTTATTAACACTGAACCCTATGGGAGTCACACTGATTAACACTGAACCCTAAGGGATTCTCACTGATTAACACTGAACCATATGGGAGTCTCACTGATTAACACTGAACCCTATGGGGGTCTCACTGATTAACACTGAATGCTGTGGGAGTCTCACTGATTAACACTGAACCCTGTGAGAGGCTCACTGATTAACACTGATCCCTGTGGGAGTCTCACTGATTAACACTGAACCATATGGGAGTCTCACTGATTAACACTGAACCCTGTGGGAGTCTCACTGATTAACACTGAACCCTGTGGGAGTCTCACTGATTAACACTGAACCCTGTGGGAGTCTCACTGATTAACACTGAACCCTGTGGGAGTCTCACTGATTAACACTGAACCCTGTGGGAGTCTCACTGATTAACACTGAACCCTGTGGGAGTCTCACTGATTAACACTGAAACCTGTCAGAGTTTCAGTGATTAACACTGAACCCTGTGGGAGTCTCACTGATTAATACTGAACCCTGTGGGAGTCTCACTGATTAACACTGAACCCTGTGGGAGTCTCACTTATTAACACTGAACCCTATGGGAGTCACACTGATTAACACTGAACCCTATGGGAGTCTCACTGATTAACACTGAACCCTGTGGGAGTCTCATTGATTAACACTGATACCTGTGGGAGTCTCACTGAATAACACTGAAACCTATGGGAGTCTCACTGATTAACACTGAACCCTATGGGAGTCTCAATGATTAACACTGAACCCTATGGGAGTCTCACTGATTAACACTGAACCCTACGGGAGTCTCATTGATTAACACTGAACCCTACGGGAGTCTCAGTGAGTAACACTGAACACTATGGGAGTCTCACTGATTAATACTGAACCCTGTGGGAGTCTCACTGATTAACACTGAACCCTGTGGGAGTCTCACTGATTAACACTGAACCCTGTGGGAGTCTCACTGATTAACACTGAACCCTGTGGGAGTCTCACTGATTAACACTGAACCCTGTGGGAGTCTCACTGATTAACACTGAACCCTGTGGGAGTCTCACTGATTTACACTGAACCCTGTGGGAGTTTCAGTGATTAACACTGAACCCTGTGGGAGTCTCACTGATTAATACTGAACCCTATGGGAGTCTCAATGATTAACACTGAACCCTATGGGAGTCTCACTGATTAACACTGAACCCTATGGGAGTCTCACTGATTAACACTGAACCCTATGGGAGTCTCAATGATTAACACTGAACCCTATGGGAGTCTCACTGATTAACACTGAACCCTATGGGAGTCTCATTGATTAACACTGAACCCTACGGGAGTCTCAGTGATTAACACTGAACACTATGGGAGTCTCACTGATTTACACTGAACCCTGTGGGAGTCTCAATGATTAACACTGGACCATGTGGGAGTCTCACTGATTAACACTGAACCCTATGGGAGTCTCACTGATTAACACTGAACCCTATGGGAGTCTAACTGATTAACACTGAACCCTATGGGAGTCTCACTGATTAACAGTGAATCCTATAGGAGTCTCACTGATTAACACTGAACCCTGTGGGAGTCTCACTGATTAACACTGAACCCTGTGGAAGTCTCAATGATGAACAGTGAACCCTATGGGAGTCTCAATGATTAACACTGAACCCTGTGGGAGTCTCACTGATTATCCCTGAACCCTGTGGGAGTCTCACTGATTAACACTGAACCCTATGGGAGTCGAACTGATTATCCCTGAACCCTGTGGGAGTC
The DNA here is from genome assembly GCF_048934315.1 of Petromyzon marinus. Lineage (NCBI taxonomy): Eukaryota > Metazoa > Chordata > Hyperoartia > Petromyzontiformes > Petromyzontidae > Petromyzon > Petromyzon marinus. The sequence continues at coordinate 91,373 of NW_027423457.1, forward strand.
TCACTGATTAACACTGAACCCTGTGGGAGCCTCACTGATTAACACTGAACCCTGTGGGAGTCTCACTGATTAACACTGAACCCTGTGGGAGTCTCACTGATTAACACTGAACCCTGTGGGAGCCTCAGTGATTAACACTGGACCCTGTGGGAGTCTCACTGATTAACACTGAACCCTGTGGGAGTCTCACTGATTAACACTGAACCCTGTGGGAGTCTCACTGATTAACACTGAACCCTGTCGGAGTCTCACTGATTAACACACGGACCCTGGGGGAGTCTCACTGATTAACACACGAACCATAGGGGAGTGTCACTGATTAACACTGAACCCTATGGGAGTCTCACTGATTAACACTGAACTCTGTGGGAGTCTCACTGATTAACACTGAACCCTGTGGGAGCCTCACTGATTAACACTGAACCCTATGGGAGTCTCACTGATTAACACTCAACCCTATGGGAGTCTCAGTGATTGTCACTGCAACCTATGGTCGTCTCACTGATTAACACTGAACCCTGTGGGAGTCTCAATGATTAACACTGAACCCTGTGGGAGTCTCACTGATTAACACTGAACCCTGTGGGAGTCTCACAGATTAACACTGAACGCTGTGGGAGTCTCACTGATTAACACTGAACCCTGTGGGAGTCTCACTGATTAACACTGATCCCTGTGGGAGTCTCATTGATTAACACTGAACCCTGTGGGAGTCTCACTGATTAACACTGAACCCTGTGGGAGTCTCACTGATTAACACTGAACCCTGTGGGAGTCTCACTGATTAACACTGAACCCTGTGGGAGCCTCAGTGATTAACACTGAACCCTGTGGGAGTCTCACTGATTAACACTGAACCCTGTGGGAGTCTCACTGATTAACACTGAACCCTGTGGGAGTCTCACTGATTAACACTGAACCCTGTGGGAGTCTCACTGATTAACACTGAACCCTGTGGGAGTCTCACTGATTAACACTGAACCCTGTGGGAGTCTCACTGATTAACACTGAACCCTGTGGGAGTCTCACTGATTAACACTGAACCCTGTGGGAGTCTCACTGATTAACACTGAACCCTGTGGGAGTCTCACTGATTAACACTGAACCCTGTGGGAGTCTCACTGATTTACTCTGAACCCTGTGGGAGTTTCAGTGATTAACACTGAACCCTGTGGGAGTCTCACTGATTAATACTGAACCCTGTGGCAGTCTCACTTATTAACACTGAACCCTGTGGGAGTCTCACTTATTAACACTGAACCCTATGGGAGTCACACTGATTAACACTGAACCCTAAGGGATTCTCACTGATTAACACTGAACCATATGGGAGTCTCACTGATTAACACTGAACCCTATGGGGGTCTCACTGATTAACACTGAACCCTATGGGAGACTCACTGATTAACACTGGATCCTATGGGAGTCTCACTGATTAACACTGAATCCTGTGGGAGTCTCACTGATTAACACTGAACCCTGTGGAAGTCTCAATGATGAACAGTGAACCCTATGGGAGTCTCACTGATTAACACTGAACTCTGTGGGAGTCTCACTGATTAACACTGAACCCTGTGGTAGTCTCACTGATTAACACTGAACCCTGTGGGAGTCTTACTGATTGACACTGAACCCTATGGGAGTCTCACTGATTAACACTGAACCTTGTGGGAGTCTCACTGATTAACACTGGATCCTATGGGAGTCTCACTGATTAACACTGAATCCTGTGGGAGTCTCACTGATTAACACTGAACCCTATGGGAGTTTCACTGATTAACACTGAACCCTGTGGGAGTCTCACTGAATAGCACCGAACCCTATCAGAGTCTGACTGATTAACACTGAACCCTGTGGGAGTCTCACTGATTAACACTTATCCCTATGGGAGTCTCACTGATTAACACTGAACCCTGTGGGAGTCTCATTGATTAACACTGAACACTGTGGGAGTCTCACTGATTAACACTGAATCCTGTGGGAGTCTCACTGATTAACACTGAACCCTGTGGGAGTCTAACTGATTCACACTGAACCCGATGGGAGTCTCACTGATTAACACTGAACCCTATGGGAGTCTTACTGATTAACACCGAACCCTATGGGGGTCTCACTGATTAACACTGAACCCTATGGGAGTCTCACTAATTAACACTGAACCCTGTTGGAGTCTCACTCATTAACACTGAACCCTATGGGAGTCTCACTGATTAACACTGAACCCTGCGGGAGTCTCACTGATTAACATTGTACCCTGTGGCAGTCTTACTGATTAACACTGAACCCTGTGGGAGTCTCACTGATTAACACTGAACCCTGTGGGAGTCTCACTGATTAACACCGAACCCTGTGGGAGTCTCACTGATTAACACTGAACCCTATGGGAGTCTCAAAGATTAACACTGAACCCTGTGGGAGACTCACTGATTAACACTGAACCCTGTGGGAGTCTCACTGATTAACACTGAACCCTGTGGGAGTCTCACTGATTAATACTGAATCCTATGGGAGTTTCACTGATTAACACTGAACCCTGTGGGAGTCTCACTGATTAACACTGAACCCTATCAGAGTCTGACTGATTAACACTGAACCCTGTGAGAGTCTCACTGATTAACACTGAACCCTATGGGAGTCTCACTGATTAACACTGAACCCTGTGGGAGTCTCATTGATTAACACTGAACCCTGTGGGAGTCTCACTGATTAACACTGAACCCTGTGGGAGTCTCACTGATTAACACTGAACCCTGTGGGAGTCTCACTGATTAACACTGAACCCTGTGGGAGCCTCAGTGATTAACACTGAACCCTGTGGGAGTCTCACTGATTAACACTGAACCCTGTGGGAGTCTCACTGATTAACACTGAACCCTGTGGGAGTCTCACTGATTAACACTGAACCCTGTGGGAGTCTCACTGATTAACACTGAACCCTGTGGGAGTCTCACTGATTAACACTGAACCCTGTGGGAGTCTCACTGATTAACACTGAACCCTGTGGGAGTCTCACTGATTAACACTGAACCCTGTGGGAGTCTCACTGATTAACACTGAACCCTGTTGGAGTCTCACTGATTAACACTGAACCCTGTGGGATTCTCACTGATTTACACTGAACCCTGTGGGAGTTTCAGTGATTAACACTGAACCCTGTGGGAGTCTCACTGATTAATACTGAACCCTGTGGCAGTCTCACTGATTAACACTGATCCCTGTGGGAGTCTCACTTATTAACACTGAACCCTATGGGAGTCACACTGATTAACACTGAACCCTATGGGAGTCTCACTGATTAACACTGAACCCTGTGGGAGTCTCATTGATTAACACTGATACCTGTGGGAGTCTCACTGAATAACACTGAAACCTATGGGAGTCTCACTGATTAACACTGAACCCTATGGGAGTCTCAATGATTAACACTGAACCCTATGGGAGTCTCACTGATTAACACTGAACCCTACGGGAGTCTCATTGATTAACACTGAACCCTACGGGAGTCTCAGCGATTAACACTGAACACTATGGGAGTCTCACTGATTTACACTGAACCCTGTGGGAGTCTCAATGATTAACACTGGACCATGTGGGAGTCTCACTGATTAACACTGAACCCTGTGGGAGTCTCACTGATTAACACTGAACCCTGTGGGAGTCTCACTGATTAACACTGAACCCTGTGGGAGTCTCACTGATTAACACTGAACCCTGTGGGAGTCTCACTGATTAACACTGAACCCTGTGGGAGTCTCACTGATTAACACTGAACCCTGTGGGAGTCTCACTGATTAACACTGAACCCTGTGGGAGTCTCACTGATTAACACTGAACCCTGTGGGAGTCTCACTGATTAACACTGAACCCTGTGGGAGTCTCACTGATTTACACTGAACCCTGTGGGAGTTTCAGTGATTAACACTGAACCCTGTGGGAGTCTCACTGATTAATACTGAATCCTGTGGCAGTCTCACTGATTAACACTGAACCCTGTGGGAGTCTCACTTATTAACACTGAACCCTATGGGAGTCACACTGATTAACACTGAACCCTAAGGAATTCTCACTGATTAACACTGAACCATATGGGAGTCTCACTGATTAACACTGAACCCTATGGGAGTCTCACTGATTAACACTGAACCCTATGGGGCTCTCACTGATTAACACTGAACCCTATGGGAGTCTCACTAATTAACACTGAACCCTGTTGGAGTCTCACTGATTAACACTGAACCCTATGGGAGTCTCACTGATTAACACTGAACCCTGCGGGAGTCTCACTGATTAACATTGTACCCTGTGGCAGTCTTACTGATTAACACTGAACCCTGTGGGAGTCTCACTGATTAACACTGAACCCTGTGGGAGTCTCACTGATTAACACCGAACCCTGTGGGAGTCTCACTGATTAACACTGAACCCTATGGGAGTCTCAAAGATTAACACTGAACCCTGTGGGAGACTCACTGATTAACACTGAACCCTGTGGGAGTCTCACTGATTAACACTGAACCCTGTGGGAGTCTCACTGATTAATACTGAATCCTATGGGAGTTTCACTGATTAACACTGAACCCTGTGGGAGTCTCACTGATTAACACTGAACCCTATCAGAGTCTGACTGATTAACACTGAACCCTGTGGGAGTCTCACTGATTAACACTGAACCCTGTGGGAGTCTCACTGATTAACACTGAACCCTGTGGGAGTCTCATTGATTAACACTGAACCCTGTGGGAGTCTCACTGATTAACACTGAACCCTGTGGGAGTCTCACTGATTAACACTGAACCCTGTGGGAGTCTCACTGATTAACACTGAACCCTGTGGGAGCCTCAGTGATTAACACTGAACCCTGTGGGAGTCTCACTGATTAACACTGAACCCTGTGGGAGTCTCACTGATTAACACTGAACCCTGTGGGAGTCTCACTGATTAACACTGAACCCTGTGGGAGTCTCACTGATTAACACTGAACCCTGTGGGAGTCTCACTGATTAACACTGAACCCTGTGGGAGTCTCACTGATTAACACTGAACCCTGTGGGAGTCTCACTGATTAACACTGAACCCTGTGGGAGTCTCACTGATTAACACTGAACCCTGTGGGAGTCTCACTGATTTACACTGAACCCTGTGGGAGTTTCAGTGATTAACACTGAACCCTGTGGGAGTCTCACTGATTAATTCTGAACCCTGTGGCAGTCTCACTGATTAACACTGAACCCTGTGGGAGTCTCACTTATTAACACTGAACCCTATGGGAGTCACACTGATTAACACTGAACCCTATGGGAGTCTCACTGATTAACACTGAACCCTGTGGGAGTCTCATTGATTAACACTGATACCTGTGGGAGTCTCACTGAATAACACTGAAACCTATGGGAGTCTCACTGATTAACACTGAACCCTATGGGAGTCTCAATGATTAACACTGAACCCTATGGGAGTCTCACTGATTAACACTGAACCCTATGGGAGTCTCATTGATTAACACTGAACCCTACGGGAGTCTCAGCGATTAACACTGAACACTATGGGAGTCTCACTGATTTACACTGAACCCTGTGGGAGTCTCAATGATTAACACTGGACCATGTGGGAGTCTCACTGATTAACACTGAACCCTATGGGAGTCTCACTGATTAACACTGAACCCTATGGGAGTCTCACTGATTAACACTGAACCCTATGGGAGTCTCACTGATTAACAGTGAATCCTATGGGAGTCTCACTGATTAACACTGAACCCTGTGGGAGTCTCACTGATTAACACTGAACCCTGTGAAAGTCTCAATGATGAACAGTGAACCCTATGGGAGTCTCAATGATTAACACTGAACCCTGTGGGAGTCTCACTGATTATCCCTGAACCCTGTGGGAGTCTCACTGATTAACACTGAACCCTATGGGAGTCACACTGATTATCCCTGAACCCTGTGGGAGTCTCACTGATTAACACTGAACCCTGTGGGAGCCTCACTGATTAACACTGAACCCTGTGGGAGTCTCACTGATTAACACTGAACCCTGTGGGAGCCTCACTGATTAACACTGAACCCTGTGGGAGTCTCACTGATTAACACTGAACCCTGTCGGAGTCTCACTGATTAACACACGGACCCTGGGGGAGTCTCACTGATTAACACACGAACCATAGGGGAGTGTCACTGATTAACACTGAACCCTATGGGAGTCTCACTGATTAACACTGAACTCTGTGGTAGTCTCACTGATTAACACTGAACCCTGTGGGAGCCTCACTGATTAACACTGAACCCTATGGGAGTCTCACTGATTAACACTCAACCCTATGGGAGTCTCAGTGATTGTCACTGAAACCTATGGTCGTCTCACTGATTAACACTGAACCCTGTGGGAGTCTCAATGATTAACACTGAACCCTGTGGGAGTCTCACTGATTAACACTGAACCCTGTGGGAGTCTCACAGATTAACACTGAACCCTGTGGGAGTCTCACTTATTAACACTGAACCCTATGGGTGTCACACTGATTAACACTGACCCCTATGGGAGTCTCACTGATTAACACTGAACCCTGTGGGAGTCTCATTGATTAACACTGATACCTGTGGGAGTCTCACTGAATAACACTGAACCCTATGGGAGTCTCACTGATTAACACTGAACCCTACGGGAGTCTCAATGATTAACACTGAACCCTATGGGAGTCTCACTGATTAACACTGAACCCTACGGGAGTCTCATTGATTAACACTGAACCCTACGGGAGTCTCATTGATTAACACTGAACACTATGGGAGTCTCACTGATTTACACCGAACCCTGTGGGAGTCTCAATGATTAACACTGGACCATGTGGGAGTCTCACTGATTAACACTGAACCCTAAGGGATTCTCACTGATTAACACTGAACCATATGGGAGTCTCACTGATTAACACTGAACCCTATGGGAGTCTCACTGATTAACACTCAACCCTATGGGAGTCTCACTGATTAACACTGGATCCTATGGGAGTCTCACTGATTAACACTGAATCCTGTGGGAGTCTCACTGATTAACACTGAACCCTGTGGAAGTCTCAATGATGAACAGTGAACCCTATGGGAGTCTCACTGATTAACACTGAACTCTGTGGGAGTCTCACTGATTAACACTGAACCCTGTGGTAGTCTCACTGATTAACACTGAACCCTGTGGGAGTCTTACTGATTGACACTGAACCCTATGGGAGTCTCCCTGATTAACACTGAACCTTGTGGGAGTCTCACTGATTAACACTGAACCCTATGGGAGTCTCACTGATTAACACTGAACCCTGTGGGAGTCTCACTGATTAATACTGAATCCTATGGGAGTTTCACTGATTAACACTGAACCCTGTGGGAGTCTCACTGAATAACACCGAACCCTATCAGAGTCTGACTGATTAACACTGAACCCTGTGGGAGTCTCACTGATTAACACTTATCCCTATGGGAGTCTCACTGATTAACACTGAACCCTGTGGGAGTCTCATTGATTAACACTGAATCCTGTGGGAGTCTCACTGATTAACATTGTACCCTGTGGCAGTCTTACTGATTAACACTGAACCCTGTGGGAGTCTCACTGATTAACACTGAACCCTGTGGGAGTCTCACTGATTAACACCGAACCCTGTGGGAGTCTCACTGATTAACACTGAACCCTATGGGATTCTCAATGATTAACACTGAACCCTGTGGGAGACTCACTGATTAACACTGAACCCTGTGGTAGTCTCACTGATTAACACTGAACCCTATCAGAGTCTGACTGATTAACACTGAACCCTGTGGGAGTCTCACTGATTAACACTGAACCCTATGGGAGTCTCACTGATTAACACTGAATCCTGTGGGAGTCTCACTGATTAACACTGAACCCTGTGGGAGTCTAACTGATTCACACTGAACCCGATGGGAGTCTCACTGATTAACACTGAACCCTATGGGAGTCTTACTGATTAACACCGAACCCTATGGGGGTCTCACTGATTAACACTGAACCCTATGGGAGTCTCACTAATTAACACTGAACCCTGTTGGAGTCTCACTCATTAACACTGAACCCTATGGGAGTCTCACTGATTAACACTGAACCCTGCGGGAGTCTCACTGATTAACATTGTACCCTGTGGCAGTCTTACTGATTAACACTGAACCCTGTGGGAGTCTCACTGATTAACACTGAACCCTGTGGGAGTCTCACTGATTAACACCGAACCCTGTGGGAGTCTCACTGATTAACACTGAACCCTATGGGAGTCTCAAAGATTAACACTGAACCCTGTGGGAGACTCACTGATTAACACTGAACCCTGTGGGAGTCTCACTGATTAACACTGAACCCTGTGGGAGTCTCACTGATTAATACTGAATCCTATGGGAGTTTCACTGATTAACACTGAACCCTGTGGGAGTCTCACTGATTACCACTGAACCCTATCAGAGTCTGACTGATTAACACTGAACCCTGTGAGAGTCTCACTGATTAACACTGAACCCTATGGGAGTCTCACTGATTAACACTGAACCCTGTGGGAGTCTCATTGATTAACACTGAACCCTGTGGGAGTCTCACTGATTAACACTGAACCCTGTGGGAGTCTCACTGATTAACACTGAACCCTGTGGGAGTCTCACTGATTAACACTGAACCCTGTGGGAGCCTCAGTGATTAACACTGAACCCTGTGGGAGTCTCACTGATTAACACTGAACCCTGTGGGAGTCTCACTGATTAACACTGAACCCTGTGGGAGTCTCACTGATTAACACTGAACCCTGTGGGAGTCTCACTGATTAACACTGAACCCTGTGGGAGTCTCACTGATTAACACTGAACCCTGTGGGAGTCTCACTGATTAACACTGAACCCTGTGGGAGTCTCACTGATTAACACTGAACCCTGTGGGAGTCTCACTGATTAACACTGAACCCTGTGGGAGTCTCACTGATTAACACTGAACCCTGTGGGAGTCTCACTGATTTACACTGAACCCTGTGGGAGTTTCAGTGATTAACACTGAACCCTGTGGGAGTCTCACTGATTAATACTGAACCCTGTGGCAGTCTCACTGATTAACACTGAACCCTGTGGGAGTCTCACTTATTAACACTGAACCCTATGGGAGTCACACTGATTAACACTGAACCCTATGGGAGTCTCACTGATTAACACTGAACCCTGTGGGAGTCTCATTGATTAACACTGATACCTGTGGGAGTCTCACTGAATAACACTGAAACCTATGGGAGTCTCACTGATTAACACTGAACCCTATGGGAGTCTCAATGATTAACACTGAACCCTATGGGAGTCTCACTGATTAACACTGAACCCTACGGGAGTCTCATTGATTAACACTGAACCCTACGGGAGTCTCAGCGATTAACACTGAACACTATGGGAGTCTCACTGATTTACACTGAACCCTGTGGGAGTCTCAATGATTAACACTGGACCATGTGGGAGTCTCACTGATTAACACTGAACCCTGTGGGAGTCTCACTTATTAACACTGAACCCTGTGGGAGTCTCACTGATTAACACTGAACCCTGTGGGAGTCTCACTGATTAACACTGAACCCTGTGGGAGTCTCATTGATTAACACTGAACCCTGTGGGAGTCTCACTGATTAACACTGAACCCTGTGGGAGTCTCACTGATTAACACTGAACCCTGTGGGAGTCTCACTGATTAACACTGAACCCTGTGGGAGTCTCACTGATTAACACTGAACCCTGTGGGAGTCTCACTGATTAACACTGAACCCTGTGGGAGTCTCACTGATTTACACTGAACCCTGTGGGAGTTTCAGTGATTAACACTGAACCCTGTGGGAGTCTCACTGATTAATACTGAACCCTGTGGCAGTCTCACTGATTAACACTGAACCCTGTGGGAGTCTCACTTATTAACACTGAACCCTATGGGAGTCACACTGATTAACACTGAACCCTAAGGGATTCTCACTGATTAACACTGAACCATATGGGAGTCTCACTGATTAACACTGAACCCTATGGGAGTCTCACTGATTAACACTGAACCCTATGGGGCTCTCACTGATTAACACTGAACCCTATGGGAGTCTCACTAATTAACACTGAACCCTGTTGGAGTCTCACTGATTAACACTGAACCCTATGGGAGTCTCACTGATTAACACTGAACCCTGCGGGAGTCTCACTGATTAACATTGTACCCTGTGGCAGTCTTACTGATTAACACTGAACCCTGTGGGAGTCTCACTGATTAACACTGAACCCTGTGGGAGTCTCACTGATTAACACCGAACCCTGTGGGAGTCTCACTGATTAACACTGAACCCTATGGGAGTCTCAAAGATTAACACTGAACCCTGTGGGAGACTCACTGATTAACACTGAACCCTGTGGGAGTCTCACTGATTAACACTGAACCCTGTGGGAGTCTCACTGATTAATACTGAATCCTATGGGAGTTTCACTGATTAACACTGAACCCTGTGGGAGTCTCACTGATTAACACTGAACCCTATCAGAGTCTGACTGATTAACACTGAACCCTGTGAGAGTCTCACTGATTAACACTGAACCCTATGGGAGTCTCACTGATTAACACTGAACCCTGTGGGAGTCTCATTGATTAACACTGAACCCTGTGGGAGTCTCACTGATTAACACTGAACCCTGTGGGAGTCTCACTGATTAACACTGAACCCTGTGGGAGTCTCACTGATTAACACTGAACCCTGTGGGAGCCTCAGTGATTAACACTGAACCCTGTGGGAGTCTCACTGATTAACACTGAACCCTGTGGGAGTCTCACTGATTAACACTGAACCCTGTGGGAGTCTCACTGATTAACACTGAACCCTGTGGGAGTCTCACTGATTAACACTGAACCCTGTGGGAGTCTCACTGATTAACACTGAACCCTGTGGGAGTCTCACTGATTAACACTGAACCCTGTGGGAGTCTCACTGATTAACACTGAACCCTGTGGGAGTCTCACTGATTAACACTGAACCCTGTGGGAGTCTCACTGATTAACACTGAACCCTGTGGGAGTCTCACTGATTAACACTGAACCCTGTGGGAGTCTCACTGATTAACACTGAACCCTGTGGGAGTCTCACTGATTAACACTGAACCCTGTGGGAGTCTCACTGATTAACACTGAACCCTGTGGGAGTCTCACTGATTAACACTGAACCCTGTGGGAGTCTCACTGATTAACACTGAACCCTGTGGGAGTCTCACTGATCTACACTGAACAATGTGGCAGTTTCAGTGATTAACACTGAACCCTGTGGGAGTCTCACTGATTAATACTGAACCCTGTGGCAGTCTCACTGATTAACACTGAACCCTGTGGGAGTCTCACTTATTAACACTGAACCCTATGGGAGTCACACTGATTAACACTGAACCCTATGGGAGTCTCACTGATTAACACTGAACCCTGTGGGAGTCTCATTGATTAACACTGATACCTGTGGGAGTCTCACTGAATAACACTGAAACCTATTGGAGTCTCACTGATTAACACTGAACCCTATGGGAGTCTCAATGATTAACACTGAACCCTATGGGAGTCTCACTGATTAACACTGAACCCTACGGGAGTCTCATTGATTAACACTGAACCCTACGGGAGTCTCAGCGATTAACACTGAACACTATGGGAGTCTCACTGATTTACACTGAACCCTGTGGGAGTCTCAATGATTAACACTGGACCATGTGGGAGTCTCACTGATTAACACTGAACCCTGTGGGAGTCTCACTTATTAACACTGAACCCTGTGGGAGTCTCACTGATTAACACTGAACCCTGTGGGAGTCTCACTGATTAACACTGAACCCTGTGGGAGTCTCACTGATTAACACTGAACCCTGTGGGAGTCTCACTGATTAACACTGAACCCTGTGGGAGTCTCACTGATTAACACTGAACCCTGTGGGAGTCTCACTGATTAACACTGAACCCTGTGGGAGTCTCACTGATTAACACTGAACCCTGTGGGAGTCTCACTGATTAACACTGAACCCTGTGGGAGTCTCACTGATTTACACTGAACCCTGTGGGAGTTTCAGTGATTAACACTGAACCCTGTGGGAGTCTCACTGATTAATACTGAACCCTGTGGCAGTCTCACTGATTAACACTGAACCCTGTGGGAGTCTCACTTATTAACACTGAACCCTATGGGAGTCACACTGATTAACACTGAACCCTAAGGGATTCTCACTGATTAACACTGAACCATATGGGAGTCTCACTGATTAACACTGAACCCTATGGGAGTCTCACTGATTAACACTGAACCCTATGGGGCTCTCACTGATTAACACTGAACCCTATGGGAGTCTCACTAATTAACACTGAACCCTGTTGGAGTCTCACTGATTAACACTGAACCCTATGGGAGTCTCACTGATTAACACTGAACCCTGCGGGAGTCTCACTGATTAACATTGTACCCTGTGGCAGTCTTACTGATTAACACTGAACCCTGTGGGAGTCTCACTGATTAACACTGAACCCTGTGGGAGTCTCACTGATTAACACCGAACCCTGTGGGAGTCTCACTGATTAACACTGAACCCTATGGGAGTCTCAAAGATTAACACTGAACCCTGTGGGAGACTCACTGATTAACACTGAACCCTGTGGGAGTCTCACTGATTAACACTGAACCCTGTGGGAGTCTCACTGATTAATACTGAATCCTATGGGAGTTTCACTGATTAACACTGAACCCTGTGGGAGTCTCACTGATTAACACTGAACCCTATCAGAGTCTGACTGATTAACACTGAACCCTGTGGGAGTCTCACTGATTAACACTGAACCCTATGGGAGTCTCACTGATTAACACTGAACCCTGTGGGAGTCTCATTGATTAACACTGAACCCTGTGGGAGTCTCACTGATTAACACTGAACCCTGTGGGAGTCTCACTGATTAACACTGAACCCTGTGGGAGTCTCACTGATTAACACTGAACCCTGTGGGAGCCTCAGTGATTAACACTGAACCCTGTGGGAGTCTCACTGATTAACACTGAACCCTGTGGGAGTCTCACTGATTAACACTGAACCCTGTGGGAGTCTCACTGATTAACACTGAACCCTGTGGGAGTCTCACTGATTAACACTGAACCCTGTGGGAGTCTCACTGATTAACACTGAACCCTGTGGGAGTCTCACTGATTAACACTGAACCCTGTGGGAGTCTCACTGATTAACACTGAACCCTGTGGGAGTCTCACTGATTAACACTGAACCCTGTGGGAGTCTCACTGATTTACACTGAACCCTGTGGGAGTTTCAGTGATTAACACTGAACCCTGTGGGAGTCTCACTGATTAATACTGAACCCTGTGGCAGTCTCACTGATTAACACTGAACCCTGTGGGAGTCTCACTTATTAACACTGAACCCTATGGGAGTCACACTGATTAACACTGAACCCTATGGGAGTCTCACTGATTAACACTGAACCCTGTGGGAGTCTCATTGATTAACACTGATACCTGTGGGAGTCTCACTGAATAACACTGAAACCTATGGGAGTCTCACTGATTAACACTGAACCCTATGGGAGTCTCAATGATTAACACTGAACCCTATGGGAGTCTCACTGATTAACACTGAACCCTATGGGAGTCTCATTGATTAACACTGAACCCTACGGGAGTCTCAGCGATTAACACTGAACACTATGGGAGTCTCACTGATTTACACTGAACCCTGTGGGAGTCTCAATGATTAACACTGGACCATGTGGGAGTCTCACTGATTAACACTGAACCCTATGGGAGTCTCACTGATTAACACTGAACCCTATGGGAGTCTCACTGATTAACACTGAACCCTATGGGAGTCTCACTGATTAACAGTGAATCCTATGGGAGTCTCACTGATTAACACTGAACCCTGTGGGAGTCTCACTGATTAACACTGAACCCTGTGGAAGTCTCAATGATGAACAGTGAACCCTATGGGAGTCTCAATGATTAACACTGAACCCTGTGGGAGTCTCACTGATTATCCCTGAACCCTGTGGGAGTCTCACTGATTAACACTGAACCCTATGGGAGTCACACTGATTATCCCTGAACCCTGTGGGAGTCTCACTGATTAACACTGAACCCTGTGGGAGCCTCACTGATTAACACTGAACCCTGTGGGAGTCTCACTGATTAACACTGAACCCTGTGGGAGTCTCACTGATTAACACTGAACCCTGTGGGAGCCTCAGTGATTAACACTGGACCCTGTGGGAGTCTCACTGATTAACACTGAACCCTGTGGGAGCCTCACTGATTAACACTGAACCCTGTGGGAGTCTCACTGATTAACACTGAACCCTGTCGGAGTCTCACTGATTAACACACGGACCCTGGGGGAGTCTCACTGATTAACACACGAACCATAGGGGAGTGTCACTGATTAACACTGCACCCTATGGGAGTCTCACTGATTAACACTGAACTCTGTGGTAGTCTCACTGATTAACACTGAACCCTGTGGGAGCCTCACTGATTAACACTGAACCCTATGGGAGTCTCACTGATTAACACTCAACCCTATGGGAGTCTCAGTGATTGTCACTGAAACCTATGGTCGTCTCACTGATTAACACTGAACCCTGTGGGAGTCTCAATGATTAACACTGAACCCTGTGGGAGTCTCACTGATTAACACTGAACCCTGTGGGAGTCTCACAGATTAACACTGAACGCTGTGGGAGTCTCACTGATTAACACTGAACCCTGTGGGAGTCTCACTGATTAACACTGATCCCTGTGGGAGTCTCACTGATTAACACTGAACCCTAAGTGAGTCTCACTGATTAACACTGAACCCTATGGGAGTCTCACTGATTAACACGAAACCTGTCGGAGTTTCAGTGATTAACACTGAACCCTGTGGGAGTCTCACAGATTAATACTGAACCCTGTGGGAGTCTCACTGATTAACACTGAACCCTGTGGGAGTCTCACTTATTAACACTGAACCCTATGGGTGTCACACTGATTAACACTGAACCCTATGGGAGTCTCACTGATTAACACTGAACCCTGTGGGAGTCTCATTGATTAACACTGATACCTGTGGGAGTCTCACTGAATAACACTGAACCCTATGGGAGTCTCACTGATTAACACTGAACCCTATGGGAGTCTCAATGATTAACACTGAACCCTATGGGAGTCTCACTGATTAACACTGAACCCTACGGGAGTCTCATTGATTAACACTGAACCCTACGGGAGTCTCATTGATTAACACTGAACACTATGGGAGTCTCACTGATTTACACCGAACCCTGTGGGAGTCTCAATGATTAACACTGGACCATGTGGGAGTCTCACTGATTAACACTGAACCCTAAGGGATTCTCACTGATTAACACTGAACCATATGGGAGTCTCACTGATTAACACTGAACCCTATGGGAGTCTCACTGATTAACACTCAACCCTATGGGAGTCTCACTGATTAACACTGGATCCTATGGGAGTCTCACTGATTAACACTGAATCCTGTGGGAGTCTCACTGATTAACACTGAACCCTGTGGAAGTCTCAATGATGAACAGTGAACCCTATGGGAGTCTCACTGATTAACACTGAACTCTGTGGGAGTCTCACTGATTAACACTGAACCCTGTGGTAGTCTCACTGATTAACACTGAACCCTGTGGGAGTCTTACTGATTGACACTGAACCCTATGGGAGTCTCACTGATTAACACTGAACCTTGTGGGAGTCTCACTGATTAACACTGAACCCTATGGGAGTCTCACTGATTAACACTGAACCCTGTGGGAGTCTCACTGATTAATACTGAATCCTATGGGAGTTTCACTGATTAACACTGAACCCTGTGGGAGTCTCACTGAATAACACCGAACCCTATCAGAGTCTGACTGATTAACACTGAACCCTGTGGGAGTCTCACTGATTAACACTTATCCCTATGGGAGTCTCACTGATTAACACTGAACCCTGTGGGAGTCTCATTGATTAACACTGAACACTGTGGGAGTCTCACTGATTAACACTGAATCCTGTGGGAGTCTCACTGATTAACACTGAACCCTGTGGGAGTCTAACTGATTCACACTGAACCCGATGGGAGTCTCACTGATTAACACTGAACCCTATGGGAGTCTTACTGATTAACACCGAACCCTATGGGGCTCTCACTGATTAACACTAAACCCTATGGGAGTCTCACTAATTAACACTGAACCCTGTTGGAGTCTCACTGATTAACACTGAACCCTATGGGAGTCTCACTGATTAACACTGAACCCTGTGGGAGTCTCACTGATTAACATTGTACCCTGTGGCAGTCTTACTGATTAACACTGAACCCTGTGGGAGTCTCACTGATTAACACTGAACCCTGTGGGAGTCTCACTGATTAACACCGAACCCTGTGGGAGTCTCACTGATTAACACTGAACCCTATGGGATTCTCAATGATTAACACTGACCCCTGTGGGAGACTCACTGATTAACACTGAACCCTGTGGGAGTCTCACTGATTAACACTGAACCCTGTGGGAGTCTCACTGATTAATACTGAATCCTATGGGAGTTTCACTGATTAACACTGAACCCTGTGGGAGTCTCACTGATTAACACTGAACCCTATCAGAGTCTGACTGATTAACACTGAACCCTGTGGGAGTCTCACTGATTAACACTGAACCCTATGGGAGTCTCACTGATTAACACTGAACCCTGTGGGAGTCTCATTGATTAACACTGAACCCTGTGGGAGTCTCACTGATTAACACTGAACCCTGTGGGAGTCTCACTGATTAACACTGAACCCTGTGGGAGTCTAACTGATTCACACTGAACCCTATAGGAGTCTCACTGATTAACACTGAACCCTATGGGAGTCTCACTGATTAACACTGAACCCTATGGGAGTCTCACTGATTAACACTGAACCCTGTGGGAGTCTCACTGATTAACACTGAACCCTGCGGGAGTCTCACTGATTAACACTGAACCCTATGGGAGTCTCATTGATTAACACTGAACCCTATGGGAGTCTCACTGATTAACACTGAACCCTGTGGGAGTCTCATTGATTAACACTGAACCCTGTGGGAGTCTCACTGATTAACACTGAACCCTGTGGGAGTCTCACTGATTAACACTGAACCCTGTGGGAGTCTAACTGATTCACACTGAACCCTATAGGAGTCTCACTGATTAACACTGAACCCTATGGGAGTCTCACTGATTAACACTGAACCCTATGGGAGTCTCACTGATTAACACTGAACCCTGTGGGAGTCTCACTGATTAACACTGAACCCTGCGGGAGTCTCACTGATTAACACTGAACCCTATGGGAGTCTCACTGATTAACACTGAACCCTGTGGGAGTCTCACTGATTAACACTGAACCCTATGGGAGTCTCACTGATTAACACTGAACGCTGTGGGAGTCTCACTGATTAACACTGAACCCCGTGGGAGTCTCACTGATTAACACTGAACCCTGTGGCAGTTCATCATTTCGTTTTTTTGTTTTTTTATGCGTTGCTTAATGTTTAACATAAATCATAAGGCAATATATAGTATCGTAATTGTATAGTGAATATACAGCAGTGTGGTATATAGTAGGGTTGGTAGAATAATACAGTGTAATATTACAAATCTAATATTTTACAGTCTAAAGTATAGGGTAGTGTATAGTAACGCATTGTATAATTCAAGGGTGGGTTTGTCTATGCCCGTGTATATTACGGTGTATAGTCGTGTAATGTAGAAAAAAGTTTAGTTGGAGACATATCAATATAATGCATAATATTAGAGCTTACATTGGGCTGTGTATATTATATTATACAATGTAGTTTAGATTGGAAGGTATAACATTGCAATGTATAGTAGTCTAGTTTATAAAATAGTTGTAACGCAACACAGGACAGAGCAGCGCATCGTGGATGTTTCTCTCCCCTCCTGCGTTCCAAGCATAGATGGACTCGTCCGTCTGAACAAAGCTCGTCGCTTTCCGTGGTAGTAACGTTGAAAAGAAAAAAACCGCCA
Source organism: Petromyzon marinus (assembly GCF_048934315.1). Lineage (NCBI taxonomy): Eukaryota > Metazoa > Chordata > Hyperoartia > Petromyzontiformes > Petromyzontidae > Petromyzon > Petromyzon marinus. The sequence goes on from NW_027423457.1 coordinate 109,461, forward strand.
CCCATTTTTTCGCCATATGGCATTGTAATGTATAACGACTTATTGTTAGTAGCTCAGCTGATTGGAGAGTATATAGAGTTTATTGATAACATTGATGGAGTTTATACTTAGTTTTTCACATAGGTTTATTGTATGATAGTTGGGTAGTTGCAGTCCTTTAGCGTCCATATACTAAATGCCTCTGTTGATATATAAACTTCGACTTTAACATAGCTATTTCCGTGACCAGTCACATGCTAATCCCTCACATTAACATCATGCTAATCTCCCAGTTACAAGCTAATTTCTGACTTTAACATCCTGCTGATCCAACACTTTAACACCGCTATTTCAATGCTAAATTATCCTGTTTCATGTGTAAACACCTTTGGCAAGGCGCTTTACTTCTCCCACCTAGCTTAAAAGACGTTGCGAATCTTAGCAGCGTTCATTGAAGCGCTGTCTTCCCGACAGTTCTGTTCCTTCATCTGAAGAAGGCTACTTGAGTTGTGGCCGAAACGTCGTGAGAATTTATTTTATCATGTTTTATTTGTATTATTTTATTTCCATTCTACGTAACTTTACCGAAAGAACCAAGAAGATGAATCCCTGCAGTCACGAAAGCTTTAAATAGAAAATTAAATGCTAAGTCATTACTTGTCAGTTAAACAAGACCGCGCATCTGAAATCACGCGATGCGGTGACCGTCTTTGTTTGATGAATGGATGAACGAAGTGTGGGTGATGGTTAATGCTCCTAGACGAGATTAGCAAGCTATTGTGATTCATTTGTGGCAAGCACTCTGTAATGAGGGCATGTTGCTGCTGCTGCTGCAGTAGAAGCGTGGGAGATTGAGGAATTCTCTCCCCCTGTTCTGCATGGGCATCTTTTTCTCCAGTTTCCTCCGATGTGTCATTGATATTGGCCAAAATTTTACACTTCTGAAAAAGATAACTGCAAATCACTTAATTTGGACCGCACTCAGCAGCAACATCACCCCTCTACTACGGTAACTTGGTAAGACCCTCATGAACACAGAGCCTTGCGACTCAGCCAGGCTTTGTTGCAGGCTAAACCAGCCTAACGATGAGAATAATCACTACCGTCTGCGCAGCTCTCTTCGCTGAGTCACGGTAAACTTTTTTCCCGAGCCTCTGTGGGAGTGCACCGCACATCGCTATCCTCCTTTGTCCCTTGCAGGGCGCCATGACCTCGTGTGGCAGCGCCACCAGAAGATGCAGGTCATGTTTGAGAACGTCCTGCCTCAGGGTTACGCCATCACGCAGAGGTGCAGCCTCGATCAGGTGCGTCCTTGTGTCTGTGTGTCTTTATGTCTGTGTGTTTTTATGTCTGTGTCGGTCTTTGTACGTGTGCTACATATACGTTGTGAGGAGTGGTGGCGCAGTGGTTAACACACTGCGCTTAGAAACGAGCGACCTGAATTCGATTCCCGCTCAGTCACCAACACCAGTGGCGATTATCTGAACCGGTCCTATGTCTCTCCTAGGTCGACTCAGCCTCAAATGAGTACCTGGTGTAGTGTTTAAATATCCCAAATTGAAGAGACAAAGGTGGCCGGACGTGGTGCTGGCCACCCACCTCCTCATGTGCCGTGCTGGCCTTCAGAGGTGGTCGCTAACAGCACGTGCCCCAGCAGTCTGTTAAGACTACACGGGGGATCTTTGATCTTTGTCCTAGTTCGTGTATAAGTGCCCAGAAGATAACAACCAACTTTAATGAAGAAAATATATCGGGAAACTGCCTGGCAGCTAATTGGGCCTTCCTACTGAAATAAATAAATCTATCAAAATAATATCGAGATGTTTACGTTTAAGATTTTACATTAATGTTGGGGATCTTGTACTAAGCAACTCAATTAATTTAGAAGTCATCATTCCCCTCCCCCGGCTGCCTGTCTCGCTTAATTGTTCAACGCATTGGCCAGATGTCCAAATATTGCCGTCAGTTGACTGAGTGTCGTTTTCTGTGACGATCAAACAAGTGGCGCGTTCCTCTGTGTGGCTTTGAGACTTTGAAAAAAAGGTACCTTAGCACTAGTTATCGTGTAGGGCTTCACTGCATTGTTCTGGGAGAGTTCCACTCGCAGTTTTTATCTCGTGCAAGGACAGTGCAATTTGGATAACAATTCTGGACAGTGGACAGGAAGTGATGTCATGATTCTTGGAGGTGGTGGTGGCTACGCTGGTGCTACACGTGGTTGGTGGATCACACACTGAGAAGATGGCGTGAATTTCAGTTCCAGTGGGCGTCAGAAAGGAGCCGCACCCTGGCTTGCCAGGAGCGGGTGGTACAGCAAATGTAGAATCCACCTGTTCCGTCTGTATAGGATATAATGTTGCCCCCTCACACGCGTGCATTTTCTCCGGTTGCTCTGGTTTTCTGCCACATGTGAACAATCATTAATTGGCCGAGAGCACATTTATATGTAGAGGACTGCAGAGCTTGGGCAATTGTTGGTAGCACCGTCTCATGGTATGCATTGCTGCTGCCTTCGCATCTATATGTGATTCCTCCTCGTGTCTCTGAATCCCTCGCTATGTCTCTCGTCGAAAGCCAGCAAATAACTGTGCAGTGATCGGGCATTACAAATTACCATTAATATTAATTTTGATTTAAAGCCTTCGTGACTGCAGGGATTCATATTCTTGGTTCTTTCGGTAAAGTCACGTAGAAGGGAAACAATAAAATAATAAAAATATAAAACAACAAAATTATCTGTGGTAGTAGTTACATTAGAGAAACCAAACGACATTCGTGAACACAAAGCAGACCTAAAACACGGTAGGACCAATACCTCGGCCGTGGCAGATCACTGTTATAATTCAGTAGGCTCACATGACATTGACTTCTCCAAGACAGAGGTTCTTTGCAAGCCATCTGGCTACCATGAGAGATTCGTTCATGAGGCTATCCACATATACAAACACAGAGACAATTTCAACCGAGAAGATGGATTCTGGCTTAGCAATCATTGGAAGGATTTGATAAACCATTTCGGGTCTTAATTGATTGTTCACGCTTACGGTGGCTTTCAGACCGCATCCATTATTTTCGTCTCCCCCCTCATCTTTTCTGAACATAGATGGACTCGTCCATCTGAACAAACTGTAAAATCGCTCTACGTGGTGCTAACGTTAATAAAACCGCCACTTTTTTCAAATTTTCTTGCTGTGGTTTTCACAGCTGATGATGATTGCTTGTGTTGCAGTCGAAATGTCGTAAGAATTTTATTGTTTAAATTTTTATTATTTTATTGTTTCCCTTCTACGTGACTTTACCGAAAGAACCAAGAATATTAATATTTTCATTACGAGACCTCCTTTGCCAGTAACAAGATCTAGTAATAGGTTTTACCCTTTTAACTGGCACAAAAACTGAAACCTTTATTCAAGGCATCATGTTTGCAATAACCACAACACAAGCAGTCAAAAGGCAAACAAAAAAGACAACTCAGATAATAATATGCACTGTCCTTGAATTTGATTGGTCCACACCCGAGACGGCTTTTCTTAGAGCCTAGTCTCCACTGGTGTTGGACCAGAAGACGCCAAAAGGCGTACAACTCAAAAACAGCGCACTATCAGAGTATTGAGGGCTCGGGGTGAGCATTTAACACTCAAACGGTCATCATCACCTGATGATGACCGTTTGAGTTATGGTCGAAACGTCGTGATAATTTTTTATTGTTTTATATATATTTTGTTATTTTGTTGTTTCTCTTCAACGTGACTTTACCGAAAAAACTAAGAATAGGGTAAAACCTGTTACTATTACAATATTAATATTATTCATCGGAGTAAGTTGTTGTTATTTGGACAATTGCACAAAGTGAACCTTCTGTCCCGTGGATGGGAATGTATAGGAGGAAGACGAGTTTTGGAAGAGCATGATCAGTGACTACCTCAAGCCTCTGGAGGAAGATAACGATCACAGGAAACGCGTGAAGCAGGAACTCTTCGAGATAAGAAACAAGGTACTGGCAACGCGTCATCGCGAGTACCGGAGATGCTTCGATAACAGAAAAATTGCGTTCCAGCGACAACGCGTTGTGCAAACAGCAGGCGTTAAGCGAGTACTTACCGTACTTGGCATGTGGTAGAAGAAGATTTAAACGGCATTGAATTACCTATGCCTTATTATTCCTACGAATTAATTGTTAATTGTTCCAATAATCCGCTAATCCTGTAAAATACATGAACAATAAAACAATAACAACAGAAGTGACCATTTGGCGTCGAGAGTGGACAGTGGGGGAGAAAAATAAATGCACAAAGAGGGGATCCATAAACAGCCCGGGGTCATCCCCCCGCCACTCGGCCAATGCAATGTAAATCAGGCCTGGTCTGTCTGTCCCAACGTGCAGGGCACTTTCGTCTACTTCATGATCAATGCACTGTGGCTGGTGGCGACCCTGGCACTGCAGTTCGTGGGAGCCGACCTCTACATCCAGATCCCGAGCACGAAGAACGAGGGGACGGTCATCGACGTGCTGCCCCTCGCCTTCATGTTCCTCATCACCTTCTCCAGCATGCTCATTGTCCAGTTCCTGGCCATGCTGTACCACAGGTGAGGAGGAGGGGAGGGGGTCGACCCATGCGTGGCCATAGGGGGTGTGTGTGCATGCCGACTCAGTGACCAACAACAGTAACGATTATCTGAAATGGTCCTGGACCTCCCCCCTTGTGCCGTACCGGCCTTCATAGGTGCCACTCGCTGACAGCACTTGCCCCAACAGTATCTTAAGGCTATCCAGGAGATCCTTGTCTTTGCCTTTATGTGAGTGTGGGCAGTGTGCTTATGACCAGCTCCGGTTTCGCAGCCGAGGTCTCACTCCGAAACAGTCGGGCAGCATTATCTTTTCATCGGCTGTGTAACACTGGGTGGAAACTACTTGGTTTGTCATTCCATGCGAAGCTCCGGATTTTCTTTGACCACATTGATATCTTCCCTTCTTTATTCTTTCGAGAAGGATGTTGAGGTGTCTAAAGTAACATCTGCACCGGTTAGAAACATTCAGGTCACCCTGCCTACAATGCATCCTGGGTTTAACCAGACTGGATTGTGTCAGGAGCTCACAGATTCTTAAAAGATCTAGACACATTCCCATTGGTGAGCTCCTCTCACAAGCGTGGCTGTGTTGGCTGGGTCATGTAGCCCCCATGCCCAGCCACTGCATGGCAAAGCAGCTATTATTTGGCAGGATAGATCAGACTAAAAGGGCACGGCATGGGCTAGGGAAAAAAAGGAATGATATGGTACAAGAGGATATATAGAGATGAGTGGACTTGCCAATAACTGGTACCAGCGGTCTCAAGATCGGCCACTCCTGAGGAGATGCTACTTGGCAGTTGGAGGCAGTCGCCCACCAGCAATAATGGAGGGCAGAGGAGCGATGCTCGCATCCATAAGCAGAGCACCGGGCAGCTAAACACAACAATTTGGCACAGTAGGGGTCACAGCTGGTGCATTGTCAGTCATCTCAGTCAGTCAACCATTGGCTCCTAGGTCTGTCCCGTTACCTCCTGACATTTTGCCACCGTGGCGCCCCGTGCCCCTCCCCCTTCCCCTCCGTGCCCCCCCCCCCCCTCTGCCCCCGTTCAGGTTGTTCACGCTGCTGCACGTGCTCTCCTACGTGGAGTCGTCGTCGTCGGGCCAGCAGTCAAAGAGGGGTGCTGTTGGTCGAGACAACAAAACATTCGTCAACGATGGAGACAACGATGACGCTCAGCAGCGCCGTCTCAGAGAGATTGTCTTACAGATCCCTGGACCCCCTCCTCACACGCCGCACGTGGGTCCCTTCCCCGCACACAGCACATGGACCCCTTCCACTCACGGCGCACCTGGACCCCCTCCTCACAAGCCGCAAGTGGCCCCCCTCCATGCACGCTGCTCGTGGACCCCCTCCTCGCACGCTGCTCGTGGACCCCCTCCTCGCACGCTGCTCGTGGACCCCCTACTCGCACGCTGCACGTGAATCTCTTCCTCGCATCCTCGCACGCTGCACGTGGACCCCCTACTCGCATGCCATACGTGGACCCATGCACGTCGTGGTTTATCAATGACGGTGCGGTCAGTAAAGGTGCAGCCCTGCAAGATGCTTCCCTTGTTGGAAGAGGTGGGAGTTACCCACGCTTTACCCCACCACCGCATGCGACCTGCTGATCGACCAACTGTGCTGTATCCATTTACGCAGCTGGGTGGACAGAGGCAGCGAGATTTAAGAAGCTTGCAGCGTCGCTCCAAATGCCAGGCCTAAGGATCGACCTCTAGATCGCAAGTGTGGTGACGTGTTAATTGCAGCAGGGCAGCCTCTCATTACAATGGAATGCAGTCAAAAGGGCTGCTGAACAACAACAGTGGACATCACTTGTGATATCATCGGCTAAAGTAAATGTAGGGGCTTTGAAGCTGCTCCTGGCCGCGGACAGAGAAGTCGCTTCTATGTAGCAGTGGTCAGATGAAGGAAACGTCCTGTTGTTGTTTGTATGTTCAATTTATTTTGCACTGCACTTAGCCAACCATGCTATCAGGGATGTAAACATCACCCACACATAGACTGTCCCGTTAACCATAGAAGTTGATCAAATCACATTTTTACGCCTGATTAATTTAGAGGTCGAGCGACCCACATGGGAAATCTTGTTTTTAGAAAGGTTTCTCTACCAAACACAGAAAACGATTCCCCATATCGCTTTAATAGCCTTATGGAGCTGTTAGTGAGCACCTAATAACGGCAGGCACAGCACACAAGGTGGGTGGCCAGCACCAAGTCAAACTGCATTACCGCACCATTTTATCATTTGAGGCTGAGTCGACCTAGGGGAGGCCCAGAACCGGTTTAGATAATCACCACTATTGTTGGTGGCCATGAGTGGGAGTCGAACTAGCGTCCTAAGGCTCAGATACTTGTGCAGGGCTATGAACACGAGTTTTATTTCATGTTCACTGATGGTCAGATATATATGCCAACATATTTATAGATATTTATAATACTCTTTGGTTCTTTCGGTAAAGTCACGTAGGTATAAAATAAAATAAATCATGACGTTTCTATTGCAACACAAGCAATCATCATCAGATGGGAAACCCAACAGCAAGAAGTTTTTTCTACTGAAGTTGGAGAGAGATGCCATGGTAAGAGGTTTCTAGGTAAGAAAGGGGGGCGGGGCAAGGGGGGGGGAAGAGGGGGTGTGTGGGCTAGGGGGAGGGGATCGTTGCGTGGACGCTAGATTGATATGTATAATGTGGTTTGTTTACAGAGATGTAGAGTTACATTGAGACTGTGTGGATAAATAAAACAAGACAGAGAAGAAGCAGTCATCCATCCAGAGCACCACGTTCAGATAGTTTCCCCAAAATATTGTATTGGAGATGTGAATCCATAATTTTAATGCTAAGGCAATGTTTCGCTGCTATTTGCCGCTGAGAAGATGTTATCTCCCTCGATCGGTACACAGGAGGTCATGGGTTCAATGCTGGACCCTGGCGGTGCCTCTGTTATACTTTTGGAGTCGGCGTGTGCTCTCGCTGTGGTGGTCGGAGCTTGGGTTTTTATCCGGGTTCCTTGGTTCAGATGATTAGACTGCTGTTATAAATTCTCACGTGTGGTGATATCAGCTACTGCGATCATCAGCTATCATTACGTGTGACAAGCTCGCCTATGAACAAGAGCTAAGAGCACAGTTGAGTTTAACTGGTAAATAAAACTGTGAATTCCCTTGCACCTTCTGAGGACGGTAGTGTCTTGGTCAACAGGTCACTTACCAAACGCTTAACGATCGATCCAAACCTTTTAGGTCCACGCTTCGCTGGGCGCGTATAGTGGTTACGCACACGTTCAGCTCTGTGTCTTTCTGGTGGATGCGTTGTCGGGCTGGTCCCATGGTGTCTGAAACGTGGAACAGCACGAAGGCGTTGGTGGTGAGCGGTTAAACGTGCACTCCTCCCCTATCCCCCCCAGATGAATGTAGGTTGCACTCCTCTGCTTGACAATAAATCCCAAAGGTTATTTTTAGTTTATAACGTCGCGATTTATAGCTTTTGTTAAACTTGACAAGATTACGTTTTAGTTCATGGCAATGAGAATAGAGTTCATTTGTAGGAGAACATATTTGCACGATGCTATTTAAGTGAATTAACATACAATGTGGTAACACGGCACGTACTGATTATATGCACTTTATTGCCTATTGTTTTTTACTTTGCACAAATATAGTTTACTGAACTTTTGCAAGCCGTTATCAGTCATGTATTCTCGACTGCTTGCATAGAGATAGTGGCGCAGCCCTGCAATGAATCACCCCTCCGGGCGATTGAGACAGCCTGCCACCTACAGATTGCGCAACAGCGCCACACACGACTTCCAGCCGTTTGAACTCGGTCGTTGGTGTAATTTGCATTCTTATCTGGAGTAAACCAACCTCCAAATCTACATATCGCTGGGTTCACAGTTTAGCGCGCTAATCAATACTGCACCACTCACTTTAGCATTGCCACATCCAAATAAATAAATGCGTATGCACCAACCGCTTGAAATAATGCCACATCGCATAGTCGTCGTGTCGACAATTAGAGAGGTAGCCAGGTTGCTCAAAGATCAGCGCTGGACTGGTACCATTGAGAAGCTGGGTTCAACCCCGGCTACTGAAACTAAACTTTTATTTTTATTTTACCAGGTAAAGTCCACTAAGATATACAGCTTTTTTTTAAATAAGCGACCTGGCCACAAATAATAGCTCAACGAAGTGGATCATTAATCACGTGTACATTTGTAGCAGCAGTCAAATACTCTAAACGCACTTTGATTCCAAATATGGAGAACAATCCCAGCGACCACGAAGAGAAAGAGGCATGCAATCTCCAAACAGGCAACGCATACAACAGGCATAGCAGGCGAGGTAGTTAACATCTCCTAGTCACCGTGGTACCCTGCCTGTGACTGGCAGGGCTCTCCCGGTATAGTTAGCTGATGGCCTCAGCCCGGTCACCAACGATTCAAAGACGGATTGTAAAAAAACTAATTAATTGGTATTGGTTGCCACGTGACCACTTGATTTGATTTGCTCTGACGGATGGTGGAGAGTATATCTGAATATTGCCTTTATACTCAAACCATCTAACCCAAAGTAAACAGACAGTCCTCGACTTGCGAGCGTCCGACTTACGAACGCCCGCTTCCATGAAATATATTTAAAAAAAGAAAAATATTGATTTAAAATGCGAACTCGTAATTGCAAACTGAACTGCCGACTTACGAACCGTTCGAATTTCGAACAGGTCTCAGGAACGAACTAGGTTCGTAACCCGAATACTGCCCAGAAATAACTTCTGCTCAATAAGTTTGTGGTCATATATAGTTACTAATTATTGTTAACATGGGGATAGTACATTTTTGTGATGTAGGTGCTGGATGTGGTCATAGCTGGGATCCTATCCTTTTCTATATTTATAGAGCACCTTTGGTCAAGGCACGCTTTCCAACATTTAAAAGCTGTAACAAAAACAAAGTGATTTATATGGCAAGGGCAGTGCAAGGGCCGAGGAATGAGTGTCCCGAACAGAGGACATGTGGCTTCATGCAAGAGATATAGGGAAGGAACGGAACAAAATGGAACGGTGGGGAGGGAAGAGGATGGGCTATTAAAAAGAGGTGAGGCCTTCAGAGAGGAATGGAAGGAGGTTATGGAGGTGGCCTGCTTCATGTTCAAGTATCTCTCTATTTACAAAGTTCGATTTTACGAAATTTCACGTTCATGCAATTGACAAATTACGTGTTCTAATGCTGTACTGTGCTGTGTGATTGTCACGAGGCCCCCATGGTGTCAGCCAGCGCTGGTCTCAAACCCTCGGTACCCACTATATCTGTTTACCTGCTATGAAGTAGGGGCATTGCTCGAAACGTCGACAATTATATACATGTCCTTTCAATGCATTGTTGTTAACGAGTGTGTTGTAGAGGAGGTTAATTGACCATACTTCACCACGCTGACCAAACCGGGTTGGTGGAGGTAGGTGAACATTATATAAACGTGGAAAGGAAGGAAATACGGTACATTATTTGAATTAATACGCACACAGTGGGGAGCACAGGCGTTGCCTCTGCCAGTGCTCTCAGTCAACCCACCGCTCCTGGGTCTGTCCCGTGAACTCCTCCTGCACCCAGCTGGCACAGCAGTCAACCCATAGCACCTGGGCCTGTCCTGGGACTCCTACCAGTAGCAAGCCTCCCACACTGCAAGTCGACTCAAAGTGCACTTAGCCTGTGACAAGCGCCGTGGTGACGTCACCACCACTTAATGGCGGATGGCGGCTGTTGTTAATGCACGGTGGAACAGAGTTCAGCTTCCAATGAGTAGGATGGTACGGTGTATGTGTGTATAAAGCAGCAGCACTGGAGAGACAAAGGTGGCCGGGTGTGGTGCTGGCCAACCACTCCCTCGCGTGCCGTACCGGGTTTCATCGGTACTTCTTGCTAACAGCACTTGTCCCAACAGCCTGATAGAGGCTATACATGAGTCTTTGTCTTTGCAGTGGTTTGTGCACTGCGCCACGGTCTCTGTGACCTTTATTGCACTGAGGTCCAGGTCGTTATAGGTCCAGCCTTGACGAACGCCTTTCAACGTATTGCATGCGTCTCCAAATTATAAGACGAATCCCAAAACATACATATTTGGCCTCACACAAGACAAAGATCGCCCGTATAGCCTGAACAGACTGTTGGGGAAAGTGCTGTAAGCGAGCACCAATGAAAGCTGACACAGCACACGAGGGTTGGGTGGCCAGAACCACGCCCGGACGCCTTCATCTCCCCAGTGGCCATGTTAACACATTACACCGTACCGGGTAATAATGTGAGGCTGAGTCGAAGTTAGGGGAGGCCGTGAGCAGGAATCGAACTCGGGTCACCAAGTTCGTAGCGCCGAGCGCTGCTCTTCACAATAACAAAAAGTCGCCATTCGCCACTAAGTGGTGGTGACGTTACCATGACACTTGTGCCAGGCGATGTGCACTTTGAGGCCACGTGAATTGTCGAAGACCCTCTAACAGTAGGTCACAGGACAGACCCAGGTGCCATGGGTTGACTGAGATGACTGGCAGATGCACCACCTGTGCCCCCTATTGTGCCAACTTCCTGTATTTTTTTCGACCCGGTTATCCGCTCATTGTTGTGAGCGTCGCTCCTCTGCCCTCCGCTGTTGTTGGAGGACGATTGCCTCAAACTTCCCAATAGCGTCTTCTAGGTGCACGTAGCCTGGCACTGCACAGTAGCATCCTTAACGAGCCTCCTCGCTCACACTACACGAAGCTGCGGGTCGTGCTCTTACATGTGGACGTCTCCTGGATTATAACTTTTGCTTTAAAATGCACAAGCCAAATGTGCGTCTCAGAATCGGTAGACCGCGGTAGAATGGAGAAGGATGTTGGAGTGGTGGTGCCGCGCCTGGCACATTAAAATAACAACCCGCCGAGCCGAGTTAGATAGCAAGACACGGCTAACATCTGCAGTGGCGAAGTGATGACACCTTGGATGAAGGTGAATCATTCCAAAAGCACGATTAATGATGATCCGTACCTCCAGATTCCTGGCTGGCTGCTGGCTGGGCGCCTCTCCACTCCAACCACAATTACTCCACTGTTAGTGGCTGATGTAGGCCGTTGCTACAGAAACTAGCTGGATAACATAACTGGCTATGCGGGATTATTTGTCGAACAAATGAAATTAAACGGCTTAAACGGAAGTCCAGCAGACGTCTAATAATAGTAATAATTATAATCATTATTAATTGGCATAGATAGCGACACCGAAAAGGTGGAAATAACGAATAGAGAAGACTGACCACGGCTCATTTAAAATCGCTCTAACTTTTAAATGTGCTCCTATCAACGTAATTGTTTTGCCAAGATGCTTGTTTCCTAGATGTGCGTGTATGTATATATATATAACCTCAGTCTTTGCGTTTTATTATCAGAATCAGAATCTTTAGTTATCCTGGAGAAATATGATAAGCTATGAAGATATTTTTCAGAGATGTCCAGTAGGGATGGGTCAGAAACTTAAACGATAGGAGTAAGCAAATCACTCAAGATAAATGTATCAATAAATGAAAAACTAAAAAAGCTATTTAATTTGCCAGGTAAGGCCCACTGACTTATTAACTATTTTCAGAATAGACTTGGCCACAAATGATAGCTCCACAAAGTGGCTTATTGTGTGGACATTGTATTGCAGGCAGACACTACACGCACATTGTTGATTCTGAATGAGGAGGGAAAAACCAGAGGACCCGAAAAAAAATGCACGCGACCACGGGGCGAGAGAGTGAGACATAAACTCAAAATATACTGAAGGTCACGGGACAGACCCAGGGGCCATGGGCTGACTGAATTAGATGACTGGCAGATGTACCACCTGTGCCCCCTACTGTCAACTTGCCGCATTACATCTGCCCGGCGCTCCGCTCGATGGAGTCGGGATCTAACCCACGAACCTCGTGCAGATTATTGTTCGTGCTCCGAGCGCAGGAGGACTAAGAGACGAGTCTGAACACGGACAGCTGTCGTTTGCTTGCGTGGCTGAGCTTCGTGACCTGCGAGACGAATCCACAGCCTGCCGCGTGTGCGGTGATTCACAGGCGATTCGTCATCCCACTTGCCAGGCCGTCAGCGCTCCGCAGGGCTGAGGGATTCGCGGGGAGAACGGGATGATGGGGAAATATGGAACCGATTAATTTGTTTTTGTTGCTTTCTTATTTATCCATACGAGTCGCACTGAACCGTGGGGCATTTTTAGCTGCGAAGCAACTGTGTACCGCATAGTAAAGGTTTTTTTGGATTATTTCGCGTAAATATAAATGTGTCGTTAACCCACCACCACCCGACACAGCTAATCAGCAAGGTTTGTCACCTAAACAAAACGTGCCAATTACTATGGGCAGCCGCCCCGCTAAGGCGGTCACAGTAGGACGATTGGGATCGGTAAGAGCAGTGTTCTTCATTTCAAGGCCCACGGGCCAATGGCGGCCCCAGGTGGCCTTCAGTGTGACCCCTGACAGCACATGGATATGAAAACACCCCTTGCAGGTGAGGCGGCTCTCAGACTGATGTCATATCGGCTGAAGTAGCCTCCCTCTGAAAATGAGTGAAGAACACTGTTTTTGGATCAGGAGGAAGTGGTGGCAGAACCTTCGAGAAACCTTTGAGAAGGGACATGGACCACGGGGGCCCTGGGTGACTGTGCAACTCGCCCTCCCACCTATACTCACCGTTGTCCTTCACCAACGTGGTTAGGAATGGTCAAAGTCCAACACGCTCCCCACATACCCCCGACCGCGATTGCGGAATTAAACAACGATGAGGCAATTAAGGATTGCCCCTTGCTGTGGCTGAACGCTATCGCGGGATGAATGTCAAGGCAGGTGCGCGGACTTCATCCCAATCGATACACTTTGTGAGCTTTGCAGTTGCAGGGATAATCAAATCACGTTCCTCTAATCACCTCGATAAGGCTTCTCACCGAGCCAGGTTGTTTATAAGTCAACATCCCCTTATCCATTCACGTTCACGTGAGACGAATTGAGTTCACATTCTACTGTGGGTATGTGCGTGCGCATGTCTGTATGCATTTGGAGCCGCGGAACAGTGAACACGAGTTCGATTTCCGCTCACCTCCAATATCGGGTGACGAATATCTGAACCCGTATTGGGCCTCCCCTATGTCGACTCGGACTAAAACGAGTATCGGGTGCGGTGTGTAAAACATCAGCACTGGTGAGACAAAGGCGGCCGGATGTGGTGTTGCTCGTGCCAGCCTTCACCCATACAACCTTCAACAGTCTGTTGAAGCTTGTATGGGAGAACGTTGTCTTGCGTGTGTCTCTCTCTCTGTCTCCCGCCATATTGTGTGTCTCTCGCGTTATGCTCTCACAATCTGCCTTTAACTTCTCATCAATTCACTGCCGTTCACCAATTTCTGCACGAGTGCCTGTCACATCAAAATCCGAATATTTATGTATATTGCAGGAGGAATCCGATGAGCTATGAAGCTCTTTTTCACAGATGTCCATTAGGGGTAGGTCAAAGCGTTACATCAACAACAATACAAAACACGATAGGAGTGCAAAGTATAGGAAAGGTAAACAAATCACTACAAAAAAATTTAAAGGAAAATAAACAATATTTAATTTACCAGGTAAAGCCCATTGAAGTATTAGCTTCTTTTTTCAGAAGCAACCTGGCCACAAATGATAGCTTCACGAAGTTGGCTTATCATGTGGAAATGAAAAGCAGCCAAATTTATAGCAGCCAAATTATCTTAATAATCTAAACGCATGTTTAAATATCCCTCCCCATGCGCTTCTGCCACCGTCTGAAACGTTTTTCCTTCCGAAATTATGAAGCCACTGAAGCTATGCACTTTTAAATCATAAATTAGCGAATTTCTTTAGAACTGCTTTTTTTCCTTTGCCAGTACCAAAATATGAGAATAGGTTTTCCCCTTTATCTAGCAACAAAACAAGTGTTAAGATTTTGATTTAAAGCTTTCGTGACTGCAGGCATTAATATTCTTGGTTCTTTCGGTAAAGTCACGTAGAAGGGAAACAAAAAAAGAATAAAAATATAAAACAATCATCATGATGATAATTGCTTGTGTTACAGTCGAAACGTCTTGAGAATTTTATTGTTTTATATTTTTATTATTTGATTGTTTCCCTTCTACGTGACTTTACCGAAAGAACCAAGAATATGAATCCCTGCAGTCACGAAAGCTTAAATCAAAAAGAATATAGGTGTTAAGATGTTAAAACACCAAAGTGAAACCTTTTACAAGGAATCTTGTCTGCATTAACACTGTTTGAGACTAGGCTCCAAAGAAAGCTGTCTCTGGTGTGGACCAACCAGTTTCAAAGATAATGCATATATTATATTCTTGGTTCTTTCGGTAGTTTGTTGTCCTTCCCCCGCACCTCCGATTAGCACGGTTGGCTACGTACGGTGCCAAAGAAGATCAACAAACACCTAATTATGTTGTATATTTCCCAATATTTTTAAGTCTTGCTGTTAAAACCTATCTTTTTAAAGGGCTGCCCTTGTTAGCATCGCCTATGATCGTTGTATTTCACCTGCTCTGAATAAAGATGCCATCTGTGAATGTTTCACCTGAGCCGAGTCACAATTCCCACTCTGTGTTTATTATGTTTCACAGAGATGGCCTTGAGGCAGGGAAACACCATTTCCTTTTACATTGCTAGATACTTCACCCCAAAGGAGTCCCGGCGGCGATGCTGCTATCGGGCGCACAGTCACAGAGTGGGAACTCCTCAGCAGGCGAAGAGTCACGGGGAGCATCTTGATGAGCACGACCCTTGCTCTGCAGAGGGACGGTCTTCTTGCTAAAATAGCCTCACGCAGTGGGTTCGTGATGTTGATGGATACCGGTCTGCCCTGCAATAAACATTACCACGATGACTGTGTCCATATGTAACATCGTACATATGAGAGAGAACCGGATGGTGGCGACTTCGCACGTCCCCGGTAATCCAGCACTATAGAGGCAGCAGGGAGGGTTGGTGGATCACCCACAGATGATGTCGTGAAACTCCCTTCCCGTGGGCTTCGAGGAAGTGCCTTACCCTGGCTAGTCAGGAGAGGGCGATACATGAAGTGGACTAATCGCCATCTGTTTCAATCTGAACCGGGATTGAACGTTGCCTCGTGCAACACGTGGGTTTTCACCAGGTTCTTGGGTTTGCTCCCACTTGCGTATAATAATAAACACTGCTGATCATTTATTGGCTATGAACAACTTAAAATAAAAACTCAATGTAGCATCAGCAAGCCCCTCCTTAAAATGAGTCTTTCCACTCAATGTGGCTTTCCTGGATATAAGTAAATATTGATTACGAGGTTATTTAAAGTGGATTAACTGCTAATTCCTGTGGATTACGAGCTCATTGTAGATGAGTATTATTAGTAGTGTAATGCTTTGTGCTGACTGTTATTAAAACCACTGTTGTCTGCACTCCTTCAATGGAGGAGGAATAACACTACACAAATTCTCTCCTGCAGTCCTCTCGTGGCTAGCAAACCTTGACATTGGCATCCAGTTCCTGAGCTCCCGAGCCGATTGCTGCCATATGCAAGAGTAGACGAGAATCAGATTGTCGGGACTAATCTAACTGACTCACTATTTTTTTATTTTACCTGGTAAGTCCCATTAAGCTGTACAGCTCTTTTTATAAATGAGCTGACCACAAATTATAGCACAACGAAGTAACTTATCACGTGCGAATTTATAGCAGCCATATACTCTAAACGCATATTGATTCTAAATGTGGAGGGAAAAATTGGAGGACCCGGAGAAAAATCCACTCGACCACAGGGAGAAAGACATGCAAACTCCAAATATACAGCAGGCGTCATAGTCGGGATCAAACCCACGGTCTTCTGTATACCAATCGAGGGAGTTAACATCTTGTCACCGTGGCCCCCCTCAGGTAAATCTCAGTTTCTCGCATTACGAGGAGGCACGGCGATTTCACGGCCTCGACGGTATTTTTTTCATATAAATACATTTTGTGGTGAAATTAGTTCAGAATCAGAATCTTTATTTATCCTGGAGAAATCCGATGAGCTCTCAAGCTCTTTTTCACAGGTGTCCCAAAGGGGCCAGTCAAAAAGTTACAACAATGCAAAAACACGAATAGGAGTGCAAAGTAGAGGAAAGGTAAGCAATGCACCAAGAATGAATATATAACATAGATAAAGTATACAAGTTCATATATCAAAAGTATATACATTTCCAAGCTCGGTTTAAACAACAGCAAGAAAAGTGCCAGACGTTGCACATTAAAATTTAACTTTACATTGTAAGAAGAAAAAGACCACGCGCCTTGACAAAGGAATTAGCATATAATTTAGCATTGAAATGGCTCGTTGAAATAGCTAAGTTAAAGTATACACATCCGCAGAGGTACCCCTTGACAAAGGAATTAGCACTGGAGTGGAAGAAGCCACGCTTAGATCACGACCTTTAAGCTGTGTGAGAAGAAAAAGGACAAGTGCCTTGACAAAGGAATTGGCATATAATTTAGCATTGAAATGGCTCATTGAAATAGCTAAGTTAAAGTAAACACATCCGCAGAGGTACCCTTTGACAAAGGAATTAGCATCGAATTTAGCATTGAAATAGCTGAGTGATTAGCTTGTAACTGCTCGCAGAAATAGCTATGATAAATTTAGAGCATATACGTTCACCGAGGCACCTAGTACTCATCAAACAGGAGAATTTAGCGAAACACAACCACGCTCAGACATCGGACCTGTGTGCGAGCAAACAAGGTGTTCTGATAAAGAAATTAGCATAAAAATTAGCATTTTATTGGCGGATTTTAGGAAAGAGGTGGTGTACGTGCCGGTGGACTTGCAGTTTGGCACGGGGGGGGGGGGGGAGGGGGGTGGGGGGAGTTTACCTATTGATGGTGTGAAAAGGGGGAATTTATAAGAGCTGCGAAAGTTTGGGGTACCACTACTTGAAAAATATACTGTACCATTGAAATTAGTTTAATGTTTAGTTCGATTTAGAACATCTTTCCAATGGTTGCTTAATTTGAAACCATCCTCTCGGTTGAAATTGTGTCTGTGTTTGTAGATCTGAATTGCTTCATGAACAAATCTCTGATAAAAGCCCGTGGGTTTGCAAAGAACCTTGGTATCGGAGAAAATTATATGGTGATCCCCCACAGCGTTGTAACAGTGATCAGCCACGGCAGAATAATTCTTTTGCCGTGTTTCAAATATGATTTGTGCTCGCGAATTCGGTCAGAGACATGTCGCTTTGTCTCACCGATGTAGCAATCACCGCAGGTACAACTCAATTTGTAAACCCCGGTGTACTGTAAATCAGGAATGACATCCTTCACGGATGGGATCAGATCACGAATGTTGTGTACTGTATTGAACCGGACCTGGATCTTGTGTTTGTTTAGAATTTTGGAAATATTTTTAGTAACGCCTGCTATATATGGAAGTGTGATGGTTTTCACCGGAGTATCAAGTGGTTGTTTCTGTATTGAGGGAGAAACAGCTTGGCGGATGGTACGGTCAGAGTAACCATTCCTTTTGAGGGCCAGGTGTATATGTTTTAATTCACTGGTCAGGTGGTGTTGGTCCGAAATGCAATGAGCCCTATGGTATAAAGTTTTGATGAGAGAATTCTTTTGGGCTGGGTGGTGGTGGGAATCAGGTTTCAAGTATGAATCTGTGTGGGTGGGTTTCCTGTAGACATAATGCCCCAATGAGCCATCAGGTCTCCTCTCAAACAGAACATCTAAGAATGGTAGCTTGCCATCTTTCTCCACTTCCATGGTGAATTTGATGGCAGGATGTCTGGAACTGATGTGGTGTAGGAAAAGATTCAGAGCTGGGAGGCCATGTGGCCAAATGACGAAAGTGTCATCCACATATCTCTTTCACAGGGAAGGTCTGAGGGTGGAAGTCTGGATAGCGTCTGATTCAAATTTCTCCATGAAAATATATTGAAATAATTGAAAATTTGGTCCAACATGGACTAGACCCCGACACACCTGCACTGGTTAGGCACTGCCTCAACAATACCTACTTTATTTGGAAGGGCTCCTTCTACAAACAAAATGAGGGTACCCCCATGGGATCCCCCTTATCACCAGTGATAGCCAATATTTTCATGGAGAAATTTGAATCAGACGCTATCCAGACTTCCACCCTCAGACCTTCCCTGTGGAAGAGATATGTGGATGACACTTTCGTCATTTGGCCACATGGCCTCCAAGCTCTGAACCTTTTCCTACACCACAACAATTCCAGATATCCCGCCATCAAATTCACCATGGAAGTGAAGAAAGATGGCAAGCTACCATTCTTAGATGTTCTGTTTGAGAGTAGACCTGATGGCTCATTGGGGCATTCTGTTTACAGGAAACCCACCCACACAGATTCCTACTTGAAACCTGATTCCCACCACCACCCAGCCCAAAAGAATTATCTCATCAAAACTTTATACCATAGGGCTCATTGCATTTCGGACCAACACCACCTGACCAGTGAATTAAAACATGTACACTTGGCCCTCAAAAGGAATGGTTACTCTGACCGTACCATCCGCCAAGCTGTCTCTCCCTCCATACAGAAACAACCACTTGATACTCCGGTCAAAACCATCACACTTCCATATATAGGAGGCGTTACTAAAAAGATTTCCAAAATTCTAAACAAACACAAGATCCAGGTCCGGTTCAATACAGTACACAAAATTCGTGATCTGATCCCATCCGTGAAGGATGTCATTCCTGATTTACAGTACCCCGGGGTTTACAAATTGAGTTGTACCTGCGGTGATTGCTACATCGGTGAGACAAAGCGACATGTCTCTGACCAAATTCGCGAGCACAAATCAGATTTGAAACACGGCAAAACGAATTCTCCTGCCGTGGCTGATCAATGTTACAACGCTGTGGGGGATCACGATATAATTTTCTCCGATACCAAGGTTCTTTGCAAACCCACGGGCTTTTATCAGAGATTTGTTCATGAAGCAATTCAGATCTACAAACACAGACACAATTTCAACCGAGAGGATGGTTTCAAATTAAGCAACCATTGGAAAGATGTTCTAAATCGAACTAAACATTAAACTAATTTCAATGGTACAGTATATTTTTCAAGTAGTGGTACCCCAAACTTTCGCAGCTCTTATAAATTCACCCTTTTCACACCATCAATAGGTAAACTCCCCCCTCCCCCCTTCCCCCCGCGCCAAACTGCGAGTCCACCAGCACATACACCACCTCTTTCCTAAAATCCGACAATCAAATGCTAATTTTTATGCTAATTTCTTTGTCAGAACACCTTGTTTGCTCGCACACAGGTCCGATGTCTGAGCGTGGTTGTGTTTCGCTAAATTCTCCTGTTTGATGAGTACTAGGTGCCTCGGTGAACGTATATGCTCTAACTTTAACGTAGCTATTTCTGTGACCAGTTACAAGCTAATCACTCAGCCATTTCAATGCTAAATTCGATGCTAATTCCTTTGTCAAGGGGTACCTCTGCGGATGTGTATACTTTAACTTAGCTATTTCAATGAGCCATTTCAATGCTAAATTATATGCCAATTCCTTTGTCAAGGCACTTGGCCTTTTTCTTCTCACACAGCTTAAAGGTCGTGATCTAAGCGTGGCTTCTTCCACTCCAACGCTAATTCCTTTGTCAAGGGGTACCTCTGCGGATGTGTATACTTTAACTTAGCTATTTCAATGAGCCATTTCAATGCTAAATTATATGCTAATTCCTTTGTCAAGGCGCGTGGTCTTTTTCTTCTCACACAGCTTAAAGGTCGTGATCTAAGCGTGGCTTCTTCCACTCCAGCGCTGTCCTCCAGACAGTCTCGTCCCTTCACCTGATGAAGGCCGCTTGTGTCGTGGCCGAAACGTCGTGATTTTTTGTTATTTTATTTTCACCTACGTGACTTTACCCAATAGAACCAAAGAGTATGGATCCTCGCAGTCACGAAAGCTTTAAATTTAGAATTTACATTGTAACTTTTAAGTCTATAGTTATAGATTTAACAAAGATAATGACTTTTTACTGGGATGGGGAATGCAGCAGCAGTTACACCCGAGGCAGCAATGAGAGGCGCACCGGCAATCTCGTCAATCCGCTGCTGGATCCAATGCTCGCTTAGTGACGGGCAAGAGAGCGCAACGCTAACGTCAGTGGTGAGTACTTGAACGGCCGGTCCCTGAGGCACCGACCCCTTTACCGAACCATGGCAAAGTAAAGAACACAGTAACACTCATGGAGAGAGGGCTTTATCCGGAATGGCATCTACAAAGAGGCTACGAATTCTCCGATCAATGTTCACAGGTGTGCGTTGTACCGCGTGTGGGGAGCGGTGGCACATCGGTTATCGAGCCGATGCTCTGAATGGATGGCATTGCTGATAGAATGTCACTTTGCTGACTTCTCTGTATCTTGTTTTATTCATCCATATAGTCTCAATTTAACTCTGCATCTCTGTAAATGAACAACATTATTAATATTTATCAATATATAGGCATACATATGGCCATAAATTAACATGGACAAAAACGCATATTCATTTGAAAATAGTGTATTTTGCGCTAAGATCCTGGCGACCCGAGTTCGATTATGTGAACCGGTCCTGGGTCTCTTCTAGGTCGACTCAGCCTCAAATGAGTACCTGGTGCGATGTGTAAACATCGCCACTCGGGAGAGACAAAGGCGGCCGGGGGTGGTGCTGGCCACCCAACCCCACGTGCCGTGCTGGCCTTCATAGGCGGTGCTCCGTAACAGCACTTGCCCCAACGGTCTGTTAAGCCTACGCGGGGGATCTTTTATTTGTTGTACCGCATGAATGTTGCGCCCCACGTGCCTGGAGCGAGCGAGCTTCCTGAGGAACTGGGCAGGCGAAACGTCGCGCATTGGCACGATGCGCCACGCGTTTTCCAACCCGAGCGCTCATCAGATAGTCGTGCAGCTACCAAACACACCGATTGCATGCCAGGCTAGGTGTTCCCTCGACTTAAACATCTTACAATCAAGTCTCACATCGCCTTGATGCAAGAAGACATCTAAAGTGGGCCCTGGTCATTCATAAAACCCGTATTGGCAAATCTGCGTTGCACTTAGGTAATTCATTAACCCAAGAAACATAAGACGTCCATCAAATTTCCATTTAACTCTTCCTCAAACAAAAATATGAATAGTGACCAAGCCTTTGACGTTGCAGACTATAACTGTTGTACATTTAACTAATTTTGCATAGTACGGAGCCAAACGTTATAATCGGAGTTGCTGGACACAAAATAAATTGCAGATGTGATTTGTATCCTTGATCCTTGCCCCTCATGCATCGATAGTTCAATGTTCATGTGCAGTGTGTTGTTGTTGTTTTGGTGAAGTCTGGGACTATTCTTCTTTGGTTCTTTCGGTAAAGTCACGTAGAATGAGAATTAAATAATACATTGATAAAATAAAATAACACAATAATATTCTCACGACGTTTCGGCCACAACACAATCGGCCTTCTGATGAGAATATTATTGCGTCATTTTATTTTATCAATTTATTATTTTATTCTCATTCTACGTGACTTTACCGAAAGAACCAAAGAAGATGAATCATTGCAGTCACGAAAGCTTTAAATCGAAATCTGGGACTATTGTTTTTTGTTTTGCTGCCTTGCCCCAAGAATGCATTCAGTGTTGCAAATTTGGACTTCATAATTTGTTTGGTTATGTATTTATGTTTTGTGACTTTCTTACCTTTTCTATATTTTGCACGATTTTCCTTAAGACCAAAACAGGTGAATTTATACACAATGCTTGCTGCCGCCAGATGATGCTAGTTCTGAGCGTTGCTCCTCCAACCTCTGCTGTTGTTGGAGGGTGACGGCCTCCAACTGCCCAATAGACTCACAGTGCACCTACCCTGGCACTGCCCAGTAGCGTCCTTCAAGAGCCTGCTCCTCTGCCTCCTCTACAGAGGCCGACCTATGCTGTGTAGCAAACAAAGACAAAGATCCCCGCTGAAGCCTTAACAGCACCATTCCCAGCCGCCTTTGTCTCCTCAGTGGCGAAGCTTACTACAAACCGCACTAGGTACTCATTTAAGGCTAAGTCGACCAAGGGGAGGCCCGGGACCGGTTCAGATAACCATCGCAGGTGTTGACCGTGAACGGGAATCGAACCTGGATTGCCGGGTTTGTATCACAGCACGTTAACCATAGCACTACCGCTACCTGAAATGTGTAGCACCGTAGGCTGTAATGTATGAATTGTTTATCCTGACGCAAACATGAGGATATAATCTGTTAGCGGAGATTAGAGTATGTAGTCTTCCATATTCAACGCGCCCCTGTGTTACAACGTGCCCAATAATCTAACGGAGATAGACCCCACATCGAAGTTCTGTGTGGAAGCCACTGTCCCCGCAATACCCCCATGCACCCGCGCAATGCAATAATCCACGAGCTTACATTCCAACGTTCAAAGTCCGCTCTATTTGTCCTCCACGGGGATTTCTAGATTTTCTCAACTCATCCCCCATTTCAAGACGAGAGTCCGTGTAATATCGGCAGTTCACCAACACTGATTCAAGGGAGCCCGATGCTGCTGACGAGGCACCATACGTCGTAAGCGGTCTAGACGTTTTGGTGTCTTCATTTATTAAGGAGCATAAACCATGGCTTAAAGCTTTCGTGACTGCAGGAATCCATACTTTTTGGTTATTTCGGTAAAAGTCACGTAGGTATGGCCCGCTGGTTCTTCAGTTCCATTGCTGGATTTTTTTTTCTGTCTGAGAATGACCGATTGTGTTGCAATCGAAACGTCGTGATATATAATTTTTTTATTTTCTATTTTTATACCTACGTTACTTTACCGAAAGAACCAAAGAGTATCTTTTGGTAAAGTCACGCAGAACAAAATTATAAAAAAAAAACTATGACGTTTCGATCGCAACATAAGCAATCGTCATCAGGAGGAAAAAGGAGGGGGAAAGCTGCTGAGGCAGACTTTTTATAGGTTTGAAATGGGTGTAGCCCAAGGGTCACAAACAAAGTGGGCGGGGCTAGTTATGTTAAAGTGAGAAATTTGCATGTTAATGTAAGATGGGAGGGCGACTTCCACGCCGAGGGCACAGAGGTGGCTATTGTAATGTGAGAGATTAGCATGTTAATGTAAGATTGCAAAGCCGCCGCGATGTCGAGGACGTGAGCGATGGTGGCTGTGTTAGTGTGAGACATTTAACCTATTAATGTAAAATCAGAAAGTTGAAAATAACAACTAACATCGGAAGGTAGGATGGAAACATCACAGCCAGTTATGACTTGAACTGGTTAATAACGTCCTTCCAATGATTGCTCAGTTTGTACCCATTTTCTCAGTTGAAATTGTGTCGGTGTCTATATATCTGGATGGCTTCATGAACGAATCTTTGGTGATAGCCGGTGGGTTTGCAAAGTACTTTCGTTTTGGATAAATCAATTTCGTGTGAGCTCGATCGCATTTAAACAGTGATCAGCCACAGCCGAGGTATTGGTCCTACCATGTTTCAGATCTGCCTTATGTTCCTGAACACGGTCCGAGACATGTCGCTTAGTTTCCCCAATGTAACTACTGCCACAGACACAGCTTAGTTTGTAGACGCCGGGGTATTGCATGTCAGAGATCACATCCTTCGCAGATTATGAATGATTTTGGAAATATTTTTGGTGACCCCTGCTATGTATGGCAAGGTGACGGTATTGATTGGGTCCTCAAATGGTTCTTTCTCAGCGGTTAGGGTGATAGCTTTAAGGATTGTGTAGTCTGAATATCCATTCATTTTGAGAGCTTGGTGTACGTGTTCCAGTTCACTGGCTAGGAGATGATGGTCGGAAATAGATCGAGCTCTATGGTGTAGAGTTTTGATGAGGGAATTCTTCTGGGATGGATGGTGGTGGGAGTCAGGTTTTAGGTAGGCATCCATATGGGTGGCTTTCCTGTAGACAGTGTCCCATTGAGCCATCTGGTCTCTTTTCGATTAAAACATCCAAGAATGGTAACTTGCCATCCTTTTCCACCTCCATGGTGAATTTGATGGCTGGGTGTATGGAATTGGTTGAGGAACTGGTTCAGAGCTGGTCGGTCACATGGCCAGATGACGAACGTGTCATCTGCGTACCTCTTTCACAAGGACGGACATAAAGTGCATGCCTGGATGGCATCTGTCACAAATTTTTCCGTGAAAACATCAGCTACAACAAAGTTAGAGGTTGACACGATTGTTATCAATCAGAGTAACAGTCCAATTTCCGACAGCCTAAAATCTGTTCTAGCCAAAGGGTTGAATTTTGCAGTCACCCCTAAACACATCCCAGTTGATGATATCATTGCCCAGGTCTAAGGAGACCTTAAGGGTTTGGGACATATTACTGCAGACGTGGCAAGATCGTAAATCGCTGCAATCCTTAAAAACGCTAAGTCACCTACTAGAAACATCGGTAAGGATGAGCACTTTGAGCTTTCTCAATTCAAAAAGATAGAGCACATCGTCATTCTCTCAGCTGACAAGGGCAATCCCACAGACATCATGGACAAAACCACATACAAGAACAAAATTCAGGACCTACTTAATGATGGTAGCTATACAAAAATCAATAGAGATCCCACCAACCGCCTCGTTAAAAAAAAAAAATATCATCACTGATTCGACATCTTTAATCGAACCAACCAAGCGGTTTTCCTTAAAACCCTCTGCTGCTAGATCACCCAGATTGTGAACGATTCGTTCATGAAGCCATCCAGGTAAAGTGGTACCTCGGTATACGTCGTTAATTCGTTCCAGAAGGTAGGACTTATACCGAAAATGACGTATACCAAACAAATTTTTCCCATAATAAATGAAGGGAAAGGAAATCATCTGTTCCAGAGTATAACAAATTATATTTTATTTAGCATATCATACATTAATGAGGTGGTATAAAATAATTTAGACACTAATTACTAAAATGCATACAGAAGCAACGTGACCGCCTTGCTGCCAGCTGCGCTGGTCACGTGGCATGCCTCAACCACGCACGCGCACGCGCGCCTCGACCCGGGGCTTCACCCTCCATGGGGGCAGCCCCCCACGCCCCCCGCCCCTCTCCCCAACGCCCCCCCCGCCCCTCTCCCACCGCTCCTCTCCCCCACGCCCCCCGCTCCTATCTGCCACGCCCCCTGCCCATCTCCCCCATGCCCCCCGCTCCTCTCCCCCACGTCCCCCGCCTCTCTCCCCTCTCCCCCACGCCATCCCGCCCCTCTCGCTTTGTTTCAGTCGTGAACGGGGCATACGCGGGTACTGTACGCGGTGACTCATCCCGACACATACAAGTTCTAGCAAGCGCGTCGTATCCCAAGCAAGACGTCGTATCCCAAGACATTTTTTCTCGTAAAAACACGATGTATACCAATTTCGACGTATTCCAAAGCGGTCGTATACCGAGGTACCACTGTATATAGACACAGACACAATTTCAACCGAGAAGATGGGTACAGACTGACTAATCATTGGAAGGACGTTATTAACCAGTTTATGTCATAACTGGCCGTGATGTTTCCATCCTACCTTCCGATGTTAGTTGTTATTTTCGACTCTCTGATTTTACTTTAACAGGTTAAATGTCTCACACTAACACAGACACCGTCGCTCGCGTCCTCGTCGTGGCGGCGGCTCTGCGATCTTACATTGACATGCTAATCTCTCACATTACAATAGCCACCTCTGCACCCTTGGCGTGGAAGTCGCCCTCCGATCTTACAATAACATGCAAATTTCTCACTTTAACATCACTAGCCCCGCCCACTTCGTTTATGACCCTTGGGCTACACCCATTTCAAACCTTTAAAACAGCCTGCCTCAGCAGCTTTCCCCCTCCATTTTTCCTCCTAATGACAATTGCTTGTGTTGCAATCGAAACGTCGTAGTTTTTTGTAAAAAAAAAAATTGTTCTATGTGACTTTACCGAAGGACCCAAAAAATATGACCATAAACCATTATACGAACTCCGGTCATCTTCCCAGCGGCTTTTGGCTAGCCATCGAACAAAAACTGTCACCGCATCATGCGCTTTCAAATACGCTTCTGCGGCCGTCTGGAATGCTCTTCCTTCCGATATGAGGAAACCACTGGAGCTTTGCACTTTTACATCAGCTTAATTACAACTCATTTCTTTCGAAGAGTTTTTCGTGTTTAATTTGTTGTCCTTAAATCTTGATTTGAAGTTTTCGTGACTGCAGGAATCCATACTCTTTGGTTCTTTTGGTAAAGTCACGTAGGTATAAAATAAAATGAATCACGACCTTTACATCGCAACACAAGCAGTCGTCCTCAGGAGGAAAAAATATAATCCAGCAGTGGAACTGCTGAACCAGCGAGAGAGCAGTTACAACAAGGTTATATATGTGGCGATGGGCAAGCAAGCGGGTGTCTGCTTGCCCATCGCCACATATATAACCTTGTTGTAACTGCTCTCTCGCTGGTTCAGCAGTTTCACTGCTGGATTATATTTTTTCTGCCTTAGGACGACTGCTTGTGTTGTTGTCCTTTCCCCGCAACTCCGATTAACAAGGTTGGCTATGTAGGGTGCGAAAGAAGTTCAACACACATGCATGCAATAGGAATGGGAGAGAAGAGAGGCTATACAAGTGTAGTGGCATAGCGCTGGATGCTGGCAAAAAAGGGTAACTGCGGTGTATGGCAGTACTCAAGTCAGCAAGCCATGATATACACGAGAGGGAGACATCTCGGGGAAAGGTCACAGAATGGGCCCATCGGGAAGCCCCGGGAACTCGCTAGTTGGTTCCAGATAGGGGGCATACCCGGGTCGGAGCAAGACCACGCTGAGAGTATAAGAGGGGCCCCTGTGGTGGACCTCGGGGCTGTTGCTGGAAGTGGGATCCCCATCGTGCTTCTCAAGTACATCTCGTCGTCATCACCATCTCCTCGTCGTCGTCTCCATCTTCACCATCATGGGGCGCTGCTAGTCAGACAGCCTACCAAAAGTTCTAACTGAGTAGTGGTTGCTGACAATAGACAGACTTAATAATAATAGTGTTCACCCACGTCAGGTGTGTGTTATCCTGAAGGTCCTTTTGAAATAAAATAAGTGCCTCAAAGTCTTACTGTCTCCGAGTTGAGTCACTACATTTGGTGCTAGAAACGGAAAGAAAAAAAATATTGATATTGAAAGCAGCGACGTGGAAGAACCCACCTGTAGTGTCCTCAGAGGACGATGATAACAGAAACGTTATCCCCTTAACAGCCCCGGAATCTGGGAACCCGGCCATGTGTCCTGAGGCAGCGGCCGACGAGGGATCACGCGAACTCACCGGGTGCCTCTGACAACTGTTCTCCTCTGCTGCACAGCTGGTCATCCAAATTGGGCTGGCTGCACCAGCCAGAGGATCCGCAGCGCAGGGGCTGCAGGCGGATGGGTCGCCTTCCACCGCCGCGCCCACGCGGGAACCAGTGGTTGTTTCGCCCGCGCACGCGGGTGGCCACCAGCAGCCAGAGCTATACCCCTACATCACCCCTCCCCCATGAAAAAAAACAGCTGTCTCGGCTAACACAATTACTTTAACAGGGGTTAGCGGACATCAGCAACAAGACCCCGTAATTATTTCACCAGAACCGTGAGAGAAGTGCAACAATCCATGACGTCCGCAGGCACGCCGCAGTCACGAGCATTGGGGTGGATCCCAGATCAAGCGGAAGCTGCAGTCTGGCTTGCGGTGGTGGCCACCAGCCGGACGACGTCGGAACACAATTGTCATGATGGGAAGGGAGCTGTTCAGTGCAAACGAAGCACTCTTGGAGCGAGTCCTCGACGCCAGTCCCCCACCACGAGCAGGAACTTGCGCGCTGGGAACCACCGGAACATCACAAATGGCCTAAAGGGTGCGGCTCCTCCCTGGGAGAAGAAGATGGCAACTGGGCTTCCATGCACGGTCCTTCACACGGAAGCGCTGCCGGGGGATCTCTGGACTTCAGCTTCTGGGCTCAGTCGCCCCGATTCGTCGGACACATCAGACGCCCGCCGCTCTGGAGATGGAGATTAACTATCTAATAGGGTGGAACATAGGGTTTTAACCGTGACGGGTGCACAAAATAGCGACGGCGACCGACCTGTATATATACAAACTGCGGCCTCTTGACCTTGATCACCTCAACAGGGACTTGCAACGGCCAGTATAATTTAGGGGACATACCCAGGGACACCTGGGGACAATGCATCGACGCCTTGTCCCCAGTTGGTCATGGGGCCCCGGACTCCCGTTGCCCCACGAGCTTCTCATTTGCATGCTGCCGTTTGGCCGAATTTTCCTGAGACACCTCCTGCGCCTCCTTCAAACGCCTAAGCATGACCTGCATGGGCATGGGCATGACGGCCCTCTTTTTACCCAAGTCCATGCCCAACTGTGCTTCCATGGGGGGATCACTCTCCCTCCTGTACATGATATTAAACGGGGAGAATCCTGTTAAAGCATGAGGGGCCAATCTATATGCAGCCAGGACACCGGGGATATGCAAATTCCAGTCCAACTGCACCTCATTAACTCTTTGGCACAACATGGACATAAGAGTCCTGTGCAAGCGTTCCACCATCCCATCCGTCTGAGGATGGTAGAGCGAAGTTCTAATTTTTCTTGTACCCAGCGAGTCACACACCTCCCATAACAATTTAGAAGAAAAATTCCACCCCTGATATTTAATAAGTTGTTCAGGAGCTCCCTTATCCATTACGTAGACGTGCAGAAATTTGTCCGCAATGGATGTGGCCGACTGGTCTGGCAGAGGTCATGCCATCGGCCACCGGGAAAGATATTCCACCCCGACCAGGAGAAATTTTTTCCCCTCTGAGTAGTGGGAATGGCCCGAGAATATCTAATTTGACTAGCTCGTTAATTTGAGACACCGTGATAGTTGTAATAGTGGCTTGTGGCGTGTGCAGTCAGTACAACATTTCACCATGTAGTATACATGATCCATCATACCGGGCCAATAGAAGTCACGCTTCAGCATTAGCAAAGTTTTACGGACTCTGAGAGAAACACGAACCGCAGATGCTTATAAATGCTCCTGAAACTTTGACTTAAAACGTTCGTGACTGCAGGAATTCATATTCTTGGTTCTTTCGGTAAAATCACGTATATAGAAACAAAAAGAAATCAAATTAAAAAAATAATAATAAAAGCAAAAAAAACAATAAAAATAAAAAGTTAAAATTGTAAAATAAAATGTTAATTACAAATTAAAATATGGCTTACTAAAAATCCATGAAGAAGGTATACCCCTTCGTCTCATCGTCTCCACCATTGACTCATGCACCTACAAACTGGCCCGATATCTGTCGGAGACCTTGCAGCCATTCACTGGCAAGACCACCTCTTCTATTCTTAACTCAGCTCACCTGGATTCACTGTCCCCAGGTGATTTGCTCGTTAGTTTCAATGTAGTTTCTTTGTTCACCAAAGTTCCTGTGCCCAATACCATTGCAATAATTGAAGATTTGGTCCAACAAGGACTGAATGCTGATGTAACAGCCCTGGTGAGACACTGCCTCACCAATACAGTTTTCACTTGGAATGTACCATTCTACAAACAAACTGAAGGCACCCCAATGGGTTCTCCCTCATCTCCGGTTGTGGCCAACATTTTAATGGAAAAATTTTAGACGGACGCCATCCAGGCATCCACTCTACGCCCGTCTTTGTGGAAGACGTACGTGGATGACACGTTTGTTATCTGGCCACATGGCCGACCAGCTCTGAAATAATTCCTCAATCACATCAATTCCATACACCCAGCAAACAAATTCACTATGGAGATAGAAAAGGATGGCATGAGACCAGATGGCTCAATGAGCCACTCTGTCTACACGAAAGTAAACCTGATTCCCACCACCATCCATCCCAGAAAAATGCCCTCATCAAAACGCTACACCATAGAGCTCAATGTATCTCCGACCATGAACACCTGACCAGTAAACTAAAGCACGTACATCAAGCTCTCAAGGCGAATGGATATTCTGACTACACTATCCACAAAGCCATCACCCCAACCGTGAAGGAGCCATCTGAGGATCCAATCAAAACCATCACCTTGCCATACATAGCAGGGGTAACCAAAAATATTTCCAAAATAATGAACAAACACAAGATCCAGGTTCGATTTAACACAGTGCATAACATTTGTGACCTGATCCCATCTGTGAAGGACAAAATTCCTGACATGCAATATCCCGGCGTCTACAAACTAAGCTGTATTTGTGGCAGCAGTTACATTGGTGAAACTAAGCAACATGTCTCTGACCGTGTTCTTGAACATAAGGCAGATCTCAAACACGACAGGACCAATACTTCTGTCGTGGCTGATCATTACTTTAATGCAGCTGGCTCACATGAAATTGATTTCTCTAAGACAATGGTACTTTCCAAGCCGACTGACTATCAACAAAGATTCGTTCACGAAGCCATCCATATATACAGACAGTCACAATTTCAACCGAGACGACGGTTTTAAACCCAGCAATCATTGGAAAGATGTCATCAACCACTTTGGGTCATGACTTGTGTTTTCTTGTCAACCTTTACCGTCAGTAGTGTGGATGTGTGGAGCGAGTTGAAATGCCCCCCCCATCTCTACCCCCCTCTCCCCCCCTATTTCTGACCCCCCCCCCCTCCACCCTCCTCTCCCCCTATCTCTGCCCCCTTCCTCGCCCCCATTGTCTGCTCCTACATTACCGCTGGCTGACTGGCTGCCCCGCCCATGCTGTTTGCGCTGCACAAGCTCCTGCATTAGCGTGTTGCTTGCGCAGCTCTCGTCCCCCGCCCACTCACTTTGGAACCCTTATACATTTGGAGGCTTGCCGCCTCTTTTCTCTCCGCCTGATGAAGACCACTTGTATTGCGATCGAAACGTCTTAGGTTTTTTGTATTTGTTATTTTTAATTTATTTATAATTTTATTTTACTATTTTTATTTTTTATTTTTATTGTGTTTTTTTGCTTTCATAATATTTAATTCATCATTATTTTTATTATTTTTTTAAAATTTTTATTAAAATTTTCTTATTTATATTTTTCTATCTACGTGATTTTACCAAAAGAACCAAGAATATGCTCCTGAATTGTGCCCCCGAATACAATGCCATCGTCCAGGGAAATGAGGCACAAGTCCCATTGAAGACCTGCCAAGACCATTTCCATAAGCTGCTGGAATGTGGCAGAAGCCGAATGCAGCCCCATAGGGAGGCAATTAACTTGGAACAATCCTTGGGGTGTTTGGAACATGGTTTTAGGCCTGGATTCTTCATCCAAGGGCAAGTGCCAAAATCCGGACAACAAATCGAGGGTTAAAAAGAACCGTGTACACAACAAGGCATCCAAGGATTCATCCATCCAAAGGAGTGGATACGCGTCCGCCACAGAAAATGTGTTCTGCTTGCGGAAATCAATGCAAAATCGCAGACTCCCATAAAATGGAAGCCCCCCATGGGCTGATAGAAGGGGAAATAATATCCGCACCCCAGGATGGTGAAGACGGAGACGACAACGAGGACATGGTAATGACGACGAGATGGCGATGACAATGGTCTTGAACAACCATGACGGGGATTCCACTTCCAGCAACAGCCCTGAGCTCCCGCTCAGGGCCCACTCTTATGCTCCACTCCGCCCCGACCAAGCCCCACTTCTGGAACCTACTAGTGGGTTCCCAGGACTTCCCGATAGGCCCAATCTATGACCTTTCCCCATAGATGTTCTCCTCTCATATATACTGTGGCCTGCTGACGCGAGTACTGCCGTGCACCGCAGTTACCGTTTGCTGCCAGCAGCCAGCACTATACCCCTACCACCACAGTCAGCATCACAATGCTGTAGTCATAGCAGAGCATGCAATGCTGTAGTCATAGCCGGATACCACCACAGTCAGTATGCAATGCTGTAGTCATAGCAGAATACCACCACAGTCAGTATGCAATGCTGTAGTCATAGCAGTATACCACCATAGTCAGCATGCACTGCTAAAGTCATAGCAGGATACAACCACAGTCAGCATGCAATGCTGTAGTCATAGCAGGATACAACCACAGTCAGCATGCAATGCTGTAGTCATAGCAGGATACCACCGCAGTCAGTATGCAATGCTGAAGTCATAGCAGGATACCACTGCAGTCAGTATGCAATGCTGTAGTCATAGCAGGATACCACTGCAGTCAGTATGCAATGCTGTAGTCATAGCAGGATACCACCACAGTCAGCATGCAATGCTGTAGTCATATCAGGATACCACCACAGTCAGCATGCAATGCTGTAGTCATAGCAGGATACCACCACAGTCAGCATGCAATGCTGTAGTCATAGCAGGATACCACCAGTCAGCAAGGAATGCTGTAGTCATAGCACGATACCACCACAGTCAGCATGCAATGCTGTAGTCATAGCAGGATACAACCAGTCAGCATGCAATGCTGTAGTCATAGCCGGATACCACCACAGTCAGTATGCAATGCTGTCATCATAGCAGGTCCCACCACAGTCAGTATGCACTGCTGTAATCATAGCAGGTACCACGACAATATGCACTGCTGCAATCATAGCAGGTACCACAACAGCAGTTTCCACTGCTGTAATCATAGCAGGTACCACCAGTCAGTATGCACTGCTGTGATCATAGCAGGTACCACAGTCAGTATGCACTGCTGTAATCATAGCAAGATACCACCATCGTCAGCATGCAATACTGTAGTCATAGCAGGAAACCACCAGTCAGCATGCAATGCTGAAGTCATAGCAGGAGACCACCGCAGTCAGTATGCAATGCTGTAGTCATAGCAGGACACCATCAGTCAGCATGCAATGCTGTAGTCATAGCAGGATACCACCACAGTGA
Source organism: Petromyzon marinus (assembly GCF_048934315.1). NCBI lineage: Eukaryota > Metazoa > Chordata > Hyperoartia > Petromyzontiformes > Petromyzontidae > Petromyzon > Petromyzon marinus. The sequence continues at coordinate 142,931 of NW_027423457.1, forward strand.
GGATGCAATGCTGTAATCATAGCAGGATACCACCACAGTCAGTATGCAATGCTGTAGTCATAGCAGGATATCACCATAGTCAGCATGCACTGCTATAGTCATAGCAGGATACAACCACAGTCAGCATGCAATGCTGAAGTCATAGCAGGATACAACTGCAGTCAGCATGCAATGCTGTAGTCATAGCAGGATACCACCGCAGTCAGTATGCAATGCTGAAGTCATAGCACGAGACCACCGCAGTCAGTATGCAATGCTGAAGTCATAGCACGAGACCACCGCAGTCAGTATGCAATGCTGTAGTCATAGCAGGATACCACCACAGTCAGCATGCAATGCTGTAGTCATAGCAGGATACCACCACAGTCAGCATGTAATGCTGTAGTCATAGCAGGATACCACCACAGTCAGCATACAATGCTGTAGTCATAGGAGGATACCACCCCAGTCAGCATGCAATGCTTGAGTCATAGCAGGAAACGACCACAGTCAGCATGCAATGCTGTAGTCATAGCAGGATACCACCACAGTCAGCAAGCAATGCTGTAGTCATAGCATGATACCACCACAGTCAGCATGCAATGCTGTAGTCATAGCAGGATACCACCACAGTCAGCATCACAATGCTGTAGTCATAGCAGGATACCGTCAGTAAGCATGCAATGCTGTTGTCATAGCCGGACACCACCACAGTCAGTATGCAATGCTGTAGTCATAGCAGAATACCACCACAGTCAGTATGCAATGCTGTAGTCATAGCAGGATACCACCATAGTCAGCATGCACTGCTATAGTCATAGCAGGATACCACCATAGTCAGCATGCAATGCTGTAGTCATAGCAGGATACAACCACAGTCAGCATGCAATGCTGTAGTCATAGCAGGATACCACCGCAGTCAGTATGCAATGCTGTAGTCATAGCAGGATACCACCACAGTCAGCATGCAATGCTGTAGTCATAGCAGGATAACACCACAGTGAGCATGCACTGCTATAGTCATAGCAGGATACAACCACAGTCAGCATGCAATGCTGTAGTCATAGCAGGATAAAACCACAGTCAGCATGCAATGCTGTAGTCATAGCAGGATACCACTGCAGTCAGTATGCAATGCTGAAGTCATAGCAGGATACCACTGCAGTCAGTATGCAATGCTGTAGTCATAGCAGGATACCACCACAGTCAGCATACAATGCAGTAGTCATAGCAGGATACCACCACAGTCAGCATGCAATGCTGTAGTCATAGCAGGATACAACCACAGTCAGCATGCAATGCTGTAGTCATAGCAGGATACAACCACAGTCAGCATGCAATGCTGTAGTCATAGCAGGATACCACCGCAGTCAGTATGCAATGCTGAAGTCATAGCAGGATACCACTGCAGTCAGTATGCAATGCTGTAGTCATAGCAGGATACCACTGCAGTCAGTATGCAATGCTGTAGTCATAGCAGGATACCACCACAGTCAGCATGCAATGCTGTAGTCATATCAGGATACCACCACAGTCAGCATGCAATGCTGAAGTCATAGCAGGATACCACTGCAGTCAGTATGAAATGCTGTAGTCATAGCAGGATACTACCACAGTCAGCATGCAATGCTGTAGTCATAGCAGGATACCACCACAGTCAGCATGCAATGCTGTAGTCATAGCAGGATACCACCACAGTGAGCATGCACTGCTATAGTCATAGCAGGATACAACCACAGTCAGCATGCAATGCTGTAGTCATAGCAGGATACCACCACAGTCAGCATGCAATGCTGTAGTCATAGCAGGATACCACCAGTCAGCAAGCAATGCTGTAGTCATAGCACGATACCACCACAGTCAGCATGCAATGCTGTAGTCATAGCAGGATACAACCACAGTCAGCATGCAATGCTGTAGTCATAGCCGGATACCACCACAGTCAGTATGCAATGCTGTCATCATAGCAGGTCCCACCACAGTCAGTATGCACTGCTGTAATCAAAGCAGGTATCACGACAATATGCACTGCTGTAATCATAGCAGGTACCACAACAGCAGTTTCCACTGCTGTAATCATAGCAGGTACCACCAGTCAGTATGCACTGCTGTAATCATAGCAGGTACCACAGTCAGTATGCACTGCTGTAATCATAGCAGGATACCACCATCGTCAGCATGCAATACTGTAGTCATAGCAGGAAACCACCAGTCAGCATGCAATGCTGAAGTCATAGCAGGAGACCACCGCAGTCAGTATGCAATGCTGTAGTCATAGCAGGACACCATCAGTCAGCATGCAATGCTGTAGTCATAGCAGGATACCACCACAGTGAGGATGCAATGCTGTAATCATAGCAGGATACCACCACAGTCAGTATGCAATGCTGTAGTCATAGCAGGATATCACCATAGTCAGCATGCACTGCTATAGTCATAGCAGGATACAACCACAGTCAGCATGCAATGCTGAAGTCATAGCAGGATACAACTGCAGTCAGCATGCAATGCTGTAGTCATAGCAGGATACCACCGCAGTCACTATGCAATGCTGAAGTCATAGCACGAGACCACCGCAGTCAGTATGCAATGCTGAAGTCATAGCACGAGACCACCGCAGTCAGTATGCAATGCTGTAGTCATAGCAGGATACCACCACAGTCAGCATGTTATGCTGTAGTCATAGCAGGATACCACCACAGTCAGCATACAATGCTGTAGTCATAGGAGGATACCACCCCAGTCAGCATGCAATGCTGTAGTCATAGCAGGAAACGACCACAGTCAGCATGCAATGCTGTAGTCATAGCAGGATACCACCACAGTCAGCAAGCAATGCTGTAGTCATAGCAGGATACCACCACAGTCAGCATGCAATGCTGTAGTCATAGCAGGATACCACCACAGTCAGCATCACAATGCTGTAGTCATAGCAGGATACCGCCAGTCAGCATGCAATGCTGTAGTCATAGCCGGAAACCACCACAGTCAGTATGCAATGCTGTAGTCATAGCAGAATACCACCACAGTCAGTATGCAATGCTGTAGTCATAGCAGGATACCACCATAGTCAGCATGCACTGCTATAGTCATAGCAGGATACCACCACAGTCAGCATGCAATGCTGTAGTTATAGCAGGATACAACCACAGTCAGCATGCAATGCTGTAGTCATAGCAGGATACCACCGCAGTCAGTATGCAATGCTGTAGTCATAGCAGGATACCATCACAGTCAGCATGCAATGCTGTAGTCATAGCAGGATAACACCACAGTGAGCATGCACTGCTATAGTCATAGCAGGATACAACCACAGTCAGCATGCAATGCTGTAGTCATAGCAGGATAAAACCACAGTCAGCATGCAATGCTGTAGTCATAGCAGGATACCACTGCAGTCAGTATGCAATGCTGAAGTCATAGCAGGATACCACTGCAGTCAGTATGCAATGCTGTAGTCATAGCAGGATACCACCACAGTCAGCATACAATGCTGTAGTCATAGCAGGATACCACCACAGTCAGCATGCCATGCTGTAGTCATAGCAGGATACCACCACAGTCAGCATGCAATGCTGTAGTCATAGCAGGATACAACCACAGTCAGCATGCAATGCTGTAGTCATAGCAGGATACCACCGCAGTCAGTATGCAATGCTGAAGTCATAGCAGGATACCACTGCAGTCAGTATGCAATGCTGTAGTCATAGCAGGATACCACCACAGTCAGCATGCAATGCTGTAGTCATAGAATGATACCACCACAGTCAGCATGCAATGCTGTAGTCATAGCAGGATACCACCACAGTCAGCATGTAATGCTGTAGTCATAGCAGGATACAAACACAGTCAGCATGCAATGCTGTAGTCATAGCAGGATACCACCGCAGTCAGTATGCAATGCTGAAGTCAAAGCAGGATACCACTGCAGTCAGTATGAAATGCTGTAGTCATAGCAGGATACCACCACAGTCAGCATGCAATGCTGTAGTCATAGCAGGATACCACCACAGTCAGCATGCAATGCTGTAGTCATAGCAGGATACCACCACAGTGAGCATGCACTGCTATAGTCATAGCAGGATACAACCACCGTCAGCATGCAATGCTGTAGTCATAGCAGGATACAACCGCAGCATGCAATGCTGTAGTCATAGCAGGATACCACCGCAGTCAGTATGCAATGCTGAAGTCATAGCAGGATACCACCGCAGTCAGTATGCAATGCTGTAGTCATAGCAGGATACCACCACAGTCAGCATACAATGCAGTAGTCATAGCAGGATACCACCACTCAACATGCAATGCTGTAGTCATAGCAGGATACCACCACAGTCAGCATGCAATGCTGTAGTCATAGCAGGATACCACCACAGTTAGTATGCAATGCTGTAGTCATAGCAGGATACCACCAGTCAGCATGCAATGCTGTAGTGATAGCATGTATTACCACAGTCAGTATGCACTGCTCTAGGGAAAGCAGGTCCCACCAAAAGTAGGTATGCACCATATTATTGGTTCTTTCAGTAAAGTCACGTAGAAGGGAAATAATAAAATAATAAAAATCAAACATAATATAATAAAATTCTCACGTTTAGGCCACAACGCATGCAGCCGTCCGCAGGTGAAGAAACAGAGCTGTCGGAAAGACAGCGTCCTAACGAACACTGCTAAGCTTGGCAGCCTATTTTAAATTGGGTGGGAGGAGGAGAGCGTCTTGATAAAGAAGTTTACATAATAGAGGAATTTAGCATGTTTATGACAAATGCAGATATGGGATTAGTCACTCCTTGTGGAATGTGTAGGCAGGTGGGGGGTCTCAAAGTCATATTATGTTAGTGTATCATGTAGGATTGGCAATAATAAAGGGAGATACAATTTTAATAATAAAGAACTGCAACAGCCCAAACCACCGCGTATCAAGCTAGTTCATTATGTGGAAAATAAAAAAGGGAGTTTCTAAAGAACTACACATACCCTACTACCATGCAATAAACCGATGTGAAAAAAATAAATATAAACTACATCAATATAATAAATGTACTCAATATACTCTCCAATAATCTGAACTGTTAACATTAAGTAACTGGGTATACACTACACTAAATAATGACTACCATGTAGTAAACTGATAAAAAACTAAAATATAAACTACATCAATATAATCAATATACTCAATATACTCTCCAATAAGCTGAGGTTACATATCAGCAGAGGAATTTAGTATATTGACGCTAAGCAACTGCAACTACCCTACTACTAACAAAAAAGTCATTATACATTACAATTTTACGTCACAAAATATATGCCTCCAACTAAACTTTTTTCTACATCACATGACTATACCCCATCATATATAGTCAGTATAGTCGTGTGATGTAGAAAATGGCATGTCAAGTGATGAGCTCAATTCATGTCACTTTCAAGTGATGAGTACACTGCATGTCACGTCCAAGTGATGAGCTCACTGCATGTCACATTCAAGTGGCGAGCTCACTGCATGTCTTATTCACGTAACGAGCGCACTGCATGTCACGTTGAAGTGGTGAGTTCACTGCATGTCACATTCAAGTGATGAGCGCACTGCATGACGTTCAAGTGGTCAGTGCACTACATGTCACATTCAAGTGTTGAGCTCACTGCACGTCACATTCAAGTGGTGAGCTCACTGCATGTCACATTCAAGTGGCGAACTCAATGCATGTCACATTCAAATGATGAGCGCACTGCATGTCACATTCAAGTGGTCAGTGCACTACATGTTACATTCAAGTGTTGAGCTCACTGCGTGTCACATTCAAGTGATGAGCTCACTGCATGTCCCATTCATTCATGTGATGAGCTCCCTGCATCTCACGTTCAAGTGATGAGCTCACTGCTCGTCACATTCAAGTGGTGAGCTCACTGCTCGTCACATTCAAGTGATGAGCTCCTCCTCCTGCACGTAGCGTGGCAACCCATGGCACCTGTTGGGTCTGGGTTCCTGCGAGGAGGTGGGAGGTGGAGGAGGTTGAGGTGGAACTGGTGGTGGAGGAGGTGGACCCCTGACAAGGCCATTTTACCCCACCCTACCTGGCCATTATGAACTGACCCTCCCTAGCCATTATAACCCCACCCTACATGGCCATTATAAACCCACCCTACCAGCCTATTATAAACCCCAGTGACACGACAAATATGGACCCAGAACCCACACATCACTGACAATTATCACGATTGGTAATACCCCTAGACAACAAAGCTGAGCCTAATTAGCGTAATTGCATAAATTTACATAATTACCTAATTTTGTAAAATTACACCTTTTGCATTTTTCATTTCATTTTTATTATTTTTCAAGACAATATATACAACAATCCTGACCCTGATGCCTGTTGTATATTTGGAGTTCGCATGTTTCTCTCACTCTCCCCTTCGTTGTGTGAATTTTTGTCCGGCTCCTGTTTGTCACTCCACATTTATAGTTGCTGATATAAATTGACACGTAAAATGGCACTTAATTGGGCAATCATATGTGGCCAGGTTACGTCTGAAAAAGATATATATCTTATGGGCCTTACTGGTAAAATAAACAAATAAGCAGGTGGCTAGGTGAGTGATTGAATGAGAGAGTGGCTGAGTTAGTGAGTGGCTGAGTGAGAGGCTGAATGAGTGAGTGGTTGAGTGAGTGGGTAGCAGGGTGACTAAGCAGCTGAGTGAGTGGCTGGGTGAGTGAGTGGTTGATTGAGAGCTTGAGTACGTGAGTGGTTGAGTGAGTGGCTGAGTGAGTGGCTGGTGAGAGGCTGAGTGAGTGAGTGGCTGAGTGAGTGAGTGGCTGAGTGACTGAGTGGTTGAGTGAGTGGCTGAGTGGGTGGCTGAGTGAGTGGCTGAGTAAGTTAGTGTTTGAGTGGCTGAGTGAGTGAGTGGTTGAGTGAGTGGCTGAGTTGGTGGCTGAGTGGTTGAGTGATTGACAGGTTGAATGAGTGGCTGAGTGAATGAGTGGCTGAGTGAATGAGTGGCTGGGTGAGTGAGTGGCTGCGTGAGTGAGTGGCTGCGTGAGTGAGTGGTTGAGTGAGTGAGAGGTTGAGTGAGAGGTTGAGTGAGTGGCTAAGTGAGTCAGTGGCTGGGTGATTGAGTGGTTGAGTGACTGAGTGGTTGAGTGGCTGATTGAGTGGCTGATTGAGTCAGTGGCTGGTGATTGAGTGGCTGAGTGACTGAGTGGTTGAGTGAGTGGCTGAGTGGGTGGCTGAGTGAGTGAGACACGGGAAGCAAGAGGGAGACAGGGAGAGATAGAAGAGTGAGACACGGGGAGAGAAAGGAGACACGGGGAGAGAGAGAGGAGGGAGACAGGGGGAGGTTGGAGAGGGAAAAGCCGGGAGAGAGAAGAGACACGGGGAAAGATAGGAGGGAAACGCGGGGAGGGAGAGGAGAGAGACACGGCGACATAGAGGAAGGAGACACGGGAAGAGAGAGGAGGGAGACCCTGGGAAAAAGAGAAAGGGGGAGACACGGGGAGGAGGTGAGAGGTAGGAGGAGAGTGCGTGGAGGTGAGAGGGGAGAGATAGGAGGAGAGTGCGTAGAGGAGGCGAGGGCTCCTATAATGATGACTTCAAGGCATGCTGGGAGACAAGTTCATGTGACCCACATAGCACAGGGAGCCATCGCTGTTGGAACCGCATGGGCAGGGAACGTGGCCTCCAACCCACCACCTGCACCAGCCTCACCACCACAAACCAACAACCACAACTAGAACTACAAATTCAACCACAAATGTAACCACAGCCACAACCATAACCAACAACCATAACCACTATAACCACAACTATAACCAAAACCAACTACAATTATAACCACACCCACAACTATAACCACAATTATAACCATATCTATAACCACAACTCTAAGCACTAAAACCAGACACAACTATAACCACAACCATAATATAACCACTACACCTATAACCGCATCTCCGGTTATCACAGGTGGCAACATATGGTTCGAAAGAAGTTCAACACACATACAACAACAAAAGACAAAAAATTATTCTATAGCCTATAACATACTGTTGGGGCAAGTTCTGTTAGCGAGCACCTATGGAGGCCCGCAGTGTGGAACACAAGCAGGTGGGTGGCCAGCACTACACCCGACCGTCTTTGTCTCCCGAGTGGCGATGTTTATTACACACCACAACAGGTACTCATTTCAGGCAGAGTCGACGTAGGGGAAGCCCTGGACTGGTTCAGATGATCGTCACTGGTGTTGGCCGTGAGCGGGAATCGAACTTCCTCGGGTCCGTGGCGTGGCGTTCAACCGCTACTCTACCGCTCCCTACACATACAACAACCATGAAAGCCAACATAACCACCTTCACCACAACTATAACCACAAAAACATAACATAACCATCACAACTTTGACCACAATCACAATTATAACCACAACCCCAAGTATAACAACAATAACATAACCACAACTGTAACTATAACCATGAAAACCCCAACCTCCACTCCACGTACACAACTATAGCCACAAAAATATACCCCCCACAACCGCAATTATTACGACAACCAAAAGGACCATAACAACTAACATAACCACCTACACCACAACTAAAACCTGAACCACCACTACAACCAGCGATACAACCACAGCTATAACTGCAGCCACCACATCCAAAACCACCACAACCAACATCACCTCAACCACCACAACCATAACAAGCAACATAACCACAACAACCACATTGATGCTGATACTCTAACACCACCTACACAACCACTTTATCAAGGCTCTATGTATCCGTGTGTCCATGTGTCTCCGTGTGTCTCCACATGTCCCTGTGGGTGGGTGGATAGATGGGTTAGTGGGTGAGTTGGTGAGTGGGCAAGTGAGTGGGTGGGTGTGTGGGCGATGGAATCGAACCTGCACCTCTGCAGTGCAAGTCCAGTGAGCTAACGACCCGCATGTGGTGGGGTAAAGTGGGGGTACGCCCACCTTGCTCCAAAACGTGGAGATCAGCGTGGAAGAGTAGACCAAATACCCTAATTAGCGGCGTCTAGTGGAGGCCTCCTCCGCCAGCACGCGATTCGCCTCCTTCACAATAAACCCTTCCTTGCAAAGATAAAAAAAAGTATATTTGACTGATCCCATCAGCCTCTCATCAGCAGCAATGGCTCAACTCGAGCGCCACTCTGGGGCGCTTTCCACCTTCAGTGCCTCAGCAGCAGAGCCGGGCTCTGCTTGAACCGATGCCGTGAGCCCAGCAGCTGTTTAGAAGCCTACGGCTGTGGGCCGCCTTTGTCTCTCCTCCACCACTGCTGAGGTGTCCACACCATGCGAGGTTCTCACCTTCAGGCTGAGTCGACCCAGAGGAGGCCCAGGCAGCGAACCGCTTCAGAAGTTGGCGCCACGTTCACCGGCGGAAGCGGAAGTAGAGAGAGCAGCAGAAGCATCGCGTGTGGGGAGCAGCTGAGGTGTGGATCAGAACTGTGTATTAGTGGTGGTGTGGTAGTGGTGTTAGTGGTGGTGGGGTTGTTAGTGGTGGGGTTGTTATTGGTGGTGGGGTTGTTATTGGTGGTGGGGTTGTTATTGGTAGTGGGGTTGTTATTGGTGGTGGGGTTGTTATTGGTGGTGGGGTTGTTAGAGGTGGGGTTGTTGTTAGGAGTGCTCTGTTAAGGCTATATACGGGGGAGCTTTGTATTTGGTGGTGTTAGTGGGGGGAGGGGGCGTAGGGGGGGGGGAAGGTGCGGGGGGGGAGGGGCTCACAGGATATTGCGTCACTGAGGGCGTGATCACCGAGCCCCGCCCCCACTTGCTTCTGCCGATCTTTTTTCTCACATGTGGCGGTAGAGAAGCACCGAGAGGACAAGCAGCGACTCTCTGGAGGAAGTGAGGAACTGTAGGTGAGTGGTGATGTGAGTGGTGAGGACGTGTGTGTCTGTGTAGTGTACTGGCAGGAGGAGTGGTGGCGTTAGTGGTGTTACTGATAGTGATGGTGGTGTGTTGTGAGTGAGTCGTGACGATGTGAGTTCATGTCAGAATCAGAATATTTATACTGGAGTCAGATGAGCTATACAGCTCTTTCTCACAGATGTCCAGTGTTGTGGGTGAGTGGTAAAGATGTAACCTCGCGTTGATGTGAGTTTCTTATTAATGATGTGGGTCCGTGTTAATGATGTGGGTTTGTGATTTAAAGCTTTCGTGACTGCAGTAATTCATATTCTTAGTTCTTTCGGTAAAGTCACGTTGAAGGGAAACAATAAAATAATAAAATATATATAAAACAAATTCTCACGACGTTTCGACCATAACACAAACGGTCGTCATCAGGTGTGTCGGTTTGCATAAATTTATTTATTTTTAAACCGTGTATTTATTTATAAAAAACAGCGCCACGCGCAGCGATTTAGCAGTTTATTTAGAAGGACGAGTCCATCTATGTTCTGAAAAGAGGAGGGGAGAGACGAAAAAATTAATGTATGTTGTCTGAAAGCCACTGTAAGCGTGAACAATCAATTAAGACCTGAAATGGCTTATCAAATCTTTCCAATGATTGCTAAGCCAGAATCCATCTTCTCGGTTGAAATTGTCTCTGTGCTTGTATATGTGGATAGCCTCATGAACGAATTTCTCATGGTAACCAGATGGCTTACAAAGAACCTCTGTCTTGGAAAAGTCAATGTCATGTGAGCCTACTGAATTATAACAATGATCTGCCACGGCCGAGGTGTTGGTCCTATCGTGTTTAAGGTCTGCTTTGTGTTCATGAATGCGGTCCGAGACATGGCGTTTGGTTTCTCCAATGTAACTACTACCACAGAGGCAACTTAGTTTGTAGATACCAGGGTATTGTATGTCCGGAATCACATCTTTTACAGACGGAACCAGATCACGGATTTTATGTAATGTGTTGAAACGGACCTGGATCTTGTGGTGCTAAAGTTGAGGGCGCTTTGTTCCTCTCACACAGCTTAAAGGCCGTGATCTGAACGTGGCTCTTTCACTCCAGCGCTGTCCTACCAGACAGTCTCGTCCCTTCACCTGATGAAGGCCGCTTGTGTTGTGGCCGAAACGTCGTGAGAATATTATTGTGTTATTTTATTTTATCAATTTATTATTTTATTCTCATTCTACGTCACTTTACCGAAAGAACCAAAGAAGATGAATCATCGCAGTCACGAAAGCTTTAAATCGAAAGATTACCAAGGTTGGCGATGTGTTGGATTATTACATCCGCGAGTCGTGAGAGATGGCGACGACTTGGGGGGAGGCCTTCATCCCGCAGTGTATGGACCACGGCTGATAATAATGATATTGATTTTGTTTTCACTTAACAATTCTATAGGATTTGCGTAATTTACTCCGAAGTCTTTGCAGTATTTTGGTATTTCATTTGAGTTATGTAAAGTTAAACTTCCATTACTAGCGGTGGTAGTGGTCTTTCTCAGACCACTTCATGATATACTAATCCTGCTCCATGTCCACTCGGTATTGCTGTGGTGGATGCGTGTTGATTTAATTACAATCCTTCCACTGTGCTTACGTGTGTGTTTATTTAACTTTATTTAAACATCCCGAGTAGTTGTGGTAGCAACGGCGTTCTGTGATTCACATTAAAGGTTTTTGGGTTAGATCACGTAAGTATAAATGTGTCATAACCCTCCTCCATCCAACACAGCCAGTAAGCTTGATTTGGAGCTTTCGTGACTGAAGGAATTACTTTTTGGTTCTTTCGGTAAAGTCACGTAGAAACAAAATAAATTAAATAATAGAATACGACGTTTCGATTGCAACACAAGCAATCATCATCATGTACGAATGAATGAGAAAAAACAAACCTGGTCAACTTAGAAATATAATGCAATACAACGTAATCAACCCTACCTGGTTGATTACACTCTTCCAAAGATTGCTAAATTTGAGAGACAAAACACGGACACGGAGACACATATACAGACACGTCAGCAGAGAGAGACACACACATAGGCACACAGAGAAACATGGCCTCTGTGTCGAGGACTTAAATAGAGAGAGCGGGGGGCAGAGAGAGAGGGGGGGTAGATAAATTAGCACGTCAATGAGAGCTTTGGAGCTTTCGTGACTGCAGGAAATACTAAAGAGAACATGGAGACACAGAGAAAATCAACTGAATAAAAAAACTTAGTAAAATTTGGGAAAGTATTGCAATGCAACACAGAGAGTCGGTCAACACACAATTAACGCATAGCCTGGTTGATTACGTTCTTCCAAAGATTACTAAATTAGAAGTTAAGTGTAAAATTTGAGAAAGAGACAAGACAAACACGGAGACACAAAGACAGACACAAGCAGAGAGAGACAACACATTTACAATTTGAGTACGAGGATTTGCTGGTAATTGCATTCAGCATCATCGGGCGATTTCACAAATCGTACTCGAATTGTAAATGTTGGCGCATTTTGTTTAAGTGACAAACCTGACTGGCTGTGTAGGGAGGTAGAGGGTTACTAAACATTTATACGTATGCGAACTAACACAAAAACCTTTATTATGAATAATATTGCTTGCAAAAGCCTACGTGTGAAACTGGCGTTCTATTAGTCTGCTGAAACAGCGTGTGCACTGAGGGTGAATCTTGTGTGAGGATTGCATCAGGGACACCCTAGGCCACTGCATTTGCATGTTTTCCAATTACTTCAACGATAACCTGATGGGAATTAATTGTTGAATGCTTAATTCCGACCTGCAACGGTTGTGCGTAATCTGATTGGGTTGAGTGCCATTTTACTGCAGGACTTTAACAGAGGCGAAGGCGTTCAAGGTGCTGAAGTTAATACGCCGAGCAATAAAAAGCCGAGCAATAAAACGTGCGGGGCGGGCATGCGGTTCGCACAGTTAAATTGTGTGGCACGACCAGGAAGTGGGGGTGGGCGGGGCGTTGATTTCCCCACCCAGAATGCGAAATCAACAAAATCAGATCCGATCCGAACGTTAATCACTGTCGCGGGTTTCACATTTCCATAACTTGTAAACAATTAACACATTCCTGTGGAGGGAGCTGGTAGGAACGTTGGGTTGCTCGGTCAATGGCCAGGGTCAACGGCGGCACCACCACGTGGTGTATTCCGCAAATATGCCCGACTGTGAGGGCGGGCACAAGCCGGCGTGAGTAGGTTAAACGTTGAGTTTTATAAGGGCACCACGGGGTGACCTGCCCCTCCCCACCCAGCCCCACCCCTCCCACCACCCAGCCCCACCCTCCCCTCCCCACCCAGCCCCTCCCCACTCATCCCCTCCCTACCCTCCCCTCTCCACCCAGCCCCACCCCTCCCACGTGGACAGACATCCACAGACATACACAATTAATCCCCTGCCTCCTGTGAGAATTAATCCCGGTTGGGCTTCCAGTCCATATAAGGGCACCACGGGGTGACCAGCCCCTCCCCACCCAGCCCCACCGCACCCAGCCCCACCCCTCCCACCCCCCATCCAGCCCCACCCTCCCCACCCAGCCCCTCCCCACCCTCCCCACCCAGCCCCTCCTTACCATCCCTTCTCCACCCAGCCGCACCCCTCCCACGTGGACAGACATCCACAGACATACACAATTAATCCCCTGCCTCCTGTGAATTAATCCCGGTTGGGCTTCCAGTGCACTACGTTTCCTACCAGTAAAATCACGCTGTACACATCTGCCATCCACACGCACCCTGTCCAGGCTCGGCGCTGCTGATATCTGGTGACATCCCGCACCAAAGACAAAGATCCCCTGTGTAGCCTTAATAGACAGTTGGAACAAGTGCTGTTCACAAGAAGCGCCTATGAAGGCCAGCACCATGCCCGGCCGCCTTTGTCTCCCCAGCGGCGACATTTAAACATCGTACCAGGTTATAATTTGAGGCTGAGTTGACCTAGGGGAGCCGCTGTACGGGTTCAGATAATCGTCACTGGTGTTGACCTTGAGCGAGAATCGAACTTGGGTCGCCAGGTTCATAGCGCAGTGCACTAACCACTGCACCACCACTCTGCACCACACACACGCGCATACTACACCACACACACATCCTGCACTACACACATCCTGCACCACACAAGCATCCTGCACTACACACATCCTGCACCACACACATCCTGCACCACACAAGCATCCTGCACCACACACATCCTGCACCACACAAGCATCCTGCACTACACACATCCTGCACCACACAAGCATCCTGCACCACACACACACATCCTGCACCACACACACACATCCTGCACCACACACACATCCTGCACCACACACACACACCCTGCACCACCAGACAAAGACAAAGATCCCCCATATAGCCTGTAACAGACTGTAGGGGCAAGTGCTGTTAGCGAGCACCTATGAAGGCCGGAACGGCGCACGAGGGGGTGGGTGGCCAGCACCACGCCCGACCGCCTTTGTCTCCCTAGTGGCGATGTTTACACACCGCACCAGGTACTCATTTGAGGCTGAGTCGACCTAGGGGAGGCCCGGGACCGGTTCAGATAATCGTCACTGGTGTTGACCTTGAGCGAGAATCGAACTTGGGTCGCCAGGTTCATAGCGCAGTGCACTAACCACTGCACCACCACTCTGCACCACACACACGCGCATCCTACACCACACACACATCCTGCACTACACACATCCTGCACCACACAAGCATCCTGCACTACACACATCCTGCACCACACACATCCTGCACCACACAAGCATCCTGCACCACACACATCCTGCACCACACAAGCATCCTGCACTACACACATCCTGCACCACACAAGCATCCTGCACCACACACACACATCCTGCACCACACACACACATCCTGCACCACACACACACATCCTGCACCACACACACATCCTGCACCACACACACACACCCTGCACCACCACACACACCCTGCACCACACACACACATCCTGCACCACACACACACATCCTGCACCACACACACACATCCTGCACCACACACACACCCTGCACCACACACACACACATCCTGCACCACACACACACCCTGCACCACCACACACACATCCTGCACCACACACACACCCTGCACCACACACACACCCTGCACCACACACACACACCCTGCACCACACACACACACCCTGCACCACCACACACACCACAGCTGTCTGCGCACCCACGCCCGTCGTGTGAATTCTCCCGCAGGCGGTGCCAACGGTGGAGTCCCTCGTGAGTCGGTCGACCAGCATGGAGAGCGCCGAGGGGTAGAAGTCCGTGTCTCCGTCCAAGGCCAGCACGTAGGTGTTGCGCTTCTTCCTCTGCGGGGGTGAACGGGAAGTAGTGGCATGGAGACAGATCAGCAACAGCGGTGGCATTACAGCCGTGACCTCGTACAGAGCAAGCAAAGCAACCGTCTCACTTAGCTCCTCAACCCCAACGCTCCTTCTCCAACCTCTAACAACCAAACACACAACGTATGCATGCTGTATGCAAGGAGGATGTGTCCCCCAATATTCAAATATGCTCAAAATGTCCCCCCCAATGTATTGCTATAAAATACATTTCTGTTTATATGATTGTAGTTATGGTTGTACTTTATTAATCCCTGATCTCTGCCATTACATACAATGAAACAAGAAAAGGTAAATAAGAAAAAACAGAGCATTGGAATACAATACACTATTAGACATTATTGTAAAAAAAAGTCCTATGTGTTAGTGAATATTTTTTTATATATTTTAGGCAGGAAATGGCAGGAAACCAGTATTCAAATTAAGATTTTTTTTTCTGGGGGAGACCCCCTGGAAGACTTAGTCCCCCCCAATGTTGACTCCATGGCTACGGCCTTAGCTGTATGTATATTGTATGTATGTATAACTTCTTTCGCATCGTATGTAGCCAACCATGTTCGTCAGGAAAGGATACAAACTAAACACAAACTGCATTTCACAGAAATGAGTGTTCAAATAGATTATTTAAAAGTGCATAGCTCCAGTGGATTCCTAATAACAACCACGCGGGTGGAGAGATCGTTTCTATCTGCAGCGCTACAACCTCTGGAAACAACCTCCCTGAAGCGGTGCACACACTCGACTCCATCGTCACTTCATTAAGTGACAACTCAACAGCAACAACGCGGCTCTTTTCGCTTGCGTACACCAACAACTAACTCCGGTCATCCTCGCAGCAGCGGCTTTGGGCGAGCCATCGAACAAAGATGGGCACTGCATCTCGCGCTTTCAGATGCGCTTCTACGGTTGTCTGGAACGCTCTTCCTTCCGATATTAGGAAGCAACTGGAGGTTTGCACTTTTAAATAATCAATTAGATTGGAAACTACATTCTCTAGAACTGCTTTTTGTGTTTGGTTTGTTGTCCTGCCCCCACACCTCCGATTAGCACGGTTGGCTACGTACGGTGTTAAAGAAGTTAAACATAAATACAAATAAATTTCAGCCGCAAACCTATTTTACACTTCTATTTTAAACAACTGTAATAAGTGTATATATTTTTTTCTTTTTGTATAGAAAGTTATATTGCTATTGTAGTGACCTATATTGGGTCACTACGGCGTTTAGCGCCAGCTACTGACAGAAGAGAGGAACTGTGCGTGTTAGAGCCTCTCTCTGGCACCAGAGTATGTTTGGCATGGAAGGGCGCCCTACGGGGCATGCTTCTGGTGACTATCAGAGAGAGGGCAGTTGAGGACGTGACAGTCTAGGTGAACCCGAGAGGGCACGTGACCAGAACAGGAAAATGAGGGGGGCCAAAAGGTGGCGAGAGGGACACGTGATATTAGGCCCAGAACCTTCTGGTAATATCCAGAAGGGTGCGTAGCCGAGGTCGGAGCCAGGCCACGCTCAGGGGCATAAAAGGGAGGTCCCGAGAGCCGATCCAGGCTGTCTGTTGGAATGGAACGCGTCGGTGCTACGCCTCTTCGATCCTCGGTCGTCGGTCTTTACGCTCGGCATCGTGGGTCAGGCAGTGTGTTACTTACTGACCCGGTTATGTAGTTACCCCGTTGTGTCTAGTTACCCGTTGTCGTCTAGTTAACCTGCTGTATGTTTATGTAGTTACCCTGTTGGGGTGTAAGAATAAACGTGTTGCCTCCGAGTTCAAGTGTGTGCCTCCGTGGAACCCAGTACACTATTTTGAGTATCAACGTGATGATGGCGCGTTGAGTGACAGATTGTGCCAGAAAGGCAACCAAAGATTAACTTCTAAATGTGCCGACTCTGTGTGCAGAGACACGCATAGTGCACGCTATGACTGGGCCTCAACCCAGAGGGAAAGGGCC
The DNA here is from genome assembly GCF_048934315.1 of Petromyzon marinus. Classification (NCBI taxonomy): domain Eukaryota; kingdom Metazoa; phylum Chordata; class Hyperoartia; order Petromyzontiformes; family Petromyzontidae; genus Petromyzon; species Petromyzon marinus. Next base: position 160,152 of record NW_027423457.1, read on the forward strand.
TGAGAGAGAGAGAGACCCTCTAACAAACGAAACAATTTAAATTTACTAGGCAAGACCCACTGAGCAATTAGCTCTTTTCAGAAGCGACCTGGCTATCACAAATAATAGCTCAACAAAGTGGATTATCATTTGGATATTTATAGCAGCCAAATTCACGAAATGCGTGATGTTGATTCTAAATGTGGTGGGAAAAACCGGAGGACCCAGAGATATATCCATGCGGCCAAGGGGAGAGAGACACGTAAACTTAAAATATGCAGGCATCAGGGTCGGGATCTAACGCAGTGCCTCCTGCATACCAAGCGAGGTAGTTAAAATCTCGCCATGGCGGCACCCTAGCAGGGTGTATTTGGCCTACACTTCCACACTGCTCCCACGTCTTGGGAGAAGTATAATTGGGTAGGCCCTGCACGTTCCCTGGATGGGCAGCTTGCGTGCGGTTCGCGTGCGGTGGGGTAGAGTGTGAGTATTCACATGTAGAACTGCCCATCCACGGAATGTGCAGGGCCTACCCATTTATACTGCTAAGTTGAAAGTGGCCTCCCCTATGTCGGCTTAGCCTTAAATGAGTAAACATTAGCACTGGTGAGACAAAGACGGATGGGCGTGGTGTTGGACACACGACCCGCTCGCATGCCATCCCACCCTTAACAGGTGCTCGCTAACAGCACTTGCCTCAACAGTCTGTTAATGGATATATGAGGCGTCGTTGTCTTTGCAGTTTACAAAATCCTTACCTCTACCCATTCCTCTTGTTCATCTTTCTTAACTGTGTGGATCTTGTGGTAGATCTTCCAGCCAAGGAGGTAGTACAAGTACATCACCTGTACAGAACACGTCAAGGGGTTTAATAACAACAATCACCATCAGCAGCAGCAGCAACCGTGATTGATCCACTACTGGATTAAGACCTACCCAAGTCGTCGCGATGTTTCATGAGATCCTGAGTCGTTATCCACCCAGAACCTCTATTACCGACTGATTCCATCGCTCCATCTCCCCAGTGGTCACCTCTCCGCAATGAGTTCTATTATTTGGCTGCCGCTCCGTTATTATTCTCGACCCAATGGCCATGACGGCGCGTGCTGCTCAAGTGTAACTCAACAGCGCCACCAACCTTCCCCCCCCCCCCCCCAGTCGTGGATAGAAGGCAATAGAACAACACGCAAATGAGCATCGGCGTGAGATTGCTGTGATACATCGATAACAACCCTGGTGCAGTCATCATCATCGTCATAGCACTCAACGGGTAACACCACGGAACACCAAATCAATCGAGTCGGGGAACACTCGGTCACGGACAACACTGCTGTGTGCAACTCGTTTACAGCACTTGCCCCAAAAAGCCTGCTGAGCCTATACGGGGTATCTTCGTCTCTATGGTGTGCACTGATTCGCACGTGAAACGAATAATTAAGCATCACGTGATTTAATTTCAATATGAGAGCATGACTCTCGAGGTAGCATACAGATGGCTTCAATAGATGTGAGCTATTGCCATCTGCTTCTTACGGCTGATGCTCATGTCGACTCGTAGAGCGAGCTGTAAATTTACATCGAGGTGGTTGACGATCCAGATGATTGCGTCAGGAGTAGCGGAGTGGCGAATCATCGCTGCTGTGATGATGCCTCTCCCTTCATTCGTGTTGTGAATCGGGTGTTGAGTCGTTGTGTGTTCAGTCGCTCTGTTCCAGGTGGTGACCACTGTCGATATTAGGAATGCACCGAAGCTGTGCACTTTTAACTCTAGATTGGATACTAATTTATTTAGAACTGCTTTTTTGTGTTTATTTATTTTTATCTTTCTCTGTACCACCAATTAGCATGGTTGGTGAGGTACAGTGCAATAGAAGTTCAACATACATACGTATCGTCGCCGGACACTGACCGGAGATATTTACTTTTCCAATTGTGCATAATCGTCATCGTCATGTATAAGCACATCAGCTGTTGCTGTTGCTACTATGCTCTAAGTGTGGATGCGGTTGTAGGGTTTGTGGCCCAATGAGATTTGGGGCAGAAGATCTGAAGCCCAGGGATGCAACAAATACCTGGGACCAGCGCTTGCGGTGGCGGATCATCTCCTTGTCTTTGAGGTGCACGCACAGCGAGTTGCCGTGCGGGAGTTTGTAGAAGAGTCGCGCTCTATACGGCGTCTGAGTCCTCTCCATTGAGGGCGCCTCTTGTGGAATCTTCGAGTTTTTCTCAAAATACCTTCACATCAGCAGCAGCAGCACAAGCGAAAAAGAACACGTTCCCCAATTACTATGTTCCATTGCTGCTACTGCTGTCATATCTGGGATGAAGTCCCCAGTTGCCACCTCACTGCTGCACTCGAATTTTTTAAATAATTTTGATTATTTTGCTGCTATAAATTTCCACATGATAAGCCACTTCGTTACGCTATCATTTGCGGCCAGTGCGCTTCTAAAAAAAAGATTATACCTCACTGGGTCTTACCTGGTAAAAAAAAGAATAGTTTCGTTTTATTTGTGATCTGCTAACCTGTCCTATACTTTGCACTCCTATCGTGTTGTTTGTTGAGGTAACGGTCTGACCCGCCCCTGCTGGACATCTGTGAAATAGAGCTTTTAGCTCATCGAATTCCTCCTGCAGTATAAATACATATTCTGATTCGGAATTGAGTAAAGCAGCAGCAGTCGTGGGTGACTGATGATCCAGCACTCAAAGATTATTTCCCAGTCGTTTGCTCGCTCTCTGCCAGTCAGTCGCCTCCGTATCTCACTTCTATCGCTACTACTTCTACAACCATTGTTACTGTTCACACGAACTTCGCTGCTCGATTGCTCCACCCACGGCGAGGGCCTCGGTCGCCCAGACTGAGTCGTCTCGTTGCCCAAATTCTTACCAACGCACGAACAAAAGACAAAGATCCCTCCGTATAGCCTTCAACAGAGTGTTGGGGCAAGGGCTGTTAGCCAGTAGCACCCATGAAGGCCGGCCCGACACACAAGGGGGTGAGTGACCAGCACCACACCCGCCTGCTTTTATCTCCCCAGTGCTGCACCGTTTGTGTAAATTATGTTAAGCGCCTAGTCCGCTCTACAGCAAGGTTGGCTACGTATGGTGCAAAAAATAGTTCAACAGATGAGGTTTCTGCTCAATTCAACACGCGCGTGAACGTCCATCTATCACACCGCCCACCATAGTGTCTCTGTTTGCCGGCCAATTGTCAGTTTGTGCACCTTCGGATTTGCACTCAACAACGGTGATGGTGACGCAAGGAAGGCATTGCTAGCCCTGCGATCCGCACTCACGACGTTCATCTGCGTGACCATCACCAATCATCGTCATCGTTCACCATGATCTATTCACTTCTGAACGAAGGCATCGGCGCAACCTGTTGCCATCCTTCCCGTGGTCTCTCGCACCACGAGCTGAGCTTAACCACCCCGTGTCGTCCCGTGCTTTGTTATTACAAGGCCCGTGCCTCTATCCATCCATCCCTCCCTCCCTCCCTCCACCCACCCACCCAGCTCATCGCTACCACAGAATAACATCCGGTGCACTGACCGGCACACTTCAGCGATGACGTCCGTGAGGCTGGTCACGAACTGGTTGAGCACCATGCGATCTCCCTTCCTCTCGAAGGCGTCGTCGAAGTAGATGTGAGCCGAGAAGTCGTACGGTTCCCGCTTCACCATCTTCCCCTCCTCCTCCTCATGATTATTCTCCTTCTCCCACTTCTTTTCCTCCTTTTCCTCCTTCTGCTTATTTTCCTCATTCTCTTTCTTCTTCTCTTCTTTATTTTTCTCCTTCTCCTCCTCCTTCTTCCCATCCTGCCCCTCCTTCCCCTCTTCTTCCTCCTTCTTATTCTCATTCTTCTCCATCTCCTCCTTTTTCTCATTCTTCTTCTTCCCTCTGCCGCGGGAACCGACGTTGAGATCCTTTGGCTCACTCCTGTCCAGCCTGGCAGCGGCAAGGGGGAAGGGTCGTTATTGTTATCCCGCCACACGCTCCCCATCGAGTCAAGGTCATGGTACAGCATCGCTCTCCTCTGCAATCGAGCGCTCTCCCAAGGTCTCCCGCCGAAACGTTTCCTACACCTTTCTCATCCCACTGATCACAGCAAACTTCCACCGCATCCTACTGAGTTCAACTCACAACGATCTCTACCCATCGCCGGCACCGGCTTCTGGATGAGTGCGTTTCTCTGTAGCTGTACCAGTCAGCAGCCGTCTGGAGCTCTCTCTGTATCTCCCACTGGTGCACACGCAGGAGCAACCAAGAAGCAGACTCTAACCCATCCAGGCTCTCATATGTCCAGGATCTCACCTGGTTGAGGCTCTCACCTGCCCAGGCTCTCACTTGTCGACGCTCTCAATATTAGCATGCATCATAATAATTTTTGTTGCGGGAGCCCAGACGTGTTAACTCAAGAGAAGTTTACAGCTTGCACAATTCACAAACATCGTTCAATGGTCACATACAAAGACCGGTCCGCGTTAAACACGATCAGCTGATTAGTTGCGACGTTCGAAGGAGGGCAAATGTTCTCGAGGTTAGTAACGCGCTGCTCCATGTGAAGATGTCATATTTACGAGCATCCAAAGAAAATTGAAAATACACCGCCCACAAATACTGCACTGCGTGTAAGCGGTTAAATGTCCAAGGTCGAAATATGACGGTCGTATATGCGACATGGTAATATGGCATTGCTGTAGATTGTCCAAATAAGAGCCACAGTAATGTGGTTCTATTTTGTTTAACATTTTTTCACCGGCATATGCATTGCTGCATATATCACGATATATTTTTTTCAGGACACTTTAAACGTGCAGTTTAGATTAATATCCTCAAATCTCGTTGAGCTGAAGGGAGGGACGCGGTAGCGTGGTAGCCTGACTGGTGTGGTGCCCTGCAGAAATGAATGTACGTATGTGTGGTGGACTTATTTCACACCATACATACCCAACCAAGATAATCGAATGTGCAGGAGAACGACAACAATCTAAACACAAAAATAAATTCTGAAGAAATTAGTTGTCAATATTATTTAAAAGTAAATAGCTCCAGTTGTTTCCTAATATCGGAAGGAAGAGTGTTCCAGACGGCCGCAGAAGGGCATTTGAAAGTGTGCGGTGCCGTGACCACACCCCATCTGCATAATCGCGAGGGACCCCCACTGGCCCTTGGGATCCGGCCGCTTGATGGAATTGGGCGATAGGGAATACACCACCTCAGGATGGACGAGATGATCTTCGTCATCTCCTCCTTGGTCTCGTGCCACATGGTTGCGCACAACCCCTCTCTTGCTTGTGGTTGCTAGAGGATACAACGAGAAGATGAAATCATGTTCAGATTGAGAGAGGGAATCGCAGAGCACGGTTCTCTGTTTTATGCATTGGGCATATTGTGGGATGGACATATTTCAGTCTGTAGAACAGAAGGGCAAACGTCACAAATCGTCATCATTATTAAATAAATTCAGAAAGAAAAAAATCCTGCTTTGATTACACTGCTCATACTTAACCTCTGACACTCAAAACACGAAACATAGACAAAGGCATCGATCAGACTAACACAAACTAAAAACAAAGATCGCCCATAGAGCCTTGAGAGACTGTTGGGGCAAGGGCTGTAAGCGACTAGCACCGATGAAGCGGGAAACGGGACTTGAGGGAGTTTATGGCCAGTCACACAGACACACACCTAGTCACACAAGACACACACCTTGTCACACAGACACCTAATCACACTTACACCTCGTCACATAAATACAGCAAACAAAAAGAGTTCCCCTGTGTAGCCTGAACAAACTGTTGGGGCACGTGCTGATAGCGAGCACCTATGAAGGCCGGCACTGCACACAAGCGGGTGGGTGGCCAACACCACGCCCGGCCGCCTCCCCAGTGGTGATATTTACACACCACACCAGTTACTAATTTGAGCAAGGGGAGGCCATGACCTATTCACACACACCTACTCACAGAGACACCTAGTCACACACACACACCTACTCACAGAGACACCTAGTCACACACACACACACCTACTCACAGAGACACCTAGTCACACACACACACCTACTCACAGAGACACCTAGTCACACACACACATCTACTCACAGAGACACCTAGTCACACACACACACCTACTCACAGAGACACCTAGTCACACACACACCTACTCACAGAGACACCTAGTCACACACACACACACCTACTCACAGAGACACCTAGTCACACACACACCTACTAACAGAGACACCTAGTCACACACACACACCTACTAACAGAGACACCTAGTCACACACACACACCTACTCACAGAGACACCTAGTCACACAACCGCCATTCGCCACTAAGTGGCGGTGACGTCACCACGACGCTTGTGCCAGGCCATGTGCACCTTGAGGCCACGTAAAGTGTTGAACGCCCGCTGGCAGGAGGTCACGGGGCAGACCCAGGTGCTACGGGTCGACTGACTGAGATGACTGGCTGATGCACCACCTGTGCCAACCTGCTATGCTTTAGCCACACGGCGCTCGGCTCGTTGTTGTGAGCGTCGCTCCTCCGCCCTCCGTTGTTGTTGGAGGGCGACTGCCTCCAACTGCCCAGTAGCATCCTTCACGAGCCTCCTCCACAGAGGCCGATCTTGACACCGCTGGTACCAGTCATCGGCAAGTCCACTCAGCTCCACGTCCCCCTGTACCACATCACTCCATCTCTTCTCTAGCCCATGCCGCGCCCGCCTAGCCCCCTCGATCTGGCCGAACAAAAGCTGTTTCGGCATGCGGTGGCTGGGCATGCGGGTTACATGAACCAACCTAGTCACACACACACACACCTACTCACAGAGACCCCTAGTCACACACACACCTAATACCTAGTCACAAATTACTCATAGTCACACACGCTCATAGTCACACACGCAAGTCCAATACACCGCACCAACACCAACATACGAACCTCCTCTCCTCCAGCACCACCACCTCCTCCTGCTGCTGCTGCTGCTGCCGCCGGTTGAGCAGCAGCCCCGCGACGAGACACGCAGGCTGCGGGGTGCGGCGCACGAAGAGCTCGCGTGTGCGCTCCATGCGCCTCGCGTCATCTGGGCGCAACGCCGGCGCCGCCGCCAGCAGCAGCGCCGCCAACCACAGAGCCCCGGCGCCGAACGTGGCCACGGCGTCCACCGCGGAGTCCTCGCCGGCGCCTACGAACGAGCAGACGGCGGCGGCCGTGCGGTCGTAGAAGAGTGAGGCGGTTGCGGGCGTCGTCCGCTCGGAGCCGTTCCACCGTCGGACCGACTCGCAGTCGTAGCGAGAGTCGCCCGAGGCGTCGAGCGCGAGGTGGAGGGCGAAGACGACCGCCAGGGCGGCGGGCGTGGCGAGGCAGAGCGGCGCGGCGAAGCAGCTCCCCTGCTGGCGGATCTTGCAGGCGGCGTTCGCGAGCCACTTGCAGAGGATGGAGGCGCCCACCTGCACGCCCAGCAGAGCCAGGACGAGCGCCATGCTCTCGCGGTGTTCCGCGATGCCGGCGATGGCGCTGAAGCTCCTCCACTCGCCCTCGACGCCCGCGTCCAGCAGCACGACCGCCACGATGATGAGCGTGCGCACGAGCGAGCCGTAGAACTCGGCGAGGTTCCGCGATTCGCCGATGGCGTCGCGGAATTCCCGGAGCCAACCGGCGGGCAGGAAGTTCTCCCACCACGACAGGGACACGAGCAGCAGGCTCAGCAGCAGCAGCGCCAGGTGCGCGAACCTTCTTGCCTCCGTGGAGCCATCGTCGGGCGCCACCAACGCCGCCTTGGCGACCGACAGTGCTAAGGCGACGAGACAGCAGCAGAGGGAGGCCAGACTCAGGAGCTTGGACGTCCGGGGCGGCTTCCTGCGTCCCGTCCACCTGCCGGCGAACTGCTGCGAGCTCGGCACCAGGGTGACACCGTTGAGGATGCTGCTGAGAAGGTTCGCCGACTCCGCCGGGAGGACGACGATGGCCATGAGCGCCGCTCCGAGGCCGATGAAGCCTTCCAGCAGGCAGTTCTGGGTGACGGCCAAACAAACTCAAGGACATTGAGACTTAAAGAGATTGAGGATTGTTGGAATGGTGAAACACACGTCAAACAAACACCGGCGCTATCGTGGTTTGTTTTTTAAAGGCCTAATTGTCGTATTTGTACAAAACAGGTGACAACTGCGCTGGCCAACGTTGGTGAGGCTTGAGAAAAAATCAACCCCCACTGATGGACATGGCCCAACGTGGATTAACGACAACAACAAGACCTCCTTAAAAGGAATGCATACATCAAGGCCCCGCAGAGTTTGTTATTAAGGTTGTTATTGTTTCTAGATTTGAAGCTTTCGCGACTGCAAGGATCCATACTCTTCGGTTCTATTCGGTAAAGTCACGTAGGTAAAAAATAAAAACAAAAATCACGACGTTTCAGCCACAACACAAGTGGCCTTCATCAGGTGAAGGGGACCGTACTGTCACGAGGACAGCGTTGGAGTGAAGACAGTCCAGCCCAGGTTGCGTCCTTTTAAGCTGTGTGGGAGGACACAAAACGCTTTGGCAAAGGAATTAGCATAAAATTACCGTAAAGTGCAATAGGACCGGCAAGGAGGGGGGAGAGGGGGAGGGGAGTGTGAAGGGGAATGACCGTAACGTAGAGGACCGGCACGGGGGAGGGGGAGGGGGGTTTACAAATGTGGTGTGAAGTGAAATAGAACATCTTTCCAATGATTGCTTAATTTGAAACCATCTTCTCGGCTGAAATTGTTTCTGTGTTTGTAAATCTGAATTGCCTCGTGGATAAATCGCTGATGAAAACCCGTGGCTTTACAAAGGACCTTGGTATCGGAGAAAATGATATCGTGATCACCCACAGCGTTGTAACAGTGGTCAACTACGGCAGAAGAATTCGTTCTGCCGTGTTTCAAATCTAATTTGTGCTCGCGAATTCGGTCAGAGACATGTCGTTTCGTCTCCCCGATATAGCAATCACCACAAGTGCAGCTCAATTTGTAAACCCCGGGGTACTAAATCATACCAAACATTAAACTAATTTCAATGGTAGTATATTTATCCAAGTAGTGATATACAGAACTTTCATTGCAGCTTATTTCACTTCAAACCACATTTGTAAACTCCCCTCCCCCTCCCCCCCCCGTGCTGGTCCTCTACGTTACGGTCATTCCCCTTCACACTCCCCTCCCCCCCTCCTTGCCGGTCCTATTGCAGTTTACGGTAATTTTATGCTAATTCCTTTGTCAAAGCGTTTTGTGTCCTCCCACACAGCTTAAAAGGACGCGACCTGGGCTGGACTGTCTTCACTCCAACGCTGTCCTCGTGACAGTACGGTCCCCTTCACCTGATGAAGGCCACTTGTGTTGTGGTCGAAACGTCGTGATTTTTGTTGTTTTATTTTTTACCTACGTGACTTTACCGAATAGAACCAAAGAGTATTCTGTTATTGTTGTTAATTGGCCTTGGGCACCACTGCCAACGCAGCTGCAGCATCCCCAACATACTCTTTCCACATTTTGTATGTCCAGAAATGGATTGTCAAATGACTCCGTGAATGATATTCATTGTTTCATTTTTGTTAGCGACATAGACGCGATGTTGCTGCTGCGAGGTAATGGTCAGCACAGTCGACGTGCAATTCCTTAGGCCGCCGGGTCTATCTCCCAGTGCGGCAGCTGAAATAAACGGGCGAGTTTGTGACCTCTCCTCGCTCTGTCCACCCAGAACCAAGGGGGGGCGGGGGGGGGGGTCTAGCAGAATCATTTACATTTATACTTGAGGAATGCGATGAGCTATACAACTCTTTTTCTTAGATGTCCATTCGAGGTGGGTCAGATCGTTACAACAACAAACAATACAAAAAACACGTAAGTGTAAAGTATGGGAAAGATAAGCAAATCACTTATGAACAGGATTTACAAAAAAAAACTTTACTTTAGCAGGTAAAGTCCACTGAGCTATTAGCTTCTTTTTCAGAAGCCATAAACGATAGCTCAACGAAGTGGCTTATCACGTGGACATTTATAGCAGCCAAATACTCCACCCAGGGAGAATATGCACACTCCAAATATACAGGCGTCAGAGTCCGGATCGAAATCACGACCTATATACTAGGATAGGAATATAACATCTCGCCATTGCGGTGACCCATTCGCTTCCTCTTCCCTCCCCTCGCCCCTCAACTCCGTCTCTTTCTTCTTTTTATCGCTCTTCCGTTACCCCTAAGTATGCCTCTATCACTCTCACTCATTCCTCAATCATCACTCATTCCTCAATCCTTGTAACACGCCCGTGTACACTAGATCATTACATTCTGTAATTGTTATGCAAGCTACATCATAGAGTGCATTGGGAGAAGGCACTCTTAGAAATATAACTTAGATTAGACATGGGCTTGCAGCGTGGACAAGTAGGGCAGCACGCGTTGACAGAGCAACTTCAAGACTGCACCTTTGCTTTGACCTCTGTCCGTCTTTGTCTCTCTGAATCTTACCAGAGCGATCATCATCCGATTGGAGACATCGGAGTTCTTGAAGGCGAGCCGGAGGCCGCAGCGGATGGAGCTGAAGATGTTGGGGAGGACGCGAACGAAGGCGAGGACCCAGGAATAGAACTGGTTCTGGTCGAGCTCGCCGGCCTGCCTGGCGACCCTCTTCATCTCGGCCAAGTACACCAGGCTCAGCTGCATTCCACCACATTGCGCACGCGAGACAGAAAAAAGCGTCACGATACTCTGCGCATCCTATCTACATAGGGAATCCTCGTTGAGCGTGCGGAATTCACTCTCCGCGTCTTCTGCTTTCACGCAATTTATATTTTATGGAAGGTTTTTCGTTAAATGCGCACTGCGCCTGCTATAACGCGAGTCTAGTATGTGACAGACTTCTAGCTATAACGTGAATCTTGCTTGTGGCACACTGCTCGCTATACATGTGCAGTTAACCCTCCTCAGATTTCTGGCAACTGCCTGATGATGCTGGCTGTAACTCCCAGCGAGGCGTCCATACCCAGTTGGTGAATGTGTGTGGATCACTCTCGAACAACAACAACAACCACACCAATGGCGCTCAACGTCAATCAATAAATCAATGCTCCTGCTGCTGCTGAAGCAGTAATACACATTGATTGGCTGCACATTTGTTCAGTGACAACCTCATTAATTAAGTATGGCTTAAGTGAGATATATCTCGTCTACGTACACGGTTGTGCCTGTGTGTATCCGCAACATCTGAAAGGCATTGCTGTGTCAGCGGTTATGGTGAGGGCAGTGTAAAGTATTTCATGGCATGACAAAAAAATAAATATGCTTACAGAATACAATAAAACCCACAGACCGAGACGTCCCACAGGTTGTCGTCGATGAGACTAACAATAATAGCAACTGAGATGCCGACTACATGAACACGATGTGAGGGTTGAGATGACGAGATGTTATCTCGCTCGTCTGGTACACAGGAGCTCGTGGGTTCGATCCCGTCCCTGACGATGCCTATTTTATATTTAGAGTCTGCGTGGTCTCTCTCTCCCCGTGGTCGTGTGGATTTTTCGCTGGATCCCCCAATTTTTCTCTCCACATTTAGAATCAACATCACGCGTTCAGAGTATTTAACTGCTATACATTTCCAAGTGATGATGATACATCACTAAGTTGAGCTATCATTTGTGGCTAGGTCGCTCATGACATTTTTATTCTATGCAACTCAGTGGGCTTTACCTAGTAAAATAAAAATGTGTTTTAGTTGTTTTCATATCGAGGGCATGTGTGTATGTATCTTGAGCTTCTTTCCCACTGTAAGTAGCCAACCGTGCTAATCGGAGGTGTGGGAAACGAATCGCGTGATCGTGCAGCAATGAGGTGAGGCTGGGGAGAGAGGTGAGGGAGTTCCTCCTCCTTTCTCCTCACCTTGCTGAGCACCGCCGTTCCGAACACGGCGAGGAAGAGCAGTGTCAGGAGGATAAACCTGAGAACCCGAAGACCCCGAGTTGAGGACTCCTCCTCATTGATGTCTGGGCGAATGTTGAACCTGTCCCAGGATCTACGGTGGAAACAGACGTTCGGTCGAGTCACAGTGAATGTTGTGTTGCGAAATTGCTCTCCGAAATCAGCTGCTGCTGTTGCTGAAGCTGCAGTAATGCATTATATCTTTTGTTCACGTAACAACTTTTTTAATTGGTTGCGTTAGGTGGAGGAAGCTTTACACATACGATCTGACCCGAAAATCGATTACGAAGCACGATAAGTGGTCGCAACAGTCTACACTTTGCTAGATTCAGTCGAATAACTTCAGAGCTTTAATCGACGATATTCGTTGCCAATAGGAAGAAGACGTTGACGAAGCAAATGGAGAGGAGGGCAAAAAAACAACCCTCTTATAATTGCGCAAAGGAGACTGGATTGGTGGACGCTGGGCATTGCACGAAGAGGCAAGGAGAGGAAGACCATGCGTGACCATTCTGGTCAGCGTGGACTGGGGAAGATGCCACTTTGTGACCGATGCTCACCCATGCCTGAGAGGAAATTGACATCCCCTGTCGCCGAGGCTGGAGCGATGGCAACCTCTGCGACATTGATCCCAGACGACGGTGTCTCAAGCAGCTTGAGCGACGCATTCTGGGGCATTGCTTTGCTTTTCCAGAAACTGGTTGGCTATTAAAGCTAAACATAAGAGGGTTGGTTTTATTACGTAATTGTTTTTAAATACACATTTTAGTTCGTCGCCTACGATCGAATCACCCACCTGTTTGCTGGTGCTGCTGAGGTAACCAGGTTCACAGGGCAGTTGGCTGACCATGATTTGTCTCACGCACGCAGTAACTCCATTATATGTTTTGACGAAAACGTACCAGTGTCTCCAATGCCACCAATTGGGGGTGATACGGAATTCGCCAAAATGTTATTTGCGTGTTTGGCCATTGCCGTTTCATTTGAATCTCGCCCCTCATCCGAGGCTAATCGACGCACGCAGACAATGAACATAATCGAGGGATGCTGCAGTGTTTGCGATTCTCCCGTTGCGGCAGCTGGCCTCTGTCCAACCAGCAGTTCAAGTCGATCGACTGATCGCATGTGGTGGGTTAAAGTGTGGGTACCCCCACCCATTCAATACGTCATTTAGGCCCGTCTCGAAGAGTGGGCCGCATACAACCCTAGCGTGGGCCCATAGGACTCCCCGTGGTGAAGGGAGGCGCTGCCACCAGCAACACCACGGTGGTGAGATGTTATCTCCCTCGCCTGGTATGTAGGAGGTCGTATATTCGATCCCGACCCTGACGCCTATTGCGCCTATTGTATATTTGGAGTTTGCATGTCCTCTCTCGCTGTCTCCCCATGGCCGCATGGATTTTTTTGCGGGTCCTCCGAGTTTTCCCTCCACATTTGAAATAAAAATCACGCGTTTAGAGTATTTGGCTGCTATAAATTCCCACATGATGAGCCATTTGTTTGAGCTATCATTTGTGGCCAGGTCGCATGTGAAAATAGCTTTACAGCACAGTGGGCATTACTTGGTAAAATAAAATAGTTTATATTTGTTTACTTGGTTTTAATCAGCTGATTTAGTATTCTTCGCTTAACGTACCTGGCGGTATGGTTCACGTGTCAGCCAATAATCGGTCATAGAGATATTCACGCGTCATTGTCAAAAACGCCGACGAAAATAACGTTAAATTGCAAGCCCGTGATTTCGGGACTTAAATATATAAGGCGCTAAATACTAAGACACATAAATAAGTATATATGTATGTTGACCTTTTTTCGCACCGTACAGATCCAACCGTGCTCATTGGAGGTGCGAAAACATATTTCAATGTATACATATATGTATATATGTCTAATCCAATTACATATACAGGATATGAATACGGTTCTGAGTCACGTGTGCATGAATGGAGAGATGCGCGATTGGAATTGCATCGAGAGACCAAAACAAAAAAACATCGAGCACGCGGATCAGAGAACGCATGCACGAGTTCAAGTCACACATTTCACAGCGCGAGTTACCCTGCGTTACTCTCTGACACGTCGAAGCGTGCGTTAGTGGTGCGCGTTTTTTGGGAATGCATCGTCGCGAATCGTTGATGGTGGCCGACGGTCAAAAAAATCCTCGCGAACTGACGAAGCAAAGGAAGGAACGCGTCCGGGAGTACATCCGTCTGAGAGGCGGAGCAATGAAATGTTCTCGCCGACGGGCGAGAACATTCCACAAAGCACCGTGAGAGATGACACCGACTTGAGGCGGTGTTCATCCAGCAGTGGATGGATCATGGCTGATGCTCACGATTATTGATGGCGGTTGTGGTTGTGGTGGTTGTGGGGGTGGTTGTGGTGTAGGGAGTGGTAGTGTGGTAGTTAGCACGCTAGCACGCTAACTACCACTCGTACAGACGATTATCTGTATCAGTCCTAGGTCTCCCCTAGGTCGACTCAACCTCAAATGAGTACATATTTGTAAAAATCGCCACAAAGGAGATAAAAGCGGCCGAGCGTGGAGCTGGCCACCCACTCCCGAGTGTGCCATTCCAACCTTAATAGGTGCTCGATAACAGCATTTGGGCCAACAGTCTGTTAAAGCTATGAGGTGGATCTGTTTCTTTTGCGGTGGTTATGGTGGTAGTGTTGTTGGTACTGTGTTGTTGATAGTGGTGGTTGTTATGGTGCTGGTTTTGGTTGTGGTGATTGCGGTGGTGGTGAAACGTTAACTTACTTCTCGCATTGGGTTTGGGGCTCCACTTCTTCTGGTTGTGCTTTCCTCTGCACGTCCCTGCGTTCGTCCGCACACGGGCACTCGCATTTCCATTCAACAGCTCCCGCCTCTCCTTTCTCTGGTGGCTTTAAGGACTTCGGTGATGCTTGAGGCTTCGTCATCGCCCGTCTACGCGTTTGGGAGCTCAAATGCCGGTGGTGGTAGAGTCTCCCTCTCGGGTCTCCCTTCAATAATCATTAAACCCCTACCTGTCTGCGATGAGCTGTGGCGTGATTAATGGACATAACTCATCTGTAGAGCTCAACTGAGAGTCGTTGAGACAATCAGCCCAATAGTTTTATCTTTGAGATGCGATTGCGTTGATACGCTACACTCTTACAACGTGTATTATAATTGTCACACGAACTAGCGATAATGATTATTAGAAAATTGGCAAGATTAGACTCCAGTGGTGAGGAAAGAAAACATCTGACACTGAATGCAGATATTTCAACTGTCTACATACTTCTACAGAGGCATCAGCACTGAGCCCTCTAGGGAGTGGGGTACTAGTCTCAGATAGCGTGGTACCACCACTGATTATATATATCGAAAGGGAGCGATGACCCCGGGTTCAGTTTGACACCCTAATTTGCAAGTGGTCAATGACATAGCTGAGGGAGGCAGAGACTTGCTGAGCCACGGGGCATACATTTACAATGAGGAAGCTGATGTTCTCTGCGGCTTAACGTTCACAGTCGCGATTTCGTGAGTTAATGTTCAAAGCAGCGTAATTCCGTCATCATCATTGTTTGCCATGAACAACATCAATCACGTCATCATCATTAACATTGAGTCATCAAACATCAACAACAGCGCCATCGCCATCATTAATTGCATTACCACCATTGCCACCATTATCATAATCATGATGAACATTAGCATCATTCATCAACATCACCCACCAGCATCGTTACCAATAGATGATGGAATCCCGACGCCACGTTGGTTGTGGGAGCTGTTTCGACCATACTTGACCACCATGCTGGGTCAGTGTTCGCGACGAGTAGGGTGGAGGGGTGGGGAGGGGTGGGGATGGGTGGCGCAGTGGTTGGCGCATTTCGCTACGAACCCGAATACCCGAGTTCGATTCCCCGCTCACGGCCAACATCGGCGACGCCTATCTGAACCGGTCCTGGGCCTCCCCTAGGTCGACTTAGCCTCACATGAGTATCTGGTGCGGTGCGTAAAAACATCGCCACTAGGGAGACAAAGGAGGCTGGGTGTGGTGCTGCTCACCCACCCTCTCGTGTGCTGTTCTGGCCTTCATAGGTGCTCGCTAAGATCCCCTGCCCCACCAGTTTGTTCAGGCTATATGGGGTATTTGTTTGAAAGGGTGGGGAGCGGCGGTACAGCGGTTAGCCCGTTGTGCTACGAACCCGGCCACCCGAGTTCAATTCCTGCTCACGGCCAGCACCAATGACGATCACCAGAACCGGTTCTGGGCCTCAAATGAGTACCTGGTGTCGTGTGTAGCAAACATCGCCACGAGAGAGACAAATGCGGCCGGGCATTGTGATATCTACCCACCTCCTCGTGTGCCGTGCAAGACTTCTCAGGTGCTATTCTCTAACAGCAATTACCCCAACAGGTCTATTTAGGCTACACGGGGGACCTCTATCTTTAGAGGGGTGGGAGGAGGGGCGGCGGGAGGGTGGGGGAATTAGTTCTGAATCCTCTTGCCGTTTGATGTTCGCCGTGGTCGGGAATCTATGTGGGGGGGGCGGGGTTCAGAAATAGAATAAGAAGTTGATTGGCCAAGTCAATAACACATTGAACTCTACAGCTCGTTACCAACGGTGACTCGGCCAGCAGACAAACACGCAGCAAGTGTTACAAATCAATAAGCAAACAAATCAAGAAGTAAACAACATATATACATCACTAACATCAAAACACCAGCAGTTTCCTAAAATAGTCTGATGGCACTTTGACACTTCCGTGTAATGCATGTTACCTGTCACGATGACGCTGTGAGCTCAGTGAATCCCCACATCCAAAAACGACCGAGAGATCAGGAAGTTGATTGTGTCGCCATGGTCATCATTGATAGCACGACCAAATATAGCTTTCATGTTGAATATGTTTGAACTCGAGGTGGTCGGGTTGAGCAGAGGTCAAGGTGTTGCACCGCTCAGATCCTGGGTTCGAATCGAAAGAGCCACTTGTGATGAAGCTGAGTTCTGAAGTGTAAGGACTCGAGAGTTTTAGCCTAGTCGCTAATGACTCTACGAAACAATCGGACCCATTAATAAACGTTCTTGGGTTAGATCGCGTAATTTATAAATGTGTCGTAACCATCTTACTCTGATGTTACATCCGGTCTGACCAATATAGCATCTGCCACATAAAAGAACATCAAAGAAATGTAAAATTATCTCAAACACAACTTTCGGCAGTGGCAGAACATGCTTGTCAACAAGGACACTCAATTGATTTTGATAACGTTGAAGTGTTGTGTAAAACTAATTATTACTGGCCAAAACTAATTAGAGAATCCATTGAAATTGAGATAAATACTTTAATCGCTATGACAGCTACAGGCTTAGTGCGGCCTGGAAGCGTATTGTTAAAAAAAATAGATTACAATTCCAATTCCTTATAGGGGAATGAAATACTAATTAATAACAATTGAATGATTACCAATCTATTATATAATTACAATACCCTCCCCCTCTCCGCCTCAAATCACTGCACCAGATTAGGTTATATGATGACGTCACCGTGCTGCTCTATTTAAGACCGGGAGTGGAGGGCTTCACTATTCTGGCAAATTGCCCGATGATGCTGGATGTAATTACCAGCGAAACGTCGTACTCAAAAATTGTAAATGATGTTGAATCACTCTTCCACACCGGTGGGCTAAAGAAGAGAACTATTTGTCTTCTGTGAACGTGACATATTTTCTACTGTTTGGCCGTGTCGGGTGGTGGAGGGTTACGACACATTTATAAATAACGCGATCTCACCCAAAAACGTTTATTATGTTTATTATGAATAATATAGGTCACGAAAGCCTACGTGTTAAACGGACCCATTAAGTTTACTTCTCGAATTAATTTTTCAAAATTTCTGTTGTATAGGAATACAAAAAACCAACGTGGTTTTGATTATTTTACAAATGTTACTTTCTGTGGCAGGGGAAAATGAAAGAATTTCCCCCAAATGCGTTGACCTTTTGGCGTTCTCTGGTCTAACAATGGTGAAACAATGCCATAAAGAAGGATCTCTGCTGTAGGCAAATCAGTTTTAAAGACAATGCATATATTATCAAAGCAAGTTTCTTTTGCCACAAGTACGTGTGGTTAATGCACACCGCCTGTTTTTTTTTGCCAGAAAGGGTAAAACCGATTCGTATTGTTTCATCAGTGTCTTTAGTATTACTATGTTGGTAGTGGTGCGCAAGCACAAACAACAACAAACCAATCGGATTGGTCAATAACGCTTCCTTAAAATGAAACAGACAATAGCTGACGTTTTGGCCATATAAGTGGATGAGAGTTGCAGTCAGTAGTTTAAAATCATCCCACGGCATTGAGCAGGGTTTGTACGTGGTGACGTCATCACACCTCCCCCCCATCCCCCAACCATCCACCAACCATCCACCAATACACGATAATATGAAGACAAATGTTTTGCTGGTTAGCTGACTGGAGGAAGGGTGACGTCGACAGGACGCGCGGACTGCTAGTTACATTATAAAGCAAAAAGTGTTTACGATTAATAGTCTTTACATAAAGCACTGAGTGAGGGATTTCTGGCTTCAAATCTAATTTCAATCGTGAAAGGAAATCCACAAAACTCGTCTTGATCACGGAATTTGTATTGTTCCCTTCAACACGAACACGACCGCGCGTTGGGCAGGGCATCAACACTCATTAATGACATCCACCCCTTTTCTTCACCCCGAGCCCCCAGCCTGTCTCACACCTGTTTATAAACTCTCTCTTACTCTCCTCTCTCTTCCTGCCAATGTATTCTTTGCATTTTAGCCCAAATAATGCATTGGTGGCATCCTTTAACATTTTCCACTAATTTGCAGAGGCGAAATGTTATCTCCCTCGCCTTGTATGCAGGAGTTCGTAGGTTCGATTCCGACTCGGATGCCTGTATATTTGGAGTTTACATGTCTCTCTCCTCTTGGTCAGGTAGATGGGGTTTCCCTACACATTTCTAAATGTGCGTTTAGAGTATTTGGCTGCTATAAATTTCAAAATGATAAGCCACTTCATGGGGCTATCATTTGCTGCCAGGTCGCTTCTGAAAAAAAAAACTATATAGCTGAGTGGTCTTTATCTGTAAAAATGAAGAAAAGTTTATTTAATGGTTTAAAATCCCACATCCCCTTGTCACGCCTTCTTGCCCGTACCTTTCTTGAACAATTTCTCTGAGCATGGTATTTCGCTCTTTACGTGACCTCCACGTTCAATCGCGGCTGAGTCCCGGCACGGCCCCGACCGCAGGATTAGAATGAGCGCAATGCACTTAGTGATGATCGCCTGGGCTTCATGATCATTTCAAAAGCATTAGAGATGCTCTCAAGGAGTGTACGGACCAAACCTATGATATGGGATTGGCTAATGCTTTCGGTTCCTGAACATTTCAAGCAAGTTTTATCTTTGCCCTTGGTATCTAATGTAACTGTCTTAAATACAACAAAATGTGCATTCTGATATGCAGTAAACTATGTATTAACTTAAAATGAGTAAACGCTCTGTATAGCATTT
Organism: Petromyzon marinus; assembly: GCF_048934315.1. Classification (NCBI taxonomy): domain Eukaryota; kingdom Metazoa; phylum Chordata; class Hyperoartia; order Petromyzontiformes; family Petromyzontidae; genus Petromyzon; species Petromyzon marinus. Next base: position 179,610 of record NW_027423457.1, read on the forward strand.
AACAATACAAATATATTTTCAGTGTGGTATTGAGGTGTTCATTCACTGTTGGTAGCGTTGGCTGTGACCATTCTGTGGGTCGTGATTGATACGAGTTCACCACAGCCAGTTCACTGATCTTGATGGTGATAGTTCAGGAAAGCGGGGATGTCCAGCACTTGAATGGTGTCTCTGATGTCTTCTGTAACAAAGGATGCCAGTCAGCGTTTCGGGGTTTGTGGCTCACTGTCACAAGGCAGTATCCACGAATCTTCCAGCAGGAGCCTTGACTTCTCAAGTGCACCATCATGCAGCGCCAGGACATGATGTCTTCTGTCCTGAAAACATTCACAAGATAGTCGCATTTGATGCTTCACAATCCGTCCACGTTGAGCTGCACGATTCACGGCGATGGACTAATCGGAAGGCTGCCGTGTCCTTCAGGGGTGGTCCATTTGCTTTGCTGCCATCGGTTTATTCGCCAGGGAAGACCGTATAAAGGTCATCGGCTGATGTGTGAAGGTAACACGTGTTGCATCTTCTCTAATCACATGTGTAATCAGATAGTGCCATCTACTGGTTAGTAAAGGGAAGCACGGGTACAGGCACCACTATAAACATTATCCAATTCCAAAAGAGAGAGGTATTTGGGCCAAAGGTGAAGGGTGGGGCTGACCGAGAAACTCCGAGAACCGGCTAGAAAGTTACACGAGAGAGCGTGGCCGGGGGCGGAGATTAGCCGCGCCTGCAGTAATATAAGCGGAGGCGGACTCGTGGTCGGTGTGTGGAGTCTTGGGTCCGGACTGCGTCGCTGCTCGCCGTCATCTCTCTCCGTCGTCCGGCCACGCGGAGCTCCACCGCCCTCACCAGCACGCCATCAGTCAGCGGCGAGGCCGGGAGTGGACGGGCGGGACCCGCCGGGAGATCACCCGTGTGTGTCGTCTGTGAGGCGTTAATATCTACGTGTGTACTCGGGAGAAGAGAAGATAACGTTGGCCTGTGTTGTGCCCATGTGTGAAATAAAGAAGAGTACCCTCTAAACAACGTGTCGCAGAAGTCGCTCATTACACATGGAAGGATGTCGGACATACTACCATTGCCGTTGCTTCACATGAAGCTGTGTACTGCGGAACACACATAAAGGTGGCCTCTTAACATAGTTGGCAGTGTTTGTGTGACTCGAAATCTCATCTAAGTGGTTCTCGTTTGATCAACCGTAGAAAAATGAAACTACTCCCAATCTGGAAATTAAAACGTTATGATTTTGAGCTATGTGATATTCTAAACGCAAACCTGCCTTACCAGGTTAAAGCACACTATAAATAAAATAGAGATTAATTACTTGGTTGTCTTGGCTATGATCATTCTGGCATTAAACTGCTTCAGATAGCACGCATTCATTATAACTGGACCAAATCACCGTAAACAGTAATAGGTATTCTGTAGACCAGGGCCCGATATATTTACGTATTAATGTATTAGCACATTACTTTTAATCACATTTGTATCTCTGTATTGTCAAAAACAAACAACAAAGCACAATCTGTAAAATATTACATTTCAGATTTTTAGGACCACGACGTAAAAAAATACATGATTGCAGAAAACATCGAAATGATACAATTTCAAATCAAGATTGATACAATTTGAAAGATAATGTACAGATTTGTAGAGGTGGATGTAGAACAGCGCTGCTCTATGAACCCGATAATCTCAGAACTATTTTGGCTACGGCCAACATCACTGTTTTGAGCCAGCTGGCCAGGATTGGAAAGAAAAAAATCCTAGCCCACTTAACACCCAGGAAACTGAAAAGCCGCACAGACCAAGATTTCGTGATGTAACATTGACATTAACATTTAAGACTCACAGTAAAACAACAAGCAACATTAAAATATTGATTAAATTCATAATAATAAAAAATTCTTAAAATATCACAAATGGTCCTCAAACTATTCGGGACACTTATTCCAGTGCCCAGCCAGGCTGCTTTTGATATTTAATTTAAAACACCGCAAGCACCAACTTAAAAGCTGTGAGTTGAACGCCAATGTTTCTAGACAACTATGTTTATTTTACCATGCAAGGTCCACTCAGCCGTATTGTTCCCTTTCAGAAGCGACCTGGCCATATAGCTCAACGAAGTGGCTTATCACGAAAATTGATGGCAGCCAAATACTTTATTACCTTTCAGATGATGAATGTTTTGATCAAATAAAACCTGGTATATAAACAGGGTGGTGTTCCCTTAAATCAGTCATCCCCACCTCCGATTAACACGGTTTATTACGTAACACACATACATACAAATTTATCAACCCGCACTGACGAGGGTGATCATGTACGGTTAAACAAACCCCACGATCGACAAGCCATGGAAAGACATTCATCCAGCAATAGATTAAACGAGAGCTGTCAATGATTATATATGTAAACAAAAATCGTATGGAAATTTAAAAGTAACTTCAGCATATATAGTCATCAGGGGGAGAGACTCCGCAGATAACATAAGGACCCTCGTCAATGCGGTTGATGTCACCTGTTGTATATTTTGGGTCTTGAAATATAAAAATTATAACGAAAAAATGAAAATAAAAAACGTGTAATTATCCAACAACGTATGTAATTATGCAAATAACTTTATGCTAATTAGGAAGGTGTAATTGTGTTAAGTTATGCAAGTGTATGTAAGTATGCTAATGTATGCAATTATGATAATTAGGCCCTGCCTCGTTGTATAGGGTTGTATTATCAATCGGGATAATACACTGAATTGTATGAAGTTATGCAAGTGTGATGTAAGCATGCTGATTAAGCTCGGCTTCGTTGTGGGAGCTGGCATTCAATGTAGAATAAAACTTTCAGCGATACTTTGTCTGTCAGCGCCGAACTCGTAATCGGTGACACATCGCCACTCTGCAAGCCTCGCCATCCTGTGTCGATTGCGGGGCCCACCCCCGGAGCTTGCCGCAGCAAGACTCAATTTCCGTTGACTTCGTAGACTCGTGGCTTCTGCCGATGCAGCTCGGGGGAAGATTCCCGGAGCCTGCCACTTGCAGAACTGAATTGTGTGTGTTGTGTCCCTGCTTATATCTAAAATTCTCTCCCCTTGGCTTTCCTTCTCACAAATGACCGGAATTCCTTTGATTTCACTCTCAGCTTGTGGGAGCAGTTGTTTGTCCGGTGTACGTTGTGTGTGTGTGTTCTGATTTATTAAGCAATCTGTTAAGTCTCATCAAGGCCTGGTTCCTGTCCCCCTCCTCAAGCCATCTCGCCAACTGTGGAAACAGATGCTTTCAATTGTCCCTAAGTGTGTTTTTCTAGTTTTCCAACTTCTGCAATGATTAATCTGGAAGGAGGGAGGGGTTCCTTTTGCCCGGTTGCGTTCTCCCCCCCTCTTCCCTCGCCATTGGAGGTGTTACATTTTCTTGTCTCTCACAAAGAGGGGCGCCGTCTCTTGAAGTGTGACCTCCCGTTACCATGTGTTCTGTTCACTCTTGTGGGTTGTGAGTTGAGAGAAAAAGAAACATGATTTTCCACCCCTTATCTTAGTGTGTATCCCTTTTTGCGGTGTTGACTCTTTAAGTGACTCAAGGTATATTTTGAGCAGTGTTTACAGTACGCCTGGTTTAGAATTTCTTCGTGGTGTTTGATATCTCAAGGGGAGGCGCCCTCCCTGCATGTGTGATTTATTGCTACCACGTCCTTCTGGAAGACAAAGGTGGATGGGAGGCTCTGATTCTATGGAATACATATTATCTTGGTCGTGTGTGATTGACCTGTTTCGCATTGTATTTATTCTGGATGATCTACCATAGTTGTTACCTCAGGTATTCTGATGGTTTTATTAAGCTTTGTTCTTTGTCCATGTCACCAGGGATCTGTGCTTCTTATTCTCGAGTTATATTTTAATATCCTGAGGTTGGAGATATAACTAAGTTTTGACTTAAGCTTTCGTGATTGCCAGAACTCATATTCCTTGGTTCTTTAGGTAAAGTCACATAGATAGAAAGATACAATAAAAAACAATATATGGTGAATAAGATTAAAATAAGATAAGTAATCAATAAAAGTCACTATTCTCGACCTTTGTCTGGTTCGTAATCTGGGTGAATGTGTTGGTAGTCTAGGATGTAGACGTATTCTTGTCGCGAAGTTTCAAACTTTACCGTTAACTAAAATAAACTACAAAAAAAGTTGTCTGTTCGGTTCTCGCCGCCCGGGAAGAATTGTGGCGCCTATTGTTTGTACGTGCTTTGTGGCGGTCTTTGAAGCCGTGTAGAGATTTCCCCAGAATCTCATTAGCAACCCCCCCTCTCCCCGTTTTGCACCGGTTTTTATTTATTTATTACATTTTATGGCTACTTCCTTGCCTGGTGTAGCTTGTGGGAGGTAGCTGCTGTTTGAGGGGAGGGTGTTTGTGTCGCCCCCTTTTTGCCCCAAGCGACACCCCGATCTATTATTATAAAAAAAAAAACAAATATTGGCAGAATTATTCTTAATATCAATATTTGGAAAAAAAGGCCTATATATATACAACACACCACAAAATACAAAATAGAAGTTCCTGTTCAGTACCATGGGAGAAATAGGGATACTGACCCGAATCGTCAATTGGTGCCATATATTGTACTCGCCACCCCTGCACAACGGTCTCCACCAACGGAATCATTTCAAGAAGGTTCACACTCACGCATGGAATTCTCCCTCCTGAGCGTGCTATCCATAGAGGCCCTGGCTGAGAAGACTAGAAAAAGCATAGAGATCAAAGTGCTGTCCTGTGGGGATTGAGTAAATCAAAAACATCTCTATGCAGACAATATAATATTAACCATCACCGAGCCTGTAACCTCAATCCCGGCCCTCCTGAAGGAGATTAAGGAATATGGAGAAATGGCAGGATATAAGCTAAATGTAAACAAATCATAACTAATTACCATCTCCCAGACTCTCAAGGCCTCCCAATTAAATTATGCCCCTTCAAATGGTGCCTTCAGAGGATTAAATATCTCGGAGTCATTATTCCGAGTCGGCTGAGTGAGCTTTTTAAGGTGAACTTCTCCCATCTACCCCAATAGATCCAAACTTCCCTGGCAGTGTGGAATCATATCCCATTGTCTCTTCCTAACAGGGTGCACTTGATTACAATGTTGACCCTCCCAAATATATTGCACCACCTGAGAATGATTCCAACCCAGAAAATGACGGGACCAGTTCATGTATCAACATCCTTGGCCGTGCTTTGCTTGCTCGAGACTGACATCTTGGGGAAGATGCCCCTAATAATTTTGATTGATCAAGGTTGCCTTGAGTCGCCATCGGGCCGTCAAATGGCCTTTTCGCTTTCTCCCACTCGAATGGGCATGGCCACACTACTGTACAAGCGCTTGCGAGTAAGACCGTAAAGATTCCCCCCGGTGTGAAAATGTTCGTTTCTTTATGATTGCGCAAGCCGCTAGACCAGGAGGCGACTGCGGGAGGAATTCTCCTAGGACCCTCAAACAAAGCCATTCGGAAGTTGACGTTGGTAGGCGCCCAGACTCTGGTTATCCAATGACTAGGAACCGTTCATTCAAGTCCTGAATGCAGGGTTGGACACGTCTGTCATTCAGGAGGACACCGTGCTAGCCCACACATCACCCGCGCTTCATGAGGGAAATACCGATGGCGGTAAGGGGGCCGTTTCAAATACGAAGCCGCAACAGGTTTCTGATGGATACATTTTGTTCCGAAAATTCTGATTTTTCTGAGTCCCAGAGGTGGGAGTTGAGGGCGCTTTTGCGTGAATTCTCCAATGTATTTAGCAAGGGCAAATTTGACATCAGCCGCACTACGCTTTTGAGTCACCACATCGATACGGGCGACGCCACTCCCATCCAGCAGAACCCCTATCGGCTCAGCCCAAGACAGCCTTTCATACACCACAAGTCTTATTTGAAATTAATCAGCTTCCGATGGGTCTTCATTCCACGCTGGCTATGTTCCAGCGATTGATAGAACTGGTTATAGCTGGCCTGCAGTGGTTATCGTGCCTGATATGTCTCGATGATGTTATCGTTTTTAGCCGTACGTTTGAAGAACATCTGGAACGGTTACGTGCTGTCATTCTTAAAATGCGTGCGGCGAACCTCAAATTTAAGCCGAAGAAGTGTCATCTGCTCCAAAAAATTGACATCAGCCGCTCGGCAGTTGTATTGGTTATTGGCTGAACCTGGTCTTCATTATGCTTGCGGGTGTTGTTACACGGTGAGTGTGGGAGCTGCTGGTGCTGGAGGGTGTCCAAAGGTTCCGTGTGTTACTGCGTTTTGTTTTTTTCTCTCTCTCTTCCCTTTTCTCTCTTCCTTTTTTTGCCTATTGTTGTTATGTACTTCCATCCTCTTCCCCCATTAGTTACTGTATATTCTGTATATAGTGTATATGTTGTATAGATGGGTTGGGGTATTTGTTTGTTGCGGAACACTAAGGTGTTGTTCGTTTTGTTCTTTTGTTGAAGGGGGAGTTGACAGGCGGGACTGCTGAGTGCTACAAAGGGGGGGGGGGGGTTGATGTAGTGACATCGCGGGAAGTCACTGTGCAGTGCCGGCCCTAGAGAGGCACTGTGTGTGGTGTAACCACATCATGGATACCACAAAAGTGTGGGTATAGTACTGGCCTTAGAGGGGCCCGGTGAGCGCTGATGGATAGCGCTAGATGGCACCATGCTTGGCGTGCAGTGCCAACCCTACAAGACAAGGTGTGGGAGTGCTGACCATAGGAATGAGGTTACTAGAGGGCATGGCACTCTGGTTGACCCGAGAGGACACGTGACCAGTTAAGTCTACAAAGGGGCCCAAGTGGTGGCTAGGTTTGGTCACGTGGTTAGCATCCAGATCCTTCCCGAGGATTTTGGAAGGTGGTCATGGCCAAGTGTAGAGCCAGCCACGCCGCAGAGAATATAATCTGGGTCCCCAGAGGGACCGGCGTTGTTGTTCATCCTTGAATAAACCTTTGTCTACGTTCTACGTTCTCCGTTCTCAGTTCAATGAGTCTCCAATACGTGGACCTGGACCCGAGCTGTGGTCCCGGTCCGTAGTAGCTCGGTACGTTGTAATTAGTTTAGTTAGCCTGGTGGTCACCACCATAGGTTGTTATTCTGTTAAGGGGTAGTTATCCCGTGTGTTGGAGTTAAATACATGTGTTGCCTCCAAGTCTATGTCTGCAACTCAGTTGAACTCACTCCAAGTCTATTACATCAATAATACGTGACTAAGTTTGATAGTATTATGTAATTTTTTTTAATTGCGGCATTCTCAATTTACAATGTAGTTATCTTGTTAGCCTCACGTATAATTCAGATGAGCTTAGTTGTAATTTCTAAGTCTTTTTCGTATGTATTTAAGTACAGTGCACGTGTAGTGGGCTCACTTGAAAGACACACTGATTCAGGAGGCAACACATTTATTCTATGACCACAATGGGGTAACGACACAAACGCGTCAGGTAAGTCGGCACACTGCCTGACCCAAGTTGCTGAGCATGAAGACCGAAGAGAAGACGTAGCAAGGCGGGTTCTATTGCAGCAAACAGCCCTGATGCAGCCCCGGGACCCCCCTTTCATACCCCTCAGCGGGGCCCCGCTCCGCCCTCGGACACGATTTCATCCAGAACTTACTAGAAGGTTCTGGATCGCCTTCCACGTGTCCCCTGCCTGGCTCTGCCCTCGGCCACGCCCCCTTCTGGAACTCACTAGAAGGTACTGGGTCCTACAACACGTGTCCCCTCTGTCACCTTTGGCCTACATGCCATCACGTGCCCCTGCGGCCAATCGGGCTGCTACATCCTCAACTGCCCCCTACTCTGCCAGCCCCAGAGACGTCTACCATGACATATACTCTGCTGGCAGAGGGCTACTATACCCACTATTCTTCTCTCTGTCGGTAGATGGCACTAGGTGCCGTAGTGACCCATTATATGTCACTACACATGTAATGGACACCCACTGTGAACCAGTTTACTACACGGAACATTTATTCGGTTGGTTGGCATTATATATTATATTTTGTTCAGTCATCTTCGCGCAGAATATATACACGTGTGCAATATGAGTTTAATGTGTGAAATTATTCACGTCAATTATGTTGCCATATTTAGATAGGTGGAAGATTGAGGCATCATGCCACGATTGAGCCATTTAATGTCTGTACGCTCTTCGTTAATAAAATATAAGTGTATGCTTGCAGTTTAAATTCTTCATCATCATCGGACATGTTTAATCCACTGCTCGATGGATACTGATTTAATTACCAGCTAATGCTCACACACTTGTGTGGTGCTGTGAAATGAGTCACTGGAGCGCGTGCCGCTGGGAGATTGGTAGACAATGGCATTAGGACTATCAGCCCGTTCTACCAGTTGCAGCTGTGGGCAAAGCATGAAGCCATCTGAAGGATCCAGAGGGGTGCAGGGCCGAGGGTGGAGCCTGGCCACGCTTTTCAGGATATAAGGCGAGCTCCAACTCACAGCCGGGGCAGCTGCGATCTGGAGTGGAATTCGTCGCGCTGTCGTAATTGTGATCGTCACCCTCTTCAGCTGTGGGTTTGGCAGCATGTTGGCTGTCCCGACCCGGTGTGTGGTTATCCCCTAAGGCTCTGAAGGTCGGAATAAAAGAGATAGAGTACCTCCTATTAGTGTCTGTGAACTAGAACACAACATTTGGTGTCAGGCGTGTTAACGAAATTTTTTTTATATTTTTAGGGTTGTTATGAATGTTTTTTCTTCGAATCCTTGAGGGGGAAATAGACTATGCTGAAACACGTGAAGAGGAAGGCTCTCACCCGCATACCCTCGGGCAAGGAGGATTCCCGGGCAGGGCTGGCAACCGGGACCCCTTGTGGGGGGCCCCGGAGTGGTGATCCCGGCGGGGCAGCGAGCAAAGGGCGACGGCTCTGCGCTGCCGCCGGCTGAAGGGGGGCTGCAGGCAATCGGCAAGCGCATCGTGGGGCTGCTTTCCACAGTGTCGACCCTGGTGGGGCAGCTGGGCAGGGAACAGCCGAAGGAAGGGGCTGTGGCTCGGGGGTGGCGAGCGGGCGACTCCACCATCACTGCCGACCGAGGGCATGAATTGGGTCCCTTTAACCTGCCGCCGACAGCTCATCCGGGGGCACCTTCCCTAGTGCAGCGGCTGCCGCTTCTCAATTAATTTTCGGCTGCGGGGGGTGCTTGGGCGGTCTTCCAGCGGCGGTTCTTCACCACTTGCGAGCTCGCAGGGTGGTCCGATGTGGAGGTGCTACTTATTCTTCCCACCGCACTGGATGACAGCCTTGGCGGCGTTTTTTTACATTCCGGAGGTGGACAGAACGAAGCTGCGTCAAGCGTACTCCCAGTTGGCGGCAATTTTTGAAGTGCCGTCCAACGCGGCAGACATTCGTAATACAGAGTTGGGGGGAGACGGAGACACCCCGCGCTTTCTGCAGCGCACTGCTGTCGCTGGCCAAGGATGCGTACCCAAAGATGGAGCGGGCAGGACTGGATTCTCTGGTGCTTGAGAAAATGTTGACGCTGGCTCAGGAAATTAACGTTTGTTTGCCGGCCACAGAGGAGGATGACCTGTCCTCGATTCAGGTAGCCCATTGCATCCAGGCCCACTATAACCTGCGACGACGTGCTGGGGTGACGGCAGGGGCTGGTTTTCCGGGAGAAAAGGGCAACCAGGCGCTCCGAGCGTCTCCCTGGGTGTGCGCGTCAGGTGGTTGGAGCCTGCGGAGGACATTCGGAGTGGGACGACGATGGGACAAGCGGCTGGGGGGGGGCCCCATTACCTCTTTCAGTTGTGGCCTACCGGGACACATCTCCAGGGGCTGCCGTGCTGATTTGGGGCCGCCTCCGCTCCTCTGGGTCCAAAGGCAGGTTGCGATAGGTCACACACCCGGCCGACACAGCCACCTCATGCATCCCATTTCAGTCCGTGTCAGGTGCACACGCCATCGCCCCTCATAGGAATACGGGGTATGAAGGTGGTGCATGATGGTTGGCAATGGACCGCACTGGCACACTGTGTCATGGCAGCGGGATCATCCACAGTATGTGGATTTGTGCAGGCTGTTGAGGTGCGAATGCTCATAGATACGGGGGCATCCGCCACCATGGGTTCAGAGTTTATTTTTAGGACTCTGCCATAGATGTGGGTTGCCTGGGTCTGGTAGATAATCTGTTGCCGCTAATGGTGGAAGTTTAGGCATTGTGGGCTAAATCAAGGCATCTATACGGACTGGCGATATTGAAAGGACGGGTCTGGTGTTGGTTTCAAATTCGTTAGCGGTGCCTTGTTTATTGTGGAAGGATTTTTGGAAGAGGATGCCCCTCTGGATTTTAATTGACCAGGATTGTGTGGAGTTACCGTCGGGGCATCGGTTGAGATTTTTGGAGTCCCCTACTGGATGGTGTATCGCTAACACTGTGGTTCAGGCCATGGTGTGTGAAACTGTTAGGGTTCCCCTGGGTGCACAGATGCTCATACCCTTGAGCTGCGGTCACGGCTCGACCAGAAAATCGCTGGGAGTGAGGTTCTTCTAACCCCTTCAAATAGAGCAGTTCGTGGGCAAATTTTTATAGGGCATCAGACCTAGTGTGGGGAGCGGTGGCGCAGCGGTTAACACACTAATGAACATGGCGACCAGGGTTCGATTGTCCAACACCAGTGACAATTATCTGAGCCGGTCCTGGGCCTCCCCTAGATTAACTCAACCTCGAATGAGTATCAATTACAATGTGTAAACAACGCCACTGGGGAGATAAAGGCGGCCAAGCATGGTGCTGGCCACACACCCCATTGTGTATCGTACCAGCCTTCATAGGTGCTGGCTACAGTAGGCTGTTGGCAATATATTGTATTTTAATTAACTATTTGGCACGTTGTTTGCGTGACATACCTTACTGGCTGTCGGGTGGTAGAGGGTTGCGACGCATCTATACTTATGGGATCTAATCCTAAAACCTGTATTAACATTTTAAGCTGTGTTCAACCACCACACTACAGGTCTCAACAACACTCACTCACTGGTTCGCTCAATCACGATTATATTATTGCGTATGGAGGCAATAAAAGGTGTCAATTGAATACAGTGTACCAAAAAAAGTTTAACAGTTGTATTGCTATATTCTTGGTTCTTTCGGTAAAGTCACGTGGTTTTCACACCTGATGATTGTTGTGTTGCAGTCGAAACGTCGTGAATTTTATTGTTTTGTTAACGCCGACAATGGTATCTGCAGCGAAACGTCGAATATGAGATTGGAAATTTTGCTCTCTTAACATTTCGGCTATTGCTGAAGTGCCAAATCAATTGGCATGTTTTCCCAAGTGACGACTTGAAGTGATTGGCTCTGTCGGTTGGTGGAGGGTTATACTGAACATTGGCCTCTTACCTACCAAGAGTATAATGACATTTATTTTCGGCACTTCTTGACTCGAGTGCTCGCTCGCCACGTCATGGAGGCCGTGATGGCGTGGAGAAAGCCGTGGTAGCGGAAAGGATGCCGTGATAAACTCGCTCATCTTACACCGACTCACTCGCACATCAATGACTCGCGCAACCACAGACCCATTCACTCATCATACACTCGCTCACACTACCACTGACTCGCACACATCATACACTGGGAATGTCATGCTGCCAGCTATGGCTGCAACTTTGGTCGTACATGTTTATAGTATCGTAATACTATTGCATGTTCACCAGCTCACTCCTTGTTTAAAAAATGTTGCTGTGAAGGTCTGGCTCTCAGATTAACTCTCCCAAATAACATATATTGGTAGTGTCCTGATATAGACCGCCTAGTGGGAAGGATGTTGAAGCTGCATCTGCAGAGCTTTTTGGAGGCCTCCCTAAAGGTGAAATAGTTTTAGTGGGTGATCTAAATTGGAATTTGCTAAACCCGCTGGCCGTGGCCACAAATTTTGCAGATGAATTTAACCTGTTTTAAATTAATAAATGTCCCCACAAGACCCAACCTAAAAAATCTGGTACAGTCATCTCTGCTTGACGTCCTATTGACAAATGCCCCTCACAATTTCACACTGACTGGTGTTCTGGGTAAAAACCTTGGTGATCGCTCCATTTTTGGGGTGAGATCATCAGCCAGACCCGAAGCACTCGGACACTTCAGCACTCGGGCATTTACTAATGATGTGCTTCACTCGGATATTGACAAGGTCTGTGATATCCCCAACCTAACTACGGCTTGGGAGACCTTCAGGTACACGTTTCTCCAAATTCTTAACAAACATGCTTCGTTGGTTAGATTTAAAACTAAAGGCAACCACCCACCATGGTTTGATCCTTTGATTACAAAGCTCATGAAAACTAGGGACAAGGCTAGGACATGTGCTCAGAAAAGTACTTTGGTCAATGACTGGCTAGAATACAGGATTTTAAGGAATAGATGCGTCAAAAAAAATGCCTATTTTTCCTCCTGGAATCACATGGAAATGCCAGGATTTTCTGGAAAACAATCAAATGTATCGAAAAGGCATCCAATACAGATAATCTGCCCGTTGAGCTTAACGGAAATGGGGAATATTTTTCAGATCCCAAAAAAATAGTTGACAATTTTTTTACCTTCATTTTTCTGAAGCTGGTAATCTTTTTGATAATGTATTGGGAGTCACCCCTGCTCATGCAAATTCATACACCCCTGTCCAAATATTAAACGACTTTAGTTTCCAGCAAATCCACGAAAGTATTGTTCTGAAACAACTGTCCTACCTCAAAGGGTCTTCCTCTACCGGAGCAGATAGTATTCCCATCTTTGCTCTACTAACTGTTGGTCACCTAATATACAAACCTATAGCCCATATTTTCAACCTGTCCATCATATAAGCATCAGTTGCTCTAGAATGGAAACATTCCTATGTCCGTCCACTTCACAAAGAGGGCCCTAAAGGTTATCCAAATAACTACCGACCTATCTCAATTTTGTCCCCGTTCATGAAAATTTTAGAAAAATTATTGAACTACCAAATTATCAGTTTCCTGTCCACCAACAATCTACTACATCTAAAACAATCTGGGTTCTGAAAAAAATACAGCACCACATCTGCTCCATTAGACTCTCTGAATCACATTTACAGTAGCCTTGATACTAAGCAGTAATGTGCCTGTTTTTCTTGACCTGTCCAAAGCTTTTGATACAGTAGACCACAACACCCTGCTAAGTAAACTAAGTTGCCTCTGTTTTTCCGAAAACGCAGTAAAATGGGTACAAATTACCTCTTCTCTTACCCAAACTGTATTCACAGATGGTTGGAGGTCAATCGGCGTTAAGATAACAAAAGGGGTTCCACAGGGTTCCATCCTTGGCCCCCTTTTGTTCTCTCTTTATGTCAATGACTTGGGCACTGTCCTGGATCATTCCAGGGTAAATCTTTTTGCAAATTACACGATACTAATTACTGCTGGCCGCTCTCCGGATGACTTGATTGCTAAGCTACAGGGTGATTTCAACAAACTACAACATCAGCTAGTTGCTCTTAAACTAGTCCTGAATACTTCCAAAACCAAGGTGCTATGCTTCTCACCTTGACTAAAGCTGGAAGTTATTTTTCCCCAATTACAGTCCTTAAATAATTATCAAATAGAGCAAGTCAAGATCTATAAGTATCTTGGTCATCCTGGATTCAAAACTGAATTTTGAAGATCGCATTGATTATATTGGTAAAAAGACGAAAATATAAATTGGTTTTCTGTATCGACACAAGCCCTGCTTCTCCCCCAATGTTCCGTTTTGCATTGATAAAAGCTACCATACTGCATCTACTTGATTACTGTGACATCGTGTAAAAATCAGCCCCAAGTACTGAAGCTTGATTCCATCTATCACTCGGCCTTAAGATTTACATTGCACTGCCCATATAGGACTCGCCACTGATCTCTCTACATTGGGTCAAACTTAACATCTCTTAATGTTCGACGGCTTGTGCAACAGATCTTATTTATTCACGATGTACTTACAAAAAATTCCGCAGACTACCTACTGGATCTCGTCTCTGTTTCAAAGAACAAATTTGACCTCAGGTCTTCGCTCATTTACCAGCTTCACATTCCCTATTGCCGTACAAAAACTGGAGGAAGGGCCTTTGCTATTGATGCCCCCAGGTTCTGGAATGCTATTGCCAATAAACTGCAACTTGAATCGCTACCAATGAGATCTTCTCTCAACACTGCTCTAGAGGAGTTGTACACCCCTAGCTGCTACTGCTATTCATTAGCGTAAAATAAAATGTTTCGCTCCAGATGACTACTGCAAAGTATTATCTGTATTTTGATTTAGCGTGCTGATCTTAAAGGTGCATTGAAAAAATAGATACTCCGACTGATGCTTCTGTTGTGGAGTAACTCATTCAGCCAGCTGTGGCTCTAGGGTTTGGTGTTTCAAGTTATTCATGTAGTTTATTGTTAAAAATTAGGTCAGTCCCTATGATCACTGTTACATTGCAATTATGGCTTCATTTTTGGTTATTTCGAAAACGTTTTTTGGTTTGGACATGTTTGTAGTACGGAGTAAGAATGGTGGCCTTAATCTAAGTTTCTTGTTGTTGTTTGACTTGCATCCCACTGGGATTTTTGCACACAGCGTTGGTGTACGGTGCTTTTTCAAGAATATTTTGCTGTTTTTTCCTGGATTTTCTGTTTGCACAGTCACTTCAAGATGTTTTCTTGTTCGTTTTTTCTTGTTTTTTGTTTGTTGCGGTTGCTCCCGATTTCAAGAGCCAAATGGCTCACAGGGCTATACCAAATAAATAAATAAACTGAAATGTATATCGTTAATACTGGTAGGAACCTCCTGGTGACACCAGCCCACAGGGGATCATTGTGACCGTCCGTCGTGCATACAAAAATGGGAGGGGCTGGGTGGGGAGGGGCTGGTCACCCCGTGGTGCCCTTATAAAACTCAACGTTTAACCTACTCACGCCGACTTGTGCCTGCCCTCATAGTCGGGCATATTTGCGGAATACACCACGCCGCCGTTGACCCTGGTCATTGACCGAGCAACCCAACGTTCCTACCAGCTCCCTCCGCTGCAATGTGTTTTGTTAAATTTGAATCACAGTTCCTATGATTACTGTTCTTACATTGTTTTTATAGCTTTATTTTGATTTCGAAAACATGGTTTAAGCCATGTTTCTTGTGGAAGTGCGGAGTTGGCCTGATAACTTAAATCTAAATTGTCTTATGGTTGTTATTCTTTGACTTGCATTACACTTAGATTTTTGCACAGAGCGTTGTAATACCGTTTTCTTTTCTGGAAGATTTGCTGTTTTATCCAGGATGTTTCTGTTGCGTGTCGTCGCTTTAAGATGTTCTCTGTTCATATTGTTTGTGCTTGCACCCGACTCAAGAGCCGCATGGCTCACAGGGATATACCAATAATAAATGAAACTTGAAACGAGCCCTGTGCTCATACGACTGGAATCAACTGGAATCATGACCCCGTTGTTCCCCATTGTCACGCCCGCACGTCCGCGTGTCTGCCCTGGGCCACATTCGCGCCTCTGACTCGACCATCATTGCTAGCGTCACGCTCACCAACAGGGACACTCACTGATGTCCCTCCATTTACGAAAGCGATGCTTTCTTTATAAAACGCGCGAAAAACTAGATATCAAATGAATTTTCCCATTAATTTAATGCAAAAAAAATCGGGATGCGTTTCGGACATATCAACTCCACTCCTTATCTAAAAATATACACCTATCACTTTTCACAATGCAAAAGTACCCGTAAGGAATTTTTTTACCTTTGCAGGGTATTCACCAAAAGATTTGCATGTTGAATTGACTGGAGGTGATGTGGAGGCTTTGCTGTTGCCCTGCAGGGACACCGTGACGCTGTAGTGGACGGATGATGCAGCCTCCACGGTGCTTCTCGTTTGATCTGGCGCGTGCCGTATGGTGTTTCGTTCACGCGGAAATTCGATTTTGTTCATCTAAAGGTGTCCATAATTTGTCAATTGCATGAACGTGACATTTTGTAAAATCGAACGTTCGTAAATAGATACATGAAGCAGGCCACTGTTGTATATGCCCCCCTTTCCATCTTAATATTAACAAGTAATTTTTGATACATATAGATACATATTTCTATTGTTATTATTTTAACCATGAATAAAAACACCAAACCAGGCCTCGGCATGGCATGTGGAGGTCATATTTACCTTGACCCACTAACACGATTTTGACGTTCAGAGCCCTCCCAGGGTCGGAGGGAGCAGATAGAGAGCAGAGCCCAGCGGATTGGAAGGGGCTGACGTAAACACAAAGCCAGGGTCACTGGGAGGTTGCGTTAGCCTAGATCTAGTTAAGTCAAAAAAGCTAATTGGTTCTGCATTACTATTAAAGTAACTTAAAGTCGGAATTTAACGACAGGGTAGGCTAAAGTTATTTATCTTCACACCCACTTCAATTGAACCCTGCCACAAGCTATGTCAATGTAACCATCACCCGTCTATTAATTTAATATGAAATGTATTTACATTTTAATAATTTCTATACGACTTGACCCGAAGCCTATAACAATCAGGTTTTCCTAAGTCAACATGAATGCTCTAATCCACCCATACGCAAATAATAAGCAGGGTTAAAGCAAGAGTAGAGAGGAAAAGAAATGCAAGCGCACAGCAAAACTGCAACGTAAGCAAAGGGCGATGTTAAACCCAAGGTCGGAGAGGGAGATCCCGGCCGTCTTTGTATCCCCACAGCGCGGGGTAGGAGTGTGTATACGCTCGAGGAAACACGAGTCAAACACCACAACGGGAAGCCGACCCAGACCTTGGATTAATACAGAATCATAACTTTGGAACGCTGATGAAATTAAATGTTAACTTAAAACTGTTTAACCATTTCTTTGTGCGTCGGTGAAAGTCGGAGGGAATATCGCCCCTCCCTCCCAGGTTGTGCACCCAGACAGAGGCGCCTTCGAGACAATTTATAACATTTGATTGTTTTACTTGTGGGTTTTATGGTAGGAGTATGACAACGGAATATACCGTGGGTGATGCACACAATGACACACTGACACACGTACAGACACACACGGACGCAGATACATACGGACAAATCCTGACACAGCAAAAATCGAAAGAAACCCCGCCTTGTGGGCAGGATCCGAGTGAAGGGATTTTTGGGCATAAAAAGAGGATCCTGAGCATTGAAACCTCAGTTCGACCGGAGGGGGTCGGCTCACCAGAGTTCGACCGGGGGGGGGGGTCGACTCTCGGGAGACAGTTCGACTCGGAGGAGCAACTCGGAAGAGTTCGACCAGGGGGGTCGGAACTCGGGGAGTTCGACTCGGAGGAGGTCGGAACGCGAGAGAGTTCGACCAGTGAGTCGGCTCAGGAGCAGTTCAAATCGGGAACGAGAGGAACAGGTCGCGAGCCGGCGAGCTGCAGAGCAGGGGGCGGCGAACAGAGGCCAAAGTGGCCCCGTCGCTACCCACTGACGTTGGCAAGACTCGCAAGGTAGTGAGGCGCCACCGAGTGTGATTTTAAAAGAGCTGAAAAAAAGAGTATTGTTGAAAGCTTATTCTACATTGAGTCCAGCTGCACAGGGACCGACGCACCAAGCAAGAGCTTCTGCAAACCAGTGCAAGAGCACGTGTGACTTGAGTCATCCAGCAGTGGAGAAAAACCTGCTTTCAGCAAACCAGCAACGAGCACGTTCGAGTTCTCCACCCAGAGAGAGGGAGCGTGCCGATGCAGCTCATCCAGCAGCGGAGAGAAACTGCTGTCGGCGAACCAGCACGAGCGTGATCGCGCAGCTCATCCAGCAGTGGAGAGAGGTGGCCACTGAGCAGCACTGAGAGCGATCAAGCAACTCCCCCCCCGTGGACAGAGGCTGGCTGCTGTGTGGAGGAGGGAACGCCGAGACGTATGATGCACATTCCCCACTCACCCTGACCGCTCTAAAGGGAGCGAGTATCCCTTTCATACAAGGGACCCGTCGACGTATGTTAACGCGAGAAGACCAACCACACTCACATTACCCTATAAAGAGAACTCCACGATACGATGATGCGCTGTGCCCCACTACACGACCAATCTGACGTTCGCTGGACCTAAAGACTCAACTCCAAACAATGACTACTCCACACAATTCATGACGCACAAACACACTCAAGTCCGTGAACCATCTGGCCGTGGAAGCATCGATCGTGTGATAACAGTCCGTCGTTTATAAGTATATTCGTAATTTTCCTCTTTATTTTGTTTTGGACTGTACTTCTAATCGCATAAGTTACCAACTGATCCATCAATACGAATTAACCCTTGGCACCTTCGCCACGGAGCTACGCTCCCGGGGAGGAATCGTGCTAAACCGATTTTCTGATCATACAATCTTATTCACGAATTAATTAATCTCCCGTGAGATAACACGTTCTGCCGCATACCCTCACACTAAGCCATTTCGGTAATCTTATATTCTGTCCGGTGGATCTGTTGTTACATTTATGCCTTTGGAAATAATAACTGTTTGATTTTCTTTTTATATGAATACCGTTGCATGTTAATCAATCGCCTGTGATAACATGCTGACCATTTCAAGCATAATGATCGTTCGTATTATAATGTATAAGCTTTTGTGTAGCATAGCATTGGCATGTTCGGACTCTCTCACTAACAGCAATCGCTTTATGCGGGGTCTATGTGTTATCAAAGTGAAATCGTACAGTCGTTGATGATACTGTATTGATACCGTGTGGATACTGTGTTGAAGTTCCGAGATTGAGAGTTCGCATACATATTATAGTTAAGGTTTAATTAGAAAATAAATTGATTAATACAGAAGTGGTCGTGTGATTCTTTCCTGAAATTTTTGCATAAGATCTGTATCCTGCAATGAGATATGAACTCGGGAACCTAAACTATAAACACACCAATCCACACTCATTAAACTTTAAAACGAATGATATGAACTTGACCTAAAATATGAACACTGAGAGTGTTAAAGCGAGAATCATTGTATTATGCTGATCAATAATACAAAGTTAGACAACGAGGCCGAATTGACACTAGCGTAACTGCACACGATTGATTGCGTTATCCTGATTGATAACCCCACCTCGTCAACGAGGCGGGGCCTGATTATCATAAAGGCTATCATTAACACAACCACACCCACTCGTATAAATTAATACGATTACCTCTCTAATTAGCACAGTTATACGCATAATTACACGAATGAACATAATTTTGGATTCATTATGCAAATTTCGAATTTAATTTAATTTTCATTACTTTTCATCAATTTTCACACACCCACATATCCAACACCCACTCACTCAAGACTTCACTCACCCACCCACTCACCTATTCACTCCCCCACTCACAAACCCACCCATCCACCCACCCACTCTCTAACTCACACACTCACCCGTCCGCTCACCCAGCTACTTACCTACTCACCCACCTACCCAACCACCCATGACTCAATCACACACCTACCCACTCAATAAACTAAAACTGAACTATTTTTCATCGTACTAGCTAAGGTCCACAGAGATATATAGATCTTTTTCAAAAGCGACCTTGTTACAAATGACAGGAAAACAAAGTGGTTTATCACATATACAGTGAGGGAAAAAAGTATTTGATCCCCTGCTGATTTTGTACGTTTTCCCACTGACAAAAAAATGATCAGTCTATAATTTTAATGGTAGGTTTATTTGAACAGTGAGAGACAGAATAACAACAATGGGTGGCATGGTGAGTGGGTTCGTGTGTGAATGGCTCGTGGTTGAGTTTGTGGGTGGTTGAGTAAGTGGCTGGTTGAGTTAGTGAGTGGTTAAGTTAGTGGGTAGGTGTTTGAGTGGGTGAGAGAGTCCAAGAGCGTAGCGCCATGGTGACGAGATACTATCTCGCCTGGTATCCAGGAGCTTCTAGGTTCAATCCCTACCTTGTTGCGTCTCTATTTCCCTAAACATTTAGAAACATGCATTTAGAGGAGTTGGCTGCTATAAATGTATCCGTGATACGCCACATTGTTGAGCTATCATTTGTGGTAACGGTTGTTTTGAAAACGAGCTATATAGCTCAGTGTGCCTTACCTGGTAAAATAAACATCATTTAGATTTAGTTTAGTGTGTAGGTGAGTGGGAGGTGGGTGAGTGAAATAGTGGGTTAGAGATATAGTAGTAGGTGGCTTGCTGAGTGGGTGAGTGGCTCGGTGGTTGAGTTAGTGGGTGGTCGAGTTAGTGGGTGGTTGAGTTAGTGGGTGGTTGAGGTAGTGGATGGCTGAGTTAGTGGGTGGTTTAATTAATAGGTGATTTATTTTGTGAGTGGTTGAATTATTGGGTGGTTGACTAATGGGTGAGTGGGTGAATAATTCCGTGGTAATGGGTGAGTAGATGAGTGGGTGGGCGGTTGGGTGAGTGGGTGGGTTAGAAATTGAGTGGGTTGCATGGTAAGTGGATGTATAAGTGGGTGGGTAAGTAGGTGAGTGGCTGAGGGAGTGGGCAGCTGGTTGGGTGAGTGAGTGGGTTAGAAATTGAGTGGGTGGGTTAGAAATTGAGTGGGTGGCAGGGTCAGTTAATGTGTAAGTACTGGGTGAGAAGGTGAGCGGCTCATTGAGTAAGTGAGTGGATGGGTGAGTAGGTGAGTGGATGGATGAGGGAGTGAGTGGGTGGGTGGGTGGGTGAAGAAGGGCCCATATATCTACTGAGAATTTCATCATCGACTGCGGCTGGGGTTGGCATCGTCCCCGACTCCTCCTGATGTCGAGGGTAAATGGGAGAGGTTTAGGACTGTGACTCATGCAGCTGCAATGGCTGCTTTGGGTACGCGGTCCAGACCTCCCCAGAGACCCTGGCTGACAGAGGAGGTGTTCAGGATATTTGAGAAAAGCGACAGGCCCACTGTCATCGGCTACAGAATCCCACGTCAGAGAATGAGGAGGCTTACCGCAACCTTCGCTCGGAGGTTCGGAGAGGAGGCGCTGCAAGGATGGATGGTGGTCGCGGGTTGCTGAGGAAATGGAGTCTGCCTCGGTGGCCCACGATCACAAATCTCTATTTAACTCCATCAAAAAAGTTACCTGCAGTGCCACACCTATTACCATCATTAGGGGAAAAAACGGTGATCCAATCTCCGACCCCCCGGTGAAACAGGTTTGCAGATTTGCTGAGCATTTCTGTGAGGTCCTGGGGGAGGGAAAATTCCTCAGCCAGGAAAACATCGTGGCACAAAGTGAGGATGACCCTGCTGAGGCTGCGGTGCCTCAAATATTGGAAGAAGTCACCGCCTGTGAGTGGCAGGCTGAAGTGCCATCTGTTGAGGAAGTACTGAAGGCAATCCGGAGTCTGAGACCAGGAAAGGCAACGGGCAAAGATGATCTCCCAAGCGAACTGCTGAGGGAGGGTGGCGTTGGTGCACAGACTGCCCTATATGACATCATAACAACAGTCAGGACCACTTGACGGGTTACGCAGGATTGGAAGGATGCCCTGGTCGTCCCCCTCTTTAAGAAGGGAGACCGCACAGACTGTGACAACTACAGGGGCATCTCACTCCTCAGTGTGCCGGGAAAGGTCCTGGCAAGGATTATTCAACATCGCCTTGCCAGGCACGCTGAGGAGAGGCTTGCGGAGCCCCAATGCGGTTTCAGGAAAGGGCGGTCCTGCACAGATGCCATATTTTCTGTCCGTCTGCTACAGCAGAGGTGTAGGGAATTCCAGCAAGACCTACATCTCTGCTTTATTGACCTGGTCAAGGCCTATGATACCATCAGTAGGCCTGGGCTATGGTTTGTTCTTCGTGCTTTTGGAGTACCTGACCCTTTGCTCACGATCATTAAGGACCTTCATGATGGTGAGTGGGCCCGGGTAAAACTACGTGGCCGGGAGTCCGAGCCATTCCCTGTATACCTTGGGGTGCGACAGGGATGTCCTCTGGCTCCCACATTATTTAACATCTATTTTGACCACGTAGTTCATGACGCCTTCAATAGCTGTACCGGGGGAATCTCCATATGGTACAGATATAATGGGAGGCTGATCGATGCCCGGGTGCGGTCAAGGGATGGCTCCCTATTGCTCAACCACGTTATGTATGCCGATTATTTGGTAATAGCTGCTCATTCAGAGGAGGAGTTGGAGATGCTGCTGCTGAGGCTGGAGCGTGCCTCTTAGCGATGGGGCCTTACCATCAGCCCCACCAAAACTAAGCTCCTACCTGGGTATTTTGTACCATGGGACACTCCAACCCCACAACTCCCAATCGGTGATGGGGCAGTTGTGGAGAGAGTGGAGAGTTTCCCATATCTGGGCAGTGTGCTCATGACTGGCTCCAGTTTAACAGCAGAGGTCTCACTCCGAATCAGTCGTGCGGCAATATATTTTCATCGGTTGCGTAACGCTGTGTGGAAGCTACCTGGTCTGTCACGCCACACGAAGCTTCGGGTCTTCTCGGCCACGGTCATTCCCTCCCTTCTCTACGCTTGCGAAACGTGGACCCCCCTAATGGAACATCTTCGCCGGTTAGAAACATTTAGACAGGCCTGCCTACGATCCATCCTGGGTTTAACCAGACTGGATTGTGTGAGGAGCTCACAAATCCTTGAAAGATCTGGGCAAGGTCCCATCGGTGAGCTCCTCCGTCAGGCAAGGCTGCGATGGCTGGGTCATGTAGCCCGCATGCCCAGCCACCACTGCCGAAACAGCTTTTGTTCGGCCGGATCGAGGGGGTTAAATGGGTGCCGCACGGGCTAGAGAAGAGATGGAGTGATGTGGTACAGGAGGACGTGGAGCTGAGTGGACTTGCCCATGACTGGTACCAGCGGTGTCAAAATCGGCCTCTGTGGAGGAGGCTCGTGAACGACGCTACTGGGCAGTTCGAGGTAGTTGCCCTCCAGCAACAACGGAGGGCAGAGGAGCGACGCTCACAACAACGAGCGGAGCGCCGGGTGGCTAGGGCACAGCAGGTTGGCACAGTAGGGGGCACAGGTGGTGCATCAGCCAGTCATCTCAGTCATCTCAGTCAGTCGACCCGTGGCACCTGGGTCTGCCCCGTGACCTCCTGCCAGCGGGCGTTCGACACTAAACGTGGCCTCGAGGTGCACATGGCCTGGCACAAGCGTCGTGGTGACGTCACCGCCACTTAGGGGCGAATGGCGGTTGTTATATATCTACTATAATCACCCAGGAATGTATGTCCTTAACGTTCGTGACGTCACTCCACATCGACCAGCCCCCCTCATTAATATTCATGAGAAGGTGACGTCCTCCAAATGGACACACCCCCACCCCTCATTCATAATCATGAGCGGGTGACGTCACTCCAGATGGAGTACTCCCCCCCTCACCAATAATCATGAACAAGTGACGTCACTCCACATCGAACAGCCCCCTTCAATAATCATGAACAGGTTACGTCCTCCACATGGACCCCCCCATCCCTCATTAGGAAGCATGAGCATTTCGATTTAAAGCTTTCGTGACTGCAGAGATTCATCTTCTTGGTTCTTTCGGTAAAGTCACGTAGAATGGAAATAAAATAACAAAAATAATAAATAAATAAATTCTCACGACGTTTCGGCCACATCACAAGTAGCCTTCCTCAGGTGAAGAAACAGACTGTCGGGAAGACAGCGCTTCAGTGCCAGGCTTGGCAGCGTCTTTTAAGCTGGGTGGGAGAAGCAGAGCACCTTGACAAAGGAGTTTACATATCAACAGTAGCTGTGTTAATGTGTTGGATTAGCAGGATGTTAAAGTCATAAAATTAGCATGTAACTGGGGGATTAGCATGATGTTAGTATGAGGGATTAGCACCACGGAGAGCGACGAGCTTTGTTCAGACTGACGAGTCCATCTATGTTCGGAACGGAGGAGGAGGAGGAGTTAATGTGTTGGATTACCAGGATGTTAAAGTCAGAAATTGGATTAGCAGGATGTTAAAGTCAGAAATTAGCATGAAACTGGGGGATTAGCATGCTAATTTCTGACTTTAACATCCATGCTAATCCCCCAGTTACATGCTATTTTCTGACTTTAACATTCTGCTAATCCAACACATTAACACAGCTACTGTTGATATGTAAACTCCTTTGTCAAGGTGCTCTGCTTCTCCCACCCAGCTTAAAAGACGCTGCCAAGCCTGGCAGTGTTCACTGAAGCGCTGTCTTCCTCCCGACAGTTCTGTTTCTTCACCTGAGGAAGGCTACTTGTGTTGTGGCCGAAACTTCGTGGGAATTTTTATTATTATTATTATTTTATTTCCATTCTACGTGACTTTACCGAAAGAACCAAGAAGAATCATGAGCATGTGACGTCACTCCACATGGAGCGCCCTCCCCCATAAATAATCATGAGCAGGTGACGTAACTATACATCAAACAACTCCCCTCATGAATATCACTGTGTAACAAAAAAATAGGTTCCTGGATAGTGTTATTTTCCAATTGCTTATGCCTCAAAAGTACAGAACATCTGTTTGTGCAATTTGTAAGGGCGCAGTGACACACGCATTAATGCAATGAATATCACGTCGTGGTCTGCTTTTTCGCTTGCAAATTTCAGATTTACTGCAATACACCCGTCCTTGGACGGGCAAAAGGCGAGTCTAACAATGGTTCCCTCTCAGTAACATCTGGCAGTTCACCAGTTCAAGCGAGCCTGACTGCTGATGAGACACTGAGAGACGAAGCCTGTTTCAGGGTGCTGCTTGTGTTGCGTTAATGTTGATGATGAGATGCACTCTCAGAAGCTTGTGCGGCTGAGTAGCACCACTCGCATTGTGTGCGTGGGGAAGTGGCGATGTGGAGGCTGTACAGCTCGGTCATCTTGTTCCTTGAGCTGCAGCAGCAGCTGTAGTTATGCGTTTGTCCACTAGAGGGAATCACGTGCCTTGTGGAGAACCTGCAGTGCCCCTACATCCTGTAGCCCTGACCCTATAGCCCTGAACTATAGCCCTGATCCTAACCTAATACTTTTGTTGTCCTTCCCCGGCACCTCCGATTAGCACGGTTGGCTATGTACGGTGCGAAAGAAATTCAGCCTTCAATAGCTGCCCCCATACATGAGTTATCATTTGTGGTCAAGTGGCTTCTGAAAAATAAGCTAATACCTCATTGGACTTTACCTGATAACATTTTTAAAAAATTGCTTAGTTTATTCTTTTTTTTGTGATTTGTTTACTTTTCCTATGCCTTGCACTCCGATCGTTTTTTTATTGTTTGTTGCTGTAACGTACAAAGCCGTCCCTACTGGACATCTCTGAAAAAAGCTGTATAGCTCATCGGATTCCTCCAGTATGATTACATATTCAGATTTTGATTCTTATATACATATCTGGGGCAGCTCATGTTGGTAGTGAGCCCCGATGAAGGCCAGCAAGGCGCTCGAAGGGGACGGAATGGTCAGAACAGTGTCTGGTCCTCAGACTCACCAGAGACACTCACCAGGGACAGACTCACCACATATCGACACACTCACTCACCCACCCACTCATCCACTCACTATATCTCCCACCCACCCACTCACCCATCCACCCACCCTCACCCACCCACCAACCTACTCTCACCCGCTCACCCACCCACCCACTCTCACTCACCCACCCACTCACTCACACACACACTCACCAACTCACCCATTCACCCAATCACTCAATCATTCAAATACCACTTACCCACGTACTTATTCACCCACTCACTCAATTACCCACTCACCCACCCACTCAACTACTCACCCACCCACTCACTCACCCACCCACCCATTCACCCACCCACTCACCCAGCCACCCACTCACTCACCCACCCACTCACTCACTCACCCATCCACCTACTAACTCACCCACCCGCTCACCCACCCACGCACCCACTCGCCCACCAATTAACTCATCCACCCACCCAATCATCTCCCCACTCACCCACCACTCATTCACACACTAATTTACCCACTCACCCATCCAACCACTCAATTACCCACTCACACACAGACTCACGAACTCACCCATTCACCCAATCACTCATTCAAAAATCCACTCACCCACATACTCATTCACCCACTCGCTCAATTACCCACTGACCCACCCAAGCACCAAATAATGTATCCACCTCCCCATTCATGTAATTAGCCACTCAACCACTCATTCATTCAAACAAACTCACTGACCCGCCCACTCACTCATCCATCCACCTAATCATTCACCAACTCAATCACCCACTTACTCATTAACAGATTCACACATCCACCAATCTACACACTGACCCACTCATTCAATTACCCATCCACCCATTCAACCACCAACCATCCACTCACCCAGGCACCAACTCATCCAATTACGCATCCAATTACCCATCCACTCACCCACACATCCACACACCGATGCACTCATTCATCCACCACCTACCCACCCACTTACTCAATTTCCCACTCACCCAAGCAGTAATGTGATGGTGTATTATGTGCAGTCAATGGCAACCGCGCTGAGACCATTAATTCACCAGACTTGAGAACCTGCTTTAATCGTAGGTGAATGCCTGGATTCAACCCCATTTTAGTGCTCTGACCTCTGAGCCACTGGACCATCTCTAGACAATCAACACCCCCCCCCCCCCCATGTTAAATACATATGCAGCCTGTTTAGTAAGCAGCATTATTGTAATACTTTGCCAAGGCAATTGGTAATGTGGAGCAGTCCTGCAATTGCTTTCTCATGCCTCTGCTGGCAGGAAGAAATTTCACAAGAGAGACCTCTAGAAAGGCGTTTGAACGATATTTTGGTCTATTCTTCCATACTCGTTAGATGATTTTGAAGAGGAAGGAGTATCCACACATTTACCCACCACACGCAACTTGCCACTCGATTTTGGTGTACCCAGTTGTACTGTTTGGCGGACAAAGGCAGGGGAACTTCAGATACTCGACCATTTGTTTCAACTGCTGTGCCAGAAGGTGGAACCAGCAACCTCTCTATTGCCAGTGAAGTTTACGAGCCATTGCATCACAGCAGCCCCCTCCAGTATGCAATGCTAAACGAGGGTCTCTCTCTCTGCGTGCACATCAGGGTAATATTTAATGAGGTGGTATGGACGTTTCGCTGCTTCGTGATGGATGTGATGGCAGTGGGAAAGTGGAGCAATGGAACAGCGGGGCATTAGGGTAGAGTGGCACCAAAGCAGTGGGGCAGCGGAGCAGAGGGGCAGTGAGGCAATGGGGCAGTGGGCAGAGGGGCAGTGAGGCAATGGGGCAGTGGGCAGAGGGGCAGTGAGGCAATGGGGCAGTGGGCAGAGGGGCAGCAGGCAGCGGAAGCAGCTTGGCAGAGGGGCAGTGGGGCAGTGAAGGGGTGGATGTGTCAGACGAATCGCCTGATGATCTTTTCCCGCCACTGCTTGTACACGTTCTGAAGAAGGGCCATTGCCTGAAACTTCTCTCATGACATAGTTGTCATTGTACCGCCGCACACACAGCCGGGACACTGCACACGAGCCAAGGCACATTGAACCAACCCAGGCAGCGCTCACAAGCAATGCAAAGTTACATTGTTTCCTCATAGGTTTATGTCATAAAGTTTATAATAAAAACAACAATGATAATTATTCCATAATGCATTGGATTGATCCTAACTCTTAACAGAGTTAGTCTGTTGGCAGCAGTCAGTGTCCAGTGCAGTCCTGGCATCTGCTGCTCAGTTTCCTTCCCCGGCTGCGGTCCCAGTGGCACCTCCATCACCCCAACTGTGCGGTCGACCGGCCGCAACCAAACAGCATCATGCTGCGGAAGAGTGCGCGGATCGCGTTCGCCACACGAGCCAGGCCCTTTCGTTCCTGCACTACCACCGCCTCCTGCCACTCTGTCTCCTGTCTCCTCCTCTGTCTCCTTCCCCGTCGCCTCCTCTGTCTCTTCCGTCTTCTCTTTCTCCCTCTTTTCCACCTCCTGCATCACCATCTCTTCCACCACCACCACCACCACCTTCTCCTTTTCCTCCTCCACAGCCATCTTCTCCTCCATCTCCTTGTCGTCCTCTTCGTCCCACACCGCTATCTCCTCATTTGTCTTCTCCAACTCCCTCTCCACCTTCTCCATTTCCTCTTTCACCTCCCCCTTCACTTCCTCTTTCATCTTCTTCTCCACAACCTCTCTCTCCTCTTCAACGGCCTGCGAGGATTGCTGCGCTGGCTCCGCTCTGTGAAGAGACGCGCATGACACCGCTCAACCTTCCTGCTATGGCAGACATCGCAGTCGTCTCCTCATAATCTGTAGGTGGACTGTGTGGCGGATTAATTCGAATTTAATAACCACACAAAACATCACAATCAGTGAGTACGCTTGGCATTGCAGCTGTCATTCTCTCAATGCAAGGCTAGCACGAAGAAAGGTGCTGCTGAATCTAACACAGACTGCTGTAGTTTCACAGTAGTGGCTGCCATTGCTGTGTAAATCCAATCGAATTACTTGCAGTGACATTTGTATATGTGTATTATAATTGATCCCTGGCACACAATGGCATACTCATTTCCAATGACATCAGGGGAGATTTTTAACGTCTGCTACGAAGGAGAGGGTGTGCGTGTCTTTGTGGTTTACGCAGCAGCAGTAATACCCAGGGCAGGACGCCAGAGCTGAACTGTAAGCAGTGAGTGATGAACCCGCTATCGCTGGCCTGCTTCACCCATGCACGATTGTGGAAAAAATATCTATGGTGATTCGTGGTCGACTAAGTTGACCCCTTTGACTTTGATGGCATCTCAGAGCGCTTTACACGTGATGAGCCACTCACATCTTGCATTTCTCGTCTCAATGCATTTGAAAGGGGGCTCCCCCCTCCTCCCAATGGCAGCTGTCCTTGTGCAGTAAAAATACACTTGGTAGTTGGCCAGGAAACGGGCATTAGTCTGGCAACAATATAGTGGATGTAGGGTTACATGGTGAATGTATGACCGCATTGTTACATGGTCTCACCCAGAAACCAATTATGGAGAACAATTCTATCGCCGAATGTACATGTGGGGTTTCCATTGTCTGTGTGATTGTGTGGGTGGCAGAGCTGGAACATCTTTGCCTCATAGCTAGAGGGATCTGGGTTCGATTCCCAACTTGGGCCACTTTCTCTGTGTGGAGTTTGTTCTCTCCCCCTGTTCTGGGTGGGCTCTGCAGCTTTCTCCCCATAACTGAACCTACATAAGCAATGCAAATCACTCAAATCAGATCGCAAACAACAGCAAATTTGTTCCCGATTACTAACAAAACTTGGCAGGACCCTGCAGAAAAAAGGTCTTGAGACTCAGTGATGCTTATCCTGCGTAAACAATAATAATAAATACACACAGGACACACGCAGAGTTGCTTACCCTGGCTCAGCGGCTCGTTCTCTATAGAGATCTTCTCCAATGTGCAGTGTGATTGGGCCCTGCACAGGAGTGGTAGTGGTGGTGGTAGCGGTAGCGGAGGAGGTGGCGGCGGTGCTGGCGGTGGTGCTGGCGGTGGTGCTGGCCGTGGTGCTGGTGGTGCTGGTGGTGGTGCTGGTGGTGGTGGTGATGGTGGTGGTGATGGTGGTGGTGCTGGTGGTGGTGCTGGTGGTGGTGCTGGTGGTGCTGGTGGTGGTGGTGATGGTGGTGGTGCTGGCGGCGGTGCTGGCGGTGGTGCTGGCGGTGGTGGTGGTGGTGGTGCTGGCGGTGGTGCTGGTGGCCATGGTCCGGAGGCAGTGGTGCTTCAATTTGGTGATGCGCTTCTCCTCCTCGAGAGGCTTCACTTCCATGAAATGCTTTAACTCATCGAGGTGCTTCTCCATGAGGTGGTTCACATCTTTGAGGCGCTTTTCCACTAAGCGCTTCACTTCCTCGAGCCGCTGCTCTGCAAGCCGCTTCTCCTCTGCAAGCCGCTTCTCCTCTGCAAGGTGCTTCTCTTCTTTGGTTCTTTCGGTAAAGTCACGTAGAATGAGAATAAAATAATAAATTGATAAAATAAAATAACACAATAATATTCTCACGACGTTTCGGCCACAATACAAGCGGCCTTCATCAGGTGAAGGGACGAGACTGTCTGGTAGGACAGCGCTGTAGTGAAAGAGCCACGTTCAGATCACGGCTTTTAAGCTGTGTGAGAGGAACAAAGCGCCTTGACAAAGGAATTAGCATATAATTTAGCATTGAAATGGCTGAATGATTAGCTTGTGACTGGTCACAGAAATAGTTATGTTAAAAGTTAAAGCATACACATCCGCAGAGGCACCCCTTGACAATGGAATTAGCATAGAATTTAGCATTGAAATAGCTGAGTGATTAGCTTGTAACTGCTCACAGAAATAGCTACGTTAAAGTCAGACCATACACATTCACCGAGGCACTTAGTACAAATCAAACAGGAGAATTTAGCATTGAAATAACTAGGCGAATTTAGCATTGAAATAACTGAGTGATTAGCTAGTGACTGGTCACAGAAATGACTATGTTGAAGTCAAGGCCTACACATCTGAGCTATTCACAGTACTATATAGTGAACCAATAAAAACTAAAATATAAATTACCTTCATGTTATCAATAAACTCTATATTCTCCAATCAGCTAAGCTACCAACAATAAGTCGTTATATATCACAATGCTATATGGCGAAAAAATGGGTGGATTCTTACCCTCAACTTCAGCACCACGGATAGCTACGGGCCCCGTTCAGACGGACGAGTTCGTCCATGGTCGGAACAGAGGAGGGGGAGAGAGACAGCTGCGAGGCCCTAGTATACTCCATGTTGTAAACCATACCATTAACCGTGGTGTGAGAGGTATTAAGAGGCAATGCTGGCGAAAGAGCTGCGGTCTGAAGGTCATCGTAAAAATACAAGGTGCTTCTCCTCTACAAGGTGCTTCTCCTCTACAAGGTGCTTCTCCTCTGCAAGGTGCTTCTCCTCTGCAAGGTGCTTCTCCTCTGCAAGCCGCTTCTCCTCTGCAAGGTGCTTCTCCTCTGCAAGGTCCTTCTCCTCTACAAGATGCTTCTACTCTGCAAGGTGCTTCTCCTCTACAAGGTGCTTCTCCTCTGCAAGGTGCTTCTCCTCTGCAAGGTGCTTCTCCTCTGCAAGCCGCTTCTCCTCTGCAAGGTGCTTCTCCTCTGCAAGCCGCTTCTCCTCTGCAAGGTGCTTCTCCTCTGCAAGCCGCTTCTCCTCTGCAAGGTGATTCTCCTCTGCAAGGTGCTTCTCCTCTGCAAGGTGCTTCTCCTCTGCAAGGTGCTTCTCCTCTGCAAGGTGCTTCTCCTCTGCAAGGTGCTTCTCCTCTGCAAGGTGCTTCTCCTCTGCAAGGTGCTTCTCCTCTACAAGGTGCTTCTCCTCTGCAAGGTACTTCTCCTCTGCAAGGTGCTTCTCCTCTGCAAGGTGCTTCTCCTCTGCAAGGTGCTTCTCCTCTACAAGGTGCTTCTCCTCTGCAAGGTGCTTCTCCTCTGCAAGCCGCTTCTCCTCTGCAAGGTGATTCTCCTCTGCAAGGTGCTTCTCCTCTGCAAGGTGCTTCTCCTCTGCAAGGTGCTTCTCCTCTGCAAGGTGCTTCTCCTCTGCAAGGTGCTTCTCCTCTGCAAGGTGCTTCTCCTCTGCAAGGTGCTTCTCCTCTGCAAGGTGCTTCTCCTCTGCAAGCCGCTTCTCCTCTGCAAGGTGCTTCTCCTCTGCAAGGTGCTTCTCCTCTGCAAGGTGCTTCTCCTCTGCAAGCCGCTTCTCCTCTGCAAGGTGCTTCTCCTCTGCAAGGTGCTTCTCCTCTGCAAGGTGCTTCTCCTCTGCAAGGTGCTTCTCCTCTGCAAGGTGCTTCTCCTCTACAAGGTGCTTCTCCTCTGCAAGGTGCTTCTCCTCTGCAAGGTGCTTCTCCTCTGCAAGCCGCTTCTCCTCTGCAAGGTGCTTCTCCTCTGCAAGCCGCTTCTCCTCTGCAAGGTGCTTCTCCTCTGCAAGCCGCTTCTCCTCTGCAAGGTGATTCTCCTCTGCAAGGTGCTTCTCCTCTGCAAGGTGCTTCTCCTCTGCAAGGTGCTTCTCCTCTGCAAGGTGCTTCTCCTCTGCAAGGTGCTTCTCCTCTGCAAGGTGCTTCTCCTCTGCAAGGTGCTTCTCCTCTACAAGGTGCTTCTCCTCTGCAAGGTACTTCTCCTCTGCAAGGTGCTTCTCCTCTGCAAGGTGCTTCTCCTCTGCAAGGTGCTTCTCCTCTACAAGGTGCTTCTCCTCTGCAAGGTGCTTCTCCTCTGCAAGCCGCTTCTCCTCTGCAAGGTGATTCTCCTCTGCAAGGTGCTTCTCCTCTGCAAGGTGCTTCTCCTCTGCAAGGTGCTTCTCCTCTGCAAGGTGCTTCTCCTCTGCAAGGTGCTTCTCCTCTGCAAGGTGCTTCTCCTCTGCAAGGTGCTTCTCCTCTGCAAGGTGCTTCTCCTCTGCAAGCCGCTTCTCCTCTGCAAGGTGCTTCTCCTCTGCAAGGTGCTTCTCCTCTGCAAGGTGCTTCTCCTCTGCAAGCCGCTTCTCCTCTGCAAGGTGCTTCTCCTCTGCAAGGTGCTTCTCCTCTGCAAGGTGCTTCTCCTCTGCAAGGTGCTTCTCCTCTGCAAGCCGCTTCTCCTCTGCAAGGTGCTTCTCCTCTGCAAGCCGCTTCTCCTCTGCAAGGTGCTTCTCCTCTGCAAGGTGCTTCTCCTCTGCAAGGTGCTTCTCCTCTGCAAGGTGCTTCTCCTCTGCAAGGTGCTTCTCCTCTGCAAGATGCTTCTCCTCTGCAAGCCGCTTCTCCTCTGCAAGCCGCTTCTCCTCTGCAAGCCGCTTCTCCTCTGCAAGGTGCTTCTCTTCCTCGAGACGCTTCACCTCGCTGAGGTTCTTCACCTCCGGAATGCTCCTCTGGTTCTTGGGGCGCCTACACTTGAGCTGCTTCTATTCGTACATATGCGCAACGATAAGCACAGGAACATTCAGACATGCCCACACATGCACAAAATCATACCCACACGCACGCAAACATGCATTTCCACCCATACACTAATGCATACTCACACACCTATGCATGGACGCAAACATGCATATTGACTCATCCAAATATGCTGAGCACACACATACATATACACAATCACCCGATGTTAAAACAAACCTTTACCAATCAGTACTTTTGAACACAGAATTAATGTAGCCCTAACCCCTAATTCACCTAAACCCTACAAACTAATGATACATGTTACACCCTCATATATTCCCACAGACACCTATCGACCCCACAGACCTCATGAACCCCATTGAGGCCTTGATCAACTGCGATAATTTAATGGCGATTATTATCAACATTCATCACGGGCAATAGGTGCCAAAGAATGTTCCATTGTAAGGATCTAGCTGCCCATAATCTAGAAAAATCTAAAAGCAGCGCTCATAGTGGGCAACTGGAATAGCACCTTCCAATGAGCTCACAGACTGAGGTCGCGTCACTGCCTGAAAAAAAGGCCAATTTCTGTGCATGTACGAGTGGGATATGGCATGACATGGTGGCAAGATGGGGTGATGTCGGGAGATGATGTGGTGGTATTTAGATGTGATGTGTTGGAATGTTATGGAGAGATGGTGTCATGTGATGGTGTAGACACATGGTGAGGTTCTATGATGGGTTATTGACTGGATGGTGGGGTGGTATGATGGGAAAGGTGGTGTGGAGAAATGATTTGATGTGATGTGTAGTCATGTTGTAGTTTGATCGTGTGGTGGCATGGTGTGCTATCGTGTACAGACGGTGTCCTTGACCCTCACCAACCACATGCACACCTTTTGGTCGCCATTGTTGTCACCTTGGTTCGGGAAAGGGTCAACTCTGTCCATAATGTCCCCCCACGTGGTCGTTTGGAGCTGCGACTTCCGGGCTACGGAGCACAGACATTTCATTCAAAGGATGAGTGATGGATTAGAGAACGAAGAACATGGAGATTTTACAGAACTCATTCTGAGATCCCTCTAGTTACCTTTCATCACACTACAGGCCCTGCTATTGAGAAATATTCATCACATGGCATTAACACTTTACATGTCATATTTTTGTGAGCATGTTGAGATCCTTCATTCCATAAACTTGAGACCCTAGTTTAATTATAGGTTGCTGAAACCCAAAGCTTAACCAATGTTCTCTGCCATGCTGGATCAGTGTCTAATCCAGTGGTTCTTAACCTGGGTTCGATCGAACCCCAGGGGTTCGGTGAGTCGATCTCAGAGGTTCGGCAGAGCCCCCGCCACGGAGGTCCGGACACACTTGAATTATTGTGTAAATTTGTGATGACACACACGGCCCGCTTGGCCATCACTGGCTGCAGATGATCATGCTACACTGCTTGGCCAATCAGCGCTGCGGGGAATTTAGTGCGTACTCAGTAGTCAACGTGTGACTGTTGTTGTCGTATGTCCTGTGATTTCTTTAATATTTTATCCATACTAACTATGTCGGGCAAAAGAAGAAAGTGGTCGGACGAATATGTACAACATGGATTCTCATGTATCACGGAACGTGATGGGAGTGAGCGTCCTATCTGCATGATTTGCAACGCCAAGTTGAGCAACTCTAGACTTGCACCGGCAAAACTAAAGGAACACTTCTTGAAGCTGCATGGAGACGGGGAATACAAGAACACAACACTTGCTGAATTCAGGGTGAAGAGAGCCAGATTCGATGAAAGGGCCACTCTGCCTGCTCTTGGATTTGTACCTGTTAACAAACCGATCCTGACAGCATCGTACGAAGTTGCTTACCTGATCGCAAAGCAGGGCAAGCCACACACCATTGGTGAAACACTTGTGAAACCAGCTGCATTAAAGATGGCGAATCTGATACTCGGAACAGCGGCCGAAGGTAAATTATCCCAAATTCCCCTTTCAAATGACACCGTCAGTGACAGAATAGAAGACATGAGTAAAGACATCTTGGCTCAAGTAGTCGCGGATCTGATTTCAAGCCCGGCAAAATTCAGCCTTCAACTCGACGAAACCACAGACGTTTCTGATCTAAGCCAGCTTGCTGTTTTTGTACGCTATGTGAAAGACGACATGATAAAAGAAGAGTTTTTATTTTGTAAGCCTCTTACAACAACAACGAAGGCAGCCAATGTGAAGAAGCTTGTGGATGACTTCTTCAGAGACAACAATCTTTCATGGGATATGGTTTCTGCAGTTTGTACGGACGGAGCTCCAGTCATGCTGGGAAGAAAGTCTGGTTTTGGTGCGCTAGTAAAGGCCGATGCACCACACATCATTGTGACGCATTGTATTCTGCACAGGCATGCGTTGGCAACAAAAACCTTACCTCCAAAAATGGCAGAAGTATTAAAAACTGTGGTGGAATGTGTGAACTATGTGCGAAAAAGTGCTCTGAGGCACTGCATCTTCAGTGAGCTGTGTAAAGAAATGGGCTCTGAATTTGAGGTACTTCTGCTCCATTCTAATATTCGGTGGTTATCCCGGGGACAGGTGCTGAATCGTGTTTTTGCCATGCGTGTGGAATTAGCCCTGTTTTTGCAAGAGCACCAACACTGCCATGCAGATTGCTTCAAAAATCCTGAGTTCATTCTCATTTTAGCGTACATGGCTGATATATTCGCAGCTCTCAATCATCTCAATCAGCAGATGCAGGGTGGTGGAGTCAATATCATGGAAGCGGAAGAACACCTGAAGGCTTTTCAAAAAAAGCTACCGTTATGGAAACGACGAACAGAGAACAATAACTTCGCAAACTTCCCGCTTCTGGACGACTGTGCAAGTAAGATCGAAGATGTTTCTGGAATCGGAGATATTTCTGTATCCACGGAACTGAAGCAAACAATTGCCACACACTTAGATGAGCTTGCAAAGTCTCTCGACGGATATTTCCCTACAAGAGAGTCATATCCAGCATGGGTGAGACAGCCGTTCACGTTTGCTGTTGAAACAGCAGATGTCAATGATGAATTCCTCGACGAAATCATTGAAATTCAGCAGAGCCAGGTTCAACAGCAACTCTTCAGAACAACAACGCTCTCAACGTTTTGGTGTCGACAAATGAACAAGTATCCAGTTATTGCTAAGAAAGCCCTGGATTTTTTTATACCATTTGTTACAACATATCTTTGTGAGCAATCCTTTTCGAGGATGCTGGACATAAAAACGAAGAAAAGGAACAGCCTTTGCTGTGAAAATGACATGAGAGTGGCACTTGCCAAGGTGAAGCCACGCATATCTGAACTGATCTCTCAAAGGCAACAGCAGAAGTCACATTGATTTCCAGGTATGTAATTTGTTGTTGGTTTATGCATTGTGTTGGTTTTATTCTTTGAACAAGGTAATGTTCATGCACGGCTCATTTTGTGTACCAGTAAAAAACATATCTATGTCTTGAATTTGAAAAAAATCACATTTTATTTTTCACTAAAGAGGGGTTCGGTGAATGCGCATATGAAACTGGTGGGGTTCGGTACCTCCAACAAGGTTAAGAACCACTGGTCTAATCCCTTACCCACCAAGCCAGTTCTACTGAATGTCATTATTAGGGAGTTCTCCTCTGCATTTCCTAGTAATTTGTGAAAAGTAAGTTTATAGCTCATCAGAATCCTTCAGAATATATAAATATTCTGATTCTAACAAACTATTTTATGTAGGTATATGTAACTTACTTTCATAGTGCTCCAAGATATCAGCCCACTTAAGTTGTTTGTCCATGTTGTCGGTGTGGTGTCTGTTTGATGGTGGTGGCCTAGAGGGGTTAGAACAAGGATCAAATTTATTAATTCAACTAATCACTCATCCTCTCAATTATTACCATTTCCCACTCACAGTACCAGTTCACTCACTCTTGTGCATGTTGATTTACAAGCCCCTTCATTTACTTGCTTACTGCCAACTCACTCACTTGTGCACCCGCTCACTCACTCATTCACTCACCCACTCACACATGTTTATTCCAATCCACTATTCCATTGAACATAATCGTCAGACTTAACCATGTTCATGTAGAACCCATTTGTATTAATCCACTGGTTGATAAAGGCCTCCCAATGCCTCATGGATGATGAGGGTTATGTAACCATACTTTAAAACGCTGGTCAGTGTGGGTTGGTGAAGGTCGGGGAGACTGCAAAAGAAAATATATTTCTGCACTGCCCACTAATGCTCACAATGGCTATTACACCATTTATAGCACGTGGTGGCCACCCAATGCTAGGACATCCAATCACTCCCCAAGCTAAACCCTGCTTAGCTTCTGAGACCTGATGAAATCAGGAACATAACGGGTAATCCATTCATAGGTCAACCAATTGAATAACCTGAGCAATATCCCTCGCCCAAACATCGAAATACTATTACTCAAGAATAACCCGAACACCTGATAGGCAACCCTAACCCCTCATACCGAACACTAACCCTTAATACACAAACCCTAATACACAACCGTAACTCTAACTCCTAAACCGTAACTGTATCACACTTACCCCTACGGCAAACTCCAACCTCTAATTATAACTGTGAACTCTAACCCTTCACTCTATCCCCAAACACTAAAACTCAGCCTGTAGCCCATAACCACAACTTTTCACCCCTAATTATTAACAACGATCCCTGATCATTTTTAAAACGCCCGTGTCGGGCTCACTTTTCAGATGTGATGAAGACCAGGCTCACTACTGACGAGATTAACTTTACTTTTATCACCGGTTGTGCATCTATTAAAAACTAGAATGCAAAATAATCGCGTCCAGTTGCACATTATTTAATTGTAAATGCATTTACATGATTTTGCTTTACAAACAATGTTTTCCATCAATTGAATAATTGTTGCATAATAATACAAAATGCAGGAGTATCTGCATTATTATGAAAAAACTATTGTAACATTTACAATATTATAGAAATAAAAGAGAAAATAAGAAATTGTGTCAAGCAGACGATCATACACTGCAACACATAAATTAACAATTGAGAATTGTTTAATGATTAATGTTCAGCTTTTTTGCATGCCGTTTCTATTTGAAACTAATTTTTACAACAATGTAAGAAATATCTACATCAATATTAATTCTACCGTCAAGAATCCAAAAATCACAATATCCACGACATTGTAGTTTGATTTTCTAATAACATTTGCTAAAATTATATATTTAAACGTATTTGTTACAACACGTTACCATAAGCTGAGCGAAACCCCCAAACCCCTCATGCTCATGTAGTGAGTGAGACCCCCACACCCTTGAAAGCCTCAATAATAAACCCCATTAACACGCAAACAATCCTTAAACCACCCCTTTCAGGCTCACCGGTTCAATGATGTGCAGGCTGACAACGGCTGAGATTAATTTCAGTTTCATCAACAATAGTGGAGGCTTTAATAACCACGAGGCTAAATAATCTCACGTTTATTTTAGCTGAGACAAGAAACACAGCGACCAATAAACACAGCTCTTCCAATATGAATGACACGTGGTACATGACGTCATAGACATCATGATGTCAAAGGTACCACCCACATGACTGACACAGACTGGAGACAACTACGTCATCAGCCAGGATCTGACCTGAACAGCAGACCCCTTCCTAATGTTAAATGTAATGTAACTCAGATTATTTCGGGCACAATTGTCCCAGTAATAAGAAAATGATGATTGTGTACATTTTATTCGTAATCTAGATGACTTAAACAGGCTCGTTATCAACGTTTTGAATGGTTACACGGTTACGGTCTAAACAATGTTAGAAACAGCAATATATGAAGCGATATTCCAAGTAACGAATCTTATTGTCTTAATTTGATGGCAGACAATCCAATTACCACAATATTATGAATATTTGAGTCTAGTTTGAGGTGACAATGTAAAATTATATTTTTAAAATGGCATCTTATGAAAAAAAACTATTGTAACATTTACAATATTATAGAAATAAAAGAGAAAATCATAAATTGTGTCAAGCAGATGATCATACACTGCAACACAAATTAACAATTGGGAATTGTTTAATGATTAATGTTCACCTTTTTTGCATGCCGTTTCTATTTTAAACTAATTTTTACATCAATAATCAGTCACATAAAACGACAATGTCAGAAATATCCACATCAATATTAATTCTACCGTCAAGAATCCAAGAATCACAATATCCACGACATTGCAGTTTGATTTTCTGATAACATATGCTAAAATTGTATATTCAAAAGTATTTGTTACAACACGTTACCTTAAGCTAAGCTAAACCCCCAAACCCCTCATGCTCATGTAGTGAGTGAGACCCCCACACCCTTGAAAGCCTCAATAATAAACCCCATTAACACGCAAACAATCCTTAAACCACCCCTTTCAGGCTCACCGGTTCAATGATGTGCAGGCTGACAACTGCTGAGATTAATTTCAGTTTCATCAACAGTAGTGGAGGCTTTAATAACCACGAGGCTAAATAATCTCACGCTTATTTTAGCTGAGACAAGAAACAGCCACCAATAAACGCAGCTCTTCCAATATGAATGACACGTGGTGCATGACGTCATAGACATCATGATGTCAAAGGTACCACCCACATGACTGTGACATCACAGACTGGAGTCAAGTACGTCATCAGCCAGGATCTGAATGCAATGCAACTCCTATTATTTAGGGAACAATTGTCCCAGAAATAAGAAAACGATGATGGTGAAAATTGTATTCATATTCTAGATGACATAAACAAGCTAGTTAGCAAAAGTTTAAATGGATACACGCTTGCAGTCTAAACAAAATATCAGGGAATATGCGAAGCAGCGAATCTAATTGTAATTTGGTGGCAGAAAATCAAATTATCACAATATCATAACCATTGTAGCCTAGTTTGTGGTGAAAATCTAATTATCACAATATCATAACCATTATAGCCTAGTTTGTGGTGAAAATCAAATTATCACAATATCATAACCATTATAGCCTAGTTTGTGGTGAAAATCAAATTATCACAATATCATAACCATTATAGCCTAGTTTGTGGTGAAAATCTAATTATCACAATATCATAACCATTATAGCCTAGTTTGTGGTGAAAATCTAATTATCACAATATCATAACCATTATAGCCGAGTTTGTGGTGAAAATCTAATTATCACAATATCATAACCATTGTAGCCTAGTTTGTGGTGAAAATCTAATTATCACAATACCATAACCATTATAGCCTAGTTTGTGGTGAAAATCTAATTATCACAATATCATAACCATTATAGCCTAGTTTGTGGTGAAAATCTAATTATCACAATATCATAACCATTGTAGCCTAGTTTGTAGTGAAAATCTAATTATCACAATATCATAACCATCATAGCCTAGTTTGTGGTGAAAATCTAATTATCACAATATCATAACCATTGTAGCCTAGTTTGTAGTGAAAATCTAATTATCACAATATCATAACCATCATAGCCTAGTTTGTGGTGAAAATCTAATTATCACAATATCATAACCATTATAGCCTAGTTTGTGGTGAAAATTTAATTATCACAATATCATAACCATTATAGCCTAGTTTGTGGTGAAAATCTAATTATCTCAATATCATAACCATTATAGCCTAGTTTGTGGTGAAAATCTAATTATCACAATATCATAACCATTGTAGCCTAGTTTGTAGTGAAAATCTAATTATCACAATATCATAACAATTATAGCCTAGTTTGTGGTGAAAATCTAATTATCACAATATCATAACCATTGTAGCCTAGTTTGTGGTGAAAATCTAATTATCACAATATCATAACCATTATAGCCTTGTTTGTGGTGAAAATCAAATTATCACAATATCATAACCATTATAGCTTAGTTTGTGGTGAAAATCTAATTATCACAATATCATAACCATTGTAGCCTAGTTTGTGGTGAAAATCTAATTATCACAATATCATAACCATTATAGCCTAGTTTGTGGTGAAAATCTAATTATCACAATATCATAACCATTATAGCCTAGTTTGTGGTGAAAATCTAATTATCACAATATCATAACCATTGTAGCCTAGTTTGTGGTGAAAATCTAATTATCACAATATCATAACCATTATAGCCTTGTTTGTGGTGAAAATCAAATTATCACAATATCATAACCATTATAGCCTAGTTTGTGGTGAAAATCAAATTATCACAATATCATAACCATTATAGCCTAGTTTGTGGTGAAAATCTAATTATCACAATATCATAACCATTATAGCCTAGTTTGTGGTGAAAATCTAATTATCACAATATCATAACCATTATAGCCGAGTTTGTGGTGAAAATCTAATTATCACAATATCATAACCATTGTAGCCTAGTTTGTGGTGAAAATCTAATTATCACAATACCATAACCATTATAGCCTAGTTTGTGGTGAAAATCTAATTATCACAATATCATAACCATTATAGCCTAGTTTGTGGTGAAAATCTAATTATCACAATATCATAACCATTGTAGCCTAGTTTGTAGTGAAAATCTAATTATCACAATATCATAACCATCATAGCCTAGTTTGTGGTGAAAATCTAATTATCACAATATCATAACCATTGTAGCCTAGTTTGTAGTGAAAATCTAATTATCACAATATCATAACCATCATAGCCTAGTTTGTGGTGAAAATCTAATTATCACAATATCATAACCATTATAGCCTAGTTTGTGGTGAAAATTTAATTATCACAATATCATAACCATTATAGCCTAGTTTGTGGTGAAAATCTAATTATCTCAATATCATAACCATTATAGCCTAGTTTGTGGTGAAAATCTAATTATCACAATATCATAACCATTGTAGCCTAGTTTGTAGTGAAAATCTAATTATCACAATATCATAACAATTATAGCCTAGTTTGTGGTGAAAATCTAATTATCACAATATCATAACCATTGTAGCCTAGTTTGTGGTGAAAATCTAATTATCACAATATCATAACCATTATAGCCTTGTTTGTGGTGAAAATCAAATTATGACAATATCATAACCATTATAGCTTAGTTTGTGGTGAAAATCTAATTATCACAATATCATAACCATTGTAGCCTAGTTTGTGGTGAAAATCTAATTATCACAATATCATAACCATTATAGCCTAGTTTGTGGTGAAAATCTAATTATCACAATATCATAACCATTATAGCCTAGTTTGTGGTGAAAATCTAATTATCACAATATCATAACCATTGTAGCCTAGTTTGTGGTGAAAATCTAATTATCACAATATCATAACCATTATAGCCTTGTTTGTGGTGAAAATCAAATTATCACAATATCATAACCATTATAGCCTAGTTTTTGGTGAAAATCTAATTATCACAATATCATAACCATTGTAGCCTAGTTTGTGGTGAAAATCTAATTATCACAATATCATAACCATTGTAGCCTAGTTTGTGGTGAAAATCAAATTATCACAATATCATAACCATTATAGCCTAGTTTTTGGTGAAAATCTAATTATCACAATATCATAACCATTGTAGCCTAGTTTGTGGTGAAAATCAAATTATCACAATATCATAACCATTGTAGCCTTGTTTGTGGTGAAAATTTCACGTAATTTTTTTTCATTTTATTTTCATAGCACTACTGTAAAATGTACAATAATATAGAAATAAACGTGAGATCTTCAGAAATTGAGTCAAGCAGACAAGCATACACTACAACACATAAATCAACAGTTGCGAATTGTTTCATAATTAACTGTAACCTTCTTTGCATGCCGTTTAAATTTGAACCTATTTTTTACATCAATAATCAGTGGCATAAAACGAGAATATGAGAAATATTCGCAATAATATTAATTCTACCGTCAATAATCCAAACATCACAATTTCCACGACATTGGAATTCGATTTTTTTTAAAATAAAATATGCCAAAAAATAACCCGTACCCATGACCCAAGCCGAAACCTACAACCCCTCACTCTTCTGTACTGAGAGAGGCCTCCACTTCTTTGAAACCCTCAGCAACAGACCTCATAAACATCCATGAAATCATATTCTTTGGGTCTTTCGGTAAAATCACGTAGATAGGTTGAAAGAAAATAATTTTAAAAAATAACAAAAAACTACGACGTTTCGATCACAACACAAGCGATCGTCATCAGGAGGAGAAAAGAGGAAAGCTGCTGAGGCAAAACAGTCTGCGACAATTCTGTAAGCAGCCAGGGCCTTAAACGAAGGGCAGACCCCTTCCCAATGTTGAATGAAATGCAACTCGTATTATTTCTGGCACAATTATTCCGGAAATCAGATTACGATGACTGTGGACATTTAATTCATATTCTAGATGTGAGTGGGGACCGGTGGCGCAGTGGTGAGCGCACAGTGTGAGAATGTGGAGATTGGTGGCGTAGTGGTTTGCACATTGTGTGAGGGGGGAGTGGTGGCACCGTGGTTAGCACACCGAGTGAGTGGGGAGCGGTGGGCACAGTGGTTAGCTATAAATGTTCCGATACGTGTGGCATTGCCTTTGTACTGTTCGCCTTTTGGCGATCTCTGGTCTGACACTGGTGGTGAGGCTAGGTCATAAAGAAGGCTGTCTCTGGTGTAGGCCAATCAGTTTAAAAGACAATTCAAATATGATCAGAGCATATTCTTAGCTCTTTCAGTAAAGTCACGTTGAAGGGAAACAATAAAATAATAAAATATATAAAACAATAAAAATTCTCACGACGTTTCGACCATAACACAAACAGTCGTCATCAGGTGTGTTGGTTTGCATACATTTATTTATTTTTAAACGGCGTATTTATTTATTTATTATATATTTTGAAAAACGCCAGCGCCACGCGCAGCGATTTTGACAATTTATTTAGAAGGACTAGTCCATCTATGTTCTGAAAAGAGGAGGGGGGAGACGAAAAATTAATGTATGCTGTCTGAAAGCCACTGTAAGCGTGAACAATCAATTAAGAACTGAAATGGTTTATCAAATCTTTCCAATGATTGCTAAGATAGAATCCATCTTCTCGGTTGAAATTGTCTCTGTGCTTGTATATGTGGATAGCCTCATGAACGAATCTCTCATGGTAGCCAGATGGCTTACAAAGAACCTCCGTCTTGGAAAAGTCAATGGCATGTGAGCCTACTGAATTAGAACAATGATCTGCCACGGCCGAAGTGTTGGTCCTACCGTGTTTAAGGTCTGCTTTATGTTCACGAATGCGGTCCGAGACATGGCGTTTGGTTTCTCCAATGTAACTACTACCACAGAGGCAACTTAGTTTGTAGACACCAGGGTATTGTATGTCCGGAATCACATCTTTTACAGACGGAACCAGATCACGGATTTTATGTAATGTGTTGAAACGGACCTGGATCTTGTGTTTATTCAAGATTTTGGAGATCTTTTTTGTAATCCCCGCAATGTAGGGTAAAGTGATGGTTTTGAAAGGCTCCTCAAGAGGGTTCTTCTTCATGGTTTGAGTGATAGCTTTGCGGATTGTATAGTCGGAGTAACCATTAGCCTTAAGAGCTTGGTGTACGTGCTTGAGTTCACTGCCTATGTGTTCCTGGTCGGATATGCATTGGGCTCTATGATACAGAGTCTTGATGAGAGAGTTCTTATGTGATGGATGGTGGTGGGATTCCGGTTTCAGATAAGCATCCGTATGGGTAGCTTTCCTGTAGACAGAGTGGCTCATTGAACCATCAGGTCTCTTTTTAA
Organism: Petromyzon marinus; assembly: GCF_048934315.1. Taxonomy (NCBI): domain Eukaryota; kingdom Metazoa; phylum Chordata; class Hyperoartia; order Petromyzontiformes; family Petromyzontidae; genus Petromyzon; species Petromyzon marinus. Next base: position 224,154 of record NW_027423457.1, read on the forward strand.
TTAGGACATCCAAAAAAGGTAGCTTGCCATCTATTTCGACTTCCATGGTAAATCTGATGGCTGGGTGTATGGAATTAATGTGGTCGAAGAATTGGTCTAGAGCAGGCCGGCCATGTGGCCAGATGACAAAAGTGTCATCCACGTACCTCTTCCATAAGGTTGGGCGCAGAGTGGCAGTCTGGATGGCATCAGTCTCAAATTTCTCCATGAAAATGTTAGCTATAACCGGAGATTGGGGGGAGCCCATTGGCGTCCCCTCAGTTTGTTTGTAGAAAGTTCCATTCCAAGTGAAGAATGTATTGGTTAAACAGTGTCTCGCCAGGAGGGGTACGTCAGTGTTTAGTCCATGATGAACCAAGTCTTCAATTATTGCAATGGTGTCAGGTACAGGAACCTTGGTGAATAAGGAAACTACATCAAAACTGACAAGCAGGTCGTCTGGGGACAGGGAAATACCCTTGATTGTCGATACCAGGTGAGTAGAATTTTGTACCGCAGAGGTGTTTTTTTCCAGTGAAAGGACGCAGGATTTCAGGCAAAAAAACGAGCCAGTTTGTAGGTGGGGGAGTTGATAGTAGAGACGATGGGACGAAGGGGTGTATCTACTTTATGAGGGCACCCCAATGGGCTCCCCCCTATCTCCGGTTATAGCTAACATTTTCATGGAGAAATTTGAGACTGACGCCATCCAGACTGCCACTCTGCGCCCAACCTTATGGAAGAGGTACGTGGATGACACTTTTGTCATCTGGCCACATGGCCGGCCTGCTCTAGACCAATTCTTCGACCACATAAATTCCATACACCCAGCCATCAGATTTACCATGGAAGTCGAAAAAGATGGCAAACTACCTTTTTTGGATGTCCTAATTAAAAAGAGACCTGATGGTTTAATGAGCCACTCTGTCTACAGGAAAGCTACCCATACGGATGCTTATCTGAAACCGGATTCCCACCTCCATCCATCACAGAAGAACTCTCTCATCAAGACTGTATCATAGAGCCCAATGCATATCCGACCAGGAACACATAGGCAGTGAACTCAAGCACGCACACCAAGCTCTTGAGGCTAATGGTTACTCCGACTATGCAATCCGCAAAGCTATCACTCAAACCATGAAGAAGGACCCTCTTGAGGAGCCTTTCAAAACCATCACTTTACCCTACATTGCGGGGATCACAAAAAAGATCTCCAAAATCTTGAATAAACACAAGATACAGTCTGTTTCAACACATTACATAAAATCCATGATCTGGTTCCGTCTGTAAAAGATGTGATTCCGGACATACAGTACCCTGGTGTCTACAAACTAAGTTGCCTCTGTGGTAGTAGTTACATTGGAGAAACCAAACGCCATGTCTAGGACCGCATTCGTGAACACAAAGCAGACCTTAAACACGATAGGACCAACACCTCGGCCGTGGCAGATCATTGTCATAATTCAGTAGGCTCACATGACATTGACTTTTCCAAGACAGAGGTTCTTTGTAAGCCATCTGGCTACCATGAGAGATTCGTTCATGAGGCTATCCACATATACAAGCACGGAGACAATTTCAACCGAGAAGATGGATTCTGGCTTAGCAATCATTGGAAAGATTTGATAAACAATTTCAGGTCTTAATTGATTGTTCACGCTTGCAGTGGCTTTCAGACAGCATGCCTTAATTTTTAGTCTCCCCCCTCCTCTTTTCAGAACATAGATGGACTAGTCCTTCTAAATAAACTGCCAAATCGCTGCGCGTGGCGCTGACGTTTTTATAAATAAATAAATACACCGTTTAAAAATAAATAAATGTATGCAAACCAACACACCTGAAGACGACCGTTTGTGTTATGGTCGAAACGTCGTGAGATTTTTTATTGTTTTATATATATTTTATTATTTTATTGTTTCCCTTCAACGTGACTTTACCGAAAGAGCTAAGAATATGAATTACTGCAGTCACGAAAGCTTTAAATCAAAATTTACGATCAAAGCATGTTTGTTTGTATATTTACCACAAGTACCGTGTGTGGTTAATGCAGTAACTTGATTCATTGCAACAGGTTTCTAATTGGTTGTTTGAACATTTTAACACCACTTCCTGCTTTACTGCCAGAAAGGGTAAAACTTTTTATTATTTTTCACACTTTGATTCTGGAAAAAGGTCCCATGATACAGCTTGTTTGGCTGGATGGGGCTAAATGGACTACAGAAGGATGTGGATGGAGCTAATTGGACTTTCTGATGACTTGTACCAAGTGTCAAAATCGGCCTCTGTGGAGGAGGTTTTCATATAACGTCTCATAACTTTTTTCACAAGATCCCTAATCTCAAGCAAAAGCCACCCAGACACGAACATGTGACACATTACAATGTTTATTCACCCGATTGCTACTAAGCATGCATCAATTTCCAATTGCAGTCGACAGACACGTTATGGTTTGATGTGGAAAATAGACTGTTGCAGAGTGTGAATACGATCTTCAAAAAATATTTTTTTTTGATAGCAGCTTGCAGTCTTTTACATGATGAAGGATCACTGCCATTTATCATCCCAACGAGTAAACCATCTTAACCAATCAAATATGCCTAGATTTTTGGAATACCATGAAACACTATTAAAGTGTTCATTTTTGTACATATTTTCATGAAATGTTTCCAATAGATGTTTATATAGTTTTCTTACACGCATCATGTAGTTCACTATGATAATAATGGTTTTGATATCATGCCATTTACACAGGGGCGTCTCAGATAAGGGGCGTCTCAGATAAGTGCCATGCAGCACATTTCATGAGGTTTTCTAAATAAAATTTATTGCAGCCTCCTTGTGCAAACTAGTCTTGTTTTCACGTCGTTAGTAAAGCAAAACTCACAAACTCATGGACTGTGTTGACCGGGGGAGGTGAAGGTAATCACCAATAACCTTGCCATGGACATACTCTAAGACAACCTCTGTGAAGGACGTTCTCCCTGTGGAACCCATCATCCCTTCTGGATGCCCCGATCATTGCAGTGATCCCCTAGAAGGCCAATAGACCCCCTCCGAGTACCCCTACTGCTCAACATCCATGGCACTTAATGTATGGGAAATGCGAGTTGATGACCCAGGTCAAAATATACAGTGAGGGAAGAAAGTATTGGATCCCCTGCTGATTTTGTACGTTTGCCCACTGACAAAGAAATGATCAGTCTATAATTTTAATGGTAGGTTTATTTGAACAGTGAGAGACATAATAACAACAAAATCCAGAAAAACGCATGTCAAAAATGTTATAAATTGATTTGTATTTTAATGAGGGAAATAAGTATTTTACCCCTCTGCAAAACATGACTTAGGACTTGGTGGCAAAACCCTTGTTGGCAATCACAGAGGTCAGACGTTTCTTGTAGTTGGTCACCAGGTTTGCACACATCTCAGGAGGGATGTTGTGCCACTCCTCTTTGCAGATCTTCTACAAGTCATTAAGGTTTTGAGGCTGACGATTGGTAACTCGAACCTTCAGCTCCCTCCACATATGTTCTATGGGAGTAAGGTCTGGAGACTGGCTAGGCCACTCCAGGACCTTAATGTGCTTCTTCTTGAGCCACTCCTTTGTTGCCTTGGCCGTGTGTTTTGGGTCATTGTCATGCTGGAATACCCATCCACGACCCATTTTCAATGCCCTGGCTGAGGGAAGGAGGTTCTCACCCAAGATTTGACGCTACATGGCCCCGTCCATCGTCCCTTTGATGCGGTGAAGTTGTCCTGTCCCCTGAGCAGAAAAACACCCCCAAAGCATAATGTTTCCACCTCCATGTTTGACGGTGGGGATGGTGTTCTTGGGGTCATAGGCAGCATTCCTCCTCCTCCAAACACGGCGAATTGAGTTGATGCCAAAGAGCTCCATTTTGGTCTCATCTGACCACAACACTTTCACCCAGTTGTCCTCTGAATCATTCAGATGTTAATTGGCAAACTTCAGACGGGCATGTATATGTGCTTTCTTGAGCATGTGGACCTTGCGGGTGCTGCAGGATTTCAGTCCTTCACGGCGTAGTGTGTCACCAATTGTTTTCTTGGTATGGTCCCAGCTGCCTTGAGAACATTGACAAGATCCTCCCGTGTAGTTCTGGGCTGATTCTTCACCGTTCTCATGATCATTGCAACTCCACGAGGTAAGATCTTGCATGGAGCCCCAGGCCGAGGGAGATTGACAGTTCTTTTGTGTTTCTTCCATATGCGAATAATCGCACCAACTGTTGTCACCTCACTAAGCTGCTTGGCAATGGTATTGTAGCCCATTCCAGCCTTGTGTAGGTCTACAATCTTGTCCCTGACATCCTTGGAGAGCTCTTTGGTCTTGGCCATGGTGGAGAGTTTGGAATCTTATTGATTGATTGCTTCTGTGGACAGGTGCCTTTTATACAGGTAACAAGCTGAGATTAGGAGCACTCCCTTTAAGCGTGCTCCTAATCTCAGCTCGTTACCTGTGTAGTGATGGTAGCATCACTACTGTGTACACACGCACAAGCGAGACGTCACTATTCGGGGGAGCATCATGACCACGCGGGTCTACACACACGCATGACGTCATCCCGGCTGGAGGCGAGAATGACGTCAGGGCCGGTCCTGGGCTCGGGAGGCCACGAGGGTGGTGTGAGGCCGTGGCACTCTGTGACCCCGGCTGGACACGTGACTGGACCCCAGTGGGAGCCGGGGGCCTAGGGGGCACCTCGGAGGGCACGTGGACAGCAGGGGGGCTTCGAGAGGGTTCTCGAAGGAGGCGTGGCCGGGGCGGGGCCCGGGAACGCCGAGGCCCATATAAGCAGCCTCCTCACGAGGTTCGAGGCTGCCCGTATCAAGAACAAAGATGCATCGTGAAGACGCCAAGAAGAGTCAAGCCTCCAGTCAGCGGACCTGGCAGTAGCCCACCTGGCTGGGTCACGCTAGAGTTCTAATAAATCAGCGTTGCCTCCCAAGGAGTCATGTGTGCACCTAATTCGAACCCAGTACAACTGTGTGAGTGACTCTGAGTGACTCTGAGTGATTGTGTGAGTGACTGTGAGTGACTGTTAGTGACTATGAGTGACTGTGTGAGTGGCTGTGTGAGTGACTGTGAGTGACTATGAGTGACTGTGTAAGTGACTGTGAGTGACTATGAGTGACTGTGTGACTGTGTGAGTGACTGTGTGAGTGACTATGAGTGACTTGTGTGAGTGACTGTGTGAGTGACTGTGAGTGAGTCTGAGTGAGTGACTCTGAGTGACTGTGTGAGTGACTATGAGTGACTGTGTGAATGACTATGTAATTGACTGTGATAGTGACTGTGAGTGACTGTGTGAGTGACTGGGTGAGTGACTGTGAGTGACTGTGTGAGTGGCTGTGTGAGTGACTGTGAGTGACTATGAGTGACTGCGTGACTGTGTGAGTGACTGTGTGAGTGACTATGAGTGACGTGTGTGAGTGACTGGGTGAGTGACTGTGAGTGACTGTGTGAGTGGCTGTGTGAGTGACTGTGAGTGACTATGAGTGACTGTGTGAGTGACTGTGAGTGACTATGAGTGACTGCGTGACTGTGTGAGTGACTGTGAGTGACTATGAGTGAATGTGTGAGTGACTGTGAGTGACTATGAGTGACTTGTGTGAGTGACTGTGTGAGTGACTGTGAGTGAGTCTGAGTCAGTGACTCTGAGTGACTGTGTGAGTGACTATGAGTGACTGTGTGAGTGACTGTATAATTGACTGTGATAGTGACTGTCAGTGACTGTGTGAGTGACTGGGTGAGTGACTGTGAGTGACTGTGTGAGTGACTGAGTGATTTTGTGAGTGACTGTGATTGACTGTGAGCTACTATGAGTGACTGTGTGAGTGACTCTGTGAGTGACTGAGTGACTGTGTGAGTGACTGTGTGAGTGACTATGAGTGACTATTTGACTGTGTGAATGACTGTGCATGACTATGAGTGACTGTGTGAGTGACTGTGTGAGTGACTCTGAGTGACTCTGAGTGATTGTGTGAGTGACTGTGAGTGACTGTGAGTGACTATGAGTGACTGTGTGAGTGACTGTGTGAGGGAATCTGAGTGACTGTGTGAGTGACTGTGAGTGACTATAAGTGACTGAGTGACTGTGTGAGTGACTGTGAATGACTGTGAGTGACTCTGAGTGACTGTGAGTGAATGTGAGTGACTGTGAGCGACTGTGTGAGTGACTGTGTGAGTGACTGTGTGAGTGACTGTGAGTGACTGTGTGAGTGACTGTAAGTGACTGTGTGAGTGACTGTGAGTGACTGTGTGAGTGACTGTGTGAGTGACTGTGAGTGACTACGAGTGACTGTGTGAGTGACTATGAGTGACTGTGTGATTAACTGTGTGAGTGACTATGTGAGTGACTGTGAGTGTCTATGAGTGACTATGAGTGACTGAGTGACTTAATTGACTGTGTGAGTGACTATGAGTGACTGTGAGTGACTGTGAGTGACTATGAGTGACTGTGTGAGTGACTATGAGTGACTGAGTGACTGTGTGAGTGACTGTGTGTGTGACTATGAGTGACTGTGTGAGTGACTGTGTGAGTGACTGAAATTGACTATGTGAGTGACTATGATTGACTGTGAGTGACTGTGTGAGTGACTGTGAGTGACTGTGAGTGACTGAGTGAATCTGAGTGACTGTGAGTGACTGTGAGTTACTGCGTGGCTGTGAGTGACTCTGAGTGACTGTGTGAGTGACTGAGTGACTGTCTGAGTGACTGTGAGAGTGACTGTGAGTGACTATGAGTGAATGAGTGACTGTGAGTGACTGTGAGTGACTGTAATTGACTGTGTGAGTGACTGTGTGAGTGACTGTGAGTGACTGTGTGAGTGACTGTGTGAGTGACTGTGTGAGTGACTGTGAGTGACTGTGTGAGTGACTGTGAGTGACTGTGAGTTACTGTGTGAGTGACTGTGTGAGTGACTGTGTGGGTGACTGTGTGAGTGACTGTGTGGGTGACTATGATTGACTGATCGACTGTAATTGACCGTGTGAGTGACTATGAGTGACTATGAGTGACTGTGTGTGTGACTGAGTGACTCGGAGTGACTCTGAATGACTGTGTGAGTGACTGTGTGAGTGACTGTGAGTTACTATGAGTGACTGAGTGACTTAATTGACTGTGCGAGTGACTATGATTTACTGTGAGTGACTGTGAGTGTGACTCTGAGTGACTCTGAGTGACTATGAATGACTGTGTGAGTGACTGTGTGAGTGACTGTGAGTGACTATGAGTGACTGTGAGTGACTGTGTGAGTGACTATGAGTGACTGAGTGAGTTTGTGAGTGACTGTGTGTGTGACTATGAGTGACTGTGTGAGTGACTGTGAGTGACTGTGCGAGTGACTGTGTGAGTGACTCTGAGTGACTGTGTGAGTGACTGTGTGAGTGACTGAGTGACTGTGAGTGAATATGATTGAATATGAGTGACTATGAGTGACTGTGAATGACTGTAATTGACTGTGTGAGTGACTTTGAGTGACTGTGTGAGTGACTGAGTGATTCTGAGTGACTGTGTGAGAGACTGTGTGAGTGACTCTGAGTGACTGTGTGAGTGGCTGTAATTGACTGGTGAGTGACTGTGAGTGACTAATTGAATGTGAGAATGACTGAGTGACTATGAGTGACTGTGTGAGTGACTATGAGTGACTATGAGTGACTGAGTGACTGTGTGAGTGACTGTGAGTGACTATGAGTGACTGTACGAGTGACTGTAATTGACTGTGTGAGTGACTATGACTGACTATGAGTGACTTTGTGAATGACTGTGTGAGTGAATGAGTGACTGTGTGATTGACTGTGTGAGTGACTCTGAGTGACTCTGATTGTGTGAGTGACTGTGAGTGACTGTGAGTGACTATGAGTGACTGTGTGAGTGGCTGTGTGAGTGACTGTGAGTGACTACGAGTGACTGTGTGAGTGACTGTGAGTGACTATGAGTGACTGAGTGACTGTGTGAGTGACTGTGTGAGTGACTGTGAGTGACTATGAGTGACTGTGTGAGTGACTGTGTGAGTGACTCTGAGTGACTGTGTGAGTGACTATGAGTGACTGTGAGTGACTTTGTGAGTGACTATGAGTGACTGTGAGTGACTGTGTGAGTGACTGAGTGACTGTGTGAGTGACTGTGTGAGTGACTATGAGCGACTATTTGATTGTGTGAATGACTGTGAATGACTATGAGTGACTGTGTAAGTGACTGTGTGAGTGACTCTGAGTGACTCTGAGTGATTGTGTGAGTGACTGTGAGTAACTGTGAGTGACTATGAGTGACTGTGTGAGTGACTGTGTGAGTGACTCTGAGTGACTGTGAGAGTGACTGTGAGTGAACATGAGTGACTGAGTGACTGTGTGAGTGACTGTGAGTGACTGTGAGTGACTGTGTGAGTGACTATGAGTGACTGAGTGAGTGTGAGTGACTGTGTGTGTGACTATGAGTGACTGTGTGAGTGACTGTGAGTGACTCTGCGAGTGACTGTGTGAGTGACTCTGAGTGACTGTGTGAGTGACTGTGTGAGTGACTGAGTGACTGTGAGTGACTATGAGTGAATATGAGTGACTATGAGTGACTGTGAATGACTGTAATTGACTGTGTGAGTGACTTTGAGTGACTGTGTAAATGACTGAGTGATTCTGAGTGACTGTGTGAGAGACTGTGTGAGTGACTCTGAGTGACTGTGTGAGTGGCTGTAATTGACTGGTGAGTGACTATGAGTGACTAATTGACTGTGAGAATGACTGAGTGACTATGAGTGACAGTGTGAGTGACTATGAGTGACTATGAGTGACTGAGTGACTGTGTGAGTGACTGTGAGTGAATTTGAGTGACTGTATGAGTGACTGTAATTGACTGTGTGAGTGACTATGACAGACTATGAGTGACTGTGTGAATGACTGTGTGAGTGAATGAGTGACTGTGTGATTGACTGTGTGAGTGACTCTGAGTGACTCTGATTGTGTGAGTGACTGTGAGTGACTGTGAGTGACTGTGTGAGTGGCTGTGTGAGTGACTGTGAGTGACTACGAGTGACTGTGTGAGTGACTGTGAGTGACTATGAGTGACTGAGTGACTGTGTGAGTGACTGTGTGAGTGACTGTGAGTGACTATGAGTGACTGTGTGAGTGACTGTGTGAGTGACTCTGAGTGACTGTGTGAGTGACTATGAGTGACTGTGAGTGACTGTGTGAGTGACTATGAGTGACTGTGAGTGACTGTGTGAGTGACTGAGTGATTTTGTGAGTGACTGTGATTGACTGTGAGTGACATTGAGTGACTGTGTGAGTGACTGTGTGAGTGACTGAGTGACTGTGTGAGTGACTGTGTGAGTGACTATGAGTGACTATTTGATTGTGTGAATGACTGTGAATGACTATGAGTGACTGTGTAAGTGACTGTGTGAGTGACTCTGAGTGACTCTGAGTGATTGTGTGAGTGACTGTGAGTAACTGTGAGTGACTATGAGTGACTGTGTGAGTGACTGTGTGAGTGACTCTGAGTGACTGTGAGAGTGACTGTGAGTGAACATGAGTGACTGAGTGACTGTGTGAGTGACTGTGAGTGACTGTGAGTGACTGTGTGAATGACTATGAGTGACTGAGTGAGTGTGTGAGTGACTGTGTGTGTGACTATGAGTGACTGTGTGAGTGACTGTGAGTGACTGTGCGAGTGACTGTGTGAGTGACTCTGAGTGACTGTGTGAGTGACTGTGTGAGTGACTGAGTGACTGTGAGTGACTATGAGTGAATATGAGTGACTATGAGTGACTGTGAATGACTGTAATTGACTGTGTGAGTGACTTTGAGTGACTGTGTGAGTGACTGAGTGATTCTGAGTGACTGTGTGAGAGACTGTGTGAGTGACTCTGAGTGACTGTGTGAGTGGCTGTAATTGACTGGTGAGTGACAATGAGTGACTAATTGACTGTGAGAATGACTGAGTGACTATGAGTGACAGTGTGAGTGACTATGAGTGACTATGAGTGACTGAGTGACTGTGTGAGTGACTGTGAGTGACTTTGAGTGACTGTATGAGTGACTGTAATTGACTGTGTGAGTGACTATGACTGACTATGAGTGACTGTGTGAATGACTGTGTGAGTGAATGAGTGACTGTGTGATTGAATGTGTGAGTGACTCTGAGTGACTCTGATTGTGTGAGTGACTGTGAGTGACTGTGAGTGACTATGATTGACTGTGTGAGTGGCTGCGTGAGTGACTGTGAGTGACTACGAGTGACTGTGTGAGTGACTGTGAGTGACTATGAGTGACTGAGTGACTGTGTGAGTGACTGTGTGAGTGACTGTGTGAGTGACTGTGAGTGACTATGAGTGACTGTGTGAGTGACTGTGTGAGTGACTCTGAGTGACTGTGTGAGTGACTATGAGTGACTGTGAGTGACTGTGTGAGTGACTATGAGTGACTCTGAGTGACTGTTTGAGTGACTATGAGTGACTGTGTGACTGTGTGAGTGACTATGAGTGACTCTGAGTGACTGTGTGAGTGACTGTGAGTGACCATGAGTGACTGAGTGACTGTGTCAGTGACTGTGAGTGACTGTGTGTGGCTGTGTGTGTGACTGTGTGAGTGACTGTGAGTGACTGAGTGACTCTGAGTGCCTATGAGTGACTGTGTGAGTGACTGTGAGTGACTATGAGTGATTGTGAGTGACTGAGTGACTCTGTGTGACTATGAGTGACTGTGTGAGTGACTGTGAGTCACTGCGTGTGACTGTGAGTGAGTGTGTGAGTGACTGTGAGTGACTGTGTGAGTGACTGTGAGTGACTGTGTGAGTGACTCTGAGTGACTTTGTGAGTGACTGTGAGTGACTGTGAGTGACTATGAGTGACTGTGTGACTGTGTGAGTGACTATGAGTGACAATTTGACTGTGTGAATGACTGTGAATGACTATAAGTGACTGTGTAAGTGACTGTGTGAGTGACACTGAGTGACTGTGTGAATGACTGTGAGTGAACATGAGTGACTGAGTGACTGTGTGAGTGACTGTGAGTGACTGTGAGTGACTGTGTGTGTGACTGTGTGAGTGACTGTGAGTGACTGAGTGACTCTGAGTGACGGTGAGTGACTCTGAGTGACTATGAGTGACTGTGTGAGTGAATGTGAGTGACTCTGAGTGACTGTGTGAGTGACTGAGTGACTGTGTGAGTGACTGTGAGTCACTGTGAGTGACTGTGAGTGACTGAGTGACTCTGAGTGACTGTGTGAGTGACTGTGAGTGACTGTGTGAGTGACTCTGAGTGACTTTGTGAGTGACTGTGAGTGACTGTGAGTGACTATGAGTGACTGTGTGACTGTGTGAGTGACTGTGTGACTGTGTGAGTGACTGAGTTACTGTGTGAGTGACTGTGAGTGACTATGAGTGACTCTGAGTGACTATGAGTGACTGTATGTGTGACTGTAATTGACTGTGAGTGACTATGAGTGACTCTGAGTGACTTTGTGAGTGACTGTGAGTGACTGTGAGTGACTATGAGTGACTGTGTGACTGTGTGAGTGACTGTGTGACTGTGTGAGTGACTAGGAGTGACTGTGTGAGTGACTGTGAGTGAATGTGCGTGACTCTGAGTGACTATGAGTGACTGTATGTGTGACTGTAATTGACTGTGAGTGACTATGAGTGACTATGAGTGACTGTGTGAGTGACTGTGAGTAACTGTGAGTGACTATGAGTGACTGTGTGAGTGACTGTTTGAGTGACTCTGAGTGACTGTGTGAGTGACTGTGAGTGACCATGAGTGACTGAGTGACTGTGTGAGTGACTGTGAGTGACTGTGAGTGACTGTGTGTGTGACTGTGTGAGTGACTGTGAGTGACTGAGTGACTCTGAGTGACGGTGAATGACTCTGAGTGACTATGAGTGACTGTGTGAGTGACTGTGAATGACTCTGAGTGACTGTGTGAGTGACTGAGTGACTGTGTGAGTGACTGTGAGTGACTATGAGTGATTGTGAGTGACTGTGTGAGTGACCGTGAGTGACTGTGTGAGTGACTGTGAGTGACTGTGTGAGTGACTTTGTGAGTGACTGTGAGTGACTGTGAGTGACTATGAGTGACTGTGTGACTGTGTGAGTGACTGTGTGACTGTGTGAGTGACTGAGTGACTGTGTGAGTGACTGTGAGTGACTATGAGTGACTGTGTGACTGTGTGAGTGACTGTGTGAGTGACTCTGAGTGACTGTGTGAGTGACTGTGAGTGACCATGAGTGACTGAGTGACTGTGTCAGTGACTGTGAGTGACTGTGAGTGACTGTGTGTGTGACTCTGTGAGTGACTGTGAGTGACTGAGTGACTCTGAGTGACGGTGAATGACTCTGAGTGACTATGAGTGACTGTGTGAGTGACTGTGAGTGACTCTGAGTGACTGTGTGAGTGACTGAGTGACTGTGTGAGGGACTGTGAGTGACTATGAGTGATTGTGAGTGACTGAGTGACTCTGAGTGACTATGAGTGACTGTGTGAGTGACTGTGAGAGACTATGAGTGACTGTTAGTGACTGTATGAGTGACTGTGAGTGACTGTGTGAGTGACTGTGAGTGACTGTGTGAGTGACTTTGTGAGTGACTGTGAGTGACTGTGAGTGACTATGAGTGACTTTGAGTGACTCTGAGTGACTATGAGTCACTGTGTTTGTGACTGTGAGTGACTATGAGTGACTGTGAGTGACTGTGTGAGTGACTGTGTGAGTGACTGTGAGTGACCATGAGTGACTGAGTGACTGTGTGAGTGACTGTGAATGACTGTGAGTGACTGTGTGTGTGACTGTGTGAGTGACTGTGAGTGACTGAGTGACTCTGAGTGACGGTGGATGACTCTGAGTGACTATGAGTGACTGTGTGAGTGACTGTGAGTGACTCTGAGTGACTGTGTGAGTGACTGAGTGACTGTGTGAGTGACTGTGAGTGACTATGAGTGATTGTAAGTGACTGTGTGAGTGACTGCGAGTGACTGTGTGAGTGACTGTGAGTGAATGTGTGAGTGACTTTGTGAGTGACTGTGAGTGACTGTGAGTGACTATGAGTGACTGTGTGACTGTGTGAGTGACTGTGTGACTGTGTGAGTGACTGAGTGAATGTGTGAGTGACTGTGAGTGACTATGAGTGACTGAGTGACTGTGTCAGTGACTGTGAGTGACTGTGAGTGACTGTGTGTGTGACTGTGTGAGTGACTGTGAGTGACTGAGTGACTCTGAGTGACGGTGAATGACTAAGAGTGACTATGAGTGACTCTCTGAGTGACTGTGAGTGACTCTGAGTGACTGTGTGAGTGACTGAGTGACTGTGTGAGTGACTGTGAGTGACTATGAGTGATTGTCAGTGACTCTGAGTGACTCTGAGTGACTATGAGTGACTGTGTGAGTGACTGTGAGTGACTGTGTGAGTGACTGTGAGTGACTGTGTGAGTGACTGTGAGTGACTGTGTGAGTGACTTTGTGGGTGACTGTGAGTGACTGTGAGTGACTATGAGTGACTGTGTGACTGTGTGAGTGACTATGTGACTGTGTGAGTGACTGAGTGACTGTGTGAGTGACTGTGAGTGACTATGAGTGACTGTGTCACTGTGTGAGTGACTATGAGTGACTGTGTGAGTGACTGTGAGTGAATGTGAGTGACTATGAGTGACTGTGTGAGTGACTATGAGTGACTGTGTGACTGTGTGAGTGACTGTGTGAGTGACTCTGAGTGATTGTGTGAGTGACTGTGAGTGACCATGAGTGACTGAGTGACTGTGTCAGTGACTGTGAGTGACTGTGTGAGTGACTGTGTGACTGTGTGAGTGAATGTGAGTGACTGTGTGTGACTGTGTGAGTGACTGTGTAACTGTGTGAGTGACTGAGTGACTGAGTGACTCTGAGTCACGGTGAGTGACTCTGAGTGACTATGAGTGACTGTGTGAGTGACTTTGAGTGACTCTGAGTGACTGTGTGAGTGAGTGACTGTGTGAGTGACTGTGAGTGACTATGAGTGATTGTGAGTGACTGAGTGACTCTGAGTGACTATGAGTGACTGTGTGAGTGACTGTGAGTCACTGCGAGTGACTGTGAGTGTCTGTGTGAGTGACTGTGAGTGACTGTGTGAGTGACTGTGAGTGACTGTGTGAGTGACTCTGAGTGACTTTGTGAGTGACTGTGAGTGACTGTGAGTGACTATGAGTGACTGTGTGACTGTGTGAGTGACTGTGTGACTGTGTGCGTGACTGAGTGACTGTGTGAGTGACTGTGAGTGACTATGAGTGACTGTGTGACTGTGTGAGTGACTATGAGTGACTGTGTGAGTGACTGTGTGAGTGACTGTGAGTGAATGTGCGTGACTCAGATTGACTATGAGTGACTGTATGTGTGACTGTAATTGACTGTGAGTGACTATGAGTGACTATGAGTGACTGTGTGAGTGACTGTGTGAGTGACTATGAGTGACTGTGTGAGTGACTGTGTGAGTGACTGTATGAGTGACTGTGAGTAACTGTGAGTGACTATGAGTGACTGTGTGAGTGACTGTTTGAGTGACTCTGAGTGACTGTGTGAGTGACTGTGAGTGACCATGAGTGACTGAGTGACTGTGTGAGTGACTGTGAGTGACTGTGAGTGACTGTGTGTGTGACTGTGTGAGTGACTGTGAGTGACTGTGTGACTCTGAGTGACGGTGAATGACTCTGAGTGACTATGAGTGACTGTGTGAGTGACTGTGAGTGACTCTGAGTGACTGTGTGAGTGACTGAGTGACTGTGTTAGTGACTGTGAGTGACCATGAGTGACTGAGTGACTGTGTCAGTGACTGTGAGTGACTGTGATTGACTGTGTGTGTGACTGTGTGAGTCACTGTGAGTGACTGAGTGACTCTGAGTGACGGTGAATGACTATGAGTGACTCTGAGTGACTGTGTGAGTGACTGAGTGACTGTGTGAGTGACTGTGAGTGACTATGAGTGATTGTGAGTGACTGAGTGACTCTGAGTGACTATGAGTGACTGTGTGAATGACTGTGAGTGACTATGAGTGACTGTGAGTGACTGTTTGAGTGACTGTGAGTGACTGTGTGAGTGACTGTGAGTGACTGTGTGAGTGACTTTGTGAGTGACTGTGAGTGACTGTGAGTGACTATGAGTGACTGTGTGACTGTGTGAGTGACTGAGTGACTGTGTGAGTGACTGTGAGTGACTATGAGTGACTGTGTGACTGTGTGAGTGACTATGAGTGACTGTGTGAGTGACTGTGAGTGAATGTGAGTGACTCTGAGTGACTGTGTGAGTGACTGTGTGAGTGACTGTGAGTGAATGTGCGTGACTCAGATTGACTATGAGTGACTGTATGTGTGACTGTAATTGACTGTGAGTGACTATGAGTGACTATGAGTGACTGTGTGAGTGACTGTGTGAGTGACTATAAGTGACTGTGTGAGTGACTGTGTGAGTGACTGTGTGAGTGACTGTGAGTAACTGTGAGTGACTATGAGTGACTGTGTGAGCGACTGTTTGAGTGACTCTGAGTGACTGTGTGAGTGACTGTGAGTGACCATGAGTGACTGAGTGACTGTGTGAGTGACTGTGAGTGACCGTGAGTGACTGTGTGTGTGACTGTCTGAGTGACTGGGAGTGATTGAGTGACTCTGAGTGACGGTGAATGACTCTGAGTGACTATGAGTGACTGTGTGAGTGACTGTGAGTGACTCTGAGTGACTGTGTGAGTGACTGAGTGACTGTGTGAGTGACTGTGAGTGACTATGAGTGATTGTGAGTGACTGTGTGAGTGACTGTGAGTGACTGTGTGAGTGACTGTGAGTGACTGTGTGAGTGACTTTGTGAGTGACTGTGAGTGACTGTGAGTGACTATGAGTGACTGTGTGACTGTGTGAGTGACTGTGTGACTGTGTGAGTGACTGAGTGACTGTGTGAGTGACTGTGAGTGAATATGAGTGACTGTGTGACTGTGTGAGTGACTGTGTGAGTGACTCTGAGTGACTGCGTGAGTGACTGTGAGTGACAATGAGTGACTGAGTGACTGTGTCAGTGACTGTGAGTGACTGTGAGTGACTGTGTGTGTGACTGTGTGAGTGACTGTGAGTGACTGAGTGACTCTGAGTGACGGTGAATGACTCTGAGTGACTATGAGTGACTGAGTGAGTGACTGTGAGTGACTCTGAGTGACTGTGTGAGTGACTGAGTGACTGTGTGAGTGACTGTGAGTGACTATGAGTGATTGTGAGTGACTGAGTGACTCTGAGTGACTATGAGTGACTGTGTGAGTGACTGTGAGTGACTATGAGTGACTGTGAGTGACTATGTGAGTGACCGTGAGTGACTGTGTGAGTGACAATGAGTGACTGTGTGAGTGACTTTGTGAATGACTGTGAGTGACTGAGTGACTCTGAGTGACTGTGAGTGACTATGAGTGACAGTGAGTGACTGTGTGAGTGACTGTGTGAGTGACTGTGAGTGACCATGAGTGATTGAGTGACTGTGTGAGTGACTGTGAGTGACTGTGAGTGACTGTGTGTGTGACTGTGTGAGTGACTGTGAGTGACTGAGTGACTCTGAGTGACGGTGAATGACTCTGAGTGACTGTGAGTGACTGTGTGAGTGACTTTGTGAGTGACTGTGAGTGACTGTGAGTGACTATGAGTGACTGTGTGACTGTGTGAGTGACTGAGTGACTGTGTGAGTGACTGAGTGACTGTGAGTGACTATGAGTGACTGTGAGTGACTGTGAGTGACTATGAGTGACTGTGTGACTGTGTGAGTGACTGTGTGACTGTGTGAGTGACTGAGTGACTGTGTGAGTGACTGTGAGTGACTATGAGTGACTGTGTGACTGTGTGAGTGACTGTGTGAGTGACTCTGAGTGACTGTGTGAGTGACTGTGAATGACCATGAGTGACTGAGTGACTGTGTCAGTGACTGTGAGTGACTGTGAGTGACTGTGTGTGTGACTGTGTGAGTGACTGTGAGTGACTGAGTGACTCTGAGTGACGGTGAATGACTCTGAGTGACTATGAGTGACTCTCTGAGTGACTGTGAGTGACTCTGAGTGACTGTGTGAGTGACTGAGTGACTGTGTGAGTGACTGTGAGTGACTATGAGTGATTGTTAGTGACTCTGAGTGACTATGAGTGACTGTGTGAGTGACTGTGAGTGACTATGAGTGACTGTGAGTGACTGTGTGAGTGACTGTGAGTGACTGTGTGAGTGACTGTGAGTGACTGTGTGAGTGACTTTGTGAGTGACTTGAGTGACTGTGAGTGACTATGAGTGACTGTGTGATTGTGTGAGTGACTGTGTGACTGTGTGAGTGACTGTGAGTGAATGTGAGTGACTCTGAGTGACTGTGTGAGTGACTATGAGTGACTGTTTGACTGTGTGAGTGACTGTGTGAGTGACTCTGAGTGACTGTGTGAGTGACTGTGAGTGACCATGAGTGACTGAGGGACTGTGTCAGTGACTGTGAGTGACTGTGTGTGTGACTGTGTGAGTGACTGAGAGTGACTGAGTGACTCTGAGTGACGGTGAGTGACTCTGAGTGACTATGAGTGACTGTGTGAGTGACTGTGAGTGACTCTGAGTGAGTGTGTGAGTGACTGAGTGACTGTGTGAGTGACTGTGAATGACTATGAGTGATTGTGAGTGACTGAGTGACTCTGAGTGACTATGAGTGACTGTGTGAGTGACTGTGAGTCACTGTGAGTGACTGTGATTGACTGTGTGAGTGACTGTGAGTGACTGTGTGAGTGACTCTGAGTGACTTTGTGAGTGACTGTAAGTGACTGTGAGTGACTATGAGTGAATGTTTGACTGTGTGAGTGACTGTGTGACTGTGTGAGTGACTGAGTGACTGTGTTAGTGACTGTGAGTGACTATGAGTGACTGTGTGACTGTGTGAGTGACTGAGTGACTGTGTGAGTGACTGTGAGTGAATATGAGTGACTGTGTGACTGTGTGAGTGACTGTGTGAGTGACTCTGAGTGACTGTGTGAGTGACTGTGAGTGACAATGAGTGACTGAGTGACTGTGTCAGTGACTGTGAGTGACTGTGAGTGACTGTGTGTGTGACTGTGTGAGTGACTGTGAGTGACTGAGTGACTCTGAGTGACGGTGAATGACTCTGAGTGACTATGAGTGACTGAGTGAGTGACTGTGAGTGACTCTGAGTGACTGTGTGAGTGACTGAGTGACTGTGTGAGTGACTGTGAGTGACTATGAGTGATTGTGAGTGACTGAGTGACTCTGAGTGACTATGAGTGACTGTGTGAGTGACTGTGAGTGACTATGAGTGACTGTGAGTGACTGTGTGAGTGACCGTGAGTGACTGTGTGAGTGACTGTGAGTGACTGTGTGAGTGACTTTGTGAATGACTGTGAGTGACTGAGTGACTCTGAGTGACTGTGAGTGACTATGAGTGACAGTGAGTGACTGTGTGAGTGACTGTGTGAGTGACTGTGAGTGAATATGAGTGACTGTGTGACTCTGTGAGTGACTCTGAGTGACTGTGTGAGTGACTGTGAGTGACAATGAGTGACTGAGTGACTGTGTCAGTGACTGTGAGTGACTGTGAGTGACTGTGTGTGTGACTGTGTGAGTGACTGTGAGTGACTGAGTGACTCTTAGTGACGGTGAATGACTCTGAGTGACTATGAGTGACTCTCTGAGTGACTGTGAGTGACTCTGAGTGACTGTGTGAGTGACTGAGTGACTGTGTGAGTGACTGTGAGTGACTATGAGTGATTGTCAGTGACTCTGAGTGACTATGAGTGACTGTGTGAGTGACTGTGAGTGACTATGAGTGACTGTGAGTGACTGTGTGAGTGACTGTGAGTGACTATGTGAGTGACTGTGAGTGACTGTGTGAGTGACTTTGTGAGTGACTTGAGTGACTGTGAGTGACTATGAGTGACTGTGTGATTGTGTGAGTGACTGTGTGACTGTGTGAGTGACTGTGAGTGAATGTGAGTGACTCTGAGTGACTGTGTGAGTGACTATGAGTGACTGTTTGACTGTGTGAGTGACTGTGTGAGTGACTCTGAGTGACTGTGTGAGTGACTGTGAGTGACCATGAGTGACTGAGGGACTGTGTCAGTGACTGTGAGTGACTGTGTGTGTGACTGTGTGAGTGACTGAGAGTGACTGAGTAACTCTGAGTGACGGTGAGTGACTCTGAGTGACTATGAGTGACTGTGTGAGTGACTGTGAGTGACTCTGAGTGAGTGTGTGAGTGACTGAGTGACTGTGTGAGTGACTGTGAATGACTATGAGTGATTGTGAGTGACTGAGTGACTCTGAGTGACTATGAGTGACTGTGTGAGTGACTGTGAGTCACTGTGAGTGACTGTGATTGACTGTGTGAGTGACTGTGAGTGACTGTGTGAGTGACTCTGAGTGACTTTGTGAGTGACTGTGAGTGACTGTGAGTGACTATGAGTGAATGTTTGACTGTGTGAGTGACTGTGTGACTGTGTGAGTGACTGAGTGACTGTGTTAGTGACTGTGAGTGACTATGAGTGACTGTGTGACTGTGTGAGTGACTGAGTGACTGTGTGAGTGACTGTGAGTGAATATGAGTGACTGTGTGACTGTGTGAGTGACTGTGTGAGTGACTCTGAGTGACTGTGTGAGTGACTGTGAGTGACAATGAGTGACTGAGTGACTGTGTCAGTGACTGTGAGTGACTGTGAGTGACTGTGTGTGTGACTGTGTGAGTGACTGTGAGTGACTGAGTGACTCTGAGTGACGGTGAATGACTCTGAGTGACTATGAGTGACTGAGTGAGTGACTGTGAGTGACTCTGAGTGACTGTGTGAGTGACTGAGTGAGTGTGTGAGTGACTGTGAGTGACTATGAGTGATTGTGAGTGACTGAGTGACTCTGAGTGACTATGAGTGGCTGTGTGAGTGACTGTGAGTGACTATGAGTGACTGTGAGTGACTGTGTGAGTGACCGTGAGTGACTGTGTGAGTGACTGTGAGTGACTGTGTGAGTGACTGTGTGAGTGACTGTGAGTGACCTTGAGTGATTGAGTGACTGTGTGAGTGACTGTGAGTGACTGTGAGTGACTGTGTGTGTGACTGTGTGAGTGACTGTGAGTGACTGAGTGACTCTGAGTGACGGTGAATGACTCTGAGTGACTGTGAGTGACTGTGTGAGTGACTTTGTGAGTGACTGTGAGTGACTGTGAGTGACTATGAGTGACTGTGTGACTGTGTGAGTGACTGTGTGACTGTGTGAGTGACTGAGTGACTGTGTGAGTGACTGTGAGTGACTATGAGTGACTGTGAGTGACTATGAGTGACTATGAGTGACTGTGTGACTGTGTGAGTGACTGTGTGACTGTGTGAGTGACTGAGTGACTGTGTGAGTGACTGTGAGTGACTATGAGTGACTGTGTGACTGTGTGAGTGACTGTGTGAGTGACTCTGAGTGACTGTGTGAGTGACTGTGAATGACCATGAGTGACTGAGTGACTGTGTCAGTGACTGTGAGTGACTGTGAGTGACTGTGTGTGTGACTGTGTGAGTGACTGTGAGTGACTGAGTGACTCTGAGTGACGGTGAATGACTCTGAGTGACTATGAGTGACTCTCTGAGTGACTGTGAGTGACTCTGAGTGACTGTGTGAGTGACTGAGTGACTGTGTGCGTGACTGTGAGTGACTATGAGTGATTGTGAGTGACTGAGTGACTCTGAGTGACTATGAGTGACTGTGTGAGTGACTGTGAGTGACTATGAGTGACTGTGAGTGACTGTGTGAGTGACTGTGAGTGACTGTGTGAGTGACTGTGAGTGACTGTGTGAGTGACTTTGTGAGTGACTTGAGTGACTGTGAGTGACTATGAGTGACTGTGTGATTGTGTGAGTGACTGTGTGACTGTGTGAGTGACTGTGAGTGAATGTGAGTGACTCTGAGTGACTGTCTGTGTGACTATGAGTGACTGTTTGACTGTGTGAGTGACTGTGTGAGTGACTCTGAGTGACTGTGTGAGTGACTGTGAGTGACCATGAGTGACTGAGGGACTGTGTCAGTGACTGTGAGTGACTGTGAGTGACTGTGTGTGTGACTGTGTGAGTGACTGAGAGTGACTGAGTGAGTGACTGTGAGTGACTATGAGTGATTGTGAGTGACTGAGTGACTCTGAGTGACTATGAGTGACTGTGTGAGTGACTGTGAGTGACTATGAGTGACTGTGAGTGACTGTGTGAGTGACTGTGAGTGACTGTGTGAGTGACTGTGAGTGACTGTGTGAGTGACTTTGTGAGTGACTGTGAGTGACTGTGAGTGACTATGAGTGACTTTGTGAGTGACTGTGAGTGACTGTGAGTGACTATGAGTGACTTTGTGACTGTGTGAGTGACTGTGTCACTGTGTGAGTGACTGAGTGACTGTGTGAGTGACTGTGAGTGACTGTGTGAGTGACTGTGAGTGACTGTGTGAGTGACTGTGAGTGACTGTGTGAGTGACTTTGTGAGTGACTGTGAGTGACTGTGAGTGACTATGAGTGACTTTGTGACTGTGTGAGTGACTGTGTCACTGTGTGAGTGACTGAGTGACTGTGTGAGTGACTGTGAGTGACTATGAGTGACTGTGTGACTGTGTGAGTGACTATGAGTGACTGTGTGAGTGACTGTGAGTGAATGTGAGTGACTCTGAGTGACTGTGTGAGTGACTGTGTGAGTGACTGTGAGTGAATGTCCGTGACTCAGATTGACTATGAGTGACTGTATGTGTGACTGTAATTGACTGTGAGTGACTATGAGTGACTATGAGTGACTGTGTGAGTGACTGTATGAGTGACTATGAGTGACTGTGTGAGTGACTGTGTGACTGACTGTGTGAGTGACTGTGAGTAACTGTGAGTGAATATGAGTGACTGTGTGAGTGACTGTTTGAGTGACTCTGAGTGACTGTGTGAGTGACTGTGAGTGACCATGAGTGACTGTGAGTGACTGTGTGAGTGACTGTGAGTGACTGTGTGAGTGACTGTGAGTGACTGTGTGAGTGACTTTGTGAGTGACTTGAGTGACTGTGAGTGACTATGAGTGACTGTGTGATTGTGTGAGTGACTGTGTGACTGTGTGAGTGACTGTGAGTGAATGTGAGTGACTCTGAGTGACTGTGTGAGTGACTATGAGTGACTGTTTGACTGTGTGAGTGACTGTGTGAGTGACTCTGAGTGACTGTGTGAGTGACTGTGAGTGACCATGAGTGACTGAGGGACTGTGTCAGTGACTGTGAGTGACTGTGTGTGTGACTGTGTGAGTGACTGAGAGTGACTGAGTGACTCTGAGTGACGGTGAGTGACTCTGAGTGACTATGAGTGACTGTGTGAGTGACTGTGAGTGACTCTGAGTGAGTGTGTGAGTGACTGAGTGACTGTGTGAGTGACTGTGAATGACTATGAGTGATTGTGAGTGACTGAGTGACTCTGAGTGACTATGAGTGACTGTGTGAGTGACTGTGAGTCACTGTGAGTGACTGTGATTGACTGTGTGAGTGACTGTGAGTGACTGTGTGAGTGACTCTGAGTGACTTTGTGAGTGACTGTAAGTGACTGTGAGTGACTATGAGTGAATGTTTGACTGTGTGAGTGACTGTGTGACTGTGTGAGTGACTGAGTGACTGTGTTAGTGACTGTGAGTGACTATGAGTGACTGTGTGACTGTGTGAGTGACTGAGTGACTGTGTGAGTGACTGTGAGTGAATATGAGTGACTGTGTGACTGTGTGAGTGACTGTGTGAGTGACTCTGAGTGACTGTGTGAGTGACTGTGAGTGACAATGAGTGACTGAGTGACTGTGTCAGTGACTGTGATTGACTGTGAGTGACTGTGTGTGTGACTGTGTGAGTGACTGTGAGTGACTGAGTGACTCTGAGTGACGGTGAATGACTCTGAGTGACTATGAGTGACTGAGTGAGTGACTGTGAGTGACTCTGAGTGACTGTGTGAGTGACTGAGTGACTGTGTGAGTGACTGTGAGTGACTATGAGTGATTGTGAGTGACTGAGTGACTCTGAGTGACTATGAGTGACTGTGTGAGTGACTGTGAGTGACTATGAGTGACTGTGAGTGACTGTGTGAGTGACCGTGAGTGACTGTGTGAGTGACTGTGAGTGACTGTGTGAGTGACTTTGTGAATGACTGTGAGTGACTGAGTGACTCTGAGTGACTGTGAGTGACTATGAGTGACAGTGAGTGACTGTGTGAGTGACTGTGTGAGTGACTGTGAGTGAATATGAGTGACTGTGTGACTCTGTGAGTGACTCTGAGTGACTGTGTGAGTGACTGTGAGTGACAATGAGTGACTGAGTGACTGTGTCAGTGACTGTGAGTGACTGTGAGTGACTGTGTGTGTGACTGTGTGAGTGACTGTGAGTGACTGAGTGACTCTTAGTGACGGTGAATGACTCTGAGTGACTATGAGTGACTCTCTGAGTGACTGTGAGTGACTCTGAGTGACTGTGTGAGTGACTGAGTGACTGTGTGAGTGACTGTGAGTGACTATGAGTGATTGTCAGTGACTCTGAGTGACTATGAGTGACTGTGTGAGTGACTGTGAGTGACTATGAGTGACTGTGAGTGACTGTGTGAGTGACTGTGAGTGACTATGTGAGTGACTGTGAGTGACTGTGTGAGTGACTTTGTGAGTGACTTGAGTGACTGTGAGTGACTATGAGTGACTGTGTGATTGTGTGAGTGACTGTGTGACTGTGTGAGTGACTGTGAGTGAATGTGAGTGACTCTGAGTGACTGTGTGAGTGACTATGAGTGACTGTTTGACTGTGTGAGTGACTGTGTGAGTGACTCTGAGTGACTGTGTGAGTGACTGTGAGTGACCATGAGTGACTGAGGGACTGTGTCAGTGACTGTGAGTGACTGTGTGTGTGACTGTGTGAGTGACTGAGAGTGACTGAGTAACTCTGAGTGACGGTGAGTGACTCTGAGTGACTATGAGTGACTGTGTGAGTGACTGTGAGTGACTCTGAGTGAGTGTGTGAGTGACTGAGTGACTGTGTGAGTGACTGTGAATGACTATGAGTGATTGTGAGTGACTGAGTGACTCTGAGTGACTATGAGTGACTGTGTGAGTGACTGTGAGTCACTGTGAGTGACTGTGATTGACTGTGTGAGTGACTGTGAGTGACTGTGTGAGTGACTCTGAGTGACTTTGTGAGTGACTGTGAGTGACTGTGAGTGACTATGAGTGAATGTTTGACTGTGTGAGTGACTGTGTGACTGTGTGAGTGACTGAGTGACTGTGTTAGTGACTGTGAGTGACTATGAGTGACTGTGTGACTGTGTGAGTGACTGAGTGACTGTGTGAGTGACTGTGAGTGAATATGAGTGACTGTGTGACTGTGTGAGTGACTGTGTGAGTGACTCTGAGTGACTGTGTGAGTGACTGTGAGTGACAATGAGTGACTGAGTGACTGTGTCAGTGACTGTGAGTGACTGTGAGTGACTGTGTGTGTGACTGTGTGAGTGACTGTGAGTGACTGAGTGACTCTGAGTGACGGTGAATGACTCTGAGTGACTATGAGTGACTGAGTGAGTGACTGTGAGTGACTCTGAGTGACTGTGTGAGTGACTGAGTGAGTGTGTGAGTGACTGTGAGTGACTATGAGTGATTGTGAGTGACTGAGTGACTCTGAGTGACTATGAGTGGCTGTGTGAGTGACTGTGAGTGACTATGAGTGACTGTGAGTGACTGTGTGAGTGACCGTGAGTGACTGTGTGAGTGACTGTGAGTGACTGTGTGAGTGACTGTGTGAGTGACTGTGAGTGACCTTGAGTGATTGAGTGACTGTGTGAGTGACTGTGAGTGACTGTGAGTGACTGTGTGTGTGACTGTGTGAGTGACTGTGAGTGACTGAGTGACTCTGAGTGACGGTGAATGACTCTGAGTGACTGTGAGTGACTGTGTGAGTGACTTTGTGAGTGACTGTGAGTGACTGTGAGTGACTATGAGTGACTGTGTGACTGTGTGAGTGACTGTGTGACTGTGTGAGTGACTGAGTGACTGTGTGAGTGACTGTGAGTGACTATGAGTGACTGTGAGTGACTATGAGTGACTATGAGTGACTGTGTGACTGTGTGAGTGACTGTGTGACTGTGTGAGTGACTGAGTGACTGTGTGAGTGACTGTGAGTGACTATGAGTGACTGTGTGACTGTGTGAGTGACTGTGTGAGTGACTCTGAGTGACTGTGTGAGTGACTGTGAATGACCATGAGTGACTGAGTGACTGTGTCAGTGACTGTGAGTGACTGTGAGTGACTGTGTGTGTGACTGTGTGAGTGACTGTGAGTGACTGAGTGACTCTGAGTGACGGTGAATGACTCTGAGTGACTATGAGTGACTCTCTGAGTGACTGTGAGTGACTCTGAGTGACTGTGTGAGTGACTGAGTGACTGTGTGCGTGACTGTGAGTGACTATGAGTGATTGTGAGTGACTGAGTGACTCTGAGTGACTATGAGTGACTGTGTGAGTGACTGTGAGTGACTATGAGTGACTGTGAGTGACTGTGTGAGTGACTGTGAGTGACTGTGTGAGTGACTGTGAGTGACTGTGTGAGTGACTTTGTGAGTGACTTGAGTGACTGTGAGTGACTATGAGTGACTGTGTGATTGTGTGAGTGACTGTGTGACTGTGTGAGTGACTGTGAGTGAATGTGAGTGACTCTGAGTGACTGTCTGTGTGACTATGAGTGACTGTTTGACTGTGTGAGTGACTGTGTGAGTGACTCTGAGTGACTGTGTGAGTGACTGTGAGTGACCATGAGTGACTGAGGGACTGTGTCAGTGACTGTGAGTGACTGTGAGTGACTGTGTGTGTGACTGTGTGAGTGACTGAGAGTGACTGAGTGAGTGACTGTGAGTGACTATGAGTGATTGTGAGTGACTGAGTGACTCTGAGTGACTATGAGTGACTGTGTGAGTGACTGTGAGTGACTATGAGTGACTGTGAGTGACTGTGTGAGTGACTGTGAGTGACTGTGTGAGTGACTGTGAGTGACTGTGTGAGTGACTTTGTGAGTGACTGTGAGTGACTGTGAGTGACTATGAGTGACTTTGTGAGTGACTGTGAGTGACTGTGAGTGACTATGAGTGACTTTGTGACTGTGTGAGTGACTGTGTCACTGTGTGAGTGACTGAGTGACTGTGTGAGTGACTGTGAGTGACTGTGTGAGTGACTGTGAGTGACTGTGTGAGTGACTGTGAGTGACTGTGTGAGTGACTTTGTGAGTGACTGTGAGTGACTGTGAGTGACTATGAGTGACTTTGTGACTGTGTGAGTGACTGTGTCACTGTGTGAGTGACTGAGTGACTGTGTGAGTGACTGTGAGTGACTATGAGTGACTGTGTGACTGTGTGAGTGACTATGAGTGACTGTGTGAGTGACTGTGAGTGAATGTGAGTGACTCTGAGTGACTGTGTGAGTGACTGTGTGAGTGACTGTGAGTGAATGTCCGTGACTCAGATTGACTATGAGTGACTGTATGTGTGACTGTAATTGACTGTGAGTGACTATGAGTGACTATGAGTGACTGTGTGAGTGACTGTATGAGTGACTATGAGTGACTGTGTGAGTGACTGTGTGACTGACTGTGTGAGTGACTGTGAGTAACTGTGAGTGAATATGAGTGACTGTGTGAGTGACTGTTTGAGTGACTCTGAGTGACTGTGTGAGTGACTGTGAGTGACCATGAGTGACTGATTGACTGTGTGAGTGACTGTGAGTGACCGTGAGTGACTGTGTGTGTGACTGTCTGAGTGACTGTGAGTGATTGAGTGACTCTGAGTGACGGTGAATGACTCTGAGTGACTATGAGTGACTGAGTGAGTGACTGTGAGTGACTCTGACTGACTGTGTGAGTGACTGAGTGACTGTGTGAGTGACTGTGAGTGACTATGAGTGATTGTGAGTGACTGAGTGACTCTGAGTGACTATGAGTGACTGTGTGAGTGACTGTGAGTGACTATGAGTGACTGTGAGTGACTGTGTGAGTGACCGTGAGTGACTGTGTGAGTGACTGTGAGTGACTGTGTGAGTGACTTTGTGAGTGACTGTGAGTGACTGTGAGTGACTATGAGTGACTGTGTGACTGTGTGAGTGACTGAGTGACTGTGTGAGTGACTGTGAGTGACTATGAGTGATTGTGAGTGACTGAGTGACTCTGAGTGACTATGAGTGACTGTGTGAGTGACTGTGAGTGACTATGAGTGACTGTGAGTGACTGTGTGAGTGACCGTGAGTGACTGTGTGAGTGACTGTGAATGACTGTGTGAGTGACTTTGTGAATGACTGTGAGTGACTGAGTGACTCTGAGTGACTGTGAGTGACTATGAGTGACAGTGAGTGACTGTGTGAGTGACTGTTTGAGTGACTGTGAGTGACCATGAGTGATTGAGTGACTGTGTGAGTGACTGTGAGTGACTGTGAGTGACTGTGTGTGTGACTGTGTGAGTGACTGTGAGTGACTGAGTGACTCTGAGTGACGGTGAATGACTCTGAGTGACTGTGAGTGACTGTGTGAGTGACTTTGTGAGTGACTGTGAGTGACTGTGAGTGACTATGAGTGACTGTGTGACTGTGTGAGTGACTGTGTGACTGTGTGAGTGACTGAGTGACTGTGTGAGTGACTGTGAGTGAATATGAGTGACTGTGTGACTGTGTGAGTGACTGTGTGAGTGACTCTGAGTGACTGCGTGAGTGACTGTGAGTGACAATGAGTGACTGAGTGACTGTGTCAGTGACTGTGAGTGACTGTGAGTGACTGTGTGTGTGACTGTGTGAGTGACTGTGAGTGACTGAGTGACTCTGAGTGACGGTGAATGACTCTGAGTGACTATGAGTGACTGAGTGAGTGACTGTGAGTGACTCTGAGTGACTGTGTGAGTGACTGAGTGACTGTGTGAGTGACTGTGAGTGACTATGAGTGATTGTGAGTGACTGAGTGACTGTGAGTGACTATGAGTGACTGTGTGACTGTGAGAGTGACTGTGTGACTGTGTGCGTGACTGAGTCACTGTGTGAGTGACTGTGAGTGACTATGAGTGACTGTGTGACTGTGTGAGTGACTATGAGTGACTGTGTGAGTGACTGTGTGACTGACTGTGAGTGAATGTGCGTGACTCAGATTGACTATGAGTGACTGTATGTGTGACTGTAATTGACTGTGAGTGACTATGAGTGACTATGAGTGACTGTGTGAGTGACTGTGTGAGTGACTATGAGTGACTGTGTGAGTGACTGTGTGAGTGACTGTGTGAGTGACTGTGAGTAACTGTGAGTGACTATGAGTGACTGTGTGAGTGACTGTTTGAGTGACTCTGAGTGACTGTGTGAGTGACTGTGAGTGACC
The DNA here is from genome assembly GCF_048934315.1 of Petromyzon marinus. Classification (NCBI taxonomy): domain Eukaryota; kingdom Metazoa; phylum Chordata; class Hyperoartia; order Petromyzontiformes; family Petromyzontidae; genus Petromyzon; species Petromyzon marinus. Next base: position 252,513 of record NW_027423457.1, read on the forward strand.
ATGAGTGACTGAGTGACTGTGTGAGTGACTGAGAGTGACCGTGAGTGACTGTGTGTGTGACTGTCTGAGTGACTGTGAGTGATTGAGTGACTCTGAGTGACGGTGAATGACTCTGAGTGACTATGAGTGACTGTGTGAGTGACTGTGAGTGACTCTGAGTGACTGTGTGAGTGACTGAGTGACTGTGTGAGTGACTGTGAGTGACTATGAGTGATTGTGAGTGACTGTGTCAGTGACTGTGAGTGACTGTGTGAGTGACTGTGAGTGACTGTGTGAGTGACTTTGTGAGTGACTGTGAGTGACTGTGAGTGACTATGAGTGACTGTGTGACTGTGTGAGTGACTGTGTGACTGTGTGAGTGACTGAGTGACTGTGTGAGTGACTGTGAGTGAATATGAGTGACTGTGTGACTGTGTGAGTGACTGTGTGAGTGACTCTGAGTGACTGCGTGAGTGACTGTGAGTGACAATGAGTGACTGAGTGACTGTGTCAGTGACTGTGAGTGACTGTGAGTGACTGTGTGTGTGACTGTGTGAGTGACTGTGAGTGACTGAGTGACTCTGAGTGACGGTGAATGACTCTGAGTGACTATGAGTGACTGAGTGAGTGACTGTGAGTGACTCTGAGTGACTGTGTGAGTGACTGAGTGACTGTGTGAGTGACTGTGAGTAACTATGAGTGATTGTGAGTGACTGAGTGACTCTGAGTGACTATGAGTGACTGTGTGAGTGACTGTGAGTGACTATGAGTGACTGTGAGTGACTGTGTGAGTGACCGTGAGTGACTGTGTGAGTGACTGTGAGTGACTGTGTGAGTGACTTTGTGAATGACTGTGAGTGACTGAGTGACTCTGAGTGACTGTGAGTGACTATGAGTGACAGTGAGTGACTGTGTGAGTGACTGTGTGAGTGACTGTGAGTGACCATGAGTGATTGAGTGACTGTGTGAGTGACTGTGAGTGACTGTGAGTGACTGTGTGTGTGACTGTGTGAGTGACTGTGAGTGACTGAGTGACTCTGAGTGACGGTGAATGACTCTGAGTGACTGTGAGTGACTGTGTGAGTGACTTTGTGAGTGACTGTGAGTGACTGTGAGTGACTATGAGTGACTGTGTGACTGTGTGAGTGACTGTGTGACTGTGTGAGTGACTGAGTGACTGTGTGAGTGACTGTGAGTGACTATGAGTAACTGTGAGTGACTGTGAGTGACTATGAGTGACTGTGTGACTGTGTGAGTGACTGTGTGACTGTGTGAGTGACTTAGTGACTGTGTGAGTGACTGTGAGTGACTATGAGTGACTGTGTGACTGTGTGAGTGACTGTGTGAGTGACTCTGAGTGACTGTGTGAGTGACTGTGAATGACCATGAGTGACTGAGTGACTGTGTCAGTGACTGTGAGTGACTGTGAGTGACTGTGTGTGTGACTGTGTGAGTGACTGTGAGTGACTGAGTGACTCTGAGTGACGGTGAATGACTCTGAGTGACTATGAGTGACTCTCTGAGTGACTGTGAGTGACTCTGAGTGACTGTGTGAGTGACTGAGTGACTGTGTGAGTGACTGTGAGTGACTATGAGTGATTGTGAGTGACTGAGTGACTCTGAGTGACTATGAGTGACTGTGTGAGTGACTGAGTGACTGTGTTAGTGACTGTGAGTGACCATGAGTGACTGAGTGACTGTGTCAGTGACTGTGAGTGACTGTGATTGACTGTGTGTGTGACTGTGTGAGTCACTGTGAGTGACTGAGTGACTCTGAGTGACGGTGAATGACTATGAGTGACTATGAGTGACTGTGTGAGTGACTCTGAGTGACTCTGAGTGACTGTGTGAGTGACTGAGTGACTGTGTGAGTGACTGTGAGTGACTATGAGTGATTGTGAGTGACTGAGTGACTCTGATTGACTAAGAGTGACTGTGTGAGTGACTGTGAGTAACTATGAGTGACTGTGAGTGACTGTGTGAGTGACTGTGAGTGACTGTGTGAGTGACTGTGAGTGACTGTGTGAGTGACTTTGTGAGTGACTGTGAGTGACTGTGAGTGACTATGAGTGACTGTGTGACTGTGTGAGTGACTGAGTGACTGTGTGAGTGACTGTGAGTGACTATGAGTGACTGTGTGACTGTGTGAGTGACTATGAGTGACTGTGTGAGTGACTGTGAGTGAATGTGAGTGACTCTGAGTGACTGTGTGAGTGACTGTGTGAGTGACTGTGAGTGAATGTGCATGACTCAGATTGACTATGAGTGACTGTATGTGTGACTGTAATTGACTGTGAGTGACTATGAGTGACTATGAGTGACTGTGTGAGTGACTGTGTGAGTGACTATGAGTGACTGTGTGAGTGACTGTGTGAGTGACTGTGTGAGTGACTGTGAGTAACTGTGAGTGACTATGAGTGACTGTGTGAGTGACTGTTTGAGTGACTCTGAGTGACTGTGTGAGTGACTGTGAGTGACCATGAGTGACTGAGTGACTGTGTGAGTGACTGAGAGTGACCGTGAGTGACTGTGTGTGTGACTGTCTGAGTGACTGTGAGTGATTGAGTGACTCTGAGTGACGGTGAATGACTCTGAGTGACTATGAGTGACTGTGTGAGTGACTGTGAGTGACTCTGAGTGACTGTGTGAGTGACTGAGTGACTGTGTGAGTGACTGTGAGTGACTTTGAGTGATTGTGAGTGACTGTGTGAGTGACTGTGAGTGACTGTGTGAGTGACTGTGAGTGACTGTGTGAGTGACTTTGTGAGTGACTGTGAGTGACTGTGAGTGACTATGAGTGACTGTGTGACTGTTTGAGTGACTGTGTGACTGTGTGAGTGACTGAGTGACTGTGTGAGTGACTGTGAGTGAATATGAGTGACTGTGTGACTGTGTGAGTGACTGTGTGAGTGACTGTGAGTGACTGAGTGACTCTGAGTGACGGTGAATGACTCTGAGTGACTATGAGTGACTGAGTGAGTGACTGTGAGTGACTCTGAGTGACTGTGTGAGTGACTGAGTGACTGTGTGAGTGACTGTGAGTGACTATGAGTGATTGTGAGTGACTGAGTGACTCTGAGTGACTATGATTGACTGTGTGAGTGACTGTGAGTGACTATGAGTGACTGTGACTGTGTGAGTGACCGTGAGTGACTGTGTGAGTGACTGTGAGTGACTGTGTGAGTGACTTTGTGAATGACTGTGAGTGACTGAGTGACTCTGAGTGACTGTGAGTGACTATGAGTGACAGTGAGTGACTGTGTGAGTGACTGTGTGAGTGACTGTGAGTGACCATGAGTGATTGAGTGACTGTGTGAGTGACTGTGAGTGACTGTGAGTGACTGTGTGTGTGACTGTGTGAGTGACTGTGAGTGACTGAGTGACTCTGAGTGACGGTGAATGACTCTGAGTGACTGTGAGTGACTGTGTGAGTGACTTTGTGAGTGACTGTGAGTGACTGTGAGTGACTATGAGTGACTGTGTGACTGTGTGAGTGACTGTGTGACTGTGTGAGTGACTGAGTGACTGTGTGAGTGACTGTGAGTGACTATGAGTGACTGTGAGTGACTGTGAGTGACTATGAGTGACTGTGTGACTGTGTGAGTGACTGTGTGACTGTGTGAGTGACTGAGTGACTGTGTGAGTGACTGTGAGTGACTATGAGTGACTGTGTGACTGTGTGAGTGACTGTGTGAGTGACTCTGAGTGACTGTGTGAGTGACTGTGAATGACCATGAGTGACTGAGTGACTGTGTCAGTGACTGTGAGTGACTGTGAGTGACTGTGTGTGTGACTGTGTGAGTGACTGTGAGTGACTGAGTGACTCTGAGTGACGGTGAATGACTCTGAGTGACTATGAGTGACTCTCTGAGTGACTGTGAGTGACTCTGAGTGACTGTGTGAGTGACTGAGTGACTGTGTGAGTGACTGTGAGTGACTATGAGTGATTGTGAGTGACTGAGTGACTCTGAGTGACTATGAGTGACTGTGTGAGTGACTGTGAGTGACTATGAGTGACTGTGAGTCACTGTGTGAGTGACTGTGAGTGACTGTGTGAGTGACTGTGAGTGACTGTGTGAGTGACTTTGTGAGTGACTTGAGTGACTGTGAGTGACTATGAGTGACTGTGTGATTGTGTGAGTGACTGTGTGACTGTGTGAGTGACTGTGAGTGAATGTGAGTGACTCTGAGTGACTGTGTGAGTGACTATGAGTGACTGTTTGACTGTGTGAGTGACTGTGTGAGTGACTCTGAGTGACTGTGTGAGTGACTGTGAGTGACCATGAGTGACTGAGGGACTGTGTCAGTGACTGTGAGTGACTGTGAGTGACGGTGTGTGTGACTGTGTGAGTGACTGAGAGTGACTGAGTGAGTGACTGTGAGTGACTATGAGTGATTGTGATTGACTGAGTGACTCTGAGTGACTATGAGTGACTGTGTGAGTGACTTTGAGTGACTATGAGTGACTGTGAGTGACTGTGTGAGTGACTGTGAGTGACTGTGTGAGTGACTGTGAGTGACTGTGTGAGTGACTTTGTGAGTGACTGTGAGTGACTGTGAGTGACTATGAGTGACTTTGTGACTGTGTGAGTGACTGTGTGACTGTGTGAGTGACTGAGTGACTGTGTGAGTGACTGTGAGTGACTATGAGTGACTGTGTGACTGTGTGAGTGACTATGAGTGACTGTGTGAGTGACTGTGAGTGAATGTGAGTGACTCTGAGTGACTGTGTGAGTGACTGTGTGAGTGACTGTGAGTAAATGTCCGTGACTCAGATTGACTATGAGTGACTGTATGTGTGACTGTAATTGACTGTGAGTGACTATGAGTGACTATGAGTGACTGTGTGAGTGACTGTGTGAGTGACTATGAGTGACTGTGTGAGTGACTGAGTAACTGTGAGTGACTATGAGTGACTGTGTGACTGTGTGAGTGACTGTGTGACTGTGTGCGTGACTGAGTGACTGTGTGAGTGACTGTGAGTGACTATGAGTGACTGTGTGAGTGACTATGAGTGACTGTGTGAGTGACTGTGTGAGTGACTGTGAGTGAATGTGCGTGACTCAGATTGACTATGAGTGACTGTATGTGTGACTGTAATTGACTGTGAGTGACTATGAGTGACTATGAGTGACTGTGTGAGTGACTGTGTGAGTGACTATGAGTGACTGTGTGAGTGACTGTGTGAGTGACTGTATGAGTGACTGTGAGTAACTGTGAGTGACTATGAGTGACTGTGTGAGTGACTGTTTGAGTGACTCTGAGTGACTGTGTGAGTGACTGTGAGTGACCATGAGTGACTGAGTGACTGTGTGAGTGACTGTGAGTGACTGTGAGTGACTGTGTGTGTGACTGTGTGAGTGACTGTGAGGGACTGAGTGACTCTGAGTGACGGTGAATGACTCTGAGTGACTATGAGTGACTGTGTGAGTGACTGTGAGTGACTCTGAGTGACTGTGTGAGTGACTGAGTGACTGTGTTAGTGACTGTGAGTGACCATGAGTGACTGAGTGACTGTGTCAGTGACTGTGAGTGACTGTGATTGACTGTGTGTGTGACTGTGTGAGTCACTGTGAGTGACTGAGTGACTCTGAGTGACGGTGAATGACTATGAGTGACTATGAGTGACTGTGTGAGTGACTCTGAGTGACTGTGTGAGTGACTGAGTGACTGTGTGAGTGACTGTGAGTGACTATGAGTGATTGTGAGTGACTGAGTGACTCTGAGTGACTATGAGTGACTGTGTGAGTGACTGTGAGTCACTATGAGTGACTGTGAGTGACTGTGAGTGACTATGAGTGACTGTGTGACTGTGTGAGTGACTGTGTGACTGTGTGAGTGACTGAGTGACTGTGTGAGTGACTGTGAGTGACTATGAGTGACTGTGAGTGACTGTGAGTGACTATGAGTGACTGTGTGACTGTGTGAGTGACTGTGTGACTGTGTGAGTGACTGAGTGACTGTGTGAGTGACTGTGAGTGACTATGAGTGACTGTGTGACTGTGTGAGTGACTGTGTGAGTGACTCTGAGTGACTGTGTGAGTGACTGTGAATGACCATGAGTGACTGAGTGACTGTGTCAGTGACTGTGAGTGACTGTGAGTGACTGTGTGTGTGACTGTGTGAGTGACTGTGAGTGACTGAGTGACTCTGAGTGACGGTGAATGACTCTGAGTGACTATGAGTGACTCTCTGAGTGACTGTGAGTGACTCTGAGTGACTGTGTGAGTGACTGAGTGACTGTGTGAGTGACTGTGAGTGACTATGAGTGATTGTGAGTGACTGAGTGACTCTGAGTGACTATGAGTGACTGTGTGAGTGACTGTGAGTGACTATGAGTGACTGTGAGTGACTGTGTGAGTGACTGTGAGTGACTGTGTGAGTGACTGTGAGTGACTGTGTGAGTGACTTTGTGAGTGACTTGAGTGACTGTGAGTGACTATGAGTGACTGTGTGATTGTGTGAGTGACTGTGTGACTGTGTGAGTGACTGTGAGTGAATGTGAGTGACTCTGAGTGACTGTGTGAGTGACTATGAGTGACTGTTTGACTGTGTGAGTGACTGTGTGAGTGACTCTGAGTGACTGTGTGAGTGACTGTGAGTGACCATGAGTGACTGAGGGACTGTGTCAGTGACTGTGAGTGACTGTGAGTGACGGTGTGTGTGACTGTGTGAGTGACTGAGAGTGACTGAGTGAGTGACTGTGAGTGACTATGAGTGATTGTGAGTGACTGAGTGACTCTGAGTGACTATGAGTGACTGTGTGAGTGACTTTGAGTGACTATGAGTGACTGTGAGTGACTGTGTGAGTGACTGTGAGTGACTGTGTGAGTGACTGTGAGTGACTGTGTGAGTGACTTTGTGAGTGACTGTGAGTGACTGTGTGACTGTGTGAGTGACTGAGTGACTGTGTGAGTGACTGTGAGTGACTATGAGTGACTGTGTGACTGTGTGAGTGACTATGAGTGACTGTGTGAGTGACTGTGAGTGAATGTGAGTGACTCTGAGTGACTGTGTGAGTGACTGTGTGAGTGACTGTGAGTAAATGTCCGTGACTCAGATTGACTATGAGTGACTGTATGTGTGACTGTAATTGACTGTGAGTGACTATGAGTGACTATGAGTGACTGTGTGAGTGACTGTGTGAGTGACTATGAGTGACTGTGTGAGTGACTGAGTAACTGTGAGTGACTATGAGTGACTGTGTGACTGTGTGAGTGACTGTGTGACTGTGTGCGTGACTGAGTGACTGTGTGAGTGACTGTGAGTGACTATGAGTGACTGTGTGAGTGACTATGAGTGACTGTGTGAGTGACTGTGTGAGTGACTGTGAGTGAATGTTCCTGACTCAGATTGACTATGAGTGACTGTATGTGTGACTGTAATTGACTGTGAGTGACTATGAGTGACTATGAGTGACTGTGTGAGTGACTGTGTGAGTGACTATGAGTGACTGTGTGAGTGACTGTGTGAGTGACTGTATGAGTGACTGTGAGTAACTGTGAGTGACTATGAGTGACTGTGTGAGTGACTGTTTGAGTGACTCTGAGTGACTGTGTGAGTGACTGTGAGTGACCATGAGTGACTGAGTGACTGTGTGAGTGACTGTGAGTGACTGTGAGTGACTGTGTGTGTGACTGTGTGAGTGACTGTGAGGGACTGAGTGACTCTGAGTGACGGTGAATGACTCTGAGTGACTATGAGTGACTGTGTGAGTGACTGTGAGTGACTCTGAGTGACTGTGTGAGTGACTGAGTGACTGTGTTAGTGACTGTGAGTGACCATGAGTGACTGAGTGACTGTGTCAGTGACTGTGAGTGACTGTGATTGACTGTGTGTGTGACTGTGTGAGTCACTGTGAGTGACTGAGTGACTCTGAGTGACGGTGAATGACTATGAGTGACTATGAGTGACTGTGTGAGTGACTCTGAGTGACTGTGTGAGTGACTGAGTGACTGTGTGAGTGACTGTGAGTGACTATGAGTGATTGTGAGTGACTGAGTGACTCTGAGTGACTATGAGTGACTGTGTGAGTGACTGTGAGTCACTATGAGTGACTGTGAGTGACTGTGTGAGTGACTGTGAGTGACTGTGTGAGTGACTGTGAGTGACTGTGTGAGTGACTTTGTGAGTGACTGTGAGTGACTGTGAGTGACTATGAGTGACTGTGTGACTGTGTGAGTGACTGAGTGACTGTGTGAGTGACTGTGAGTGACTATGAGTGACTGTGTGACTGTGTGAGTGACTATGAGTGACTGTGTGAGTGACTGTGAGTGAATGTGAGTGACTCTGAGTGACTGTGTGAGTGACTGTGTGACTGACTGTGAGTGAATGTGCGTGACTCAGATTGACTATGAGTGACTGTATGTGTGACTGTAATTGACTGTGAGTGACTATGAGTGACTATGAGCGACTGTGTGAGTGACTGTGTGAGTGACTATGAGTGACTGTGTGAGTGACTGTGTGAGTGACTGTGTGAGTGACTGTGAGTAACTGTGAGTGACTATGAGTGACTGTGTGAGTGACTGTTTGAGTGACTCTGAGTGACTGTGTGAGTGACTGTGAGTGACCATGAGTGACTGAGTGACTGTGTGAGTGACTGTGAGTGACCGTGAGTGACTGTGTGTGTGACTGTCTGAGTGACTGTGAGTGATTGAGTGACTCTGAGTGACGGTGAATGACTCTGAGTGACTATGAGTGACTGTGTGAGTGACTGTGAGTGACTCTGAGTGACTGTGTGAGTGACTGAGTGACTGTGTGAGTGACTGTGAGTGACTATGAGTGGTTGTGAGTGACTGTGTGAGTGACTGTGAGTGACTGTGTGAGTGACTGTGAGTGACTGTGTGAGTGACTTTGTGAGTGACTGTGAGTGACTGTGAGTGACTATGAGTGACTGTGTGACTGTGTGAGTGACTGTGTGACTGTGTGAGTGACTGAGTGACTGTGTGAGTGACTGTGAGTGAATATGAGTGACTGTGTGACTGTGTGAGTGACTGTGTGAGTGACTCTGAGTGACTGTGTGAGTGACTGTGAGTAACAATGAGTGACTGAGTGACTGTGTCAGTGACTGTGAGTGACTGTGAGTGACTGTGTGTGTGACTGTGTGAGTGACTGTGAGTGACTGAGTGACTCTGAGTGACGGTGAATGACTCTGAGTGACTATGAGTGACTCTCTGAGTGACTGTGAGTGACTCTGAGTGAATGTGTGAGTGACTGAGTGACTGTGTGAGTGACTGTGAGTGACTATGAGTGATTGTGAGTGACTGAGTGACTCTGAGTGACTATGAGTGACTGTGTGAGTGACTGTGAGTGACTATGAGTGACTGTGAGTGACTGTGTGAGTGACCGTGAGTGACTGTGAGTGACTATGAGTGACTGTGTGACTGTGTGAGTGACTGTGTGACTGTGTGCGTGACTGAGTGACTGTGTGAGTGACTGTGAGTGACTATGAGTGACTGTGTGACTGTGTGAGTGACTATGAGTGACTGTGTGAGTGACTGTGTGAGTGACTGTGAGTGAATGTGCGTGACTCAGATTGACTATGAGTGACTGTATGTGTGACTGTAATTGACTGTGAGTGACTATGAGTGACTATGAGTGACTGTGTGAGTGACTGTGTGAGTGACTATGAGTGACTGTGTGAGTGACTGTGTGAGTGACTGTATGAGTGACTGTGAGTAACTGTGAGTGACTATGAGTGACTGTGTGAGTGACTGTTTGAGTGAATCTGAGTTACTGTGTGAGTGACTGTGAGTGACCATGAGTGACTGAGTGACTGTGTGAGTGACTGCGAGTGACTGTGAGTGACTGTGTGTGTGACTGTGTGAGTGACTGTGAGTGACTGAGTGACTCTGAGTGACGGTGAATGACTCTGAGTGACTATGAGTGACTGTGTGAGTGACTGTGAGTGACTCTGAGTGACTGTGTGAGTGACTGAGTGACTGTGTTAGTGACTGTGAGTGACCATGAGTGACTGAGTGACTGTGTCAGTGACTGTGAGTGACTGTGATTGACTGTGTGTGTGACTGTGTGAGTCACTGTGAGTGACTGAGTGACTCTGAGTGACGGTGAATGACTATGAGTGACTATGAGTGACTGTGTGAGTGACTCTGAGTGACTCTGAGTGACTGTGTGAGTGACTGAGTGACTGTGTGAGTGACTGTGAGTGACTATGAGTGATTGTGAGTGACTGAGTGACTCTGAGTGACTATGAGTGACTGTGTGAGTGACTGTGAGTGACTATGAGTCACTGTGAGTGACTGTGTGAGTGACTGTGAGTGACTGTGTGAGTGACTGTGAGTGACTGTGTGAGTGACTTTGTGAGTGACTGTGAGTGACTGTGAGTGACTATGAGTGACTGTGTGACTGTGTGAGTGACTGAGTGACTGTGTGAGTGACTGTGAGTGACTATGAGTGACTGTGTGACTGTGTGAGTGACTATGAGTGACTGTGTGAGTGACTGTGAGTGAATGTGAGTGACTCTGAGTGACTGTGTGAGTGACTGTGTGAGTGACTGTGAGTGAATGTGCGTGACTCAGATTGACTATGAGTGACTGTATGTGTGACTGTAATTGGCTGTGAGTGACTATGAGTGACTATGAGTGACTGTGTGAGTGACTGTGTGAGTGACTATGAGTGACTGTGTGAGTGACTGTGTGAGTGACTGTGTGAGTGACTGTGAGTAACTGTGAGTGACTATGAGTGACTGTGTGAGTGACTGTTTGAGTGACCCTGAGTGACTGTGTGAGTGACTGTGAGTGACCATGAGTGACTGAGTGACTGTGTGAGTGACTGAGAGTGACCATGAGTGACTGTGTGTGTGACTGTCTGAGTGACTGTGAGTGATTGAGTGACTCTGAGTGACGGTGAATGACTCTGAGTGACTATGAGTGACTGTGTGAGTGACTGTGAGTGACTCTGAGTGACTGTGTGAGTGACTGAGTGACTGTGTGAGTGACTGTGAGTGACTATGAGTGATTGTGAGTGACTGTGTGAGTGACTGTGAGTGACTGTGTGAGTGACTGTGAGTGACTGTGTGAGTGACTTTGTGAGTGACTGTGAGTGACTGTGAGTGACTATGAGTGACTGTGTGACTGTGTGAGTGACTGTGTGACTGTGTGAGTGACTGAGTGACTGTGTGAGTGACTGTGAGTGAATATGAGTGACTGTGTGACTGTGTGAGTGACTGTGTGAGTGACTCTGAGTGACTGCATGAGTGACTGTGAGTGACAATGAGTGACTGAGTGACTGTGTCAGTGACTGTGAGTGACTGTGAGTGACTGTGTGTGTGACTGTGTGAGTGACTGTGAGTGACTGAGTGACTCTGAGTGACGGTGAATGACTCTGAGTGACTATGAGTGACTGAGTGAGTGACTGTGAGTGATTCTGAGTGACTGTGTGAGTGACTGAGTGACTGTGTGAGTGACTGTGAGTGACTATGAGTGATTGTGAGTGACTGAGTGACTCTGAGTGACTATGAGTGACTGTGTGAGTGACTGTGAGTGACTATGAGTGACTGTGAGTGACTGTGTGAGTGACCGTGAGTGACTGTGTGAGTGACTGTGAGTGACTGTGTGAGTGACTTTGTGAATGACTGTGAGTGACTGAGTGACTCTGAGTGACTGTGAGTGACTATGAGTGACAGTGAGTGACTGTGTGAGTGACTGTGTGAGTGACTGTGAGTGACCATGAGTGATTGAGTGACTGTGTGAGTGACTGTGAGTGACTGTGAGTGACTGTGTGTGTGACTGTGTGAGTGACTGTGAGTGACTAAGTGACTCTGAGTGACGGTGAATGACTCTGAGTGACTGTGAGTGACTATGTGAGTGACTTTGTGAGTGACTGTGAGTGACTGTGAGTGACTATGAGTGACTGTGTGACTGTGTGAGTGACTGTTTGACTGTGTGAGTGACTGAGTGACTGTGTGAGTGACTGTGAGTGACTATGAGTGACTGTGAGTGACTGTGAGTGACTATGAGTGACTGTGTGACTGTGTGAGTGACTGTGTGACTGTGTGAGTGACTGAGTGACTGTGTGAGTGACTGTGAGTGACTATGAGTGACTGTGTGACTGTGTGAGTGACTGTGTGAGTGACTCTGAGTGACTGTGTGAGTGACTGTGAATGACCATGAGTGACTGAGTGACTGTGTCAGTGACTGTGAGTGACTGTGAGTGACTGTGTGTGTGACTGTGTGAGTGACTGTGAGTGACTGAGTGACTCTGAGTGACGGTGAATGACTCTGAGTGACTATGAGTGACTCTCTGAGTGACTGTGAGTGACTCTGAGTGACTGTGTGAGTGACTGAGTGACTGTGTGAGTGACTGTGAGTGACTATGAGTGATTGTGAGTGACTGAGTGACTCTGAGTGACTATGAGTGACTGTGTGAGTGACTGTGAGTGACTATGAGTGACTGTGAGTGACTGTGTGAGTGACTGTGAGTGACTGTGTGAGTGACTGTGAGTGACTGTGTGAGTGACTTTGTGAGTGACTTGAGTGACTGTGAGTGACTATGAGTGACTGTGTGATTGTGTGAGTGACTATGTGACTGTGTGAGTGACTGTGAGTGAATGTGAGTGACTCTGAGTGACTGTGTGAGTGACTATGAGTGACTGTTTGACTGTGTGAGTGACTGTGTGAGTGACTCTGAGTGACTGTGTGAGTGACTGTGAGTGACCATGAGTGACTGAGGGACTGTGTCAGTGACTGTGAGTGACTGTGAGTGACTGTGTGTGTGACTGTGTGAGTGACTGAGAGTGACTGAGTGAGTGACTGTGAGTGACTATGAGTGATTGTGAGTGACTGAGTGACTCTGAGTGACTATGAGTGACTGTGTGAGTGACTTTGAGTGACTATGAGTGACTGTGAGTGACTGTGTGAGTGAATGTGAGTGACTGTGTGAGTGACTGTGAGTGACTGTGTGAGTGACTTTGTGAGTGACTGTGAGTGACTGTGAGTGACTATGAGTGACTTTGTGACTGTGTGAGTGACTGTGTGACTGTGTGAGTGACTGACTGACTGTGTGAGTGACTGTGAGTGACTATGAGTGACTGTGTGAGTGACTGTGAGTGAATGTGAGTGACTCTGAGTGACTGTGTGAGTGACTGTGTGAGTGACTGTGAGTGAATGTCCGTGACTCAGATTGACTATGAGTGACTGTATGTGTGACTGTAATTGACTGTGAGTGACTATGAGTGACTATGAGTGACTGTGTGAGTGACTGTGTGAGTGACTATGAGTGACTGTGTGAGTGACTGAGTGACTGTGAGTGACTATGAGTGACTGTGTGACTGTGTGAGTGACTGTGTGACTGTGTGCGTGACTGAGTGACTGTGTGAGTGACTGTGTGAGTGACTGTGAGTGAATGTGCGTGACTCAGATTGACTATGAGTGACTGTATGTGTGACTGTAATTGGCTGTGAGTGACTATGAGTGACTATGAGTGACTGTGTGAGTGACTGTGTGAGTGACTATGAGTGACTGTGTGAGTGACTGTGTGAGTGACTGTGTGAGTGACTGTGAGTAACTGTGAGTGACTATGAGTGACTGTGTGAGTGACTGTTTGAGTGACTCTGAGTGACTGTGTGAGTGACTGTGAGTGACCATGAGTGACTGAGTGACTGTGTGAGTGACTGAGAGTGACCATGAGTGACTGTGTGTGTGACTGTCTGAGTGACTGTGAGTGATTGAGTGACTCTGAGTGACGGTGAATGACTCTGAGTGACTATGAGTGACTGTGTGAGTGACTGTGAGTGACTCTGAGTGACTGTGTGAGTGACTGAGTGACTGTGTGAGTGACTGTGAGTGACTATGAGTGATTGTGAGTGACTGTGTGAGTGACTGTGAGTGACTGTGTGAGTGACTGTGAGTGACTGTGTGAGTGACTTTGTGAGTGACTGTGAGTGACTGTGAGTGACTATGAGTGACTGTGTGACTGTGTGAGTGACTGTGTGACTGTGTGAGTGACTGAGTGACTGTGTGAGTGACTGTGAGTGAATATGAGTGACTGTGTGACTGTGTGAGTGACTGTGTGAGTGACTCTGAGTGACTGCATGAGTGACTGTGAGTGACAATGAGTGACTGAGTGACTGTGTCAGTGACTGTGAGTGACTGTGAGTGACTGTGTGTGTGACTGTGTGAGTGACTGTGAGTGACTGAGTGACTCTGAGTGACGGTGAATGACTCTGAGTGACTATGAGTGACTGAGTGAGTGACTGTGAGTGATTCTGAGTGACTGTGTGAGTGACTGAGTGACTGTGTGAGTGACTGTGAGTGACTATGAGTGATTGTGAGTGACTGAGTGACTCTGAGTGACTATGAGTGACTGTGTGAGTGACTGTGAGTGACTATGAGTGACTGTGAGTGACTGTGTGAGTGACCGTGAGTGACTGTGTGAGTGACTGTGAGTGACTGTGTGAGTGACTTTGTGAATGACTGTGAGTGACTGAGTGACTCTGAGTGACTGTGAGTGACTATGAGTGACAGTGAGTGACTGTGTGAGTGACTGTGTGAGTGACTGTGAGTGACCATGAGTGATTGAGTGACTGTGTGAGTGACTGTGAGTGACTGTGAGTGACTGTGTGTGTGACTGTGTGAGTGACTGTGAGTGACTAAGTGACTCTGAGTGACGGTGAATGACTCTGAGTGACTGTGAGTGACTATGTGAGTGACTTTGTGAGTGACTGTGAGTGACTGTGAGTGACTATGAGTGACTGTGTGACTGTGTGAGTGACTGTTTGACTGTGTGAGTGACTGAGTGACTGTGTGAGTGACTGTGAGTGACTATGAGTGACTGTGAGTGACTGTGAGTGACTATGAGTGACTGTGTGACTGTGTGAGTGACTGTGTGACTGTGTGAGTGACTGAGTGACTGTGTGAGTGACTGTGAGTGACTATGAGTGACTGTGTGACTGTGTGAGTGACTGTGTGAGTGACTCTGAGTGACTGTGTGAGTGACTGTGAATGACCATGAGTGACTGAGTGACTGTGTCAGTGACTGTGAGTGACTGTGAGTGACTGTGTGTGTGACTGTGTGAGTGACTGTGAGTGACTGAGTGACTCTGAGTGACGGTGAATGACTCTGAGTGACTATGAGTGACTCTCTGAGTGACTGTGAGTGACTCTGAGTGACTGTGTGAGTGACTGAGTGACTGTGTGAGTGACTGTGAGTGACTATGAGTGATTGTGAGTGACTGAGTGACTCTGAGTGACTATGAGTGACTGTGTGAGTGACTGTGAGTGACTATGAGTGACTGTGAGTGACTGTGTGAGTGACTGTGAGTGACTGTGTGAGTGACTGTGAGTGACTGTGTGAGTGACTTTGTGAGTGACTTGAGTGACTGTGAGTGACTATGAGTGACTGTGTGATTGTGTGAGTGACTATGTGACTGTGTGAGTGACTGTGAGTGAATGTGAGTGACTCTGAGTGACTGTGTGAGTGACTATGAGTGACTGTTTGACTGTGTGAGTGACTGTGTGAGTGACTCTGAGTGACTGTGTGAGTGACTGTGAGTGACCATGAGTGACTGAGGGACTGTGTCAGTGACTGTGAGTGACTGTGAGTGACTGTGTGTGTGACTGTGTGAGTGACTGAGAGTGACTGAGTGAGTGACTGTGAGTGACTATGAGTGATTGTGAGTGACTGAGTGACTCTGAGTGACTATGAGTGACTGTGTGAGTGACTTTGAGTGACTATGAGTGACTGTGAGTGACTGTGTGAGTGAATGTGAGTGACTGTGTGAGTGACTGTGAGTGACTGTGTGAGTGACTTTGTGAGTGACTGTGAGTGACTGTGAGTGACTATGAGTGACTTTGTGACTGTGTGAGTGACTGTGTGACTGTGTGAGTGACTGACTGACTGTGTGAGTGACTGTGAGTGACTATGAGTGACTGTGTGAGTGACTGTGAGTGAATGTGAGTGACTCTGAGTGACTGTGTGAGTGACTGTGTGAGTGACTGTGAGTGAATGTCCGTGACTCAGATTGACTATGAGTGACTGTATGTGTGACTGTAATTGACTGTGAGTGACTATGAGTGACTATGAGTGACTGTGTGAGTGACTGTGTGAGTGACTATGAGTGACTGTGTGAGTGACTGAGTGACTGTGAGTGACTATGAGTGACTGTGTGACTGTGTGAGTGACTGTGTGACTGTGTGCGTGACTGAGTGACTGTGTGAGTGACTGTGAGTGACTATGAGTGACTGTGTGACTGTGTGAGTGACTATGAGTGACTGTGTGAGTGACTGTGTGAGTGACTGTGAGTGAATGTGCGTGACTCAGATTGACTATGCGTGACTGTATGTGTGACTGTAATTGACTGTGAGTGACTATGAGTGACTATGAGTGACTGTGTGAGTGACTGTGTGAGTGACTATGAGTGACTGTGTGAGTGACTGTGTGAGTGACTGTATGAGTGACTGTGAGTAACTGTGAGTGACTATGAGTGACTGTGTGTGTGACTGTGTGAGTGACTGTGAGTGACTGAGTGACTCTGAGTGACGGTGAATGACTCTGAGTGACTATGAGTGACTGTGTGAGTGACTGTGAGTGACTCTGAGTGACTGTGTGAGTGACTGAGTGACTGTGTTAGTGACTGTGAGTGACCATGAGTGACTGAGTGACTGTGTCAGTGACTGTGAGTGACTGTGATTGACTGTGTGTGTGACTGTGTGAGTCACTGTGAGTGACTGAGTGACTCTGAGTGACGGTGAATGACTATGAGTGACTATGAGTGACTGTGTGAGTGACTCTGAGTGACTGTGTGAGTGACTGAGTGACTGTGTGAGTGACTGTGAGTGACTATGAGTGATTGTGAGTGACTGAGTGACTCTGAGTGACTATGAGTGACTGTGTGAGTGACTGTGAGTCACTATGAGTGACTGTGAGTGACTGTGTGAGTGACTGTGAGTGACTGTGTGAGTGACTGTGAGTGACTGTGTGAGTGACTTTGTGAGTGACTGTGAGTGACTGTGAGTGACTATGAGTGACTGTGTGACTGCGTGAGTGACTGAGTGACTGTGTGAGTGACTGTGAGTGACTATGAGTGACTGTGTGACTGTGTGAGTGACTATGAGTGACTGTGTGAGTGACTGTGAGTGAATGTGAGTGACTCAGATTGACTATGAGTGACTGTATGTGTGACTGTAATTGACTGTGAGTGACTATGAGTGACTATGAGTGACTGTGTGAGTGACTGTGTGAGTGACTATGAGTGACTGTGTGAGTGACTGTGTGAGTGACTGTGTGAGTGACTGTGAGTAACTGTGAGTGACTATGAGTGACTGTGTGAGTGACTGTTTGAGTGACTCTGAGTGACTGTGTGAGTGACTGTGAGTGACCATGAGTGACTGAGTGACTGTGTGAGTGACTGTGAGTGACCGTGAGTGACTGTGTGTGTGACTGTCTGAGTGACTGTGAGTGATTGAGTGACTCTGAGTGACGGTGAATGACTCTGAGTGACTATGAGTGACTGTGTGAGTGACTGTGAGTGACTCTGAGTGACTGTGTGAGTGACTGTGAGTGACTATGAGTGATTGTGAGTGACTGTGTGAGTGACTGTGAGTGACTGTGTGAGTGACTGTGAGTGACTGTGTGAGTGACTTTGTGAGTGACTGTGAGTGACTGTGAGTGACTATGAGTGACTGTGTGACTGTGTGAGTGACTGAGTGACTGTGTGAGTGACTGTGAGTGAATATGAGTGACTGTGTGACTGTGTGAGTGACTGTGTGAGTGACTCTGAGTGACTGTGTGAGTGACTGTGAGTGACAATGAGTGACTGAGTGACTGTGTCAGTGACTGTGAGTGACTGTGAGTGACTGTGTGTGTGACTGTGTGAGTGACTGTGAGTGACTGAGTGACTCTGAGTGACGGTGAATGACTCTGAGTGACTGTGAGTGACTGTGTGAGTGACTTTGTGAGTGACTGTGAGTGACTGTGAGTGACTATGAGTGACTGTGTGACTGTGTGAGTGACTGTGTGACTGTGTGAGTGACTGAGTGACTGTGTGAGTGACTGTGAGTGACTATGAGTGACTGTGAGTGACTGTGAGTGACTATGAGTGACTGTGTGACTGTGTGAGTGACTGTGTGACTGTGTGAGTGACTGAGTGACTGTGTGAGTGACTGTGAGTGACTATGAGTGACTGTGTGACTGTGTGAGTGACTGTGTGAGTGACTCTGAGTGACTGTGTGAGTGACTGTGAATGACCATGAGTGACTGAGTGACTGTGTCAGTGACTGTGAGTGACTGTGAGTGACTGTGTGTGTGACTGTGTGAGTGACTGTGAGTGACTGAGTGACTCTGAGTGACGGTGAATGACTCTGAGTGACTATGAGTGACTCTCTGAGTGACTGTGAGTGACTCTGAGTGACTGTGTGAGTGACTGAGTGACTGTGTGAGTGACTGTGAGTGACTATGAGTGATTGTGAGTGACTGAGTGACTCTGAGTGACTATGAGTGACTGTGTGAGTGACTGTGAGTGACTATGAGTGACTGTGAGTGACTGTGTGAGTGACTGTGAGTGACTGTGTGAGTGACTGTGAGTGACTGTGTGAGTGACTTTGTGAGTGACTTGAGTGACTGTGAGTGACTATGAGTGACTGTGTGATTGTGTGAGTGACTGTGTGACTGTGTGAGTGACTGTGAGTGAATGTGAGTGACTCTGAGTGACTGTGTGAGTGACTATGAGTGACTGTTTGACTGTGTGAGTGACTGTGTGAGTGACTCTGAGTGACTGTGTGAGTGACTGTGAGTGACCATGAGTGACTGAGGGACTGTGTCAGTGACTGTGAGTGACTGTGAGTGACGGTGTGTGTGACTGTGTGAGTGACTGAGAGTGACTGAGTGAGTGACTGTGAGTGACTATGAGTGATTGTGAGTGACTGAGTGACTCTGAGTGACTATGAGTGACTGTGTGAGTGACTTTGAGTGACTATGAGTGACTGTGAGTGACTGTGTGAGTGACTGTGAGTGACTGTGTGAGTGACTGTGAGTGACTGTGTGAGTGACTTTGTGAGTGACTGTGAGTGACTGTGAGTGACTATGAGTGACTTTGTGACTGTGTGAGTGACTGTGTGACTGTGTGAGTGACTGAGTGACTGTGTGAGTGACTGTGAGTGACTATGAGTGACTGTGTGACTGTGTGAGTGACTATGAGTGACTGTGTGAGTGACTGTGAGTGAATGTGAGTGACTCTGAGTGACTGTGTGAGTGACTGTGTGAGTGACTGTGAGTAAATGTCCGTGACTCAGATTGACTATGAGTGACTGTATGTGTGACTGTAATTGACTGTGAGTGACTATGAGTGACTATGAGTGACTGTGTGAGTGACTGTGTGAGTGACTATGAGTGACTGTGTGAGTGACTGAGTGACTGTGAGTGACTATGAGTGACTGTGTGACTGTGTGAGTGACTGTGTGACTGTGTGCGTGACTGAGTGACTGTGTGAGTGACTGTGAGTGACTATGAGTGACTGTGTGAGTGACTATGAGTGACTGTGTGAGTGACTGTGTGAGTGACTGTGAGTGAATGTGCGTGACTCAGATTGACTATGAGTGACTGTATGTGTGACTGTAATTGACTGTGAGTGACTATGAGTGACTATGAGTGACTGTGTGAGTGACTGTGTGAGTGACTATGAGTGACTGTGTGAGTGACTGTGTGAGTGACTGTATGAGTGACTGTGAGTAACTGTGAGTGACTATGAGTGACTGTGTGAGTGACTGTTTGAGTGACTCTGAGTGACTGTGTGAGTGACTGTGAGTGACCATGAGTGACTGAGTGACTGTGTGAGTGACTGTGAGTGACTGTGAGTGACTGTGTGTGTGACTGTGTGAGTGACTGTGAGTGACTGAGTGACTCTGAGTGACGGTGAATGACTCTGAGTGACTATGAGTGACTGTGTGAGTGACTGTGAGTGACTCTGAGTGACTGTGTGAGTGACTGAGTGACTGTGTTAGTGACTGTGAGTGACCATGAGTGACTGAGTGACTGTGTCAGTGACTGTGAGTGACTGTGATTGACTGTGTGTGTGACTGTGTGAGTCACTGTGAGTGACTGAGTGACGCTGAGTGACGGTGAATGACTATGAGTGACTATGAGTGACTGTGTGAGTGACTCTGAGTGACTGTGTGAGTGACTGAGTGACTGTGTGAGTGACTGTGAGTGACTATGAGTGATTGTGAGTGACTGAGTGACTCTGAGTGACTATGAGTGACTGTGTGAGTGACTGTGAGTCACTATGAGTGACTGTGAGTGACTGTGTGAGTGACTGTGAGTGACTGTGTGAGTGACTGTGAGTGACTGTGTGAGTGACTTTGTGAGTGACTGTGAGTGACTGTGAGTGACTATGAGTGACTGTGTGACCGTGTGAGTGACTGAGTGACTGTGTGAGTGACTGTGAGTGACTATGAGTGACTGTGTGACTGTGTGAGTGACTATGAGTGACTGTGTGAGTGACTGTGAGTGAATGTGAGTGACTCTGAGTGACTGTGTGAGTGACTGTGTGACTGACTGTGAGTGAATGTGCGTGACTCAGATTGACTATGAGTGACTGTATGTGTGACTGTAATTGACTGTGAGTGACTATGAGTGACTATGAGCGACTGTGTGAGTGACTGTGTGAGTGACTATGAGTGACTGTGTGAGTGACTGTGTGAGTGACTGTGTGAGTGACTGTGAGTAACTGTGAGTGACTATGAGTGACTGTGTGAGTGACTGTTTGAGTGACTCTGAGTGACTGTGTGAGTGACTGTGAGTGACCATGAGTGACTGAGTGACTGTGTGAGTGACTGTGAGTGACCGTGAGTGACTGTGTGTGTGACTGTCTGAGTGACTGTGAGTGATTGAGTGACTCTGAGTGACGGTGAATGACTCTGAGTGACTATGAGTGACTGTGTGAGTGACTGTGAGTGACTCTGAGTGACTGTGTGAGTGACTGAGTGACTGTGTGAGTGACTGTGAGTGACTATGAGTGGTTGTGAGTGACTGTGTGAGTGACTGTGAGTGACTGTGTGAGTGACTGTGAGTGACTGTGTGAGTGACTTTGTGAGTGACTGTGAGTGACTGTGAGTGACTATGAGTGACTGTGTGACTGTGTGAGTGACTGTGTGACTGTGTGAGTGACTGAGTGACTGTGTGAGTGACTGTGAGTGAATATGAGTGACTGTGTGACTGTGTGAGTGACTGTGTGAGTGACTCTGAGTGACTGTGTGAGTGACTGTGAGTGACAATGAGTGACTGAGTGACTGTGTCAGTGACTGTGAGTGACTGTGAGTGACTGTGTGTGTGATTGTGTGAGTGACTGTGAGTGACTGAGTGACTCTGAGTGACGGTGAATGACTCTGAGTGACTATGAGTGACTCTCTGAGTGACTGTGAGTGACTCTGAGTGAATGTGTGAGTGACTGAGTGACTGTGTGAGTGACTGTGAGTGACTATGAGTGATTGTGAGTGACTGAGTGACTCTGAGTGACTATGAGTGACTGTGTGAGTGACTGTGAGTGACTATGAGTGACTGTGAGTGACTGTGTGAGTGACCGTGAGTGACTGTGAGTGACTATGAGTGACTGTGTGACTGTGTGAGTGACTGTGTGACTGTGTGCGTGACTGAGTGACTGTGTGAGTGACTGTGAGTGACTATGAGTGACTGTGTGACTGTGTGAGTGACTATGAGTGACTGTGTGAGTGACTGTGTGAGTGACTGTGAGTGAATGTGCGTGACTCAGATTGACTATGAGTGACTGTATGTGTGACTGTAATTGACTGTGAGTGACTATGAGTGACTATGAGTGACTGTGTGAGTGACTGTGTGAGTGACTATGAGTGACTGTGTGAGTGACTGTGTGAGTGACTGTATGAGTGACTGTGAGTAACTGTGAGTGACTATGAGTGACTGTGTGAGTGACTGTTTGAGTGAATCTGAGTTACTGTGTGAGTGACTGTGAGTGACCATGAGTGACTGAGTGACTGTGTGAGTGACTGCGAGTGACTGTGAGTGACTGTGTGTGTGACTGTGTGAGTGACTGTGAGTGACTGAGTGACTCTGAGTGACGGTGAATGACTCTGAGTGACTATGAGTGACTGTGTGAGTGACTGTGAGTGACTCTGAGTGACTGTGTGAGTGACTGAGTGACTGTGTTAGTGACTGTGAGTGACCATGAGTGACTGAGTGACTGTGTCAGTGACTGTGAGTGACTGTGATTGACTGTGTGTGTGACTGTGTGAGTCACTGTGAGTGACTGAGTGACTCTGAGTGACGGTGAATGACTATGAGTGACTATGAGTGACTGTGTTAGTGACTCTGAGTGACTCTGAGTGACTGTGTGAGTGACTGAGTGACTGTGTGAGTGACTGTGAGTGACTATGAGTGATTGTGAGTGACTGAGTGACTCTGAGTGACTATGAGTGACTGTGTGAGTGACTGTGAGTGACTATGAGTCACTGTGAGTGACTGTGTGAGTGACTGTGAGTGACTGTGTGAGTGACTGTGAGTGACTGTGTGAGTGACTTTGTGAGTGACTGTGAGTGACTGTGAGTGACTATGAGTGACTGTGTGACTGTGTGAGTGACTGAGTGACTGTGTGAGTGACTGTGAGTGACTATGAGTGACTGTGTGACTGTGTGAGTGACTATGAGTGACTGTGTGAGTGACTGTGAGTGATTGTGAGTGACTCTGAGTGACTGTGTGAGTGACTGTGTGAGTGACTGTGAGTGAATGTGCGTGACTCAGATTGACTATGAGTGACTGTATGTGTGACTGTAATTGACTGTGAGTGACTATGAGTGACTATGAGTGACTGTGTGAGTGACTGTGTGAGTGACTATGAGTGACTGTGTGAGTGACTGTGTGAGTGACTGTGTGAGTGACTGTGAGTAACTGTGAGTGACTATGAGTGACTGTGTGAGTGACTGTTTAAGTGACTCTGAGTGACTGTGTGAGTGACTGTGAGTGACCATGAGTGACTGAGTGACTGTGTGAGTGACTGAGAGTGACCATGAGTGACTGTGTGTGTGACTGTCTGAGTGACTGTGAGTGATTGAGTGACTCTGAGTGACGGTGAATGACTCTGAGTGACTATGAGTGACTGTGTGAGTGACTGTGAGTGACTCTGAGTGACTGTGTGAGTGACTGAGTGACTGTGTGAGTGACTGTGAGTGATTATGAGTGATTGTGAGTGACTGTGTGAGTGACTGTGAGTGACTGTGTGAGTGACTGTGAGTGACTGTGTGAGTGACTTTGTGAGTGACTGTGAGTGACTGTGAGTGACTATGAGTGACTGTGTGACTGTGTGAGTGACTGTGTGACTGTGTGAGTGACTGAGTGACTGTGTGAGTGACTGTGAGTGAATATGAGTGACTGTGTGACTGTGTGAGTGACTGTGTGAGTGACTCTGAGTGACTGCGTGAGTGACTGTGAGTGACAATGAGTGACTGAGTGACTGTGTCAGTGACTGTGAGTGACTGTGAGTGACTGTGTGTGTGACTGTGTGAGTGACTGTGAGTGACTGAGTGACTCTGAGTGACGGTGAATGACTCTGAGTGACTATGAGTGACTGAGTGAGTGACTGTGAGTGATTCTGAGTGACTGTGTGAGTGACTGAGTGACTGTGTGAGTGACTGTGAGTGACTATGAGTGATTGTGAGTGACTGAGTGACTCTGAGTGACTATGAGTGACTGTGTGAGTGACTGTGAGTGACTATGAGTGACTGTGAGTGACTGTGTGAGTGACCGTGAGTGACTGTGTGAGTGACTGTGAGTGACTGTGTGAGTGACTTTGTGAATGACTGTGAGTGACTGAGTGACTCTGAGTGACTGTGAGTGACTATGAGTGACAGTGAGTGACTGTGTGAGTGACTGTGTGAGTGACTGTGAGTGACCATGAGTGATTGAGTGACTGTGTGAGTGACTGTGAGTGACTGTGAGTGACTGTGTGTGTGACTGTGTGAGTGACTGTGAGTGACTAAGTGACTCTGAGTGACGGTGAATGACTCTGAGTGACTGTGAGTGACTATGTGAGTGACTTTGTGAGTGACTGTGAGTGACTGTGAGTGACTATGAGTGACTGTGTGACTGTGTGAGTGACTGTTTGACTGTGTGAGTGACTGAGTGACTGTGTGAGTGACTGTGAGTGACTATGAGTGACTGTGAGTGACTGTGAGTGACTATGAGTGACTGTGTGACTGTGTGAGTGACTGTGTGACTGTGTGAGTGACTGAGTGACTGTGTGAGTGACTGTGAGTGACTATGAGTGACTGTGTGACTGTGTGAGTGACTGTGTGAGTGACTCTGAGTGACTGTGTGAGTGACTGTGAATGACCATGAGTGACTGAGTGACTGTGTCAGTGACTGTGAGTGACTGTGAGTGACTGTGTGTGTGACTGTGTGAGTGACTGTGAGTGACTGAGTGACTCTGAGTGACGGTGAATGACTCTGAGTGACTATGAGTGACTCTCTGAGTGACTGTGAGTGACTCTGAGTGACTGTGTGAGTGACTGAGTGACTGTGTGAGTGACTGTGAGTGACTATGAGTGATTGTGAGTGACTGAGTGACTCTGAGTGACTATGAGTGACTGTGTGAGTGACTGTGAGTGACTATGAGTGACTGTGAGTGACTGTGTGAGTGACTGTGAGTGACTGTGTGAGTGACTGTGAGTGACTGTGTGAGTGACTTTGTGAGTGACTTGAGTGACTGTGAGTGACTATGAGTGACTGTGTGATTGTGTGAGTGACTATGTGACTGTGTGAGTGACTGTGAGTGAATGTGAGTGACTCTGAGTGACTGTGTGAGTGACTATGAGTGACTGTTTGACTGTGTGAGTGACTGTGTGAGTGACTCTGAGTGACTGTGTGAGTGACTGTGAGTGACCATGAGTGACTGAGGGACTGTGTCAGTGACTGTGAGTGACTGTGAGTGACTGTGTGTGTGACTGTGTGAGTGACTGAGAGTGACTGAGTGAGTGACTGTGAGTGACTATGAGTGATTGTGAGTGACTGAGTGACTCTGAGTGACTATGAGTGACTGTGTGAGTGACTTTGAGTGACTATGAGTGACTGTGAGTGACTGTGTGAGTGAATGTGAGTGACTGTGTGAGTGACTGTGAGTGACTGTGTGAGTGACTTTGTGAGTGACTGTGAGTGACTGTGAGTGACTATGAGTGACTTTGTGACTGTGTGAGTGACTGTGTGACTGTGTGAGTGACTGACTGACTGTGTGAGTGACTGTGAGTGACTATGAGTGACTGTGTGAGTGACTGTGAGTGAATGTGAGTGACTCTGAGTGACTGTGTGAGTGACTGTGTGAGTGACTGTGAGTGAATGTCCGTGACTCAGATTGACTATGAGTGACTGTATGTGTGACTGTAATTGACTGTGAGTGACTATGAGTGACTATGAGTGACTGTGTGAGTGACTGTGTGAGTGACTATGAGTGACTGTGTGAGTGACTGAGTGACTGTGAGTGACTATGAGTGACTGTGTGACTGTGTGAGTGACTGTGTGACTGTGTGCGTGACTGAGTGACTGTGTGAGTGACTGTGAGTGACTATGAGTGACTGTGTGACTGTGTGAGTGACTATGAGTGACTGTGTGAGTGACTGTGTGAGTGACTGTGAGTGAATGTGCGTGACTCAGATTGACTATGCGTGACTGTATGTGTGACTGTAATTGACTGTGAGTGACTATGAGTGACTATGAGTGACTGTGTGAGTGACTGTGTGAGTGACTATGAGTGACTGTGTGAGTGACTGTGTGAGTGACTGTATGAGTGACTGTGAGTAACTGTGAGTGACTATGAGTGACTGTGTGTGTGACTGTGTGAGTGACTGTGAGTGACTGAGTGACTCTGAGTGACGGTGAATGACTCTGAGTGACTATGAGTGACTGTGTGAGTGACTGTGAGTGACTCTGAGTGACTGTGTGAGTGACTGAGTGACTGTGTTAGTGACTGTGAGTGACCATGAGTGACTGAGTGACTGTGTCAGTGACTGTGAGTGACTGTGATTGACTGTGTGTGTGACTGTGTGAGTCACTGTGAGTGACTGAGTGACTCTGAGTGACGGTGAATGACTATGAGTGACTATGAGTGACTGTGTGAGTGACTCTGAGTGACTGTGTGAGTGACTGAGTGACTGTGTGAGTGACTGTGAGTGACTATGAGTGATTGTGAGTGACTGAGTGACTCTGAGTGACTATGAGTGACTGTGTGAGTGACTGTGAGTCACTATGAGTGACTGTGAGTGACTGTGTGAGTGACTGTGAGTGACTGTGTGAGTGACTGTGAGTGACTGTGTGAGTGACTTTGTGAGTGACTGTGAGTGACTGTGAGTGACTATGAGTGACTGTGTGACTGCGTGAGTGACTGAGTGACTGTGTGAGTGACTGTGAGTGACTATGAGTGACTGTGTGACTGTGTGAGTGACTATGAGTGACTGTGTGAGTGACTGTGAGTGAATGTGAGTGACTCAGATTGACTATGAGTGATTGTATGTGTGACTGTAATTGACTGTGAGTGACTATGAGTGACTATGAGTGACTGTGTGAGTGACTGTGTGAGTGACTATGAGTGACTGTGTGAGTGACTGTGTGAGTGACTGTGTGAGTGACTGTGAGTAACTGTGAGTGACTATGAGTGACTGTGTGAGTGACTGTTTGAGTGACTCTGAGTGACTGTGTGAGTGACTGTGAGTGACCATGAGTGACTGAGTGACTGTGTGAGTGACTGTGAGTGACCGTGAGTGACTGTGTGTGTGACTGTCTGAGTGACTGTGAGTGATTGAGTGACTCTGAGTGACGGTGAATGACTCTGAGTGACTATGAGTGACTGTGTGAGTGACTGTGAGTGACTCTGAGTGACTGTGTGAGTGACTGTGAGTGACTATGAGTGATTGTGAGTGACTGTGTGAGTGACTGTGAGTGACTGTGTGAGTGACTGTGAGTGACTGTGTGAGTGACTTTGTGAGTGACTGTGAGTGACTGTGAGTGACTATGAGTGACTGTGTGACTGTGTGAGTGACTGTGTGACTGTGTGAGTGACTGAGTGACTGTGTGAGTGACTGTGAGTGAATATGAGTGACTGTGTGACTGTGTGAGTGACTGTGTGAGTGACTCTGAGTGACTGTGTGAGTGACTGTGAGTGACAATGAGTGACTGAGTGACTGTGTCAGTGACTGTGAGTGACTGTGAGTGACTGTGTGTGTGACTGTGTGAGTGACTGTGAGTGACTGAGTGACTCTGAGTGACGGTGAATGACTCTGAGTGACTATGAGTGACTCTCTGAGTGACTGTGAGTGACTCTGAGTGACTGTGTGAGTGACTGAGTGACTGTGTGAGTGACTGTGAGTGACTATGAGTGATTGTGAGTGACTGAGTGACTCTGAGTGACTATGAGTGACTGTGTGAGTGACTGTGAGTGACTATGAGTGACTGTGAGTGACTGTGTGAGTGACCGTGAGTGACTGTGAGTGACTATGAGTGACTGTGTGACTGTGTGAGTGACTGTGTGACTGTGTGCCTGACTGAGTGACTGTGTGAGTGACTGTGAGTGACTATGAGTGACTGTGTGACTGTGTGAGTGACTATGAGTGACTGTGTGAGTGACTGTGTGAGTGACTGTGAGTGAATGTGCGTGACTCAGATTGACTATGAGTGACTGTATGTGTGACTGTAATTGACTGTGAGTAACTATGAGTGACTATGAGTGACTGTGTGAGTGACTGTGTGAGTGACTATGAGTGACTGTGTGAGTGACTGTGTGAGTGACTGTATGAGTGACTGTGAGTAACTGTGAGTGACTATGAGTGACTGTGTGAGTGACTGTTTGAGTGAATCTGAGTTACTGTGTGAGTGACTGTGAGTGACCATGAGTGACTGAGTGACTGTGTGAGTGACTGTGAGTGACTGTGAGTGACTGTGTGTGTGACTGTGTGAGTGACTGTGAGTGACTGAGTGACTCTGAGTGACGGTGAATGACTCTGAGTGACTATGAGTGACTGTGTGAGTGACTGTGAGTGACTCTGAGTGACTGTGTGAGTGACTGAGTGACTGTGTTAGTGACTGTGAGTGACCATGAGTGACTGAGTGACTGTGTCAGTGACTGTGAGTGACTGTGATTGACTGTGTGTGTGACTGTGTGAGTCACTGTGAGTGACTGAGTGACTCTGAGTGACGGTGAATGACTATGAGTGACTATGAGTGACTGTGTGAGTGACTCTGAGTGTCTCTGAGTGACTGTGTGAGTGACTGAGTGACTGTGTGATTGACTGTGAGTGACTATGAGTGATTGTGAGTGACTGAGTGACTCTGAGTGACTATGAGTGACTGTGTGAGTGACTGTGAGTGACTATGAGTGACTGTGAGTGACTGTGTGAGTGACTGTGAGTGACTGTGTGAGTGACTGTGAGTGACTGTGTGAGTGACTTTGTGAGTGACTGTGAGTGACTGTGAGTGACTATGAGTGACTGTGTGACTGTGTGAGTGACTGAGTGACTGTGTGAGTGACTGTGAGTGACTATGAGTGACTGTGTGACTGTGTGAGTGACTATGAGTGACTGTGTGAGTGACTGTGAGTGAATGTGAGTGACTCTGAGTGACTGTGTGAGTGACTGTGTGAGTGACTGTGAGTGAATGTGCGTGACTCAGATTGACTATGAGTGACTGTATGTGTGACTGTAATTGACTGTGAGTGACTATGAGTGACTATGAGTGACTGTGTGAGTGACTGTGTGAGTGACTATGAGTGACTGTGTGAGTGACTGTGTGAGTGACTGTGTGAGTGACTGTGAGTAACTGTGAGTGACTATGAGTGACTGTGTGAGTGACTGTTTGAGTGACTCTGAGTGACTGTGTGAGTGACTGTGAGTGACCATGAGTGACTGAGTGACTGTGTGAGTGACTGAGAGTGACCGTGAGTGACTGTGTGTGTGACTGGCTGAGTGACTGTGAGTGATTGAGTGACTCTGAGTGACGGTGAATGACTCTGAGTGACTCTGAGTGACTGTGTGAGTGACTGAGTGACTGTGTGAGTGACTGTGAGTGACTATGAGTGATTGTGAGTGACTGTGTGAGTGACTGTGAGTGACTGTGTGAGTGACTGTGAGTGACTGTGTGAGTGACTTTGTAAGTGACTGTGAGTGACTGTGAGTGACTATGAGTGACTGTGTGACTGTGTGAGTGACTGTGTGACTGTGTGAGTGACTGAGTGACTGTGTGAGTGACTGTGAGTGAATATGAGTGACTGTGTGACTGTGTGAGTGACTGTGTGAGTGACTCTGAGTGACTGCGTGAGTGACTGTGAGTGACAATGAGTGACTGAGTGACTGTGTCAGTGACTGTGAGTGACTGTGAGTGACTGTGTTTGTGACTGTGTGAGTGACTGTGAGTGACTGAGTGACTCTGAGTGACGGTGAATGACTCTGAGTGACTATGAGTGACTGAGTGAGTGACTGTGAGTGACTCTGAGTGACTGTGTGAGTGACTGAGTGACTGTGTGAGTGACTGTGAGTGACTATGAGTGATTGTGAGTGACTGTGTGAGTGACTGTGAGTGACTGTGTGAGTGACTGTGAGTGACTGTGTGAGTGACTTTGTAAGTGACTGTGAGTGACTGTGAGTGACTATGAGTGACTGTGTGACTGTGTGAGTGACTGTGTGACTGTGTGAGTGACTGAGTGACTGTGTGAGTGACTGTGAGTGAATATGAGTGACTGTGTGACTGTGTGAGTGACTGTGTGAGTGACTCTTAGTGACTGTGTGAGTGACTGTGAGTGACAATGAGTGACTGAGTGACTGTGTCAGTGACTGTGAGTGACTGTGAGTGACTGTGTGTGTGACTGTGTGAGTGACTGTGAGTGACTGAGTGACTCTGAGTGACGGTGAATGACTCTGAGTGACTATGAGTGACTGAGTGAGTGACTGTGAGTGACTCTGAGTGACTGTGTGAGTGACTGAGTGACTGTGTGAGTGACTGTGAGTGACTATGAGTGATTGTGAGTGACTGAGTGACTCTGAGTGACTATGAGTGACTGTGTGAGTGACTGTGAGTGACTATGAGTGACTGTGAGTGACTGTGTGAGTGACCGTGAGTGACTGTGTGAGTGACTGTGAGTGACTGTGTGAGTGACTTTGTGAATGACTGTGAGTGACTGAGTGACTCTGAGTGACTGTGAGTGACTATGAGTGACAGTGAGTGACTGTGTGAGTGACTGTGTGAGTGACTGTGAGTGACCATGAGTAATTGAGTGACTGTGTGAGTGACTGTGAGTGACTGTGAGTGACTGTGTGTGTGACTGTGTGAGTGACTGTGAGTGACTGAGTGACTCTGAGTGACGGTGAATGACTCTGAGTGACTGTGAGTTACTGTGTGAGTGACTTTGTGAGTGACTGTGAGTGACTGTGAGTGACTATGAGTGACTGTGTGACTGTGTGAGTGACTGTGTGACTGTGTGACTGACTGAGTGACTGTGTGAGTGACTGTGAGTGACTATGAGTGACTGTGAGTGACTGTGAGTGACTATGAGTGACTGTGTGACTGTGTGAGTGACTGTGTGACTGTGTGAGTGACTGAGTGACTGTGTGAGTGACTGTGAGTGACTATGAGTGACTGTGTGACTGTGTGAGTGACTGTGTGAGTGACTCTGAGTGACTGTGTGAGTGACTGTGAATGACCATGAGTGACTGAGTGACTGTGTCAGTGACTGTGAGTGACTGTGAGTGACTGTGTGTGTGACTCTGTGAGTGACTGTGAGTGACTGAGTGACTCTGAGTGACGGTGAATGACTCTGAGTGACGATGAGTGACTCTCTGAGTGACTGTGAGTGACTCTGAGTGACTGTGTGAGTGACTGAGTGACTGTGTGAGTGACTGTGAGTGACTATGAGTGATTGTGAGTGACTGAGTGACTCTGAGTGACTATGAGTGACTGTGTGAGTGACTGTGAGTGACTATGAGTGACTGTGAGTGACTGTGTGAGTGACTGTGAGTGACTGTGTGAGTGACTGTGAGTGACTGTGTGAGTGACTTTGTGAGTGACTTGAGTGACTGTGAGTGACTATGAGTGACTGTGTGATTGTGTGAGTGACTGTGTGACTGTGTGAGTGACTGTGAGTGAATGTGAGTGACTCTGAGTGACTGTGTGAGTGACTATGAGTGACTGTTTGACTGTGTGAGTGACTGTGTGAGTGACTCTGAGTGACTGTGTGAGTGACTGTGAGTGACCATGAGTGACTGAGGGACTGTGTCAGTGACTGTGAGTGACTGTGAGTGACTGTGTGTGTGACTGTGTGAGTGACTGAGAGTGACTGAGTGAGTGACTGTGAGTGACTATGAGTGATTGTGAGTGACTGAGTGACTCTGAGTGACTATGAGTGACGGTGTGAGTGACTTTGAGTGACTATGAGTGACTGTGAGTGACTGTGTGAGTGACTGTGAGTGACTGTGTGAGTGACTGTGAGTGACTGTGTGAGTGACTTTGTGAGTGACTGTGAGTGACTGTGAGTGACTATGAGTGACTTTGTTACTGTGTGAGTGACTGTGTGACTGTGTGAGTGACTGAGTGACTGTGTGAGTGACTGTGAGTGACTATGAGTGAATGTGTGACTGTGTGAGTGACTATGAGTGACTGTGTGAGTGACTGTGAGTGAATGTGAGTGACTCTCAGTGACTGTGTGAGTGACTGTGTGAGTGACTGTGAGTGAATGTCCGTGACTCAGATTGACTATGAGTGACTGTATGTGTGACTGTAATTGACTGTGAGTGACTATGAGTGACTATGAGTGACTGTGTGAGTGACTGTGTGAGTGACTATGAGTGACTGTGTGAGTGACTGTGTGAGTGACTGTGTGAGTGACTGTGAGTAACTGTGAGTGACTATGAGTGACTGTGTGAGTGACTGTTTGAGTGACTCTGAATGACTGTGTGAGTGACTGTGAGTGACCATGAGTGACTGAGTGACTGTGTGAGTGACTGTGAGTGACCGTGAGTGACTGTTTGTGTGACTGTCTGAGTGACTGTGAGTGATTGAGTGACTGAGTGACGGTGAATGACTCTGAGTGACTATGAGTGACTGTGTGAGTGACTGTGAGTGACTCTGAGTGACTGTGTGAGTGACTGAGTGACTGTGTGAGTGACTGTGAGTGAATATGAGTGACTGTGTGACTGTGTGAGTGACTGTGTGAGTGACTCTGAGTGACTGTGTGAGTGACTGTGAGTGACAATGAGTGACTGAGTGACTGTGTCAGTAACTGTGAGTGACTGTGAGTGACTGTGTGTGTGACTGTGTGAGTGACTGTGAGTGACTGAGTGACTCTGAGTGACGGTGAATGACTCTGAGTGACTATGAGTGACTGAGTGAGTGACTGTGATTGACTCTGAGTGACTGTGTGAGTGACTGAGTGACTGTGTGAGTGACTGTGAGTGACTATGAGTGATTGTGAGTGACTGCGTGACTCTGAGTGACTATGAGTGACTGTGTGAGTGACTGTGAGTGACTATGAGTGACTGTGAGTGACTGTGTGAGTGACCGTGAGTGACTGTGTGAGTGACTGTGAGTGACTGTGTGAGTGACTTTGTGAGTGACTGTGAGTGACTGTGAGTGACTATGAGTGACTGTGTGACTGTGTGAGTGACTGAGTGACTGTGTGAGTGACTGTGAGTGACTATGAGTGATTGTGAGTGACTGAGTGACTCTGAGTGACTATGAGTGACTGTGTGAGTGACTGTGAGTGACTATGAGTGACTGTGAGTGACTGTGTGAGTGACCGTGAGTGACTGTGTGAGTGACTGTGAGTGACTGTGTGAGTGACTTTGTGAATGACTGTGAGTGACTGAGTGACTCTGAGTGACTGTGAGTGACTATGAGTGACAGTGAGTGACTGTGTGAGTGACTGTGTGAGTGACTGTGAGTGACCATGAGTGATTGAGTGACTGTGTGAGTGACTGTGAGTGACTGTGAGTGACTGTGTGTGTGACTGTGTGAGTGACTGTGAGTGACTGAGTGACTCTGAGTGACGGTGAATGACTCTGAGTGACTGTGAGTGACTGTGTGAGTGACTTTGTGAGTGACTGTGAGTGACTGTGAGTGACTATGTGTGACTGTGTGACTGTGTGAGTGACTGTGTGACTGTGTGAGTGACTGAGTGACTGTGTGAGTGACTGTGAGTGACTATGAGTGACTGTGAGTGACTGTGTGACTGTGTGAGTGACTGTGTGACTGTGTGAGTGACTGAGTGACTGTGTGAGTGACTGTGAGTGACTATGAGTGACTGTGTGACTGTGTGAGTGACTGTGTGAGTGACTCTGAGTGACTGTGTGAGTGACTGTGAATGACCATGAGTGACTGAGTGACTGTGTCAGTGACTGTGAGTGACTGTGAGTGACTGTGTGTGTGACTGTGTGAGTGACTGTGAGTAACTGAGTGACTCTGAGTGACGGTGAATGACTCTGAGTGACTATGAGTGACTCTCTGAGTGACTGTGATTGACTCTGAGTGACTGTGTGAGTGACTGAGTGACTGTGTGAGTGACTGTGAGTGACTATGAGTGATTGTGAGTGACTGAGTGACTCTGAGTGACTATGAGTGACTGTGTGAGTGACTGTGAGTGACTATGAGTGACTGTGAGTGACTGTGTGTTAGTGACTGTGAGTGACTGTGTGATTGACTGTGAGTGACTGTGTGAGTGACTTTGTGAGTGACTTGAGTGACTGTGAGTGACTATGAGTGACTGTGTGATTGTGTGAGTGACTGTGTGACTGTGTGAGTGACTGTGAGTGAATGTGAGTGACTCTGAGTGACTGTGTGAGTGACTATGAGTGACTGTTTGACTGTGTGAGTGACTGTGTGAGTGACTCTGAGTGACTGTGTGAGTGACTGTGAGTGACCATGAGTGACTGAGGGACTGTGTCAGTGACTGTGAGTGACTGTGAGTGACTGTGTGTGTGACTGTGTGAGTGACTGAGAGTGACTGAGTGAGTGACTGTGAGTGACTATGAGTGATT
Organism: Petromyzon marinus; assembly: GCF_048934315.1. Classification (NCBI taxonomy): domain Eukaryota; kingdom Metazoa; phylum Chordata; class Hyperoartia; order Petromyzontiformes; family Petromyzontidae; genus Petromyzon; species Petromyzon marinus. The sequence continues at coordinate 286,475 of NW_027423457.1, forward strand.
GTGAGTCACTGAGTGACTCTGAGTGACTATGAGTGACTGTGTGAGTGACATTGAGTGACTATGAGTGACTGTGAGTGACTGTGTGAGTGACTGTGAGTGACTGTGTGAGTGACTGTGAGTGACTGTGTGAGTGACTTTGTGAGTGACTGTGAGTGACTGTGAGTGACTATGAGTGAATTTGTGACTGTGTGAGTGACTGTGTGACTGTGTGAGTGACTGAGTGACTGTGTGAGTGACTGTGAGTGACTATGAGTGACTGTGTGACTGTGTGAGTGACTATGAGTGACTGTGTGAGTGACTGTGAGTGAATGTGAGTGACTCTGAGTGACTGTGTGAGTGACTGTGTGAGTGACTGTGAGTGAATGTCCGTGACTCAGATTGACTATGAGTGACTGTATGTGTGACTGTAATTGACTGTGAGTGACTATGAGTGACTATGAGTGACTGTGTGAGTGACTGTGTGAGTGACTATGAGTGACTGTGTGAGTGACTGTGTGAGTGACTGTGTGAGTGACTGTGAGTAACTGTGAGTGACTATGAGTGACTGTGTGAGTGACTGTTTGAGTGACTCTGAGTGACTGTGTGAGTGACTGTGAGTGACCATGAGTGACTGAGTGACTGTGTGAGTGACTGTGAGTGACCGTGAGTGACTGTTTGTGTGACTGTCTGAGTGACTGTGAGTGATTGAGTGACTCTGAGTGACGGTGAATGACTCTGAGTGACTATGAGTGACTGTGTGAGTGACTGTGAGTGACTCTGAGTGACTGTGTGAGTGACTGAGTGACTGTGTGAGTGACTGTGAGTGAATATGAGTGACTGTGTGACTGTGTGAGTGACTGTGTGAGTGACTCTGAGTGACTGTGTGAGTGACTGTGAGTGACAATGAGTGACTGAGTGACTGTGTCAGTAACTGTGAGTGACTGTGAGTGACTGTGTGTGTGACTGTGTGAGTGACTGTGAGTGACTGAGTGACTCTGAGTGACGGTGAATGACTCTGAGTGACTATGAGTGACTGAGTGAGTGACTGTGAGTGACTCTGTGTGACTGTGTGAGTGACTGAGTGACTGTGTGAGTGACTGTGAGTGACTATGAGTGATTGTGAGTGACTGAGTGACTCTGAGTGACTATGAGTGACTGTGTGAGTGACTGTGAGTGACTATGAGTGACTGTGAGTGACTGTGTGAGTGACCGTGAGTGACTGTGTGAGTGACTGTGAGTGACTGTGTGAGTGACTTTGTGAGTGACTGTGAGTGACTGTGAGTGACTATGAGTGACTGTGTGACTGTGTGAGTGACTGAGTGACTGTGTGAGTGACTGTGAGTGACTATGAGTGATTGTGAGTGACTGAGTGACTCTGAGTGACTATGAGTGACTGTGTGAGTGACTGTGAGTGACTATGAGTGACTGTGAGTGACTGTGTGAGTGACCGTGAGTGACTGTGTGAGTGACTGTGAGTGACTGTGTGAGTGACTTTGTGAATGACTGTGAGTGACTGAGTGACTCTAAGTGACTGTGAGTGACTATGAGTGACAGTGAGTGACTGTGTGAGTGACTGTGTGAGTGACTGTGAGTGACCATGAGTGATTGAGTGACTGTGTGAGTGACTGTGAGTGACTGTGAGTGACTGTGTGTGTGACTGTGTGAGTGACTGTGAGTGACTGAGTGACTCTGAGTGACGGTGAATGACTCTGAGTGACTGTGAGTGACTGTGTGAGTGACTTTGTGAGTGACTGTGTGAGTGACTTTGTGAGTGACTGTGAGTGACTGTGAGTGACTATGAGTGACTGTGTGACTGTGTGAGTGACTGTGTGACTGTGTGAGTGACTGAGTGACTGTGTGAGTGACTGTGAGTGACTGTGAGTGACTGTGAGTGACTATGAGTGACTGTGTGACTGTGTGAGTGACTGTGTGACTGTGTGAGTGACTGAGTGACTGTGTGAGTGACTGTGAGTGAATATGAGTGACTGTGTGACTGTGTGAGTGACTGTGTGAGTGACTCTGAGTGACTGTGTGAGTGACTGTGAATGACCATGAGTGACTGAGTGACTGTGTCAGTGACTGTGAGTGACTGTGAGTGACTCTGAGTGACGGTGAATGACTCTGAGTGACTATGAGTGACTCTCTGAGTGACTGTGAGTGACTCTGAGTGACTGTGTGAGTGACTGAGTGACTGTGTGAGTGACTGTGAGTGACTATGAGTGATTGTGAGTGACTGAGTGACTCTGAGTGACTATGAATGACTGTGTGAGTGACTGTGAGTGACTATGAGTGACTGTGAGTGACTGTGTGAGTGACTGTGAGTGACTGTGTGAGTGACTGTGAGTGACTGTGTGAGTGACTTTGTGAGTGACTTGAGTGACTGTGAGTGACTATGAGTGACTGTGTGATTGTGTGAGTGACTGTGTGACTGTGTGAGTGACTGTGAGTGAATGTGAGTGACTCTGAGTGACTGCGTGAGTGACTATGAGTGACTGTTTGACTGTGTGAGTGACTGTGTGAGTGACTCTGAGTGACTGTGTGAGTGACTGTGAGTGACCATGAGTGACTGAGGGACTGTGTCAGTGACTGTGAGTGACTGTGAGTGACTGTGTGTGTGACTGTGTGAGTGACTGAGAGTGACTGAGTGACTCTGAGTGACGGTGAGTGACTCTGAGTGACTATGAGTGACTGTGTGAGTGACTGTGAGTGACTCTGAGTGAGTGTGTGAGTGACTGAGTGACTGTGTGAGTGACTGTGAATGACTATGAGTGATTGTGAGTGACTGAGTGACTCTGAGTGACTATGAGTGACTGTGTGAGTGACTGTGAGTCACTGTGAGTGACTGTGATTGACTGTGTGAGTGACTGTGAGTGACTGTGTGAGTGACTCTGAGTGACTTTGTGAGTGACTGTGAGTGACTGTGAGTGACTATGAGTGAATGTTTGACTGTGTGAGTGACTGTGTGACTGTGTGAGTGACTGAGTGACTGTGTTAGTGACTGTGAGTGACTATGAGTGACTGTGTGACTGTGTGAGTGACTGAGTGACTGTGTGAGTGACTGTGAGTGACTATGAGTGATTGTGAGTGACTGAGTGACTCTGAGTGACTATGAGTGACTGTGTGAGTGACTGTGAGTGACTATGAGTGACTGTGAGTGACTGTGTGAGTGACTGTGAGTGACTGTGTGAGTGACTGTGAGTGACTGTGTGAGTGACTTTGTGAGTGACTGTGAGTGACTGTGAGTGACTATGAGTGACTGTGTGACTGTGTGAGTGACTGTGTGACTGTGTGAGTGACTGAGTGACTGTGTGAGTGACTGTGAGTGACTATGAGTGACTGTGTGACTGTGTGAGTGACCATGAGTGACTGTGTGAGTGACTGTGAGTGAATGTGAGTGACTCTGAGTGACTGTGTGAGTGACTGTGTGAGTGACTGTGAGTGAATGTCCGTGACTCAGATTGACTATGAGTGACTGTATGTGTGACTGTAATTGACTGTGAGTGACTATGAGTGACTATGAGTGACTGTGTGAGTGACTGTGTGAGTGACTATGAGTGACTGTGTGAGTGACTGTGTGAGTGACTGTGTGAGTGACTGTGAGTAACTGTGAGTGACTATGAGTGACTGTGTGAGTGACTGTTTGAGTGACTCTGAGTGACTGTGTGAGTGACTGTGAGTGACCATGAGTAACTGAGTGACTGTGTGAGTGACTGTGAGTGACCGTGAGTGACTGTGTGTGTGACTGTCTGAGTGACTGTGAGTGATTGAATGACTCTGAGTGACGGTGAATGACTCTGAGTGACTATGAGTGACTGTGTGAGTGACTGTGAGTGACTCTGAGTGACTGTGTGAGTGACTGAGTGACTGTGTGAGTGACTGTGAGTGAATATGAGTGACTGTGTGACTGTGTGAGTGACTCTGAGTGACTGTGTGAGTGACTGTGAGTGACAATGAGTGACTGAGTGACTGTGTCAGTGACTGTGAGTGACTGTGAGTGACTGTGTGTGTGACTGTGTGAGTGACTGTGAGTGACTGAGTGACTCTGAGTGACGGTGAATGACTCTGAGTGACTATGAGTGACTGAGTGAGTGACTGTGAGTGACTCTGAGTGACTGTGTGAGTGACTGAGTGACTGTGTGAGTGACTGTGAGTGACTATGAGTGATTGTGAGTGACTGAGTGACTATGAGTGACTATGAGTGACTGTGTGAGTGACTGTGAGTGACTATGAGTGACTGTGAGTGACTGTGTGAGTGACCGTGAGTGACTGTGTGAGTGACTGTGAGTGACTGTGTGAGTGACTTTGTGAGTGACTGTGAGTGACTGAGTGACTCTGAGTGACTGTGAGTGACTATGAGTGACTGTGAGTGACTGTGTGAGTGACTGTGTGAGTGACTGTGAGTGACCATGAGTGATTGAGTGACTGTGTGAGTGACTCTGAGTGACTGTGAGTGACTGTGTGTGTGACTGTGTGAGTGACTGTGAGTGACTGAATGACTCTGAGTGACGGTGAATGACTCTGAGTGACTGTGAGTGACTGTGTGAGTGACTTTGTGAGTGACTGTGAGTGACTATGAGTGACTGTGTGACTGTGCGAGTGACTGTGTGACTGTGTGAGTGACTGAGTGACTGTGTGAGTGACTGTGAGTGACTATGAGTGACTGTGAGTGACTGTGAGTGACTATGAGTGACTGTGTGACTGTGTGAGTGACTGTGTGACTGTGTGAGTGACTGAGTGATTGTGTGAGTGACTGTGAGTGACTATGAGTGACTGTGTGACTGTGTGAGTGACTGTTTGAGTGACTCTGAGTGACTGTGTGAGTGACTGTGAATGACCATGAGTGACTGAGTGACTGTGTCAGTGACTGTGTGTGTGACTGTGTGAGTGACTGTGAGTGACTGAGTGACTCTGAGTGACGGTGAATGACTCTGAGTTACTATGAGTGACTCTCTGAGTGACTGTGAGTGACTCTGAGTGACTGTGTGAGTGACTGAGTGACTGTGTGAGTGACTGTGAGTGACTATGAGTGATTGTGAGTGACTGAGTGACTCTGAGTGACTATGAGTGACTGTGTGAGTGACTGTGAGTGACTATGAGTGACTGTGAGTGACTGTGTGAGTGACTGTGAGTGACTGTGTGAGTGACTGTGAGTGACTGTGTGAGTGACTTTGTGAGTGACTTGAGTGACTGTGAGTGACTATGAGTGAATGTGTGACTGTGTGAGTGACTGTGTGACTGTGTGAGTGACTGTGAGTGAATGTGAGTGACTCTGAGTGACTGTGTGAGTGACTATGAGTGACTGTTTGACTGTGTGAGTGACTGTGTGAGTGATTCTGAGTGACTGTGTGAGTGACTGTGAGTGACCATGAGTGACTGAGGGACTGTGTCAGTGACTGTGAGTGACTGTGAGTGACTGTGTGTGTGACTGTGTGAGTGACTGAGAGTGACTGAGTGACTCTGAGTGACGGTGAGTGACTCTGAGTGACTATGAGTGACTGTGTGAGTGACTGTGAGTGACTCTGAGTGAGTGTGTGAGTGACTGAGTGACTGTGTGAGTGACTGTGAGTGAATATGAGTGACTGTGTGACTGTGTGAGTGACTCTGAGTGACTGTGTGAGTGACTGTGAGTGACAATGAGTGACTGAGTGACTGTGTCAGTGACTGTGAGTGACTGTGAGTGACTGTGTGTGTGACTGTGTGAGTGACTGTGAGTGACTGAGTGACTCTGAGTGACGGTGAATGACTCTGAGTGACTATGAGTGACTGAGTGAGTGACTGTGAGTGACTCTGAGTGACTGTGTGAGTGACTGAGTGACTGTGTGAGTGACTGTGAGTGACTATGAGTGATTGTGAGTGACTGAGTGACTCTGAGTGACTATGAGTGACTGTGTGAGTGACTGTGAGTGACTATGAGTGACTGTGAGTGACTGTGTGAGTGACCGTGAGTGACTGTGTGAGTGACTGTGAGTGACTGTGTGAGTGACTTTGTGAGTGACTGTGAGTGACTGAGTGACTCTGAGTGACTGTGAGTGACTATGAGTGACTGTGAGTGACTGTGTGAGTGACTGTGTGAGTGACTGTGAGTGACCATGAGTGATTGAGTGACTGTGTGAGTGACTCTGAGTGACTGTGAGTGACTGTGTGTGTGACTGTGTGAGTGACTGTGAGTGACTGAATGACTCTGAGTGACGGTGAATGACTCTGAGTGACTGTGAGTGACTGTGTGAGTGACTTTGTGAGTGACTGTGAGTGACTATGAGTGACTGTGTGACTGTGCGAGTGACTGTGTGACTGTGTGAGTGACTGAGTGACTGTGTGAGTGACTGTGAGTGACTATGAGTGACTGTGAGTGACTGTGAGTGACTATGAGTGACTGTGTGACTGTGTGAGTGACTGTGTGACTGTGTGAGTGACTGAGTGATTGTGTGAGTGACTGTGAGTGACTATGAGTGACTGTGTGACTGTGTGAGTGACTGTTTGAGTGACTCTGAGTGACTGTGTAAGTGACTGTGAATGACCATGAGTGACTGAGTGACTGTGTCAGTGACTGTGTGTGTGACTGTGTGAGTGACTGTGAGTGACTGAGTGACTCTGAGTGACGGTGAATGACTCTGAGTTACTATGAGTGACTCTCTGAGTGACTGTGAGTGACTCTGAGTGACTGTGTGAGTGACTGAGTGACTGTGTGAGTGACTGTGAGTGACTATGAGTGATTGTGAGTGACTGAGTGACTCTGAGTGACTCTGAGTGACTGTGTGAGTGACTATGAGTGACTGTTTGACTGTGTGAGTGACTGTGTGAGTGATTCTGAGTGACTGTGTGAGTGACTGTGAGTGACCATGAGTGACTGAGGGACTGTGTCAGTGACTGTGAGTGACTGTGAGTGACTGTGTGTGTGACTGTGTGAGTGACTGAGAGTGACTGAGTGACTCTGAGTGACGGTGAGTGACTCTGAGTGACTATGAGTGACTGTGTGAGTGACTGTGAGTGACTCTGAGTGAGTGTGTGAGTGACTGAGTGACTGTGTGAGTGACTGTGAGTGACTATGAGTGATTGTGAGTGACTGAGTGACTCTGAGTGACTGTGTGAGTGACTGTGAGTGACCATGAGTAACTGAGTGACTGTGTGAGTGACTGTGAGTGACCGTGAGTGACTGTGTGTGTGACTGTCTGAGTGACTGTGAGTGATTGAATGACTCTGAGTGACGGTGAATGACTCTGAGTGACTATGAGTGACTGTGTGAGTGACTGTGAGTGACTCTGAGTGACTGTGTCAGTGACTGAGTGACTGTGTGAGTGACTGTGAGTGAATATGAGTGACTGTGTGACTGTGTGAGTGACTCTGAGTGACTGTGTGAGTGACTGTGAGTGACAATGAGTGACTGAGTGACTGTGTCAGTGACTGTGAGTGACTGTGAGTGACTGTGTGTGTGACTGTGTGAGTGACTGTGAGTGACTGAGTGACTCTGAGTGACGGTGAATGACTCTGAGTGACTATGAGTGACTCTCTGAGTGACTGTGAGTGACTCTGAGTGACTGTGTGAGTGACTGAGTGACTGTGTGAGTGACTGTGAGTGACTATGAGTGATTGTGAGTGACTGAGTGACTCTGAGTGACTATGAGTGACTGTGTGAGTGACTGTGAGTGACTATGAGTGACTGTGAGTGACTGTGTGAGTGACCGTGAGTGACTGTGTGAGTGACTGTGAGTGACTGTGTGAGTGACTTTGTGAGTGACTGTGAGTGACTGAGTGACTCTGAGTGACTGTGAGTGACTATGAGTGACTGTGAGTGACTGTGTGAGTGACTGTGTGAGTGACTGTGAGTGACCATGAGTGATTGAGTGACTGTGTGAGTGACTCTGAGTGACTGTGAGTGACTGTGTGTGTGACTGTGTGAGTGACTGTGAGTGACTGAGTGACTCTGAGTGACGGTGAATGACTCTGAGTGACTGTGAGTGACTGTGTGAGTGACTTTGTGAGTGACTGTGAGTGACTATGAGTGACTGTGTGACTGTGCGAGTGACTGTGTGACTGTGTGAGTGACTGAGTGACTGTGTGAGTGATTGTGAGTGACTATGAGTGACTGTGAGTGACTGTGAGTGACTATGAGTGACTGTGTGACTGTGTGAGTGACTGTGTGACTGTGTGAGTGACTGAGTGATTGTGTGAGTGACTGTGAGTGACTATGAGTGACTGTGTGACTGTGTGAGTGACTGTTTGAGTGACTCTGAGTGACTGTGTGAGTTACTGTGAATGACCATGAGTGACTGAGTGACTGTGTCAGTGACTGTGTGTGTGACTGTGTGAGTGACTGTGAGTGACTGAGTGACTCTGAGTGACGGTGAATGACTCTGAGTTACTATGAGTGACTCTCTGAGTGACTGTGAGTGACTCTGAGTGACTGTGTGAGTGAATGAGTGACTGTGTGAGTGACTGTGAGTGACTATGAGTGATTGTGAGTGACTGAGTGACTCTGAGTGACTATGAGTGACTGTGTGAGTGACTGTGAGTGACTATGAGTGACTGTGAGTGACTGTGTGAGTGACTGTGAGTGACTGTGTGAGTGACTGTGAGTGACTGTGTGAGTGACTTTGTGAGTGACTGTGAGTGACTATGAGTGACTGTGTGACTGTGTGAGTGACTGTGTGACTGTGTGAGTGACTGTGAGTGAATGTGAGTGACTCTGAGTGACTGTGTGAGTGACTATGAGTGACTGTTTGACTGTGTGAGTGACTGTGTGAGTGACTCTGAGTGACTGTGTGAGTGACTGTGAGTGACCATGAGTGACTGAGGGACTGTGTGAGTGACTGTGAGTGACCATGAGTGACTGAGGGACTGTGTCAGTGACTGTGAGTGACTGTGAGTGACTGTGTGTGTGACTGTGTGAGTGACTGAGAGTGACTGAGTGACTCTGAGTGACGGTGAGTGACTCTGAGTGACTATGAGTGACTGTGTGAGTGACTGTGAGTGACTCTGAGTGAGTGTGTGAGTGACTGAGTGACTGTGTGAGTGACTGTGAGTGACTATGAGTGATTGTGAGTGACTGAGTGACTCTGAGTGACTGTGTGAGTGACTGTGAGTGACCATGAGTAACTGAGTGACTGTGTGAGTGACTGTGAGTGACCGTGAGTGACTGTGTGTGTGACTGTCTGAGTGACTGTGAGTGATTGAATGACTCTGAGTGACGGTGAATGACTCTGAGTGACTATGAGTGACTGTGTGAGTGACTGTGAGTGACTCTGAGTGACTGTGTCAGTGACTGAGTGACTGTGTGAGTGACTGTGAGTGAATATGAGTGACTGTGTGACTGTGTGAGTGACTCTGAGTGACTGTGTGAGTGACTGTGAGTGACAATGAGTGACTGAGTGACTGTGTCAGTGACTGTGAGTGACTGTGAGTGACTGTGTGTGTGACTGTGTGAGTGACTGTGAGTGACTGAGTGACTCTGAGTGACGGTGAATGACTCTGAGTGACTATGAGTGACTCTCTGAGTGACTGTGAGTGACTCTGAGTGACTGTGTGAGTGACTGAGTGACTGTGTGAGTGACTGTGAGTGACTATGAGTGATTGTGAGTGACTGAGTGACTCTGAGTGACTATGAGTGACTGTGTGAGTGACTGTGAGTGACTATGAGTGACTGTGAGTGACTGTGTGAGTGACCGTGAGTGACTGTGTGAGTGACTGTGAGTGACTGTGTGAGTGACTTTGTGAGTGACTGTGAGTGACTGAGTGACTCTGAGTGACTGTGAGTGACTATGAGTGACTGTGAGTGACTGTGTGAGTGACTGTGTGAGTGACTGTGAGTGACCATGAGTGATTGAGTGACTGTGTGAGTGACTCTGAGTGACTGTGAGTGACTGTGTGTGTGACTGTGTGAGTGACTGTGAGTGACTGAGTGACTCTGAGTGACGGTGAATGACTCTGAGTGACTGTAAGTGACTGTGTGAGTGACTTTGTGAGTGACTGTGAGTGACTATGAGTGACTGTGTGACTGTGCGAGTGACTGTGTGACTGTGTGAGTGACTGAGTGACTGTGTGAGTGATTGTGAGTGACTATGAGTGACTGTGAGTGACTGTGAGTGACTATGAGTGACTGTGTGACTGTGTGAGTGACTGTGTGACTGTGTGAGTGACTGAGTGATTGTGTGAGTGACTGTGAGTGACTATGAGTGACTGTGTGACTGTGTGAGTGACTGTTTGAGTGACTCTGAGTGACTGTGTGAGTTACTGTGAATGACCATGAGTGACTGAGTGACTGTGTCAGTGACTGTGTGTGTGACTGTGTGAGTGACTGTGAGTGACTGAGTGACTCTGAGTGACGGTGAATGACTCTGAGTTACTATGAGTGACTCTCTGAGTGACTGTGAGTGACTCTGAGTGACTGTGTGAGTGAATGAGTGACTGTGTGAGTGACTGTGAGTGACTATGAGTGATTGTGAGTGACTGAGTGACTCTGAGTGACTATGAGTGACTGTGTGAGTGACTGTGAGTGACTATGAGTGACTGTGAGTGACTGTGTGAGTGACTGTGAGTGACTGTGTGAGTGACTGTGAGTGACTGTGTGAGTGACTTTGTGAGTGACTGTGAGTGACTATGAGTGACTGTGTGACTGTGTGAGTGACTGTGTGACTGTGTGAGTGACTGTGAGTGAATGTGAGTGACTCTGAGTGACTGTGTGAGTGACTATGAGTGACTGTTTGACTGTGTGAGTGACTGTGTGAGTGACTCTGAGTGACTGTGTGAGTGACTGTGAGTGACCATGAGTGACTGAGGGACTGTGTCAGTGACTGTGAGTGACTGTGAGTGACTGTGTGTGTGACTGTGTGAGTGACTGAGAGTGACTGAGTGACTCTGAGTGACGGTGAGTGACTCTGAGTGACTATGAGTGACTGTGTGAGTGACTGTGAGTGACTCTGAGTGAGTGTGTGAGTGACTGAGTGACTGTGTGAGTGACTGTGAGTGACTATGAGTGATTGTGAGTGACTGAGTGACTCTGAGTGACTATAATTGACTGTGTGAGTGACTGTGAGTCACTGTGAGTGACTGTTATTGACTGTGTGAGTGACTGTGAGTGACTGTGTGAGTGACTCTGAGTGACTTTGTGAGTGACTTTGAGTGACTGTGAGTGACTATGAGTGAATGTGTGACTGTGTGAGTGACTGTGTGACTGTGTGAGTGACTGAGTGACTGTGTTAGTGACTGTGAGTGACTATGAGTGACTGTGTGACTGTGTGAGTGACTAAGAGTGACTGTGTGAGTGACTGTGTGAGTGACTGTGAGTGAATGTGCGTGACTCAGATTGACTATGAGTGACTGTATGTGTGACTGTAATTGACTGTGAGTGACTATGAGTGACTATGAGTGACTGTGTGAGTGACTGTGTGAGTGACTATGAGTGACTGTGTGAGTGACTGTTTGAGTGACTCTGAGTGACTGTGTGAGTGACTGTGAGTGACCATGAGTGACTGAGTGACTGTGTGAGTGACTGTGAGTGACCGTGAGTGACTGTGTGTGTGACTGTGTGAGTGACTTTGAGTGACTGAGTGACTCTGAGTGACGGTGAATGACTCTGAGTGACTATGAGTGACTGTGTGAGTGATTGAGTGACTGTGTGAGTGACTGTGAGTGAATATGAGTGACTGTGTGACTGTGTGAGTGACTGTGTGAGTGACTCTGAGTGACTGTGTGAGTGACTGTGAGTGACAATGAGTGACTGAGTGACTGTGTCAGTAACTGTGAGTGACTGTGAGTGACTGTGTGTGTGACTGTGTGAGTGACTGTGAGTGACTGAGTGACTCTGAGTGACGGTGAATGACTCTGAGTGACTATGAGTGACTGAGTGAGTGACTGTGATTGACTCTGAGTGACTGTGTGAGTGACTGAGTGACTGTGTGAGTGACTGTGAGTGACTATGAGTGATTGTGAGTGACTGCGTGACTCTGAGTGACTATGAGTGACTGTGTGAGTGACTGTGAGTGACTATGAGTGACTGTGAGTGACTGTGTGAGTGACCGTGAGTGACTGTGTGAGTGACTGTGAGTGACTGTGTGAGTGACTTTGTGAGTGACTGTGAGTGACTGTGAGTGACTATGAGTGACTGTGTGACTGTGTGAGTGACTGAGTGACTGTGTGAGTGACTGTGAGTGACTATGAGTGATTGTGAGTGACTGAGTGACTCTGAGTGACTATGAGTGACTGTGTGAGTGACTGTGAGTGACTATGAGTGACTGTGAGTGACTGTGTGAGTGACCGTGAGTGACTGTGTGAGTGACTGTGAGTGACTGTGTGAGTGACTTTGTGAATGACTGTGAGTGACTGAGTGACTCTGAGTGACTGTGAGTGACTATGAGTGACAGTGAGTGACTGTGTGAGTGACTGTGTGAGTGACTGTGAGTGACCATGAGTGATTGAGTGACTGTGTGAGTGACTGTGAGTGACTGTGAGTGACTGTGTGTGTGACTGTGTGAGTGACTGTGAGTGACTGAGTGACTCTGAGTGACGGTGAATGACTCTGAGTGACTGTGAGTGACTGTGTGAGTGACTTTGTGAGTGACTGTGAGTGACTGTGAGTGACTATGTGTGACTGTGTGACTGTGTGAGTGACTGTGTGACTGTGTGAGTGACTGAGTGACTGTGTGAGTGACTGTGAGTGACTATGAGTGACTGTGAGTGACTGTGTGACTGTGTGAGTGACTGTGTGACTGTGTGAGTGACTGAGTGACTGTGTGAGTGACTGTGAGTGACTATGAGTGACTGTGTGACTGTGTGAGTGACTGTGTGAGTGACTCTGAGTGACTGTGTGAGTGACTGTGAATGACCATGAGTGACTGAGTGACTGTGTCAGTGACTGTGAGTGACTGTGAGTGACTGTGTGTGTGACTGTGTGAGTGACTGTGAGTGACTGAGTGACTCTGAGTGACGGTGAATGACTCTGAGTGACTATGAGTGACTCTCTGAGTGACTGTGATTGACTCTGAGTGACTGTGTGAGTGACTGAGTGACTGTGTGAGTGACTGTGAGTGACTATGAGTGATTGTGAGTGACTGAGTGACTCTGAGTGACTATGAGTGACTGTGTGAGTGACTGTGAGTGACTATGAGTGACTGTGAGTGACTGTGTGTTAGTGACTGTGAGTGACTGTGTGATTGACTGTGAGTGACTGTGTGAGTGACTTTGTGAGTGACTTGAGTGACTGTGAGTGACTATGAGTGACTGTGTGATTGTGTGAGTGACTGTGTGACTGTGTGAGTGACTGTGAGTGAATGTGAGTGACTCTGAGTGACTGTGTGAGTGACTATGAGTGACTGTTTGACTGTGTGAGTGACTGTGTGAGTGACTCTGAGTGACTGTGTGAGTGACTGTGAGTGACCATGAGTGACTGAGGGACTGTGTCAGTGACTGTGAGTGACTGTGAGTGACTGTGTGTGTGACTGTGTGAGTGACTGAGAGTGACTGAGTGAGTGACTGTGAGTGACTATGAGTGATTGTGAGTCACTGAGTGACTCTGAGTGACTATGAGTGACTGTGTGAGTGACTTTGAGTGACTATGAGTGACTGTGAGTGACTGTGTGAGTGACTGTGAGTGACTGTGTGAGTGACTGTGAGTGACTGTGTGAGTGACTTTGTGAGTGACTGTGAGTGACTGTGAGTGACTATGAGTGAATTTGTGACTGTGTGAGTGACTGTGTGACTGTGTGAGTGACTGAGTGACTGTGTGAGTGACTGTGAGTGACTATGAGTGACTGTGTGACTGTGTGAGTGACTATGAGTGACTGTGTGAGTGACTGTGAGTGAATGTGAGTGACTCTGAGTGACTGTGTGAGTGACTGTGTGAGTGACTGTGAGTGAATGTCCGTGACTCAGATTGACTATGAGTGACTGTATGTGTGACTGTAATTGACTGTGAGTGACTATGAGTGACTATGAGTGACTGTGTGAGTGACTGTGTGAGTGACTATGAGTGACTGTGTGAGTGACTGTGTGAGTGACTGTGTGAGTGACTGTGAGTAACTGTGAGTGACTATGAGTGACTGTGTGAGTGACTGTTTGAGTGACTCTGAGTGACTGTGTGAGTGACTGTGAGTGACCATGAGTGACTGAGTGACTGTGTGAGTGACTGTGAGTGACCGTGAGTGACTGTTTGTGTGACTGTCTGAGTGACTGTGAGTGATTGAGTGACTCTGAGTGACGGTGAATGACTCTGAGTGACTATGAGTGACTGTGTGAGTGACTGTGAGTGACTCTGAGTGACTGTGTGAGTGACTGAGTGACTGTGTGAGTGACTGTGAGTGAATATGAGTGACTGTGTGACTGTGTGAGTGACTGTGTGAGTGACTCTGAGTGACTGTGTGAGTGACTGTGAGTGACAATGAGTGACTGAGTGACTGTGTCAGTAACTGTGAGTGACTGTGAGTGACTGTGTGTGTGACTGTGTGAGTGACTGTGAGTGACTGAGTGACTCTGAGTGACGGTGAATGACTCTGAGTGACTATGAGTGACTGAGTGAGTGACTGTGAGTGACTCTGTGTGACTGTGTGAGTGACTGAGTGACTGTGTGAGTGACTGTGAGTGACTATGAGTGATTGTGAGTGACTGAGTGACTCTGAGTGACTATGAGTGACTGTGTGAGTGACTGTGAGTGACTATGAGTGACTGTGAGTGACTGTGTGAGTGACCGTGAGTGACTGTGTGAGTGACTGTGAGTGACTGTGTGAGTGACTTTGTGAGTGACTGTGAGTGACTGTGAGTGACTATGAGTGACTGTGTGACTGTGTGAGTGACTGAGTGACTGTGTGAGTGACTGTGAGTGACTATGAGTGATTGTGAGTGACTGAGTGACTCTGAGTGACTATGAGTGACTGTGTGAGTGACTGTGAGTGACTATGAGTGACTGTGAGTGACTGTGTGAGTGACCGTGAGTGACTGTGTGAGTGACTGTGAGTGACTGTGTGAGTGACTTTGTGAATGACTGTGAGTGACTGAGTGACTCTGAGTGACTGTGAGTGACTATGAGTGACAGTGAGTGACTGTGTGAGTGACTGTGTGAGTGACTGTGAGTGACCATGAGTGATTGAGTGACTGTGTGAGTGACTGTGAGTGACTGTGAGTGACTGTGTGTGTGACTGTGTGAGTGACTGTGAGTGACTGAGTGACTCTGAGTGACGGTGAATGACTCTGAGTGACTGTGAGTGACTGTGTGAGTGACTTTGTGAGTGACTGTGTGAGTGACTTTGTGAGTGACTGTGAGTGACTGTGAGTGACTATGAGTGACTGTGTGACTGTGTGAGTGACTGTGTGACTGTGTGAGTGACTGAGTGACTGTGTGAGTGACTGTGAGTGACTGTGAGTGACTGTGAGTGACTATGAGTGACTGTGTGACTGTGTGAGTGACTGTGTGACTGTGTGAGTGACTGAGTGACTGTGTGAGTGACTGTGAGTGACTATGAGTGACTGTGTGACTGTGTGAGTGACTGTGTGAGTGACTCTGAGTGACTGTGTGAGTGACTGTGAATGACCATGAGTGACTGAGTGACTGTGTCAGTGACTGTGAGTGACTGTGAGTGACTCTGAGTGACGGTGAATGACTCTGAGTGACTATGAGTGACTCTCTGAGTGACTGTGAGTGACTCTGAGTGACTGTGTGAGTGACTGAGTGACTGTGTGAGTGACTGTGAGTGACTATGAGTGATTGTGAGTGACTGAGTGACTCTGAGTGACTATGAATGACTGTGTGAGTGACTGTGAGTGACTATGAGTGACTGTGAGTGACTGTGTGAGTGACTGTGAGTGACTGTGTGAGTGACTGTGAGTGACTGTGTGAGTGACTTTGTGAGTGACTTGAGTGACTGTGAGTGACTATGAGTGACTGTGTGATTGTGTGAGTGACTGTGTGACTGTGTGAGTGACTGTGAGTGAATGTGAGTGACTCTGAGTGACTGCGTGAGTGACTATGAGTGACTGTTTGACTGTGTGAGTGACTGTGTGAGTGACTCTGAGTGACTGTGTGAGTGACTGTGAGTGACCATGAGTGACTGAGGGACTGTGTCAGTGACTGTGAGTGACTGTGAGTGACTGTGTGTGTGACTGTGTGAGTGACTGAGAGTGACTGAGTGACTCTGAGTGACGGTGAGTGACTCTGAGTGACTATGAGTGACTGTGTGAGTGACTGTGAGTGACTCTGAGTGAGTGTGTGAGTGACTGAGTGACTGTGTGAGTGACTGTGAATGACTATGAGTGATTGTGAGTGACTGAGTGACTCTGAGTGACTATGAGTGACTGTGTGAGTGACTGTGAGTCACTGTGAGTGACTGTGATTGACTGTGTGAGTGACTGTGAGTGACTGTGTGAGTGACTCTGAGTGACTTTGTGAGTGACTGTGAGTGACTGTGAGTGACTATGAGTGAATGTTTGACTGTGTGAGTGACTGTGTTACTGTGTGAGTGACTGAGTGACTGTGTTAGTGACTGTGAGTGACTATGAGTGACTGTGTGACTGTGTGAGTGACTGAGTGACTGTGTGAGTGACTGTGAGTGACTATGAGTGATTGTGAGTGACTGAGTGACTCTGAGTGACTATGAGTGACTGTGTGAGTGACTGTGAGTGACTATGAGTGACTGTGAGTGACTGTGTGAGTGACTGTGAGTGACTGTGTGAGTGACTGTGAGTGACTGTGTGAGTGACTTTGTGAGTGACTGTGAGTGACTGTGAGTGACTATGAGTGACTGTGTGACTGTGTGAGTGACTGTGTGACTGTGTGAGTGACTGAGTGACTGTGTGAGTGACTGTGAGTGACTATGAGTGACTGTGTGACTGTGTGAGTGACCATGAGTGACTGTGTGAGTGACTGTGAGTGAATGTGAGTGACTCTGAGTGACTGTGTGAGTGACTGTGTGAGTGACTGTGAGTGAATGTCCGTGACTCAGATTGACTATGAGTGACTGTATGTGTGACTGTAATTGACTGTGAGTGACTATGAGTGACTATGAGTGACTGTGTGAGTGACTGTGTGAGTGACTATGAGTGACTGTGTGAGTGACTGTGTGAGTGACTGTGTGAGTGACTGTGAGTAACTGTGAGTGACTATGAGTGACTGTGTGAGTGACTGTTTGAGTGACTCTGAGTGACTGTGTGAGTGACTGTGAGTGACCATGAGTAACTGAGTGACTGTGTGAGTGACTGTGAGTGACCGTGAGTGACTGTGTGTGTGACTGTCTGAGTGACTGTGAGTGATTGAATGACTCTGAGTGACGGTGAATGACTCTGAGTGACTATGAGTGACTGTGTGAGTGACTGTGAGTGACTCTGAGTGACTGTGTGAGTGACTGAGTGACTGTGTGAGTGACTGTGAGTGAATATGAGTGACTGTGTGACTGTGTGAGTGACTCTGAGTGACTGTGTGAGTGACTGTGAGTGACAATGAGTGACTGAGTGACTGTGTCAGTGACTGTGAGTGACTGTGAGTGACTGTGTGTGTGACTGTGTGAGTGACTGTGAGTGACTGAGTGACTCTGAGTGACGGTGAATGACTCTGAGTGACTATGAGTGACTGAGTGAGTGACTGTGAGTGACTCTGAGTGACTGTGTGAGTGACTGAGTGACTGTGTGAGTGACTGTGAGTGACTATGAGTGATTGTGAGTGACTGAGTGACTATGAGTGACTATGAGTGACTGTGTGAGTGACTGTGAGTGACTATGAGTGACTGTGAGTGACTGTGTGAGTGACCGTGAGTGACTGTGTGAGTGACTGTGAGTGACTGTGTGAGTGACTTTGTGAGTGACTGTGAGTGACTGAGTGACTCTGAGTGACTGTGAGTGACTATGAGTGACTGTGAGTGACTGTGTGAGTGACTGTGTGAGTGACTGTGAGTGACCATGAGTGATTGAGTGACTGTGTGAGTGACTCTGAGTGACTGTGAGTGACTGTGTGTGTGACTGTGTGAGTGACTGTGAGTGACTGAATGACTCTGAGTGACGGTGAATGACTCTGAGTGACTGTGAGTGACTGTGTGAGTGACTTTGTGAGTGACTGTGAGTGACTATGAGTGACTGTGTGACTGTGCGAGTGACTGTGTGACTGTGTGAGTGACTGAGTGACTGTGTGAGTGACTGTGAGTGACTATGAGTGACTGTGAGTGACTGTGAGTGACTATGAGTGACTGTGTGACTGTGTGAGTGACTGTGTGACTGTGTGAGTGACTGAGTGATTGTGTGAGTGACTGTGAGTGACTATGAGTGACTGTGTGACTGTGTGAGTGACTGTTTGAGTGACTCTGAGTGACTGTGTGAGTGACTGTGAATGACCATGAGTGACTGAGTGACTGTGTCAGTGACTGTGTGTGTGACTGTGTGAGTGACTGTGAGTGACTGAGTGACTCTGAGTGACGGTGAATGACTCTGAGTTACTATGAGTGACTCTCTGAGTGACTGTGAGTGACTCTGAGTGACTGTGTGAGTGACTGAGTGACTGTGTGAGTGACTGTGAGTGACTATGAGTGATTGTGAGTGACTGAGTGACTCTGAGTGACTATGAGTGACTGTGTGAGTGACTGTGAGTGACTATGAGTGACTGTGAGTGACTGTGTGAGTGACTGTGAGTGACTGTGTGAGTGACTGTGAGTGACTGTGTGAGTGACTTTGTGAGTGACTTGAGTGACTGTGAGTGACTATGAGTGAATGTGTGACTGTGTGAGTGACTGTGTGACTGTGTGAGTGACTGTGAGTGAATGTGAGTGACTCTGAGTGACTGTGTGAGTGACTATGAGTGACTGTTTGACTGTGTGAGTGACTGTGTGAGTGATTCTGAGTGACTGTGTGAGTGACTGTGAGTGACCATGAGTGACTGAGGGACTGTGTCAGTGACTGTGAGTGACTGTGAGTGACTGTGTGTGTGACTGTGTGAGTGACTGAGAGTGACTGAGTGACTCTGAGTGACGGTGAGTGACTCTGAGTGACTATGAGTGACTGTGTGAGTGACTGTGAGTGACTCTGAGTGAGTGTGTGAGTGACTGAGTGACTGTGTGAGTGACTGTGAGTGAATATGAGTGACTGTGTGACTGTGTGAGTGACTCTGAGTGACTGTGTGAGTGACTGTGAGTGACAATGAGTGACTGAGTGACTGTGTCAGTGACTGTGAGTGACTGTGAGTGACTGTGTGTGTGACTGTGTGAGTGACTGTGAGTGACTGAGTGACTCTGAGTGACGGTGAATGACTCTGAGTGACTATGAGTGACTGAGTGAGTGACTGTGAGTGACTCTGAGTGACTGTGTGAGTGACTGAGTGACTGTGTGAGTGACTGTGAGTGACTATGAGTGATTGTGAGTGACTGAGTGACTCTGAGTGACTATGAGTGACTGTGTGAGTGACTGTGAGTGACTATGAGTGACTGTGAGTGACTGTGTGAGTGACCGTGAGTGACTGTGTGAGTGACTGTGAGTGACTGTGTGAGTGAATTTGTGAGTGACTGTGAGTGACTGAGTGACTCTGAGTGACTGTGAGTGACTATGAGTGACTGTGAGTGACTGTGTGAGTGACTGTGTGAGTGACTGTGAGTGACCATGAGTGATTGAGTGACTGTGTGAGTGACTCTGAGTGACTGTGAGTGACTGTGTGTGTGACTGTGTGAGTGACTGTGAGTGACTGAATGACTCTGAGTGACGGTGAATGACTCTGAGTGACTGTGAGTGACTGTGTGAGTGACTTTGTGAGTGACTGTGAGTGACTATGAGTGACTGTGTGACTGTGCGAGTGACTGTGTGACTGTGTGAGTGACTGAGTGACTGTGTGAGTGACTGTGAGTGACTATGAGTGACTGTGAGTGACTGTGAGTGACTATGAGTGACTGTGTGACTGTGTGAGTGACTGTGTGACTGTGTGAGTGACTGAGTGATTGTGTGAGTGACTGTGAGTGACTATGAGTGACTGTGTGACTGTGTGAGTGACTGTTTGAGTGACTCTGAGTGACTGTGTAAGTGACTGTGAATGACCATGAGTGACTGAGTGACTGTGTCAGTGACTGTGTGTGTGACTGTGTGAGTGACTGTGAGTGACTGAGTGACTCTGAGTGACGGTGAATGACTCTGAGTTACTATGAGTGACTCTCTGAGTGACTGTGAGTGACTCTGAGTGACTGTGTGAGTGACTGAGTGACTGTGTGAGTGACTGTGAGTGACTATGAGTGATTGTGAGTGACTGAGTGACTCTGAGTGACTCTGAGTGACTGTGTGAGTGACTATGAGTGACTGTTTGACTGTGTGAGTGACTGTGTGAGTGATTCTGAGTGACTGTGTGAGTGACTGTGAGTGACCATGAGTGACTGAGGGACTGTGTCAGTGACTGTGAGTGACTGTGAGTGACTGTGTGTGTGACTGTGTGAGTGACTGAGAGTGACTGAGTGACTCTGAGTGACGGTGAGTGACTCTGAGTGACTATGAGTGACTGTGTGAGTGACTGTGAGTGACTCTGAGTGAGTGTGTGAGTGACTGAGTGACTGTGTGAGTGACTGTGAGTGACTATGAGTGATTGTGAGTGACTGAGTGACTCTGAGTGACTGTGTGAGTGACTGTGAGTGACCATGAGTAACTGAGTGACTGTGTGAGTGACTGTGAGTGACCGTGAGTGACTGTGTGTGTGACTGTCTGAGTGACTGTGAGTGATTGAATGACTCTGAGTGACGGTGAATGACTCTGAGTGACTATGAGTGACTGTGTGAGTGACTGTGAGTGACTCTGAGTGACTGTGTCAGTGACTGAGTGACTGTGTGAGTGACTGTGAGTGAATATGAGTGACTGTGTGACTGTGTGAGTGACTCTGAGTGACTGTGTGAGTGACTGTGAGTGACAATGAGTGACTGAGTGACTGTGTCAGTGACTGTGAGTGACTGTGAGTGACTGTGTGTGTGACTGTGTGAGTGACTGTGAGTGACTGAGTGACTCTGAGTGACGGTAAATGACTCTGAGTGACTATGAGTGACTCTCTGAGTGACTGTGAGTGACTCTGAGTGACTGTGTGAGTGACTGAGTGACTGTGTGAGTGACTGTGAGTGACTATGAGTGATTGTGAGTGACTGAGTGACTCTGAGTGACTATGAGTGACTGTGTGAGTGACTGTGAGTGACTATGAGTGACTGTGAGTGACTGTGTGAGTGACCGTGAGTGACTGTGTGAGTGACTGTGAGTGACTGTGTGAGTGACTTTGTGAGTGACTGTGAGTGACTGAGTGACTCTGAGTGACTGTGAGTGACTATGAGTGACTGTGAGTGACTGTGTGAGTGACTGTGTGAGTGACTGTGAGTGACCATGAGTGATTGAGTGACTGTGTGAGTGACTCTGAGTGACTGTGAGTGACTGTGTGTGACTGTGTGAGTGACTGTGAGTGACTGAGTGACTCTGAGTGACGGTGAATGACTCTGAGTGACTGTGAGTGACTGTGTGAGTGACTTTGTGAGTGACTGTGAGTGACTATGAGTGACTGTGTGACTGTGCGAGTGACTGTGTGACTGTGTGAGTGACTGAGTGACTGTGTGAGTGATTGTGAGTGACTATGAGTGACTGTGAGTGACTGTGAGTGACTATGAGTGACTGTGTGACTGTGTGAGTGACTGTGTGACTGTGTGAGTGACTGAGTGATTGTGTGAGTGACTGTGAGTGACTATGAGTGACTGTGTGACTGTGTGAGTGACTGTTTGAGTGACTCTGAGTGACTGTGTGAGTTACTGTGAATGACCATGAGTGACTGAGTGACTGTGTCAGTGACTGTGTGTGTGACTGTGTGAGTGACTGTGAGTGACTGAGTGACTCTGAGTGACGGTGAATGACTCTGAGTGACTATGAGTGACTGAGTGAGTGACTGTGAGTGACTCTGAGTGACTGTGTGAGTGACTGAGTGACTGTGTGAGTGACTGTGTGAGTGACTATGAGTGACTATTTGACTGTGTGAATGACTGTGAAAGACTATGAGTGACTGTGTGAGTGACTGTGTGAGTGACTCTGAGTGACTCTGAGTGACTATGAGTGACTGTGTGACTGTGTGAGTGACTGTTTGACTGTGTGAGTGACTGAGTGACTGTGTGAGTGACTGTGAGTGACTATGAGTGACTGTGAGTGACTGTGAGTGACTATGAGTGACTGTGTGACTGTGTGAGTGACTGTGTGACTGTGTGAGTGACTGAGTGACTGTGTGAGTGACTGTGAGTGACTATGAGTGACTGTGTGACTGTGTGAGTGACTGTGTGAGTGACTCTGAGTGACTGTGTGAGTGACTGTGAATGACCATGAGTGACTGAGTGACTGTGTCAGTGACTGTGAGTGACTGTGAGTGACTGTGTGTGTGACTGTGTGAGTGACTGTGAGTGACTGAGTGACTCTGAGTGACGGTGAATGACTCTGAGTGACTATGAGTGACTCTCTGAGTGACTGTGAGTGACTCTGAGTGACTGTGTGAGTGACTGAGTGACTGTGTGAGTGACTGTGAGTGACTATGAGTGATTGTGAGTGACTGAGTGACTCTGAGTGACTATGAGTGACTGTGTGAGTGACTGTGAGTGACTATGAGTGACTGTGAGTGACTGTGTGAGTGACTGTGAGTGACTGTGTGAGTGACTGTGAGTGACTGTGTGAGTGACTTTGTGAGTGACTTGAGTGACTGTGAGTGACTATGAGTGACTGTGTGATTGTGTGAGTGACTATGTGACTGTGTGAGTGACTGTGAGTGAATGTGAGTGACTCTGAGTGACTGTGTGAGTGACTATGAGTGACTGTTTGACTGTGTGAGTGACTGTGTGAGTGACTCTGAGTGACTGTGTGAGTGACTGTGAGTGACCATGAGTGACTGAGGGACTGTGTCAGTGACTGTGAGTGACTGTGAGTGACTGTGTGTGTGACTGTGTGAGTGACTGAGAGTGACTGAGTGAGTGACTGTGAGTGACTATGAGTGATTGTGAGTGACTGAGTGACTCTGAGTGACTATGAGTGACTGTGTGAGTGACTTTGAGTGACTATGAGTGACTGTGAGTGACTGTGTGAGTGAATGTGAGTGACTGTGTGAGTGACTGTGAGTGACTGTGTGAGTGACTTTGTGAGTGACTGTGAGTGACTGTGAGTGACTATGAGTGACTTTGTGACTGTGTGAGTGACTGTGTGACTGTGTGAGTGACTGACTGACTGTGTGAGTGACTGTGAGTGACTATGAGTGACTGTGTGAGTGACTGTGAGTGAATGTGAGTGACTTTGAGTGACTGTGTGAGTGACTGTGTGAGTGACTGTGAGTGAATGTCCGTGACTCAGATTGACTATGAGTGACTGTATGTGTGACTGTAATTGACTGTGAGTGACTATGAGTGACTATGAGTGACTGTGTGAGTGACTGTGTGAGTGACTATGAGTGACTGTGTGAGTGACTGAGTGACTGTGAGTGACTATGAGTGACTGTGTGACTGTGTGAGTGACTGTGTGACTGTGTGCGTGACTGAGTGACTGTGTGAGTGACTGTGAGTGACTATGAGTGACTGTGTGACTGTGTGAGTGACTATGAGTGACTGTGTGAGTGACTGTGTGAGTGACTGTGAGTGAATGTGCGTGACTCAGATTGACTATGCGTGACTGTATGTGTGACTGTAATTGACTGTGAGTGACTATGAGTGACTATGAGTGACTGTGTGAGTGACTGTGTGAGTGACTATGAGTGACTGTGTGAGTGACTGTGTGAGTGACTGTATGAGTGACTGTGAGTAACTGTGAGTGGCTATGAGTGACTGTGTGTGTGACTGTGTGAGTGACTGTGAGTGACTGAGTGACTCTGAGTGACGGTGAATGACTCTGAGTGACTATGAGTGACTGTGTGAGTGACTGTGAGTGACTCTGAGTGACTGTGTGAGTGACTGAGTGACTGTGTTAGTGACTGTGAGTGACCATGAGTGACTGAGTGACTGTGTCAGTGACTGTGAGTGACTGTGATTGACTGTGTGTGTGACTGTGTGAGTCACTGTGAGTGACTGAGTGACTCTGAGTGACGGTGAATGACTATGAGTGACTATGAGTGACTGTGTGAGTGACTCTGAGTGACTGTGTGAGTGACTGAGTGACTGTGTGAGTGACTGTGAGTGACTATGAGTGATTGTGAGTGACTGAGTGACTCTGAGTGACTATGAGTGACTGTGTGAGTGACTGTGAGTCACTATGAGTGACTGTGAGTGACTGTGTGAGTGACTGTGAGTGACTGTGTGAGTGACTGTGAGTGACTGTGTGAGTGACTTTGTGAGTGACTGTGAGTGACTGTGAGTGACTATGAGTGACTGTGTGACTGCGTGAGTGACTGAGTGACTGTGTGAGTGACTGTGAGTGACTATGAGTGACTGTGTGACTGTGTGAGTGACTATGAGTGACTGTGTGAGTGACTGTGAGTGAATGTGAGTGACTCAGATTGACTATGAGTGACTGTATGTGTGACTGTAATTGACTGTGAGTGACTATGAGTGACTATGAGTGACTGTGTGAGTGACTGTGTGAGTGACTATGAGTGACTGTGTGAGTGACTGTGTGAGTGACTGTGTGAGTGACTGTGAGTAACTGTGAGTGACTATGAGTGACTGTGTGAGTGACTGTTTGAGTGACTCTGAGTGACTGTGTGAGTGACTGTGAGTGACCATGAGTGACTGAGTGACTGTGTGAGTGACTGTGAGTGACCGTGAGTGACTGTGTGTGTGACTGTCTGAGTGACTGTGAGTGATTGAGTGACTCTGAGTGACGGTGAATGACTCTGAGTGACTATGAGTGACTGTGTGAGTGACTGTGAGTAACTCTGAGTGACTGTGTGAGTGACTGTGAGTGACTATGAGTGATTGTGAGTGACTGTGTGAGTGACTGTGAGTGACTGTGTGAGTGACTGTGAGTGACTGTGTGAGTGACTTTGTGAGTGACTGTGAGTGACTGTGAGTGACTATGAGTGACTGTGTGACTGTGTGAGTGACTGTGTGACTGTGTGAGTGACTGAGTGACTGTGTGAGTGACTGTGAGTGAATATGAGTGACTGTGTGACTGTGTGAGTGACTGTGTGAGTGACTCTGAGTGACTGTGTGAGTGACTGTGAGTGACAATGAGTGACTGAGTGACTGTGTCAGTGACTGTGAGTGACTGTGAGTGACTGTGTGTGTGACTGTGTGAGTGACTGTGAGTGACTGAGTGACTCTGAGTGACGGTGAATGACTCTGAGTGACTATGAGTGACTCTCTGAGTGACTGTGAGTGACTCTGAGTGACTGTGTGAGTGACTGAGTGACTGTGTGAGTGACTGTGAGTGACTATGAGTGATTGTGAGTGACTGAGTGACTCTGAGTGACTATGAGTGACTGTGTGAGTGACTGTGAGTGACTATGAGTGACTGTGAGTGACTGTGTGAGTGACCGTGAGTGACTGTGAGTGACTATGAGTGACTGTGTGACTGTGTGAGTGACTGTGTGACTGTGTGCGTGACTGAGTGACTGTGTGAGTGACTGTGAGTGACTATGAGTGACTGTGTGACTGTGTGAGTGACTATGAGTGACTGTGTGAGTGACTGTGTGAGTGATTGTGAGTGAATGTGCGTGACTCAGATTGACTATGAGTGACTGTATGTGTGACTGTAATTGACTGTGAGTGACTATGAGTGACTATGAGTGACTGTGTGAGTGACTGTGTGAGTGACTATGAGTGACTGTGTGAGTGACTGTGTGAGTGACTGTATGAGTGACTGTGAGTAACTGTGAGTGACTATGAGTGACTGTGTGAGTGACTGTTTGAGTGAATCTGAGTTACTGTGTGAGTGACTGTGAGTGACCATGAGTGACTGAGTGACTGTGTGAGTGACTGTGAGTGACTGTGAGTGAATGTGTGTGTGACTGTGTGAGTGACTGTGAGTGACTGAGTGACTCTGAGTGACGGTGAATGACTCTGAGTGACTATGAGTGACTGTGTGAGTGACTGTGAGTGACTCTGAGTGACTGTGTGAGTGACTGAGTGACTGTGTTAGTGACTGTGAGTGACCATGAGTGACTGAGTGACTGTGTCAGTGACTGTGAGTGACTGTGATTGACTGTGTGTGTGACTGTGTGAGTCACTGTGAGTGACTGAGTGACTCTGAGTGACGGTGAATGACTATGAGTGACTATGAGTGACTGTGTGAGTGACTCTGAGTGTCTCTGAGTGACTGTGTGAGTGACTGAGTGACTGTGTGAGTGACTGTGAGTGACTATGAGTGATTGTGAGTGACTGAGTGACTCTGAGTGACTATGAGTGACTGTGTGAGTGACTGTGAGTGACTATGAGTGACTGTGAGTGACTGTGTGAGTGACTGTGTGAGTGACTCTGAGTGACTGTGTGAGTGACTGTGAGTGACAATGAGTGACTGAGTGACTGTGTCAGTGACTGTGAGTGACTGTGAGTGACTGTGTGTGTGACTGTGTGAGTGACTGTGAGTGACTGAGTGACTCTGAGTGACGGTGAATGACTCTGAGTGACTATGAGTGACTGAGTGAGTGACTGTGAGTGACTCTGAGTGACTGTGTGAGTGACTGAGTGACTGTGTGAGTGACTGTGAGTGACTATGAGTGATTGTGAGTGACTGAGTGACTCTGAGTGACTATGAGTGACTGTGTGAGTGACTGTGAGTGACTATGAGTGACTGTGAGTGACTGTGTGAGTGACCGTGAGTGACTGTGTGAGTGACTGTGAGTGACTGTGTGAGTGACTTTGTGAATGACTGTGAGTGACTGAGTGACTCTGAGTGACTGTGAGTGACTATGAGTGACAGTGAGTGACTGTGTGAGTGACTGTGTGAGTGACTGTGAGTGACCATGAGTAATTGAGTGACTGTGTGAGTGACTGTGAGTGACTGTGAGTGACTGTGTGTGTGACTGTGTGAGTGACTGTGAGTGACTGAGTGACTCTGAGTGACGGTGAATGACTCTGAGTGACTGTGAGTTACTGTGTGAGTGACTTTGTGAGTGACTGTGAGTGACTGTGAGTGACTATGAGTGACTGTGTGACTGTGTGAGTGACTGTGTGACTGTGTGACTGACTGAGTGACTGTGTGAGTGACTGTGAGTGACTATGAGTGACTGTGAGTGACTGTGAGTGACTATGAGTGACTGTGTGACTGTGTGAGTGACTGTGTGACTGTGTGAGTGACTGAGTGACTGTGTGAGTGACTGTGAGTGACTATGAGTGACTGTGTGACTGTGTGAGTGACTGTGTGAGTGACTCTGAGTGACTGTGTGAGTGACTGTGAATGACCATGAGTGACTGAGTGACTGTGTCAGTGACTGTGAGTGACTGTGAGTGACTGTGTGTGTGACTCTGTGAGTGACTGTGAGTGACTGAGTGACTCTGAGTGACGGTGAATGACTCTGAGTGACTATGAGTGACTCTCTGAGTGACTGTGAGTGACTCTGAGTGACTGTGTGAGTGACTGAGTGACTGTGTGAGTGACTGTGAGTGACTATGAGTGATTGTGAGTGACTGAGTGACTCTGAGTGACTATGAGTGACTGTGTGAGTGACTGTGAGTGACTATGAGTGACTGTGAGTGACTGTGTGAGTGACTGTGAGTGACTGTGTGAGTGACTGTGAGTGACTGTGTGAGTGACTTTGTGAGTGACTTGAGTGACTGTGAGTGACTATGAGTGACTGTGTGATTGTGTGAGTGACTGTGTGACTGTGTGAGTGACTGTGAGTGAATGTGAGTGACTCTGAGTGACTGTGTGAGTGACTATGAGTGACTGTTTGACTGTGTGAGTGACTGTGTGAGTGACTCTGAGTGACTGTGTGAGTGACTGTGAGTGACCATGAGTGACTGAGGGACTGTGTCAGTGACTGTGAGTGACTGTGAGTGACTGTGTGTGTGACTGTGTGAGTGACTGAGAGTGACTGAGTGAGTGACTGTGAATGACTATGAGTGATTGTGAGTTACTGAGTGACTCTGAGTGACTATGAGTGACTGTGTGAGTGACTTTGAGTGACTATGAGTGACTGTGAGTGACTGTGTGAGTGACTGTGAGTGACTGTGTGAGTGACTGTGAGTGACTGTGTGAGTGACTTTGTGAGTGACTGTGAGTGACTGTGAGTGACTATGAGTGACTTTGTTACTGTGTGAGTGACTGTGTGACTGTGTGAGTGACTGAGTGACTGTGTGAGTGACTGTGAGTGACTATGAGTGACTGTGTGACTGTGTGAGTGACTATGAGTGACTGTGTGAGTGACTGTGAGTGAATGTGAGTGACTCTCAGTGACTGTGTGAGTGACTGTGTGAGTGACTGTGAGTGAATGTCCGTGACTCAGATTGACTATGAGTGACTGTATGTGTGACTGTAATTGACTGTGAGTGACTATGAGTGACTATGAGTGACTGTGTGAGTGACTGTGTGAGTGACTATGAGTGACTGTGTGAGTGACTGTGTGAGTGACTGTGTGAGTGACTGTGAGTAACTGTGAGTGACTATGAGTGACTGTGTGAGTGACTGTTTGAGTGACTCTGAGTGACTGTGTGAGTGACTGTGAGTGACCATGAGTGACTGAGTGACTGTGTGAGTGACTGTGAGTGACCGTGAGTGACTGTTTGTGTGACTGTCTGAGTGACTGTGAGTGATTGAGTGACTGAGTGACGGTGAATGACTCTGAGTGACTATGAGTGACTGTGTGAGTGACTGTGAGTGACTCTGAGTGACTGTGTGAGTGACTGAGTGACTGTGTGAGTGACTGTGAGTGAATATGAGTGACTGTGTGACTGTGTGAGTGACTGTGTGAGTGACTCTGAGTGACTGTGTGAGTGACTGTGAGTGACAATGAGTGACTGAGTGACTGTGTCAGTAACTGTGAGTGACTGTGAGTGACTGTGTGTGTGACTGTGTGAGTGACTGTGAGTGACTGAGTGACTCTGAGTGACGGTGAATGACTCTGAGTGACTATGAGTGACTGAGTGAGTGACTGTGATTGACTCTGAGTGACTGTGTGAGTGACTGAGTGACTGTGTGAGTGACTGTGAGTGACTATGAGTGATTGTGAGTGACTGAGTGACTCTGAGTGACTATGAGTGACTGTGTGAGTGACTGTGAGTGACTATGAGTGACTGTGAGTGACTGTGTGAGTGACCGTGAGTGACTGTGTGAGTGACTGTGAGTGACTGTGTGAGTGACTTTGTGAGTGACTGTGAGTGACTGTGAGTGACTATGAGTGACTGTGAGTGACTATGAGTGACTGTGTGACTGTGTGAGTGACTGAGTGACTGTGTGAGTGACTGTGAGTGACTATGAGTGATTGTGAGTGACTGAGTGACTCTGAGTGACTATGAGTGACTGTGTGAGTGACTGTGAGTGACTATGAGTGACTGTGAGTGACTGTGTGAGTGACCGTGAGTGACTGTGTGAGTGACTGTGAGTGACTGTGTGAGTGACTTTGTGAATGACTGTGAGTGACTGAGTGACTCTGAGTGACTGTGAGTGACTATGAGTGACAGTGAGTGACTGTGTGAGTGACTGTGTGAGTGACTGTGAGTGACCATGAGTGATTGAGTGACTGTGTGAGTGACTGTGAGTGACTGTGAGTGACTGTGTGTGTGACTGTGTGAGTGACTGTGAGTGACTGAGTGACTCTGAGTGACGGTGAATGACTCTGAGTGACTGTGAGTGACTGTGTGAGTGACTTTGTGAGTGACTGTGAGTGACTGTGAGTGACTATGTGTGACTGTGTGACTGTGTGAGTGACTGTGTGACTGTGTGAGTGACTGAGTGACTGTGTGAGTGACTGTGAGTGACTATGAGTGACTGTGAGTGACTGTGTGACTGTGTGAGTGACTGTGTGACTGTGTGAGTGACTGAGTGACTGTGTGAGTGACTGTGAGTGACTATGAGTGACTGTGTGACTGTGTGAGTGACTGTGTGAGTGACTCTGAGTGACTGTGTGAGTGACTGTGAATGACCATGAGTGACTGAGTGACTGTGTCAGTGACTGTGAGTGACTGTGAGTGACTGTGTGTGTGACTGTGTGAGTGACTGTGAGTGACTGAGTGACTCTGAGTGACGGTGAATGACTCTGAGTGACTATGAGTGACTCTCTGAGTGACTGTGATTGACTCTGAGTGACTGTGTGAGTGACTGAGTGACTGTGTGAGTGACTGTGAGTGACTATGAGTGATTGTGAGTGACTGAGTGACTCTGAGTGACTATGAGTGACTGTGTGAGTGACTGTGAGTGACTATGAGTGACTGTGAGTGACTGTGTGTTAGTGACTGTGAGTGACTGTGTGATTGACTGTGAGTGACTGTGTGATTGACTTTGTGAGTGACTTGAGTGACTGTGAGTGACTATGAGTGACTGTGTGATTGTGTGAGTGACTGTGTGACTGTGTGAGTGACTGTGAGTGAATGTGAGTGACTCTGAGTGACTGTGTGAGTGACTATGAGTGACTGTTTGACTGTGTGAGTGACTGTGTGAGTGACTCTGAGTGACTGTGTGAGTGACTGTGAGTGACCATGAGTGACTGAGGGACTGTGTCAGTGACTGTGAGTGACTGTGAGTGACTGTGTGTGTGACTGTGTGAGTGACTGAGAGTGACTGAGTGAGTGACTGTGAGTGACTATGAGTGATTGTGAGTCACTGAGTGACTCTGAGTGACTATGAGTGACTGTGTGAGTGACTTTGAGTGACTATGAGTGACTGTGAGTGACTGTGTGAGTGACTGTGAGTGACTGTGTGAGTGACTGTGAGTGACTGTGTGAGTGACTTTGTGAGTGACTGTGAGTGACTGTGAGTGACTATGAGTGAATTTGTGACTGTGTGAGTGACTGTGTGACTGTGTGAGTGACTGAGTGACTGTGTGAGTGACTGTGAGTGACTATGAGTGACTGTGAGTGAATGTGAGTGACTCTGAGTGACGGTGAATGACTCTGAGTGACTGTGAGTGACTGTGTGAGTGACTTTGTGAGTGACTGTGAGTGACTGTGAGTGACTATGTGTGACTGTGTGACTGTGTGAGTGACTGTGTGACTGTGTGAGTGACTGAGTGACTGTGTGAGTGACTGTGAGTGACTATGAGTGACTGTGAGTGACTGTGTGACTGTGTGAGTGACTGTGTGACTGTGTGAGTGACTGAGTGACTGTGTGAGTGACTGTGAGTGACTATGAGTGACTGTGTGACTGTGTGAGTGACTGTGTGAGTGACTCTGAGTGACTGTGTGAGTGACTGTGAATGACCATGAGTGACTGAGTGACTGTGTCAGTGACTGTGAGTGACTGTGAGTGACTGTGTGTGTGACTGTGTGAGTGACTGTGAGTGACTGAGTGACTCTGAGTGACGGTGAATGACTCTGAGTGACTATGTGTGACTCTCTGAGTGACTGTGATTGACTCTGAGTGACTGTGTGAGTGACTGAGTGACTGTGTGAGTGACTGTGAGTGACTATGAGTGATTGTGAGTGACTGAGTGACTCTGAGTGACTATGAGTGACTGTGTGAGTGACTGTGAGTGACTATGAGTGACTGTGAGTGACTGTGTGTTAGTGACTGTGAGTGACTGTGTGATTGACTGTGAGTGACTGTGTGAGTGACTTTGTGAGTGACTTGAGTGACTGTGAGTGACTATGAGTGACTGTGTGATTGTGTGAGTGACTGTGTGACTGTGTGAGTGACTGTGAGTGAATGTGAGTGACTCTGAGTGACTGTGTGAGTGACTATGAGTGACTGTTTGACTGTGTGAGTGACTGTGTGAGTGACTCTGAGTGACTGTGTGAGTGACTGTGAGTGACCATGAGTGACTGAGGGACTGTGTCAGTGACTGTGAGTGACTGTGAGTGACTGTGTGTGTGACTGTGTGAGTGACTGAGAGTGACTGAGTGAGTGACTGTGAGTGACTATGAGTGATTGTGAGTCACTGAGTGACTCTGAGTGACTATGAGTGACTGTGTGAGTGACTTTGAGTGACTATGAGTGACTGTGAGTGACTGTGTGAGTGACTGTGAGTGACTGTGTGAGTGACTGTGAGTGACTGTGTGAGTGACTTTGTGAGTGACTGTGAGTGACTGTGAGTGACTATGAGTGAATTTGTGACTGTGTGAGTGACTGTGTGACTGTGTGAGTGACTGAGTGACTGTGTGAGTGACTGTGAGTGACTATGAGTGACTGTGTGACTGTGTGAGTGACTATGAGTGACTGTGTGAGTGACTGTGAGTGAATGTGAGTGACTCTGAGTGACTGTGTGAGTGACTGTGTGAGTGACTGTGAGTGAATGTCCGTGACTCAGATTGACTATGAGTGACTGTATGTGTGACTGTAATTGACTGTGAGTGACTATGAGTGACTATGAGTGACTGTGTGAGTGACTGTGTGAGTGACTATGAGTGACTGTGTGAGTGACTGTGTGAGTGACTGTGTGAGTGACTGTGAGTAACTGTGAGTGACTATGAGTGACTGTGTGAGTGACTGTTTGAGTGACTCTGAGTGACTGTGTGAGTGACTGTGAGTGACCATGAGTGACTGAGTGACTGTGTGAGTGACTGTGAGTGACCGTGAGTGACTGTTTGCGTGACTGTCTGAGTGACTGTGAGTGATTGAGTGACTCTGAGTGACGGTGAATGACTCTGAGTGACTATGAGTGACTGTGTGAGTGACTGTGAGTGACTCTGAGTGACTGTGTGAGTGACTGAGTGACTGTGTGAGTGACTGTGAGTGAATATGAGTGACTGTGTGACTGTGTGAGTGACTGTGTGAGTGACTCTGAGTGACTGTGTGAGTGACTGTGAGTGACAATGAGTGACTGAGTGACTGTGTCAGTAACTGTGAGTGACTGTGAGTGACTGTGTGTGTGACTGTGTGAGTGACTGTGAGTGACTGAGTGACTCTGAGTGACGGTGAATGACTCTGAGTGACTATGAGTGACTGAGTGAGTGACTGTGAGTGACTCTGTGTGACTGTGTGAGTGACTGAGTGACTGTGTGAGTGACTGTGAGTGACTATGAGTGATTGTGAGTGACTGAGTGACTCTGAGTGACTATGAGTGACTGTGTGAGTGACTGTGAGTGACTATGAGTGACTGTGAGTGACTGTGTGAGTGACCGTGAGTGACTGTGTGAGTGACTGTGAGTGACTGTGTGAGTGACTTTGTGAGTGACTGTGAGTGACTGTGAGTGACTATGAGTGACTGTGTGACTGTGTGAGTGACTGAGTGACTGTGTGAGTGACTGTGAGTGACTATGAGTGATTGTGAGTGACTGAGTGACTCTGAGTGACTATGAGTGACTGTGTGAGTGACTGTGAGTGACTATGAGTGACTGTGAGTGACTGTGTGAGTGACCGTGAGTGACTGTGTGAGTGACTGTGAGTGACTGTGTGAGTGACTTTGTGAATGACTGTGAGTGACTGAGTGACTCTGAGTGACTGTGAGTGACTATGAGTGACAGTGAGTGACTGTGTGAGTGACTGTGTGAGTGACTGTGAGTGACCATGAGTGATTGAGTGACTGTGTGAGTGACTGTGAGTGACTGTGAGTGACTGTGTGTGTGACTGTGTGAGTGACTGTGAGTGACTGAGTGACTCTGAGTGACGGTGAATGACTCTGAGTGACTGTGAGTGACTGTGTGAGTGACTTTGTGAGTGACTGTGTGAGTGACTTTGTGAGTGACTGTGAGTGACTGTGAGTGACTATGAGTGACTGTGTGACTGTGTGAGTGACTGTGTGACTGTGTGAGTGACTGAGTGACTGTGTGAGTGACTGTGAGTGACTGTGAGTGACTGTGAGTGACTATGAGTGACTGTGTGACTGTGTGAGTGACTGTGTGACTGTGTGAGTGACTGAGTGACTGTGTGAGTGACTGTGAGTGACTATGAGTGACTGTGTGACTGTGTGAGTGACTGTGTGAGTGACTCTGAGTGACTGTGTGAGTGACTGTGAATGACCATGAGTGACTGAGTGACTGTGTCAGTGACTGTGAGTGACTGTGAGTGACTCTGAGTGACGGTGAATGACTCTGAGTGACTATGAGTGACTCTCTGAGTGACTGTGAGTGACTCTGAGTGACTGTGTGAGTGACTGAGTGACTGTGTGAGTGACTGTGAGTGACTATGAGTGATTGTGAGTGACTGAGTGACTCTGAGTGACTATGAATGACTGTGTGAGTGACTGTGAGTGACTATGAGTGACTGTGAGTGACTGTGTGAGTGACTGTGAGTGACTGTGTGAGTGACTGTGAGTGACTGTGTGAGTGACTTTGTGAGTGACTTGAGTGACTGTGAGTGACTATGAGTGACTGTGTGATTGTGTGAGTGACTGTGTGACTGTGTGAGTGACTGTGAGTGAATGTGAGTGACTCTGAGTGACTGCGTGAGTGACTATGAGTGACTGTTTGACTGTGTGAGTGACTGTGTGAGTGACTCTGAGTGACTGTGTGAGTGACTGTGAGTGACCATGAGTGACTGAGGGACTGTGTCAGTGACTGTGAGTGACTGTGAGTGACTGTGTGTGTGACTGTGTGAGTGACTGAGAGTGACTGAGTGACTCTGAGTGACGGTGAGTGACTCTGAGTGACTATGAGTGACTGTGTGAGTGACTGTGAGTGACTCTGAGTGAGTGTGTGAGTGACTGAGTGACTGTGTGAGTGACTGTGAATGACTATGAGTGATTGTGAGTGACTGAGTGACTCTGAGTGACTATGAGTGACTGTGTGAGTGACTGTGAGTCACTGTGAGTGACTGTGATTGACTGTGTGAGTGACTGTGAGTGACTGTGTGAGTGACTCTGAGTGACTTTGTGAGTGACTGTGAGTGACTGTGAGTGACTATGAGTGAATGTTTGACTGTGTGAGTGACTGTGTGACTGTGTGAGTGACTGAGTGACTGTGTTAGTGACTGTGAGTGACTATGAGTGACTGTGTGACTGTGTGAGTGACTGAGTGACTGTGTGAGTGACTGTGAGTGACTATGAGTGATTGTGAGTGACTGAGTGACTCTGAGTGACTATGAGTGACTGTGTGAGTGACTGTGAGTGACTATGAGTGACTGTGAGTGACTGTGTGAGTGACTGTGAGTGACTGTGTGAGTGACTGTGAGTGACTGTGTGAGTGACTTTGTGAGTGACTGTGAGTGACTGTGAGTGACTATGAGTGACTGTGTGACTGTGTGAGTGACTGTGTGACTGTGTGAGTGACTGAGTGACTGTGTGAGTGACTGTGAGTGACTATGAGTGACTGTGTGACTGTGTGAGTGACCATGAGTGACTGTGTGAGTGACTGTGAGTGAATGTGAGTGACTCTGAGTGACTGTGTGAGTGACTGTGTGAGTGACTGTGAGTGAATGTCCGTGACTCAGATTGACTATGAGTGACTGTATGTGTGACTGTAATTGACTGTGAGTGACTATGATTGACTATGAGTGACTGTGTGAGTGACTGTGTGAGTGACTATGAGTGACTGTGTGAGTGACTGTGTGAGTGACTGTGTGAGTGACTGTGAGTAACTGTGAGTGACTATGAGTGACTGTGTGAGTGACTGTTTGAGTGACTCTGAGTGACTGTGTGAGTGACTGTGAGTGACCATGAGTAACTGAGTGACTGTGTGAGTGACTGTGAGTGACCGTGAGTGACTGTGTGTGTGACTGTCTGAGTGACTGTGAGTGATTGAATGACTCTGAGTGACGGTGAATGACTCTGAGTGACTATGAGTGACTGTGTGAGTGACTGTGAGTGACTCTGAGTGACTGTGTGAGTGACTGAGTGACTGTGTGAGTGACTGTGAGTGAATATGAGTGACTGTGTGACTGTGTGAGTGACTCTGAGTGACTGTGTGAGTGACTGTGAGTGACAATGAGTGACTGAGTGACTGTGTCAGTGACTGTGAGTGACTGTGAGTGACTGTGTGTGTGACTGTGTGAGTGACTGTGAGTGACTGAGTGACTCTGAGTGACGGTGAATGACTCTGAGTGACTATGAGTGACTGAGTGAGTGACTGTGAGTGACTCTGAGTGACTGTGTGAGTGACTGAGTGACTGTGTGAGTGACTGTGAGTGACTATGAGTGATTGTGAGTGACTGAGTGACTCTGAGTGACTATGAGTGACTGTGTGAGTGACTGTGAGTGACTATGAGTGACTGTGAGTGACTGTGTGAGTGACCGTGAGTGACTGTGTGAGTGACTGTGAGTGACTGTGTGAGTGACTTTGTGAGTGACTGTGAGTGACTGAGTGACTCTGAGTGACTGTGAGTGACTATGAGTGACTGTGAGTGACTGTGTGAGTGACTGTGTGAGTGACTGTGAGTGACCATGAGTGATTGAGTGACTGTGTGAGTGACTCTGAGTGACTGTGAGTGACTGTGTGTGTGACTGTGTGAGTGACTGTGAGTGACTGAATGACTCTGAGTGACGGTGAATGACTCTGAGTGACTGTGAGTGACTGTGTGAGTGACTTTGTGAGTGACTGTGAGTGACTATGAGTGACTGTGTGACTGTGCGAGTGACTGTGTGACTGTGTGAGTGACTGAGTGACTGTGTGAGTGACTGTGAGTGACTATGAGTGACTGTGAGTGACTGTGAGTGACTATGAGTGACTGTGTGACTGTGTGAGTGACTGTGTGACTGTGTGAGTGACTGAGTGATTGTGTGAGTGACTGTGAGTGACTATGAGTGACTGTGTGACTGTGTGAGTGACTGTTTGAGTGACTCTGAGTGACTGTGTGAGTGACTGTGAATGACCATGAGTGACTGAGTGACTGTGTCAGTGACTGTGTGTGTGACTGTGTGAGTGACTGTGAGTGACTGAGTGACTCTGAGTGACGGTGAATGACTCTGAGTTACTATGAGTGACTCTCTGAGTGACTGTGAGTGACTCTGAGTGACTGTGTGAGTGACTGAGTGACTGTGTGAGTGACTGTGAGTGACTATGAGTGATTGTGAGTGACTGAGTGACTCTGAGTGACTATGAGTGACTGTGTGAGTGACTGTGAGTGACTATGAGTGACTGTGAGTGACTGTGTGAGTGACTGTGAGTGACTGTGTGAGTGACTGTGAGTGACTGTGTGAGTGACTTTGTGAGTGACTTGAGTGACTGTGAGTGACTATGAGTGACTGTGTGACTGTGTGAGTGACTGTGTGACTGTGTGAGTGACTGTGAGTGAATGTGAGTGACTCTGAGTGACTGTGTGAGTGACTATGAGTGACTGTTTGACTGTGTGAGTGACTGTGTGAGTGATTCTGAGTGACTGTGTGAGTGACTGTGAGTGACCATGAGTGACTGAGGGACTGTGTCAGTGACTGTGAGTGACTGTGAGTGACTGTGTGTGTGACTGTGTGAGTGACTGAGAGTGACTGAGTGACTCTGAGTGACGGTGAGTGACTCTGAGTGACTATGAGTGACTGTGTGAGTGACTGTGAGTGACTCTGAGTGAGTGTGTGAGTGACTGAGTGACTGTGTGAGTGACTGTGAGTGACTATGAGTGATTGTGAGTGACTGAGTGACTCTGAGTGACTGTGTGAGTGACTGTGAGTGACCATGAGTAACTGAGTGACTGTGTGAGTGACTGTGAGTGACCGTGAGTGACTGTGTGTGTGACTGTCTGAGTGACTGTGAGTGATTGAATGACTCTGAGTGACGGTGAATGACTCTGAGTGACTATGAGTGACTGTGTGAGTGACTGTGAGTGACTCTGAGTGACTGTGTCAGTGACTGAGTGACTGTGTGAGTGACTGTGAGTGAATATGAGTGACTGTGTGACTGTGTGAGTGACTCTGAGTGACTGTGTGAGTGACTGTGAGTGACAATGAGTGACTGAGTGACTGTGTCAGTGACTGTGAGTGACTGTGAGTGACTGTGTGTGTGACTGTGTGAGTGACTGTGAGTGACTGAGTGACTCTGAGTGACGGTGAATGACTCTGAGTGACTATGAGTGACTGAGTGAGTGACTGTGAGTGACTCTGAGTGACTGTGTGAGTGACTGAGTGACTGTGTGAGTGACTGTGAGTGACTATGAGTGATTGTGAGTGACTGAGTGACTCTGAGTGACTATGAGTGACTGTGTGAGTGACTGTGAGTGACTATGAGTGACTGTGAGTGACTGTGTGAGTGACCGTGAGTGACTGTGTGAGTGACTGTGAGTGACTGTGTGAGTGACTTTGTGAGTGACTGTGAGTGACTATGAGTGACTGTGTGAGTGACTGTGAGTGACTCTGAGTGACTGTGTGAGTGACTGAGTGACTGTGTGAGTGACTGTGAGTGACTATGAGTGATTGTGAGTGACTGAGTGACTCTGAGTGACTATGAGTGACTGTGTGAGTGACTGTGAGTGACTATGAGTGACTGTGTGAGTGACTGTGAGTGACTATGAGTGACTGTGAGTGACTGTGTGAGTGACCGTGAGTGACTGTGAGTGACTGTGAGTGACTATGAGTGACTGTGTGACTGTGTGAGTGACTGTGTGACTGTGTGAGTGACTGAGTGACTGTGTGAGTGACTGTGAGTGACTATGAGTGACTGTGAGTGACTGTGAGTGACTATGAGTGACTGTGTGACTGTGTGAGTGACTGTGTGACTGTGTGAGTGACTGAGTGATTGTGTGAGTGACTGTGAGTGAATATGAGTGACTGTGTGACTGTGTGAGTGACTGTGTGAGTGACTCTGAGTGACTGTGTGAGTGACTGTGAGTGACAATGAGTGACTGAGTGACTGTGTCAGTGACTGTGAGTGACTGTGAGTGACTGTGTGTGTGACTGTGTGAGTGACTGTGAGTGACTGAGTGACTCTGAGTGACGGTGAATGACTCTGAGTGACTATGAGTGACTGAGTGAGTGACTGTGAGTGACTCTGAGTGACTGTGTGAGTGACTGAGTGACTGTGTGAGTGACTGTGAGTGACTATGAGTGATTGTGAGTGACTGAGTGACTCTGAGTGACTATGAGTGACTGTGTGAGTGACTGTGAGTGACTATGAGTGACTGTGAGTGACTGTGTGAGTGACCGTGAGTGACTGTGTGAGTGACTGTGAGTGACTGTGTGAGTGACTTTGTGAGTGACTGTGAGTGACTGAGTGACTCTGAGTGACTGTGAGTGACTATGAGTGACTGTGAGTGACTGTGTGAGTGACTGTGTGAGTGACTGTGAGTGACCATGAGTGATTGAGTGACTGTGTGAGTGACTCTGAGTGACTGTGAGTGACTGTGTGTGTGACTGTGTGAGTGACTGTGAGTGACTGAGTGACTCTGAGTGACGGTGAATGACTCTGAGTGACTGTGAGTGACTGTGTGAGTGACTTTGTGAGTGACTGTGAGTGACTGTGAGTGACTATGAGTGACTGTGTGACTGTGTGAGTGACTGTGTGACTGTGTGAGTGACTGAGTGACTGTGTGAGTGACTGTGAGTGACTATGAGTGACTGTGAGTGACTGTGAGTGACTATGAGTGACTGTGTGACTGTGTGAGTGACTGTGTGACTGTGTGAGTGACTGAGTGATTGTGTGAGTGACTGTGAGTGACTATGAATGACTGTGTGACTGTGTGAGTGACTGTGTGAGTGACTCTGAGTGACTGTGTGAGTGACTGTGAATGACCATGAGTGACTGAGTGACTGTGTCAGTGACTGTGTGTGTGACTGTGTGAGTGACTGTGAGTGACTGAGTGACTCTGAATGACGGTGAATGACTCTGAGTGACTATGAGTGACTCTCTGAGTGACTGTGAGTGACTCTGAGTGACTGTGTGAGTGACTGAGTGACTGTGTGAGTGACTGTGAGTGACTATGAGTGATTGTGAGTGACTGAGTGACTCTGAGTGACTATGAGTGACTGTGTGAGTGACTGTGAGTGACTATGAGTGACTGTGAGTGACTGTGTGAGTGATTGTGAGTGACT
The DNA here is from genome assembly GCF_048934315.1 of Petromyzon marinus. NCBI lineage: Eukaryota > Metazoa > Chordata > Hyperoartia > Petromyzontiformes > Petromyzontidae > Petromyzon > Petromyzon marinus. The sequence goes on from NW_027423457.1 coordinate 326,292, forward strand.
GTGAGTGACTGTGTGTGACTGTGTGAGTGACTGTGTAACTGTGTGAGTGACTGTGAGTGACTGAGTGATTTTGTGAGTGACTGATTGACTGTGAGTGACTATGAGTGACTGTGTGAGTGACTGAGTGACTGTGTGAGTGACTGTGTGAGTGACTATGAGTGACTATTTGACTGTGTGAATGACTGTGAAAGATTATGAGTGACTGTGTGAGTGACTGTGTGAGTGACTCTGAGTGACTCTGAGTGACTGTGAGTGACTGTGTGAGTGACTGTGAGTGACTGTGTGAGTGACTGTGAGTGACTGTGTGAGTGACTTTGTGAGTGACTGTGAGTGACTGTGAGTGACTATGAGTGACTGTGTGACTGTGTGAGTGACTGTGTGACTGTGTGAGTGACTGAGTGACTGTGTGAGTGACTGTGAGTGACTATGAGTGACTGTGTGACTGTGTGAGTGACTATGAGTGACTATGTGAGTGACTGTGAGTGAATGTGAGTGACTCTGAGTGACTTTGTGAGTGACTGTGTGAGTGACTGTGAGTGAATGTCCGTGACTCAGATTGACTATGAGTGACTGTATGTGTGACTGTAATTGACTGTGAGTGACTATGAGTGACTATGAGTGACTGTGTGAGTGACTGTGTGAGTGACTATGAGTGACTGTGTGAGTGACTGTGTGAGTGACTGTGTGAGTGACTGTGAGTAACTGTGAGTGACTATGAGTGACTGTGTGAGTGACTGTTTGAGTGACTCTGAGTGACTGTGTGAGTGACTGTGAGTGACCATGAGTGACTGAGTGACTGTGTGAGTGACTGTGAGTGACCGTGAGTGACTGTGTGTGTGACTGTCTGAGTGACTGTGAGTGATTGAGTGACTCTGAGTGACGGTGAATGACTCTGAGTGACTATGAGTGACTGTGTGAGTGACTGTGAGTGACTCTGAGTGACTGTGTGAGTGACTGAGTGACTGTGTGAGTGACTGTGAGTGACTATGAGTGATTGTGAGTGACTGAGTGACTCTGAGTGACTATGAGTGACTGTGTGAGTGACTGTGAGTGACTATGAGTGACTGTGTGAGTGACTGTGAGTGACTATGAGTGACTGTGAGTGACTGTGTGAGTGACCGTGAGTGACTGTGAGTGACTGTGAGTGACTATGAGTGACTGTGTGACTGTGTGAGTGACTGTGTGACTGTGTGAGTGACTGAGTGACTGTGTGAGTGACTGTGAGTGACTATGAGTGACTGTGAGTGACTGTGAGTGACTATGAGTGACTGTGTGACTGTGTGAGTGACTGTGTGACTGTGTGAGTGACTGAGTGATTGTGTGAGTGACTGTGAGTGAATATGAGTGACTGTGTGACTGTGTGAGTGACTGTGTGAGTGACTCTGAGTGACTGTGTGAGTGACTGTGAGTGACAATGAGTGACTGAGTGACTGTGTCAGTGACTGTGAGTGACTGTGAGTGACTGTGTGTGTGACTGTGTGAGTGACTGTGAGTGACTGAGTGACTCTGAGTGACGGTGAATGACTCTGAGTGACTATGAGTGACTGAGTGAGTGACTGTGAGTGACTCTGAGTGACTGTGTGAGTGACTGAGTGACTGTGTGAGTGACTGTGAGTGACTATGAGTGATTGTGAGTGACTGAGTGACTCTGAGTGACTATGAGTGACTGTGTGAGTGACTGTGAGTGACTATGAGTGACTGTGAGTGACTGTGTGAGTGACCGTGAGTGAATGTGTGAGTGACTGTGAGTGACTGTGTGAGTGACTTTGTGAGTGACTGTGAGTGACTGAGTGACTCTGAGTGACTGTGAGTGACTATGAGTGACTGTGAGTGACTGTGTGAGTGACTGTGTGAGTGACTGTGAGTGACCATGAGTGATTGAGTGACTGTGTGAGTGACTCTGAGTGACTGTGAGTGACTGTGTGTGTGACTGTGTGAGTGACTGTGAGTGACTGAGTGACTCTGAGTGACGGTGAATGACTCTGAGTGACTGTGAGTGACTGTGTGAGTGACTTTGTGAGTGACTGTGAGTGACTGTGAGTGACTATGAGTGACTGTGTGACTGTGTGAGTGACTGTGTGACTGTGTGAGTGACTGAGTGACTGTGTGAGTGACTGTGAGTGACTATGAGTGACTGTGAGTGACTGTGAGTGACTATGAGTGACTGTGTGACTGTGTGAGTGACTGTGTGACTGTGTGAGTGACTGAGTGATTGTGTGAGTGACTGTGAGTGACTATGAATGACTGTGTGACTGTGTGAGTGACTGTGTGAGTGACTCTGAGTGACTGTGTGAGTGACTGTGAATGACCATGAGTGACTGAGTGACTGTGTCAGTGACTGTGTGTGTGACTGTGTGAGTGACTGTGAGTGACTGAGTGACTCTGAATGACGGTGAATGACTCTGAGTGACTATGAGTGACTCTCTGAGTGACTGTGAGTGACTCTGAGTGACTGTGTGAGTGACTGAGTGACTGTGTGAGTGACTGTGAGTGACTATGAGTGATTGTGAGTGACTGAGTGACTCTGAGTGACTATGAGTGACTGTGTGAGTGACTGTGAGTGACTATGAGTGACTGTGAGTGACTGTGTGAGTGATTGTGAGTGACTGTTTGAGTGACTGTGAGTGACTGTGTGAGTGACTTTGTGAGTGACTTGAGTGACTGTGAGTGACTATGAGTGACTGTGTGACTGTGTAAGTGACTGTGTGACTGTGTGAGTGACTGTGAGTGAATGTGAGTGACTCTGAGTGACTGTGTGAGTGACTATGAGTGACTGTTTGACTGTGTGAGTGACTGTGTGAGTGACTCTGAGTGACTGTGTGAGTGACTGTGAGTGACCATGAGTGACTGAGGGACTGTGTCAGTGACTGTGAGTGACTGTGAGTGACTGTGTGTGTGACTGTGTGAGTGACTGAGAGTGACTGAGTGACTCTGAGTGACGGTGAGTGACTCTGAGTGACTATGAGTGACTGTGTGAGTGACTGTGAGTGACTCTGAGTGAGTGTGTGAGTGACTGAGTGACTGTGTGAGTGACTGTGAGTGACTATGAGTGATTGTGAGTGACTGAGTGACTCTGAGTGACTATAATTGACTGTGTGAGTGACTGTGAGTCACTGTGAGTGACTGTTATTGACTGTGTGAGTGACTGTGAGTGACTGTGTGAGTGACTCTGAGTGACTTTGTGAGTGACTGTGAGTGACTGTGAGTGACTATGAGTGAATGTGTGACTGTGTGAGTGACTGTGTGACTGTGTGAGTGACTGAGTGACTGTGTTAGTGACTGTGAGTGACTATGAGTGACTGTGTGACTGTGTGAGTGACTAAGAGTGACTGTGTGAGTGACTGTGTGAGTGACTGTGAGTGAATGTGCGTGACTCAGATTGACTATGAGTGACTGTATGTGTGACTGTAATTGACTGTGAGTGACTATGAGTGACTATGAGTGACTGTGTGAGTGACTGTGTGAGTGACTATGAGTGACTGTGTGAGTGACTGTGTGAGTGACTGTGAGTAACTGTGAGTGACTATGAGTGACTGTGTGAGTGACTGTGTAACTGTGTGAGTGACTGTGAGTGACTGAGTGATTTTGTGAGTGACTGATTGACTGTGAGTGACTATGAGTGACTGTGTGAGTGACTGAGTGACTGTGTGAGTGACTGTGTGAGTGACTATGAGTGACTATTTGACTGTGTGAATGACTGTGAAAGATTATGAGTGACTGTGTGAGTGACTGTGTGAGTGACTCTGAGTGACTCTGAGTGACTGTGAGTGACTGTGTGAGTGACTGTGAGTGACTGTGTGAGTGACTGTGAGTGACTGTGTGAGTGACTTTGTGAGTGACTGTGAGTGACTGTGAGTGACTATGAGTGACTGTGTGACTGTGTGAGTGACTGTGTGACTGTGTGAGTGACTGAGTGACTGTGTGAGTGACTGTGAGTGACTATGAGTGACTGTGTGACTGTGTGAGTGACTATGAGTGACTATGTGAGTGACTGTGAGTGAATGTGAGTGACTCTGAGTGACTGTGTGAGTGACTGTGTGAGTGACTGTGAGTGAATGTCCGTGACTCAGATTGACTATGAGTGACTGTATGTGTGACTGTAATTGACTGTGAGTGACTATGAGTGACTATGAGTGACTGTGTGAGTGACTGTGTGAGTGACTATGAGTGACTGTGTGAGTGACTGTGTGAGTGACTGTGTGAGTGACTGTGAGTAACTGTGAGTGACTATGAGTGACTGTGTGAGTGACTGTTTGAGTGACTCTGAGTGACTGTGTGAGTGACTGTGAGTGACCATGAGTGACTGAGTGACTGTGTGAGTGACTGTGAGTGACCGTGAGTGACTGTGTGTGTGACTGTCTGAGTGACTGTGAGTGATTGAGTGACTCTGAGTGACGGTGAATGACTCTGAGTGACTATGAGTGACTGTGTGAGTGACTGTGAGTGACTCTGAGTGACTGTGTGAGTGACTGAGTGACTGTGTGAGTGACTGTGAGTGACTATGAGTGATTGTGAGTGACTGAGTGACTCTGAGTGACTATGAGTGACTGTGTGAGTGACTGTGAGTGACTATGAGTGACTGTGTGAGTGACTGTGAGTGACTATGAGTGACTGTGAGTGACTGTGTGAGTGACCGTGAGTGACTGTGAGTGACTGTGAGTGACTATGAGTGACTGTGTGACTGTGTGAGTGACTGTGTGACTGTGTGAGTGACTGAGTGACTGTGTGAGTGACTGTGAGTGACTATGAGTGACTGTGAGTGACTGTGAGTGACTATGAGTGACTATGAGTGACTGTGTGAGTGACTGTGTGAGTGACTATGAGTGACTGTGTGAGTGACTGTGTGAGTGACTGTGTGAGTGACTGTGAGTAACTGTGAGTGACTATGAGTGACTGTGTGAGTGACTGTTTGAGTGACTCTGAGTGACTGTGTGAGTGACTGTGAGTGACCATGAGTGACTGAGTGACTGTGTGAGTGACTGTGAGTGACCGTGAGTGACTGTGTGTGTGACTGTCTGAGTGACTGTGAGTGATTGAGTGACTCTGAGTGACGGTGAATGACTCTGAGTGACTATGAGTGACTGTGTGAGTGACTGTGAGTGACTCTGAGTGACTGTGTGAGTGACTGAGTGACTGTGTGAGTGACTGTGAGTGACTATGAGTGATTGTGAGTGACTGAGTGACTCTGAGTGACTATGAGTGACTGTGTGAGTGACTGTGAGTGACTATGAGTGACTGTGTGAGTGACTGTGAGTGACTATGAGTGACTGTGAGTGACTGTGTGAGTGACCGTGAGTGACTGTGAGTGACTGTGAGTGACTATGAGTGACTGTGTGACTGTGTGAGTGACTGTGTGACTGTGTGAGTGACTGAGTGACTGTGTGAGTGACTGTGAGTGACTATGAGTGACTGTGAGTGACTGTGAGTGACTATGAGTGACTGTGTGACTGTGTGAGTGACTGTGTGACTGTGTGAGTGACTGAGTGATTGTGTGAGTGACTGTGAGTGAATATGAGTGACTGTGTGACTGTGTGAGTGACTGTGTGAGTGACTCTGAGTGACTGTGTGAGTGACTGTGAGTGACAATGAGTGACTGAGTGACTGTGTCAGTGACTGTGAGTGACTGTGAGTGACTGTGTGTGTGACTGTGTGAGTGACTGTGAGTGACTGAGTGACTCTGAGTGACGGTGAATGACTCTGAGTGACTATGAGTGACTGAGTGAGTGACTGTGAGTGACTCTGAGTGACTGTGTGAGTGACTGAGTGACTGTGTGAGTGACTGTGAGTGACTATGAGTGATTGTGAGTGACTGAGTGAATCTGAGTGACTATGAGTGACTGTGTGAGTGACTGTGAGTGACTATGAGTGACTGTGAGTGACTGTGTGAGTGACCGTGAGTGACTGTGTGAGTGACTGTGAGTGACTGTGTGAGTGACTTTGTGAGTGACTGTGAGTGACTGAGTGACTCTGAGTGACTGTGAGTGACTATGAGTGACTGTGAGTGACTGTGTGAGTGACTGTGTGAGTGACTGTGAGTGACCATGAGTGATTGAGTGACTGTGTGAGTGAATCTGAGTGACTGTGAGTGACTGTGTGTGTGACTGTGTGAGTGACTGTGAGTGACTGAGTGACTCTGAGTGACGGTGAATGACTCTGAGTGACTGTGAGTGACTGTGTGAGTGACTTTGTGAGTGACTGTGAGTGACTGTGAGTGACTATGAGTGACTGTGTGACTGTGTGAGTGACTGTGTGACTGTGTGAGTGACTGAGTGACTGTGTGAGTGACTGTGAGTGACTATGAGTGACTGTGAGTGACTGTGAGTGACTATGAGTGACTGTGTGACTGTGTGAGTGACTGTGTGACTGTGTGAGTGACTGAGTGATTGTGTGAGTGACTGTGAGTGACTATGAATGACTGTGTGACTGTGTGAGTGACTGTGTGAGTGACTCTGAGTGACTGTGTGAGTGACTGTGAATGACCATGAGTGACTGAGTGACTGTGTCAGTGACTGTGTGTGTGACTGTGTGAGTGACTGTGAGTGACTGAGTGACTCTGAATGACGGTGAATGACTCTGAGTGACTATGAGTGACTCTCTGAGTGACTGTGAGTGACTCTGAGTGACTGTGTGAGTGACTGAGTGACTGTGTGAGTGACTGTGAGTGACTATGAGTGATTGTGAGTGACTGAGTGACTCTGAGTGACTATGAGTGACTGTGTGAGTGACTGTGAGTGACTATGAGTGACTGTGAGTGACTGTGTGAGTGATTGTGAGTGACTGTTTGAGTGACTGTGAGTGACTGTGTGAGTGACTTTGTGAGTGACTTGAGTGACTGTGAGTGACTATGAGTGACTGTGTGACTGTGTAAGTGACTGTGTGACTGTGTGAGTGACTGTGAGTGAATGTGAGTGACTCTGAGTGACTGTGTGAGTGACTATGAGTGACTGTTTGACTGTGTGAGTGACTGTGTGAGTGACTCTGAGTGACTGTGTGAGTGACTGTGAGTGACCATGAGTGACTGAGGGACTGTGTCAGTGACTGTGAGTGACTGTGAGTGACTGTGTGTGTGACTGTGTGAGTGACTGAGAGTGACTGAGTGACTCTGAGTGACGGTGAGTGACTCTGAGTGACTATGAGTGACTGTGTGAGTGACTGTGAGTGACTCTGAGTGAGTGTGTGAGTGACTGAGTGACTGTGTGAGTGACTGTGAGTGACTATGAGTGATTGTGAGTGACTGAGTGACTCTGAGTGACTATAATTGACTGTGTGAGTGACTGTGAGTCACTGTGAGTGACTGTTATTGACTGTGTGAGTGACTCTGAGTGACTTTGTGAGTGACTGTGAGTGACTGTGAGTGACTATGAGTGAATGTGTGACTGTGTGAGTGACTGTGTGACTGTGTGAGTGACTGAGTGACTGTGTTAGTGACTGTGAGTGACTATGAGTGACTGTGTGACTGTGTGAGTGACTAAGAGTGACTGTGTGAGTGACTGTGTGAGTGACTGTGAGTGAATGTGCGTGACTCAGATTGACTATGAGTGACTGTATGTGTGACTGTAATTGACTGTGAGTGACTATGAGTGACTATGAGTGACTGTGTGAGTGACTGTGTGAGTGACTATGAGTGACTGTGTGAGTGACTGTGTGAGTGACTGTGAGTAACTGTGAGTGACTATGAGTGACTGTGTGAGTGACTGTTTGAGTGACTCTGAGTGACTGTGTGAGTGACTGTGAGTGACCATGAGTGACTGAGTGACTGTGTCAGTGACTGTGAGTGACTGTGAGTGACTGTGTGTGTGACTGTGTGAGTGACTGAGAGTGACTGAGTGACTCTGAGTGACGGTGAGTGACTCTGAGTGACTATGAGTGACTGTGTGAGTGACTGTGAGTGACTCTGAGTGAGTGTGTGAGTGACTGAGTGACTGTGTGAGTGACTGTGAGTGACTATGAGTGATTGTGAGTGACTGAGTGACTCTGAGTGACTATAATTGACTGTGTGAGTGACTGTGAGTCACTGTGAGTGACTGTTATTGACTGTGTGAGTGACTCTGAGTGACTTTGTGAGTGACTGTGAGTGACTGTGAGTGACTATGAGTGAATGTGTGACTGTGTGAGTGACTGTGTGACTGTGTGAGTGACTGAGTGACTGTGTTAGTGACTGTGAGTGACTATGAGTGACTGTGTGACTGTGTGAGTGACTAAGAGTGACTGTGTGAGTGACTGTGTGAGTGACTGTGAGTGAATGTGCGTGACTCAGATTGACTATGAGTGACTGTATGTGTGACTGTAATTGACTGTGAGTGACTATGAGTGACTATGAGTGACTGTGTGAGTGACTGTGTGAGTGACTATGAGTGACTGTGTGAGTGACTGTGTGAGTGACTGTGAGTAACTGTGAGTGACTATGAGTGACTGTGTGAGTGACTGTTTGAGTGACTCTGAGTGACTGTGTGAGTGACTGTGAGTGACCATGAGTGACTGAGTGACTGTGTGAGTGACTGTGAGTGACCGTGAGTGACTGTGTGTGTGACTGTGTGAGTGACTGTGAGTGACTGAGTGACTCTGAGTGACGGTGAATGACTCTGAGTGACTATGAGTGACTGTGTGAGTGACTGTGAGTGACTCTGAGTGAATGTGTGAGTGACTGAGTGACTGTGTGAGTGACTGTGAGTGACTATGAGTGATTGTGAGTGACTGTGTGAGTGACTGTGAGTGACTGTGTGAGTGACTGTGAGTGACTGTGTGAGTGACTTTGTGAGTGACTGTGAGTGACTGTGAGTGACTATGAGTGACTGTGTGACTGTGTGAGTGACTGTGTGACTGTGTGAGTGACTGAGTGACTGTGTGAGTGACTGTGAGTGAATATGAGTGGCTGTGTGACTGTGTGAGTGACTGTGTGAGTGACTCTGAGTGACTGTGTGAGTGACTGTGAGTGACAATGAGTGACTGAGTGACTGTGTCAGTGACTGTGAGTGACTGTGAGTGACTGTGTGTGTGACTGTGTGAGTGACTGTGAGTGACTGAGTGACTCTGAGTGACGGTGAATGACTCTGAGTGACTATGAGTGACTGAGTGAGTGACTGTGAGTGACTCTGAGTGACTGTGTGAGTGACTGAGTGAAAGTGTGAGTGACTGTGAGTGACTATGAGTGATTGTGAGTGACTGAGTGACTCTGAGTGACTATGAGTGACTGTGTGAGTGACTGTGAGTGACTATGAGTGACTGTGAGTGACTGTGTGAGTGACCGTGAGTGACTGTGTGAGTGATTGTGTGAGTGACTTTGTGAGTGATTGTGAGTGACTGTGAGTGACTATGAGTGACTGTGTGACTGTGTGAGTGACTGTGTGACTGTGTGAGTGACTGAGTGACTGTGTGAGTGACTGTGAGTGACTATGAGTGACTGTGTGACTGTGTGAGTGACTATGAGTGACTGTGCGAGTGACTGTGAGTGAATGTGAGTGACTCTGAGTGACTGTGTGAGTGACTATGAGTGACTGTGTGGCTGTGTGAGTGACTGTGTGAGTGACTCTGAGTGACTGTGTGAGTGACTGTGAGTGACCATCAGTGACTGAGTGACTGTGTCAGTGACTGTGAGTGACTGTGTGTGTGACTGTGTGAGTGACTGTGAGTGACTGAGTGACTCTGAGTGACGGTGAATGACTCTGAGTGACTATGAGTGACTGTGTGAGTGACTGTGAGTGACTCTGAGTGACTGTGTGTGTGACTGATTGACTGTGTTAGTGACTGTGAGTGACTATGAGTGATTGTGAGTGACTGAGTGACTCTGAGTGACTATGAGTGACTGTGTGAGTGACTGTGAGTGACTATGAGTGACTGTGAGTGACTGTGTGAGTGACTGTGAGTGACTGTGTGAGTGACTGTGAGTGACTGTGTGAGTGACTGTGAGTGACTGTGTGAGTGACCGTGAGTGACTGTGTGAGTGACTGTGAGTGACTGTGTGAGTGACTTTGTGAGTGACTGTGAGTGACTGAGTGACTCTGAGTGACCGTGAGTGACTATGAGTGACTGTGAGTGACTGTGTGAGTGACTGTGTGAGTGACTGTGAGTGACCATGAGTGATTGAGTGACTGTGTGAGTGACTCTGAGTGACTGTGAGTGACTGTGTGTGTGACTGTGTGAGTGACTGTGAGTGACTGAGTGACTCTGAGTGACGGTGAATGACTCTGAGTGACTGTGAGTGACTGTGTGAGTGACTTTGTGAGTGACTGTGAGTGACTGTGAGTGACTATGAGTGACTGTGTGACTGTGTGAGTGACTGTGTGACTGTATGAGTGACTGAGTGACTGTGTGAGTGACTGTGAGTGACTATGAGTGACTGTGAGTGACTGTGAGTGACTATGAGTGACTGTGTGACTGTGTGAGTGACTGTGTGACTGTGTGAGTGACTGAGTGATTGTGTGAGTGACTGTGAGTGACTATGAGTGACTGTGTGACTGTGTGAGTGACTGTGTGAGTGACTCTGAGTGACTGTGTGAGTGACTGTGAATGACCATGAGTGACTGAGTGACTGTGTCAGTGACTGTGTGTGTGACTGTGTGAGTGACTGTGAGTGACTGAGTGACTCTGAGTGACGGTGAATGACTCTGAGTGACTATGAGTGACTCTCTGAGTGACTGTGAGTGACTCTGAGTGACTGTGTGAGTGACTAAGTGACTGTGTGAGTGACTGTGAGTGACTATGAGTGATTGTGAGTGACTGAGTGACTCTGAGTGACTATGAGTGACTGTTTGAGTGACTGTGAGTGACTATGAGTGACTGTGAGTGACTGTGTGAGTGACTGTGTGACTGTGTGAGTGACTGTGAGTGAATGTGAGTGACTCTGAGTGACTGTGTGAGTGACTATGAGTGACTGTTTGACTGTGTGAGTGACTGTGTGAGTGACTCTGAGTGACTGTGTGAGTGACTGTGAGTGACCATGAGTGACTGAGGGACTGTGTCAGTGACTGTGAGTGACTGTGAGTGACTGTGTGTGTGACTGTGTGAGTGACTGAGAGTGACTGAGTGACTCTGAGTGACGGTGAGTGACTCTGAGTGACTATGAGTGACTGTGTGAGTGACTGTGAGTGACTCTGAGTGAGTGTGTGAGTGACTGAGTGACTGTTTGAGTGACTGTGAGTGACTACGAGTGATTGTGAGTGACTGAGTGACTCTGAGTGACTATAATTGACTGTGTGAGTGACTGTGAGTCACTGTGAGTGACTGTTATTGACTGTGTGAGTGACTGTGAGTGACTGTGTGAGTGACTCTGAGTGACTTTGTGAGTGACTGTGAGTGACTGTGAGTGACTATGAGTGAATGTGTGACTGTGTGAGTGACTGTGTGACTGTGTGAGTGACTGAGTGACTGTGTTAGTGACTGTGAGTGACTATGAGTGACTGTGTGACTGTGTGAGTGACTAAGAGTGACTGTGTGAGTGACTGTGTGAGTGACTGTGAGTGAATGTGCGTGACTCAGATTGACTATGAGTGACTGTATGTGTGACTGTAATTGACTGTGAGTGACTATGAGTGACTATGAGTGACTGTGAGTGACTATGAGTGACTGTGTGAGTGACTGTGTAACTGTGTGAGTGACTGTGAGTGACTGAGTGATTTTGTGAGTGACTGATTGACTGTGAGTGACTATGAGTGACTGTGTGAGTGACTGAGTGACTGTGTGAGTGACTGTGTGAGTGACTATGAGTGACTATTTGACTGTGTGAATGACTGTGAAAGATTATGAGTGACTGTGTGAGTGACTGTGTGAGTGACTCTGAGTGACTCTGAGTGACTGTGAGTGACTGTGTGAGTGACTGTGAGTGACTGTGTGAGTGACTGTGAGTGACTGTGTGAGTGACTTTGTGAGTGACTGTGAGTGACTGTGAGTGACTATGAGTGACTGTGTGACTGTGTGAGTGACTGTGTGACTGTGTGAGTGACTGAGTGACTGTGTGAGTGACTGTGAGTGACTATGAGTGACTGTGTGACTGTGTGAGTGACTATGAGTGACTATGTGAGTGACTGTGAGTGAATGTGAGTGACTCTGAGTGACTGTGTGAGTGACTGTGTGAGTGACTGTGAGTGAATGTCCGTGACTCAGATTGACTATGAGTGACTGTATGTGTGACTGTAATTGACTGTGAGTGACTATGAGTGACTATGAGTGACTGTGTGAGTGACTGTGTGAGTGACTATGAGTGACTGTGTGAGTGACTGTGTGAGTGACTGTGTGAGTGACTGTGAGTAACTGTGAGTGACTATGAGTGACTGTGTGAGTGACTGTTTGAGTGACTCTGAGTGACTGTGTGAGTGACTGTGAGTGACCATGAGTGACTGAGTGACTGTGTGAGTGACTGTGAGTGACCGTGAGTGACTGTGTGTGTGACTGTCTGAGTGACTGTGAGTGATTGAGTGACTCTGAGTGACGGTGAATGACTCTGAGTGACTATGAGTGACTGTGTGAGTGACTGTGAGTGACTCTGAGTGACTGTGTGAGTGACTGAGTGACTGTGTGAGTGACTGTGAGTGACTATGAGTGATTGTGAGTGACTGAGTGACTCTGAGTGACTATGAGTGACTGTGTGAGTGACTGTGAGTGACTATGAGTGACTGTGTGAGTGACTGTGAGTGACTATGAGTGACTGTGAGTGACTGTGTGAGTGACCGTGAGTGACTGTGAGTGACTGTGAGTGACTATGAGTGACTGTGTGACTGTGTGAGTGACTGTGTGACTGTGTGAGTGACTGAGTGACTGTGTGAGTGACTGTGAGTGACTATGAGTGACTGTGAGTGACTGTGAGTGACTATGAGTGACTGTGTGACTGTGTGAGTGACTGTGTGACTGTGTGAGTGACTGAGTGATTGTGTGAGTGACTGTGAGTGAATATGAGTGACTGTGTGACTGTGTGAGTGACTGTGTGAGTGACTCTGAGTGACTGTGTGAGTGACTGTGAGTGACAATGAGTGACTGAGTGACTGTGTCAGTGACTGTGAGTGACTGTGATTGACTGTGTGTGTGACTGTGTGAGTGACTGTGAGTGACTGAGTGACTCTGAGTGACGGTGAATGACTCTGAGTGACTATGAGTGACTGAGTGAGTGACTGTCAGTGACTCTGAGTGACTGTGTGAGTGACTGAGTGACTGTGTGAGTGACTGTGAGTGACTATGAGTGATTGTGAGTGACTGAGTGAATCTGAGTGACTATGAGTGACTGTGTGAGTGACTGTGAGTGACTATGAGTGACTGTGAGTGACTGTGTGAGTGACCGTGAGTGACTGTGTGAGTGACTGTGAGTGACTGTGTGAGTGACTTTGTGAGTGACTGTGAGTGACTGAGTGACTCTGAGTGACTGTGAGTGACTATGAGTGACTGTGAGTGACTGTGTGAGTGACTGTGTGAGTGACTGTGAGTGACCATGAGTGATTGAGTGACTGTGTGAGTGACTCTGAGTGACTGTGAGTGACTGTGTGTGTGACTGTGTGAGTGACTGTGAGTGACTGAGTGACTCTGAGTGACGGTGCATGACTCTGAGTGACTGTGAGTGACTGTGTGAGTGACTTTGTGAGTGACTGTGAGTGACTGTGAGTGACTATGAGTGACTGTGTGACTGTGTGAGTGACTGTGTGACTGTGTGAGCGACTGAGTGACTGTGTGAGTGACTGTGAGTGACTATGAGTGACTGTGAGTGACTGTGAGTGACTATGAGTGACTGTGTGACTGTGTGAGTGACTGAGTGATTGTGTGAGTGACTGTGAGTGACTATGAATGACTGTGTGACTGTGTGAGTGACTGTGTGAGTGACTCTGAGTGACAGTGTGAGTGACTGTGAATGACCATGAGTGACTGAGTGACTGTGTCAGTGACTGTGTGTGTGACTGTGTGAGTGACTGTGAGTGACTGAGTGACTCTGAATGACGGTGAATGACTCTGAGTGACTATGAGTGACTCTCTGAGTGACTGTGAGTGACTCTGAGTGACTGTGTGAGTGACTGAGTGACTGTGTGAGTGACTGTGAGTGACTATGAGTGATTGTGAGTGACTGAGTGACTCTGAGTGACTATGAGTGACTGTGTGAGTGACTGTGAGTGACTATGAGTGACTGTGAGTGACTGTGTGAGTGATTGTGAGTGACTGTTTGAGTGACTGTGAGTGACTGTGTGAGTGACTTTGTGAGTGACTTGAGTGACTGTGAGTGACTATGAGTGACTGTGTGACTGTGTAAGTGACTGTGTGACTGTGTGAGTGACTGTGAGTGAATGTGAGTGACTCTGAGTGACTGTGTGAGTGACTATGAGTGACTGTTTGACTGTGTGAGTGACTGTGTGAGTGACTCTGAGTGACTGTGTGAGTGACTGTGAGTGACCATGAGTGACTGAGGGACTGTGTCAGTGACTGTGAGTGACTGTGAGTGACTGTGTGTGTGACTGTGTGAGTGACTGAGAGTGACTGAGTGACTCTGAGTGACGGTAAGTGACTCTGAGTGACTATGAGTGACTGTGTGAGTGACTGTGAGTGACTCTGAGTGAGTGTGTGAGTGACTGAGTGACTGTGTGAGTGACTGTGAGTGACTATGAGTGATTGTGAGTGACTGAGTGACTCTGAGTGACTATAATTGACTGTGTGAGTGACTGTGAGTCACTGTGAGTGACTGTTATTGACTGTGTGAGTGACTGTGAGTGACTGTGTGAGTGACTCTGAGTGACTTTGTGAGTGACTGTGAGTGACTGTGAGTGACTATGAGTGAATGTGTGACTGTGTGAGTGACTGTGTGACTGTGTGAGTGACTGAGTGACTGTGTTAGTGACTGTGAGTGACTATGAGTGACTGTGTGACTGTGTGAGTGACTAAGAGTGACTGTGTGAGTGACTGTGTGAGTGACTGTGAGTGAATGTGCGTGACTCAGATTGACTATGAGTGACTGTATGTGTGACTGTAATTGACTGTGAGTGACTATGAGTGACTATGAGTGACTGTGTGAGTGACTGTGTGAGTGACTATGAGTGACTGTGTGAGTGACTGTGTGAGTGACTGTGAGTAACTGTGAGTGACTATGAGTGACTGTGTGAGTGACTGTGTAACTGTGTGAGTGACTGTGAGTGACTGAGTGATTTTGTGAGTGACTGATTGACTGTGAGTGACTATGAGTGACTGTGTGAGTGACTGAGTGACTGTGTGAGTGACTGTGTGAGTGACTATGAGTGACTATTTGACTGTGTGAATGACTGTGAAAGATTATGAGTGACTGTGTGAGTGACTGTGTGAGTGACTCTGAGTGACTCTGAGTGACTGTGAGTGACTGTGTGAGTGACTGTGAGTGACTGTGTGAGTGACTGTGAGTGACTGTGTGAGTGACTTTGTGAGTGACTGTGAGTGACTGTGAGTGACTATGAGTGACTGTGTGACTGTGTGAGTGACTGTGTGACTGTGTGAGTGACTGAGTGACTGTGTGAGTGACTGTGAGTGACTATGAGTGACTGTGTGACTGTGTGAGTGACTATGAGTGACTATGTGAGTGACTGTGAGTGAATGTGAGTGACTCTGAGTGACTGTGTGAGTGACTGTGTGAGTGACTGTGAGTGAATGTCCGTGACTCAGATTGACTATGAGTGACTGTATGTGTGACTGTAATTGACTGTGAGTGACTATGAGTGACTATGAGTGACTGTGTGAGTGACTGTGTGAGTGACTATGAGTGACTGTGTGAGTGACTGTGTGAGTGACTGTGAGTAACTGTGAGTGACTATGAGTGACTGTGTGAGTGACTGTTTGAGTGACTCTGAGTGACTGTGTGAGTGACTGTGAGTGACCATGAGTGACTGAGTGACTGTGTGAGTGACTGTGAGTGACCGTGAGTGACTGTGTGTGTGACTGTCTGAGTGACTGTGAGTGATTGAGTGACTCTGAGTGACGGTGAATGACTCTGAGTGACTATGAGTGACTGTGTGAGTGACTGTGAGTGACTCTGAGTGACTGTGTGAGTGACTGAGTGACTGTGTGAGTGACTGTGAGTGACTATGAGTGATTGTGAGTGACTGAGTGACTCTGAGTGACTATGAGTGACTGTGTGAGTGACTGTGAGTGACTATGAGTGACTGTGTGAGTGACTGTGAGTGACTATGAGTGACTGTGAGTGACTGTGTGAGTGACCGTGAGTGACTGTGAGTGACTGTGAGTGACTATGAGTGACTGTGTGACTGTGTGAGTGACTGTGTGACTGTGTGAGTGACTGAGTGACTGTGTGAGTGACTGTGAGTGACTATGAGTGACTGTGAGTGACTGTGAGTGACTATGAGTGACTGTGTGACTGTGTGAGTGACTGTGTGACTGTGTGAGTGACTGAGTGATTGTGTGAGTGACTGTGAGTGAATATGAGTGACTGTGTGACTGTGTGAGTGACTGTGTGAGTGACTCTGAGTGACTGTGTGAGTGACTGTGAGTGACAATGAGTGACTGAGTGACTGTGTCAGTGACTGTGAGTAACTGTGAGTGACTGTGTGTGTGACTGTGTGAGTGACTGT
Organism: Petromyzon marinus; assembly: GCF_048934315.1. Lineage (NCBI taxonomy): Eukaryota > Metazoa > Chordata > Hyperoartia > Petromyzontiformes > Petromyzontidae > Petromyzon > Petromyzon marinus. The sequence continues at coordinate 342,809 of NW_027423457.1, forward strand.
GAGTGACTGAGTGACTCTGAGTGACGGTGAATGACTCTGAGTGACTATGAGTGACTGAGTGAGTGACTGTGAGTGACTCTGAGTGACTGTGTGAGTGACTGAGTGACTGTGTGAGTGACTGTGAGTGACTATGAGTGATTGTGAGTGACTGAGTGAATCTGAGTGACTATGAGTGACTGTGTGAGTGACTGTGAGTGACTATGAGTGACTGTGAGTGACTGTGTGAGTGACCGTGAGTGACTGTGTGAGTGACTGTGAGTGACTGTGTGAGTGACTTTGTGAGTGACTGTGAGTGACTGAGTGACTCTGAGTGACTGTGAGTGACTATGAGTGACTGTGAGTGACTGTGTGAGTGACTGTGTGAGTGACTGTGAGTGACCATGAGTGATTGAGTGACTGTGTGAGTGACTCTGAGTGACTGTGAGTGACTGTGTGTGTGACTGTGTGAGTGACTGTGAGTGACTGAGTGACTCTGAGTGACGGTGAATGACTCTGAGTGACTGTGAGTGACTGTGTGAGTGACTTTGTGAGTGACTGTGAGTGACTGTGAGTGACTATGAGTGACTGTGTGACTGTGTGAGTGACTGTGTGACTGTGTGAGTGACTGAGTGACTGTGTGAGTGACTGTGAGTGACTATGAGTGACTGTGAGTGACTGTGAGTGACTATGAGTGACTGTGTGACTGTGTGAGTGACTGTGTGACTGTGTGAGTGACTGAGTGATTGTGTGAGTGACTGTGAGTGACTATGAATGACTGTGTGACTGTGTGAGTGACTGTGTGAGTGACTCTGAGTGACTGTGTGAGTGACTGTGAATGACCATGAGTGACTGAGTGACTGTGTCAGTGACTGTGTGTGTGACTGTGTGAGTGACTGTGAGTGACTGAGTGACTCTGAATGACGGTGAATGACTCTGAGTGACTATGAGTGACTCTCTGAGTGACTGTGAGTGACTCTGAGTGACTGTGTGAGTGACTGAGTGACTGTGTGAGTGACTGTGAGTGACTATGAGTGATTGTGAGTGACTGAGTGACTCTGAGTGACTATGAGTGACTGTGTGAGTGACTGTGAGTGACTATGAGTGACTGTGAGTGACTGTGTGAGTGATTGTGAGTGACTGTTTGAGTGACTGTGAGTGACTGTGTGAGTGACTTTGTGAGTGACTTGAGTGACTGTGAGTGACTATGAGTGACTGTGTGACTGTGTAAGTGACTGTGTGACTGTGTGAGTGACTGTGAGTGAATGTGAGTGACTCTGAGTGACTGTGTGAGTGACTATGAGTGACTGTTTGACTGTGTGAGTGACTGTGTGAGTGACTCTGAGTGACTGTGTGAGTGACTGTGAGTGACCATGAGTGACTGAGGGACTGTGTCAGTGACTGTGAGTGACTGTGAGTGACTGTGTGTGTGACTGTGTGAGTGACTGAGAGTGACTGAGTGACTCTGAGTGACGGTGAGTGACTCTGAGTGACTATGAGTGACTGTGTGAGTGACTGTGAGTGACTCTGAGTGAGTGTGTGAGTGACTGAGTGACTGTGTGAGTGACTGTGAGTGACTATGAGTGATTGTGAGTGACTGAGTGACTCTGAGTGACTATAATTGACTGTGTGAGTGACTGTGAGTCACTGTGAGTGACTGTTATTGACTGTGTGAGTGACTCTGAGTGACTTTGTGAGTGACTGTGAGTGACTGTGAGTGACTATGAGTGAATGTGTGACTGTGTGAGTGACTGTGTGACTGTGTGAGTGACTGAGTGACTGTGTTAGTGACTGTGAGTGACTATGAGTGACTGTGTGACTGTGTGAGTGACTAAGAGTGACTGTGTGAGTGACTGTGTGAGTGACTGTGAGTGAATGTGCGTGACTCAGATTGACTATGAGTGACTGTATGTGTGACTGTAATTGACTGTGAGTGACTATGAGTGACTATGAGTGACTGTGTGAGTGACTGTGTGAGTGACTATGAGTGACTGTGTGAGTGACTGTGTGAGTGACTGTGAGTAACTGTGAGTGACTATGAGTGACTGTGTGAGTGACTGTTTGAGTGACTCTGAGTGACTGTGTGAGTGACTGTGAGTGACCATGAGTGACTGAGTGACTGTGTCAGTGACTGTGAGTGACTGTGAGTGACTGTGTGTGTGACTGTGTGAGTGACTGAGAGTGACTGAGTGACTCTGAGTGACGGTGAGTGACTCTGAGTGACTATGAGTGACTGTGTGAGTGACTGTGAGTGACTCTGAGTGAGTGTGTGAGTGACTGAGTGACTGTGTGAGTGACTGTGAGTGACTATGAGTGATTGTGAGTGACTGAGTGACTCTGAGTGACTATAATTGACTGTGTGAGTGACTGTGAGTCACTGTGAGTGACTGTTATTGACTGTGTGAGTGACTCTGAGTGACTTTGTGAGTGACTGTGAGTGACTGTGAGTGACTATGAGTGAATGTGTGACTGTGTGAGTGACTGTGTGACTGTGTGAGTGACTGAGTGACTGTGTTAGTGACTGTGAGTGACTATGAGTGACTGTGTGACTGTGTGAGTGACTAAGAGTGACTGTGTGAGTGACTGTGTGAGTGACTGTGAGTGAATGTGCGTGACTCAGATTGACTATGAGTGACTGTATGTGTGACTGTAATTGACTGTGAGTGACTATGAGTGACTATGAGTGACTGTGTGAGTGACTGTGTGAGTGACTATGAGTGACTGTGTGAGTGACTGTGTGAGTGACTGTGAGTAACTGTGAGTGACTATGAGTGACTGTGTGAGTGACTGTTTGAGTGACTCTGAGTGACTGTGTGAGTGACTGTGAGTGACCATGAGTGACTGAGTGACTGTGTGAGTGACTGTGAGTGACCGTGAGTGACTGTGTGTGTGACTGTGTGAGTGACTGTGAGTGACTGAGTGACTCTGAGTGACGGTGAATGACTCTGAGTGACTATGAGTGACTGTGTGAGTGACTGTGAGTGACTCTGAGTGAATGTGTGAGTGACTGAGTGACTGTGTGAGTGACTGTGAGTGACTATGAGTGATTGTGAGTGACTGTGTGAGTGACTGTGAGTGACTGTGTGAGTGACTGTGAGTGACTGTGTGAGTGACTTTGTGAGTGACTGTGAGTGACTGTGAGTGACTATGAGTGACTGTGTGACTGTGTGAGTGACTGTGTGACTGTGTGAGTGACTGAGTGACTGTGTGAGTGACTGTGAGTGAATATGAGTGGCTGTGTGACTGTGTGAGTGACTGTGTGAGTGACTCTGAGTGACTGTGTGAGTGACTGTGAGTGACAATGAGTGACTGAGTGACTGTGTCAGTGACTGTGAGTGACTGTGAGTGACTGTGTGTGTGACTGTGTGAGTGACTGTGAGTGACTGAGTGACTCTGAGTGACGGTGAATGACTCTGAGTGACTATGAGTGACTGAGTGAGTGACTGTGAGTGACTCTGAGTGACTGTGTGAGTGACTGAGTGACTGTGTGAGTGACTGTGAGTGACTATGAGTGATTGTGAGTGACTGAGTGACTCTGAGTGACTATGAGTGACTGTGTGAGTGACTGTGAGTGACTATGAGTGACTGTGAGTGACTGTGTGAGTGACCGTGAGTGACTGTGTGAGTGATTGTGTGAGTGACTTTGTGAGTGATTGTGAGTGACTGTGAGTGACTATGAGTGACTGTGTGACTGTGTGAGTGACTGTGTGACTGTGTGAGTGACTGAGTGACTGTGTGAGTGACTGTGAGTGACTATGAGTGACTGTGTGACTGTGTGAGTGACTATGAGTGACTGTGCGAGTGACTGTGAGTGAATGTGAGTGACTCTGAGTGACTGTGTGAGTGACTATGAGTGACTGTGTGGCTGTGTGAGTGACTGTGTGAGTGACTCTGAGTGACTGTGTGAGTGACTGTGAGTGACCATCAGTGACTGAGTGACTGTGTCAGTGACTGTGAGTGACTGTGTGTGTGACTGTGTGAGTGACTGTGAGTGACTGAGTGACTCTGAGTGACGGTGAATGACTCTGAGTGACTATGAGTGACTGTGTGAGTGACTGTGAGTGACTCTGAGTGACTGTGTGTGTGACTGATTGACTGTGTTAGTGACTGTGAGTGACTATGAGTGATTGTGAGTGACTGAGTGACTCTGAGTGACTATGAGTGACTGTGTGAGTGACTGTGAGTGACTATGAGTGACTGTGAGTGACTGTGTGAGTGACTGTGAGTGACTGTGTGAGTGACTGTGAGTGACTGTGTGAGTGACTGTGAGTGACTGTGTGAGTGACCGTGAGTGACTGTGTGAGTGACTGTGAGTGACTGTGTGAGTGACTTTGTGAGTGACTGTGAGTGACTGAGTGACTCTGAGTGACCGTGAGTGACTATGAGTGACTGTGAGTGACTGTGTGAGTGACTGTGTGAGTGACTGTGAGTGACCATGAGTGATTGAGTGACTGTGTGAGTGACTCTGAGTGACTGTGAGTGACTGTGTGTGTGACTGTGTGAGTGACTGTGAGTGACTGAGTGACTCTGAGTGACGGTGAATGACTCTGAGTGACTGTGAGTGACTGTGTGAGTGACTTTGTGAGTGACTGTGAGTGACTGTGAGTGACTATGAGTGACTGTGTGACTGTGTGAGTGACTGTGTGACTGTATGAGTGACTGAGTGACTGTGTGAGTGACTGTGAGTGACTATGAGTGACTGTGAGTGACTGTGAGTGACTATGAGTGACTGTGTGACTGTGTGAGTGACTGTGTGACTGTGTGAGTGACTGAGTGATTGTGTGAGTGACTGTGAGTGACTATGAGTGACTGTGTGACTGTGTGAGTGACTGTGTGAGTGACTCTGAGTGACTGTGTGAGTGACTGTGAATGACCATGAGTGACTGAGTGACTGTGTCAGTGACTGTGTGTGTGACTGTGTGAGTGACTGTGAGTGACTGAGTGACTCTGAGTGACGGTGAATGACTCTGAGTGACTATGAGTGACTCTCTGAGTGACTGTGAGTGACTCTGAGTGACTGTGTGAGTGACTAAGTGACTGTGTGAGTGACTGTGAGTGACTATGAGTGATTGTGAGTGACTGAGTGACTCTGAGTGACTATGAGTGACTGTTTGAGTGACTGTGAGTGACTATGAGTGACTGTGAGTGACTGTGTGAGTGACTGTGTGACTGTGTGAGTGACTGTGAGTGAATGTGAGTGACTCTGAGTGACTGTGTGAGTGACTATGAGTGACTGTTTGACTGTGTGAGTGACTGTGTGAGTGACTCTGAGTGACTGTGTGAGTGACTGTGAGTGACCATGAGTGACTGAGGGACTGTGTCAGTGACTGTGAGTGACTGTGAGTGACTGTGTGTGTGACTGTGTGAGTGACTGAGAGTGACTGAGTGACTCTGAGTGACGGTGAGTGACTCTGAGTGACTATGAGTGACTGTGTGAGTGACTGTGAGTGACTCTGAGTGAGTGTGTGAGTGACTGAGTGACTGTTTGAGTGACTGTGAGTGACTACGAGTGATTGTGAGTGACTGAGTGACTCTGAGTGACTATAATTGACTGTGTGAGTGACTGTGAGTCACTGTGAGTGACTGTTATTGACTGTGTGAGTGACTGTGAGTGACTGTGTGAGTGACTCTGAGTGACTTTGTGAGTGACTGTGAGTGACTGTGAGTGACTATGAGTGAATGTGTGACTGTGTGAGTGACTGTGTGACTGTGTGAGTGACTGAGTGACTGTGTTAGTGACTGTGAGTGACTATGAGTGACTGTGTGACTGTGTGAGTGACTAAGAGTGACTGTGTGAGTGACTGTGTGAGTGACTGTGAGTGAATGTGCGTGACTCAGATTGACTATGAGTGACTGTATGTGTGACTGTAATTGACTGTGAGTGACTATGAGTGACTATGAGTGACTGTGAGTGACTATGAGTGACTGTGTGAGTGACTGTGTAACTGTGTGAGTGACTGTGAGTGACTGAGTGATTTTGTGAGTGACTGATTGACTGTGAGTGACTATGAGTGACTGTGTGAGTGACTGAGTGACTGTGTGAGTGACTGTGTGAGTGACTATGAGTGACTATTTGACTGTGTGAATGACTGTGAAAGATTATGAGTGACTGTGTGAGTGACTGTGTGAGTGACTCTGAGTGACTCTGAGTGACTGTGAGTGACTGTGTGAGTGACTGTGAGTGACTGTGTGAGTGACTGTGAGTGACTGTGTGAGTGACTTTGTGAGTGACTGTGAGTGACTGTGAGTGACTATGAGTGACTGTGTGACTGTGTGAGTGACTGTGTGACTGTGTGAGTGACTGAGTGACTGTGTGAGTGACTGTGAGTGACTATGAGTGACTGTGTGACTGTGTGAGTGACTATGAGTGACTATGTGAGTGACTGTGAGTGAATGTGAGTGACTCTGAGTGACTGTGTGAGTGACTGTGTGAGTGACTGTGAGTGAATGTCCGTGACTCAGATTGACTATGAGTGACTGTATGTGTGACTGTAATTGACTGTGAGTGACTATGAGTGACTATGAGTGACTGTGTGAGTGACTGTGTGAGTGACTATGAGTGACTGTGTGAGTGACTGTGTGAGTGACTGTGTGAGTGACTGTGAGTAACTGTGAGTGACTATGAGTGACTGTGTGAGTGACTGTTTGAGTGACTCTGAGTGACTGTGTGAGTGACTGTGAATGACCATGAGTGACTGAGTGACTGTGTGAGTGACTGTGAGTGACCGTGAGTGACTGTGTGTGTGACTGTCTGAGTGACTGTGAGTGATTGAGTGACTCTGAGTGACGGTGAATGACTCTGAGTGACTATGAGTGACTGTGTGAGTGACTGTGAGTGACTCTGAGTGACTGTGTGAGTGACTGAGTGACTGTGTGAGTGACTGTGAGTGACTATGAGTGATTGTGAGTGACTGAGTGACTCTGAGTGACTATGAGTGACTGTGTGAGTGACTGTGAGTGACTATGAGTGACTGTGTGAGTGACTGTGAGTGACTATGAGTGACTGTGAGTGACTGTGTGAGTGACCGTGAGTGACTGTGAGTGACTGTGAGTGACTATGAGTGACTGTGTGACTGTGTGAGTGACTGTGTGACTGTGTGAGTGACTGAGTGACTGTGTGAGTGACTGTGAGTGACTATGAGTGACTGTGAGTGACTGTGAGTGACTATGAGTGACTGTGTGACTGTGTGAGTGACTGTGTGACTGTGTGAGTGACTGAGTGATTGTGTGAGTGACTGTGAGTGAATATGAGTGACTGTGTGACTGTGTGAGTGACTGTGTGAGTGACTCTGAGTGACTGTGTGAGTGACTGTGAGTGACAATGAGTGACTGAGTGACTGTGTCAGTGACTGTGAGTGACTGTGAGTGACTGTGTGTGTGACTGTGTGAGTGACTGTGAGTGACTGAGTGACTCTGAGTGACGGTGAATGACTCTGAGTGACTATGAGTGACTGAGTGAGTGACTGTGAGTGACTCTGAGTGACTGTGTGAGTGACTGAGTGACTGTGTGAGTGACTGTGAGTGACTATGAGTGATTGTGAGTGACTGAGTGAATCTGAGTGACTATGAGTGACTGTGTGAGTGACTGTGAGTGACTATGAGTGACTGTGAGTGACTGTGTGAGTGACCGTGAGTGACTGTGTGAGTGACTGTGAGTGACTGTGTGAGTGACTTTGTGAGTGACTGTGAGTGACTGAGTGACTCTGAGTGACTGTGAGTGACTATGAGTGACTGTGAGTGACTGTGTGAGTGACTGTGTGAGTGACTGTGAGTGACCATGAGTGATTGAGTGACTGTGTGAGTGACTCTGAGTGACTGTGAGTGACTGTGTGTGTGACTGTGTGAGTGACTGTGAGTGACTGAGTGACTCTGAGTGACGGTGAATGACTCTGAGTGACTGTGAGTGACTGTGTGAGTGACTTTGTGAGTGACTGTGAGTGACTGTGAGTGACTATGAGTGACTGTGTGACTGTGTGAGTGACTGTGTGACTGTGTGAGTGACTGAGTGACTGTGTGAGTGACTGTGAGTGACTATGAGTGACTGTGAGTGACTGTGAGTGACTATGAGTGACTGTGTGACTGTGTGAGTGACTGTGTGACTGTGTGAGTGACTGAGTGATTGTGTGAGTGACTGTGAGTGACTATGAATGACTGTGTGACTGTGTGAGTGACTGTGTGAGTGACTCTGAGTGACTGTGTGAGTGACTGTGAATGACCATGAGTGACTGAGTGACTGTGTCAGTGACTGTGTGTGTGACTGTTTGAGTGACTGTGAGTGACTGTGTGAGTGACTTTGTGAGTGACTTGAGTGACTGTGAGTGACTATGAGTGACTGTGTGATTGTGTGAGTGACTATGTGACTGTGTGAGTGACTGTGAGTGACTGTGTGAGTGACTCTGAGTGACTGTGTGAGTGACTGTGAATGACCATGAGTGACTGAGTGACTGTGTCAGTGACTGTGTGTGTGACTGTGTGAGTGACTGTGAGTGACTGAGTGACTCTGAATGACGGTGAATGACTCTGAGTGACTATGAGTGACTCTCTGAGTGACTGTGAGTGACTCTGAGTGACTGTGTGAGTGACTGAGTGACTGTGTGAGTGACTGTGAGTGACTATGAGTGATTGTGAGTGACTGAGTGACTCTGAGTGACTATGAGTGACTGTGTGAGTGACTGTGAGTGACTATGAGTGACTGTGAGTGACTGTGTGAGTGATTGTGAGTGACTGTTTGAGTGACTGTGAGTGACTGTGTGAGTGACTTTGTGAGTGACTTGAGTGACTGTGAGTGACTATGAGTGACTGTGTGACTGTGTAAGTGACTGTGTGACTGTGTGAGTGACTGTGAGTGAATGTGAGTGACTCTGAGTGACTGTGTGAGTGACTATGAGTGACTGTTTGACTGTGTGAGTGACTGTGTGAGTGACTCTGAGTGACTGTGTGAGTGACTGTGAGTGACCATGAGTGACTGAGGGACTGTGTCAGTGACTGTGAGTGACTGTGAGTGACTGTGTGTGTGACTGTGTGAGTGACTGAGAGTGACTGAGTGACTCTGAGTGACGGTGAGTGACTCTGAGTGACTATGAGTGACTGTGTGAGTGACTGTGAGTGACTCTGAGTGAGTGTGTGAGTGACTGAGTGACTGTGTGAGTGACTGTGAGTGACTATGAGTGATTGTGAGTGACTGAGTGACTCTGAGTGACTATAATTGACTGTGTGAGTGACTGTGAGTCACTGTGAGTGACTGTTATTGACTGTGTGAGTGACTGTGAGTGACTGTGTGAGTGACTCTGAGTGACTTTGTGAGTGACTGTGAGTGACTGTGAGTGACTATGAGTGAATGTGTGACTGTGTGAGTGACTGTGTGACTGTGTGAGTGACTGAGTGACTGTGTTAGTGACTGTGAGTGACTATGAGTGACTGTGTAACTGTGTGAGTGACTAAGAGTGACTGTGTGAGTGACTGTGTGAGTGACTGTGAGTGAATGTGCGTGACTCAGATTGACTATGAGTGACTGTATGTGTGACTGTAATTGACTGTGAGTGACTATGAGTGACTATGAGTGACTGTGTGAGTGACTGTGTGAGTGACTATGAGTGACTGTGTGAGTGACTGTGTGAGTGACTGTGAGTAACTGTGAGTGACTATGAGTGACTGTGTGAGTGACTGTTTGAGTGACTCTGAGTGACTGTGTGAGTGACTGTGAGTGACCATGAGTGACTGAGTGACTGTGTGAGTGACTGTGAGTGACCATGAGTGACTGTGTGTGTGACTGTATGAGTGACTGTGAGTGACTGAGTGACTCTGAGTGACGGTGAATGACTCTGAGTGACTATGAGTGACTGTGTGAGTGACTGTGAGTGACTCTGAGTGAATGTGTGAGTGACTGAGTGACTGTGTGAGTGACTGTGAGTGACTATGAGTGATTGTGAGTGACTGTGTGAGTGACTGTGAGTGACTGTGTGAGTGACTGTGAGTGACTGTGTGAGTGACTTTGTGAGTGACTGTGAGTGACTGTGAGTGACTATGAGTGACTGTGTGACTGTGTGAGTGACTGTGTGACTGTGTGAGTGACTGAGTGACTGTGTGAGTGACTGTGAGTGAATATGAGTGGCTGTGTGACTGTGTGAGTGACTGTGTGAGTGACTCTGAGTGACTGTGTGAGTGACTGTGAGTGACAATGAGTGACTGAGTGACTGTGTCAGTGACTGTGAGTGACTGTGAGTGACTGTGTGTGTGACTGTGTGAGTGACTGTGAGTGACTGAGTGACTCTAAGTGACGGTGAATGACTCTGAGTGACTATGAATGACTGAGTGAGTGACTGTGAGTGACTCTGAGTGACTGTGTGAGTGACTGAGTGACTGTGTGAGTGACTGTGAGTGACTATGAGTGATTGTGAGTGACTGAGTGACTCTGAGTGACTATGAGTGACTGTGTGAGTGACTGTGAGTGACTATGAGTGACTGTGAGTGACTGTGTGAGTGACCGTGAGTGACTGTGTGAGTGATTGTGTGAGTGACTTTGTGAGTGATTGTGAGTGACTGTGAGTGACTATAAGTGACTGTGTGACTGTGTGAGTGACTGAGTGACTGTGTGAGTGACTGTGAGTGACTATGAGTGACTGTGTGACTGTGTGAGTGACTATGAGTGACTGTGCGAGTGACTGTGAGTGAATGTGAGTGACTCTGAGTGACTGTGTGAGTGACTATGAGTGACTGTGTGGCTGTGTGAGTGACTGTGTGAGTGACTCTGAGTGACTGTGTGAGTGACTGTGAGTGACCATCAGTGACTGAGTGACTGTGTCAGTGACTGTGAGTGACTGTGTGTGTGACTGTGTGAGTGACTGTGAGTGACTGAGTGACTCTGAGTGACGGTGAATGACTCTGAGTGACTATGAGTGACTGTGTGAGTGACTGTGAGTGACTCTGAGTGACTGTGTGTGTGACTGATTGACTGTGTTAGTGACTGTGAGTGACTATGAGTGATTGTGAGTGACTGAGTGACTCTGAGTGACTATGAGTGACTGTGTGAGTGACTGTGAGTGACTATGAGTGACTGTGAGTGACTGTGTGAGTGACTGTGAGTGACTGTGTGAGTGACTGTGAGTGACTGTGTGAGTGACTGTGAGTGACTGTGTGAGTGACCGTGAGTGACTGTGTGAGTGACTGTGAGTGACTGTGTGAGTGACTTTGTGAGTGACTGTGAGTGACTGAGTGACTCTGAGTGACTGTGAGTGACTATGAGTGACTGTGAGTGACTGTGTGAGTGACTGTGTGAGTGACTGTGAGTGACCATGAGTGATTGAGTGACTGTGTGAGTGACTCTGAGTGACTTTGTGAGTGACTGTGAGTGACTGTGAGTGACTATGAGTGAATGTGTGACTGTGTGAGTGACTGTGTGACTGTGTGAGTGACTGAGTGACTGTGTTAGTGACTGTGAGTGACTATGAGTGACTGTGTGACTGTGTGAGTGACTAAGAGTGACTGTGTGAGTGACTGTGTGAGTGACTGTGAGTGAATGTGCGTGACTCAGATTGACTATGAGTGACTGTATGTGTGACTGTAATTGACTGTGAGTGACTATGAGTGACTATGAGTGACTGTGAGTGACTATGAGTGACTGTGTGAGTGACTGTGTAACTGTGTGAGTGACTGTGAGTGACTGAGTGATTTTGTGAGTGACTGATTGACTGTGAGTGACTATGAGTGACTGTGTGAGTGACTGAGTGACTGTGTGAGTGACTGTGTGAGTGACTATGAGTGACTATTTGACTGTGTGAATGACTGTGAAAGATTATGAGTGACTGTGTGAGTGACTGTGTGAGTGACTCTGAGTGACTCTGAGTGACTGTGAGTGACTGTGTGAGTGACTGTGAGTGACTGTGTGAGTGACTGTGAGTGACTGTGTGAGTGACTTTGTGAGTGACTGTGAGTGACTGTGAGTGACTCTGAGTGACTGTGTGACTGTGTGAGTGACTGTGTGACTGTGTGAGTGACTGAGTGACTGTGTGAGTGACTGTGAGTGACTATGAGTGACTGTGTGACTGTGTGAGTGACTATGAGTGACTATGTGAGTGACTGTGAGTGAATGTGAGTGACTCTGAGTGACTGTGTGAGTGACTGTGTGAGTGACTGTGAGTGAATGTCCGTGACTCAGATTGACTATGAGTGACTGTATGTGTGACTGTAATTGACTGTGAGTGACTATGAGTGACTATGAGTGACTGTGTGAGTGACTGTGTGAGTGACTATGAGTGACTGTGTGAGTGACTGTGTGAGTGACTGTGTGAGTGACTGTGAGTAACTGTGAGTGACTATGAGTGACTGTGTGAGTGACTGTTTGAGTGACTCTGAGTGACTGTGTGAGTGACTGTGAGTGACCATGAGTGACTGAGTGACTGTGTGAGTGACTGTGAGTGACCGTGAGTGACTGTGTGTGTGACTGTCTGAGTGACTGTGAGTGATTGAGTGACTCTGAGTGACGGTGAATGACTCTGAGTGACTATGAGTGACTGTGTGAGTAACTGTGAGTGACTCTGAGTGACTGTGTGAGTGACTGAGTGACTGTGTGAGTGACTGTGAGTGACTATGAGTGATTGTGAGTGACTGAGTGACTCTGAGTGACTATGAGTGACTGTGTGAGTGACTGTGAGTGACTATGAGTGACTGTGTGAGTGACTGTGAGTGACTATGAGTGACTGTGAGTGACTGTGTGAGTGACCGTGAGTGACTGTGAGTGACTGTGAGTGACTGTGAGTGACCATGAGTGATTGAGTGACTGTGTGAGTGACTCTGAGTGACTGTGAGTGACTGTGTGTGTGACTGTGTGAGTGACTGTGAGTGACTGAGTGACTCTGAGTGACGGTGAATGACTCTGAGTGACTGTGAGTGACTGTGTGAGTGACTTTGTGAGTGACTGTGAGTGACTGTGAGTGACTATGAGTGACTGTGTGACTGTGTGAGTGACTGTGTGACTGTGTGAGTGACTGAGTGACTGTGTGAGTGACTGTGAGTGACTATGAGTGACTGTGAGTGACTGTGAGTGACTATGAGTGACTGTGTGACTGTGTGAGTGACTGTGTGACTGTGTGAGTGACTGAGTGATTGTGTGAGTGACTGTGAGTGACTATGAATGACTGTGTGACTGTGTGAGTGACTGTGTGAGTGACTCTGAGTGACTGTGTGAGTGACTGTGAATGACCATGAGTGACTGAGTGACTGTGTCAGTGACTGTGTGTGTGACTGTTTGAGTGACTGTGAGTGACTGTGTGAGTGACTTTGTGAGTGACTTGAGTGACTGTGAGTGACTATGAGTGACTGTGTGATTGTGTGAGTGACTATGTGACTGTGTGAGTGACTGTGAGTGACTGTGTGAGTGACTCTGAGTGACTGTGTGAGTGACTGTGAATGACCATGAGTGACTGAGTGACTGTGTCAGTGACTGTGTGTGTGACTGTGTGAGTGACTGTGAGTGACTGAGTGACTCTGAATGACGGTGAATGACTCTGAGTGACTATGAGTGACTCTCTGAGTGACTGTGAGTGACTCTGAGTGACTGTGTGAGTGACTGAGTGACTGTGTGAGTGACTGTGAGTGACTATGAGTGATTGTGAGTGACTGAGTGACTCTGAGTGACTATGAGTGACTGTGTGAGTGACTGTGAGTGACTATGAGTGACTGTGAGTGACTGTGTGAGTGATTGTGAGTGACTGTTTGAGTGACTGTGAGTGACTGTGTGAGTGACTTTGTGAGTGACTTGAGTGACTGTGAGTGACTATGAGTGACTGTGTGACTGTGTAAGTGACTGTGTGACTGTGTGAGTGACTGTGAGTGAATGTGAGTGACTCTGAGTGACTGTGTGAGTGACTATGAGTGACTGTTTGACTGTGTGAGTGACTGTGTGAGTGACTCTGAGTGACTGTGTGAGTGACTGTGAGTGACCATGAGTGACTGAGGGACTGTGTCAGTGACTGTGAGTGACTGTGAGTGACTGTGTGTGTGACTGTGTGAGTGACTGAGAGTGACTGAGTGACTCTGAGTGACGGTGAGTGACTCTGAGTGACTATGAGTGACTGTGTGAGTGACTGTGAGTGACTCTGAGTGAGTGTGTGAGTGACTGAGTGACTGTGTGAGTGACTGTGAGTGACTATGAGTGATTGTGAGTGACTGAGTGACTCTGAGTGACTATAATTGACTGTGTGAGTGACTGTGAGTCACTGTGAGTGACTGTTATTGACTGTGTGAGTGACTGTGAGTGACTGTGTGAGTGACTCTGAGTGACTTTGTGAGTGACTGTGAGTGACTGTGAGTGACTATGAGTGAATGTGTGACTGTGTGAGTGACTGTGTGACTGTGTGAGTGACTGAGTGACTGTGTTAGTGACTGTGAGTGACTATGAGTGACTGTGTAACTGTGTGAGTGACTAAGAGTGACTGTGTGAGTGACTGTGTGAGTGACTGTGAGTGAATGTGCGTGACTCAGATTGACTATGAGTGACTGTATGTGTGACTGTAATTGACTGTGAGTGACTATGAGTGACTATGAGTGACTGTGTGAGTGACTGTGTGAGTGACTATGAGTGACTGTGTGAGTGACTGTGTGAGTGACTGTGAGTAACTGTGAGTGACTATGAGTGACTGTGTGAGTGACTGTTTGAGTGACTCTGAGTGACTGTGTGAGTGACTGTGAGTGACCATGAGTGACTGAGTGACTGTGTGAGTGACTGTGAGTGACCATGAGTGACTGTGTGTGTGACTGTATGAGTGACTGTGAGTGACTGAGTGACTCTGAGTGACGGTGAATGACTCTGAGTGACTATGAGTGACTGTGTGAGTGACTGTGAGTGACTCTGAGTGAATGTGTGAGTGACTGAGTGACTGTGTGAGTGACTGTGAGTGACTATGAGTGATTGTGAGTGACTGTGTGAGTGACTGTGAGTGACTGTGTGAGTGACTGTGAGTGACTGTGTGAGTGACTTTGTGAGTGACTGTGAGTGACTGTGAGTGACTATGAGTGACTGTGTGACTGTGTGAGTGACTGTGTGACTGTGTGAGTGACTGAGTGACTGTGTGAGTGACTGTGAGTGAATATGAGTGGCTGTGTGACTGTGTGAGTGACTGTGTGAGTGACTCTGAGTGACTGTGTGAGTGACTGTGAGTGACAATGAGTGACTGAGTGACTGTGTCAGTGACTGTGAGTGACTGTGAGTGACTGTGTGTGTGACTGTGTGAGTGACTGTGAGTGACTGAGTGACTCTAAGTGACGGTGAATGACTCTGAGTGACTATGAATGACTGAGTGAGTGACTGTGAGTGACTCTGAGTGACTGTGTGAGTGACTGAGTGACTGTGTGAGTGACTGTGAGTGACTATGAGTGATTGTGAGTGACTGAGTGACTCTGAGTGACTATGAGTGACTGTGTGAGTGACTGTGAGTGACTATGAGTGACTGTGAGTGACTGTGTGAGTGACCGTGAGTGACTGTGTGAGTGATTGTGTGAGTGACTTTGTGAGTGATTGTGAGTGACTGTGAGTGACTATAAGTGACTGTGTGACTGTGTGAGTGACTGAGTGACTGTGTGAGTGACTGTGAGTGACTATGAGTGACTGTGTGACTGTGTGAGTGACTATGAGTGACTGTGCGAGTGACTGTGAGTGAATGTGAGTGACTCTGAGTGACTGTGTGAGTGACTATGAGTGACTGTGTGGCTGTGTGAGTGACTGTGTGAGTGACTCTGAGTGACTGTGTGAGTGACTGTGAGTGACCATCAGTGACTGAGTGACTGTGTCAGTGACTGTGAGTGACTGTGTGTGTGACTGTGTGAGTGACTGTGAGTGACTGAGTGACTCTGAGTGACGGTGAATGACTCTGAGTGACTATGAGTGACTGTGTGAGTGACTGTGAGTGACTCTGAGTGACTGTGTGTGTGACTGATTGACTGTGTTAGTGACTGTGAGTGACTATGAGTGATTGTGAGTGACTGAGTGACTCTGAGTGACTATGAGTGACTGTGTGAGTGACTGTGAGTGACTATGAGTGACTGTGAGTGACTGTGTGAGTGACTGTGAGTGACTGTGTGAGTGACTGTGAGTGACTGTGTGAGTGACTGTGAGTGACTGTGTGAGTGACCGTGAGTGACTGTGTGAGTGACTGTGAGTGACTGTGTGAGTGACTTTGTGAGTGACTGTGAGTGACTGAGTGACTCTGAGTGACTGTGAGTGACTATGAGTGACTGTGAGTGACTGTGTGAGTGACTGTGTGAGTGACTGTGAGTGACCATGAGTGATTGAGTGACTGTGTGAGTGACTCTGAGTGACTTTGTGAGTGACTGTGAGTGACTGTGAGTGACTATGAGTGAATGTGTGACTGTGTGAGTGACTGTGTGACTGTGTGAGTGACTGAGTGACTGTGTTAGTGACTGTGAGTGACTATGAGTGACTGTGTGACTGTGTGAGTGACTAAGAGTGACTGTGTGAGTGACTGTGTGAGTGACTGTGAGTGAATGTGCGTGACTCAGATTGACTATGAGTGACTGTATGTGTGACTGTAATTGACTGTGAGTGACTATGAGTGACTATGAGTGACTGTGAGTGACTATGAGTGACTGTGTGAGTGACTGTGTAACTGTGTGAGTGACTGTGAGTGACTGAGTGATTTTGTGAGTGACTGATTGACTGTGAGTGACTATGAGTGACTGTGTGAGTGACTGAGTGACTGTGTGAGTGACTGTGTGAGTGACTATGAGTGACTATTTGACTGTGTGAATGACTGTGAAAGATTATGAGTGACTGTGTGAGTGACTGTGTGAGTGACTCTGAGTGACTCTGAGTGACTGTGAGTGACTGTGTGAGTGACTGTGAGTGACTGTGTGAGTGACTGTGAGTGACTGTGTGAGTGACTTTGTGAGTGACTGTGAGTGACTGTGAGTGACTCTGAGTGACTGTGTGACTGTGTGAGTGACTGTGTGACTGTGTGAGTGACTGAGTGACTGTGTGAGTGACTGTGAGTGACTATGAGTGACTGTGTGACTGTGTGAGTGACTATGAGTGACTATGTGAGTGACTGTGAGTGAATGTGAGTGACTCTGAGTGACTGTGTGAGTGACTGTGTGAGTGACTGTGAGTGAATGTCCGTGACTCAGATTGACTATGAGTGACTGTATGTGTGACTGTAATTGACTGTGAGTGACTATGAGTGACTATGAGTGACTGTGTGAGTGACTGTGTGAGTGACTATGAGTGACTGTGTGAGTGACTGTGTGAGTGACTGTGTGAGTGACTGTGAGTAACTGTGAGTGACTATGAGTGACTGTGTGAGTGACTGTTTGAGTGACTCTGAGTGACTGTGTGAGTGACTGTGAGTGACCATGAGTGACTGAGTGACTGTGTGAGTGACTGTGAGTGACCGTGAGTGACTGTGTGTGTGACTGTCTGAGTGACTGTGAGTGATTGAGTGACTCTGAGTGACGGTGAATGACTCTGAGTGACTATGAGTGACTGTGTGAGTAACTGTGAGTGACTCTGAGTGACTGTGTGAGTGACTGAGTGACTGTGTGAGTGACTGTGAGTGACTATGAGTGATTGTGAGTGACTGAGTGACTCTGAGTGACTATGAGTGACTGTGTGAGTGACTGTGAGTGACTATGAGTGACTGTGTGAGTGACTGTGAGTGACTATGAGTGACTGTGAGTGACTGTGTGAGTGACCGTGAGTGACTGTGAGTGACTGTGAGTGACTATGAGTGACTGTGTGACTGTGTGAGTGACTGTGTGACTGTGTGAGTGACTGTGTGAGTGACTGTGAGTGACTATGAGTGACTGTGAGTGACTGTGAGTGACTATGAGTGACTGTGTGACTGTGTGAGTGACTGTGTGACTGTGTGAGTGACTGAGTGATTGTGTGAGTGACTGTGAGTGAATATGAGTGACTGTGTGACTGTGTGAGTGACTGTGTGAGTGACTCTGAGTGACTGTGTGAGTGACTGTGAGTGACAATGAGTGACTGAGTGACTGTGTCAGTGACTGTGAGTGACTGTGAGTGACTGTGTGTGTGACTGTGTGAGTGACTGTGAGTGACTGAGTGACTCTGAGTGACGGTGAATGACTCTGAGTGACTATGAGTGACTGAGTGAGTGACTGTGAGTGACTCTGAGTGACTGTGTGAGTGACTGAGTGACTGTGTGAGTGACTGTGAGTGACTATGAGTGATTGTGAGTGACTGAGTGAATCTGAGTGACTATGAGTGACTGTGTGAGTGACTGTGAGTGACTATGAGTGACTGTGAGTGACTGTGTGAGTGACCGTGAGTGACTGTGTGAGTGACTGTGAGTGAGTGTGTGAGTGACTTTGTGAGTGACTGTGAGTGACTGAGTGACTCTGAGTGACTGTGAGTGACTATGAGTGACTGTGAGTGACTGTGTGAGTGACTGTGTGAGTGACTGTGAGTGACCATGAGTGATTGAGTGACTGTGTGAGTGACTCTGAGTGACTGTGAGTGACTGTGTGTGTGACTGTGTGAGTGACTGTGAGTGACTGAGTGACTCTGAGTGACGGTGAATGACTCTGAGTGACTGTGAGTGACTGTGTGAGTGACTTTGTGAGTGACTGTGAGTGACTGTGAGTGACTATGAGTGACTGTGTGACTGTGTGAGTGACTGTGTGACTGTGTGAGTGACTGAGTGACTGTGTGAGTGACTGTGAGTGACTATGAGTGACTGTGAGTGACTGTGAGTGACTATGAGTGACTGTGTGACTGTGTGAGTGACTGTGTGACTGTGTGAGTGACTGAGTGATTGTGTGAGTGACTGTGAGTGACTATGAATGACTGTGTGACTGTGTGAGTGACTGTGTGAGTGACTCTGAGTGACTGTGTGAGTGACTGTGAATGACCATGAGTGACTGAGTGACTGTGTCAGTGACTGTGTGTGTGACTGTGTGAGTGACTGTGAGTGACTGAGTGACTCTGAATGACGGTGAATGAATCTGAGTGACTATGAGTGACTCTCTGAGTGACTGTGAGTGACTCTGAGTGACTGTGTGAGTGACTGAGTGACTGTGTGAGTGACTGTGAGTGACTATGAGTGATTGTGAGTGACTGAGTGACTCTGAGTGACTATGAGTGACTGTGTGAGTGACTGTGAGTGACTATGAGTGACTGTGAGTGACTGTGTGAGTGATTGTGAGTGACTGTTTGAGTGACTGTGAGTGACTGTGTGAGTGACTTTGTGAGTGACTTGAGTGACTGTGAGTGACTATGAGTGACTGTGTGACTGTGTAAGTGACTGTGTGACTGTGTGAGTGACTGTGAGTGAATGTGAGTGACTCTGAGTGACTGTGTGAGTGACTATGAGTGACTGTTTGACTGTGTGAGTGACTGTGTGAGTGACTCTGAGTGACTGTGTGAGTGACTGTGAGTGACCATGAGTGACTGAGGGACTGTGTCAGTGACTGTGAGTGACTGTGAGTGACTGTGTGTGTGACTGTGTGAGTGACTGAGAGTGACTGAGTGACTCTGAGTGACGGTGAGTGACTCTGAGTGACTATGAGTGACTGTGTGAGTGACTGTGAGTGACTCTGAGTGAGTGTGTGAGTGACTGAGTGACTGTGTGAGTGACTGTGAGTGACTATGAGTGATTGTGAGTGACTGAGTGACTCTGAGTGACTATAATTGACTGTGTGAGTGACTGTGAGTCACTGTGAGTGACTGTTATTGACTGTGTGAGTGACTGTGAGTGACTGTGTGAGTGACTCTGAGTGACTTTGTGAGTGACTGTGAGTGACTGTGAGTGACTATGAGTGAATGTGTGACTGTGTGAGTGACTGTGTGACTGTGTGAGTGACTGAGTGACTGTGTTAGTGACTGTGAGTGACTATGAGTGACTGTGTGACTGTGTGAGTGACTAAGAGTGACTGTGTGAGTGACTGTGTGAGTGACTGTGAGTGAATGTGCGTGACTCAGATTGACTATGAGTGACTGTATGTGTGACTGTAATTGACTGTGAGTGACTATGAGTGACTATGAGTGACTGTGTGAGTGACTGTGTGAGTGACTATGAGTGACTGTGTGAGTGACTGTGTGAGTGACTGTGAGTAACTGTGAGTGACTATGAGTGACTGTGTGAGTGACTGTTTGAGTGACTCTGAGTGACTGTGTGAGTGACTGTGAGTGACCATGAGTGACTGAGTGACTGTGTGAGTGACTGTGAGTGACCGTGAGTGACTGTGTGTGTGACTGTATGAGTGACTGTGAGTGACTGAGTGACTCTGAGTGACGGTGAATGACTCTGAGTGACTATGAGTGACTGTGTGAGTGACTGTGAGTGACTCTGAGTGAATGTGTGAGTGACTGAGTGACTGTGTGAGTGACTGTGAGTGACTATGAGTGATTGTGAGTGACTGTGTGAGTGACTGTGAGTGACTGTGTGAGTGACTGTGAGTGACTGTGTGAGTGACTTTGTGAGTGACTGTGAGTGACTGTGAGTGACTATGAGTGACTGTGTGACTGTGTGAGTGACTGTGTGACTGTGTGAGTGACTGAGTGACTGTGTGAGTGACTGTGAGTGAATATGAGTGGCTGTGTGACTGTGTGAGTGACTGTGTGAGTGACTCTGAGTGACTGTGTGAGTGACTGTGAGTGACAATGAGTGACTGAGTGACTGTGTCAGTGACTGTGAGTGACTGTGAGTGACTGTGTGTGTGACTGTGTGAGTGACTGTGAGTGACTGAGTGACTCTGAGTGACGGTGAATGACTCTGAGTGACTATGAATGACTGAGTGAGTGACTGTGAGTGACTCTGAGTGACTGTGTGAGTGACTGAGTGACTGTGTGAGTGACTGTGAGTGACTATGAGTGATTGTGAGTGACTGAGTGACTCTGAGTGACTATGAGTGACTGTGTGAGTGACTGTGAGTGACTATGAGTGACTGTGAGTGACTGTGTGAGTGACCGTGAGTGACTGTGTGAGTGATTGTGTGAGTGACTTTGTGAGTGATTGTGAGTGACTGTGAGTGACTATAAGTGACTGTGTGACTGTGTGAGTGACTGAGTGACTGTGTGAGTGACTGTGAGTGACTATGAGTGACTGTGTGACTGTGTGAGTGACTATGAGTGACTGTGCGAGTGACTGTGAGTGAATGTGAGTGACTCTGAGTGACTGTGTGAGTGACTATGAGTGACTGTGTGGCTGTGTGAGTGACTGTGTGAGTGACTCTGAGTGACTGTGTGAGTGACTGTGAGTGACCATCAGTGACTGAGTGACTGTGTCAGTGACTGTGAGTGACTGTGTGTGTGACTGTGTGAGTGACTGTGAGTGACTGAGTGACTCTGAGTGACGGTGAATGACTCTGAGTGACTATGCGTGACTGTGTGAGTGACTGTGAGTGACTCTGAGTGACTGTGTGTGTGACTGATTGACTGTGTTAGTGACTGTGAGTGACTATGAGTGATTGTGAGTGACTGAGTGACTCTGAGTGACTATGAGTGACTGTGTGAGTGACTGTGAGTGACTATGAGTGACTGTGAGTGACTGTGTGAGTGACTGTGAGTGACTGTGTGAGTGACTGTGAGTGACTGTGTGAGTGACTGTGAGTGACTGTGTGAGTGACCGTGAGTGACTGTGTGAGTGACTGTGAGTGACTGTGTGAGTGACTTTGTGAGTGACTGTGAGTGACTGAGTGACTCTGAGTGACTGTGAGTGACTATGAGTGACTGTGAGTGACTGTGTGAGTGACTGTGTGAGTGACTGTGAGTGACCATGAGTGATTGAGTGACTGTGTGAGTGACTCTGAGTGACTGTGAGTGACTGTGTGTGTGACTGTGTGAGTGACTGTGAGTGACTGAGTGACTCTGAGTGACGGTGAATGACTCTGAGTGACTGTGAGTGACTGTGTGAGTGACTTTGTGAGTGACTGTGAGTGACTGTGAGTGACTATGAGTGACTGTGTGACTGTGTGAGTGACTGTGTGACTGTATGAGTGACTGAGTGACTGTGTGAGTGACTGTGAGTGACTATGAGTGACTGTGAGTGACTGTGAGTGACTATGAGTGACTGTGTGACTGTGTGAGTGACTGTGTGACTGTGTGAGTGACTGAGTGATTGTGTGAGTGACTGTGAGTGACTATGAGTGACTGTGTGACTGTGTGAGTGACTGTGTGAGTGACTCTGAGTGACTGTGTGAGTGACTGTAAATGACCATGAGTGACTGAGTGACTGTGTCAGTGACTGTGTGTGTGACTGTGTGAGTGACTGTGAGTGACTGAGTGACTCTGAGTGACGGTGAATGACTCTGAGTGACTATGAGTGACTCTCTGAGTGACTGTGAGTGACTCTGAGTGACTGTGTGAGTGACTAAGTGACTGTGTGAGTGACTGTGAGTGACTATGAGTGATTGTGAGTGACTGAGTGACTCTGAGTGACTATGAGTGACTGTTTGAGTGACTGTGAGTGACTATGAGTGACTGTGAGTGACTGTGTGAGTGACTGTGAGTGACTGTGTGAGTGACTGTGAGTGACTGTGTGAGTGACTTTGTGAGTGACTTGAGTGACTGTGAGTGACTATGAGTGACTGTGTGACTGTGTGAGTGACTGTGTGACTGTGTGAGTGACTGTGAGTGAATGTGAGTGACTCTGAGTGACTGTGTGAGTGACTATGAGTGACTGTTTGACTGTGTGAGTGACTGTGTGAGTGACTCTGAGTGACTGTGTGAGTGACTGTGAGTGACCATGAGTGACTGAGGGACTGTGTCAGTGACTGTGAGTGACTGTGAGTGACTGTGTGTGTGACTGTGTGAGTGACTGAGAGTGACTGAGTGACTCTGAGTGACGGTGAGTGACTCTGAGTGACTATGAGTGACTGTGTGAGTGACTGTGAGTGACTCTGAGTGAGTGTGTGAGTGACTGAGTGACTGTTTGAGTGACTGTGAGTGACTACGAGTGATTGTGAGTGACTGAGTGACTCTGAGTGACTATAATTGACTGTGTGAGTGACTGTGAGTCACTGTGAGTGACTGTTATTGACTGTGTGAGTGACTGTGAGTGACTGTGTGAGTGACTCTGAGTGACTTTGTGAGTGACTGTGAGTGACTGTGAGTGACTATGAGTGAATGTGTGACTGTGTGAGTGACTGTGTGACTGTGTGAGTGACTGAGTGACTGTGTTAGTGACTGTGAGTGACTATGAGTGACTGTGTGACTGTGTGAGTGACTAAGAGTGACTGTGTGAGTGACTGTGTGAGTGACTGTGAGTGAATGTGCGTGACTCAGATTGACTATGAGTGACAGTATGTGTGACTGTAATTGACTGTGAGTGACTATGAGTGACTATGAGTGACTGTGTGAGTGACTGTGTGAGTGACTATGAGTGACTGTGTGAGTGACTGTGTGAGTGACTGTGAGTAACTGTGAGTGACTATGAGTGACTGTGTGAGTGACTGTTTGAGTGACTCTGAGTGACTGTGTGAGTGACTGTGAGTGACCATGAGTGACTGAGTGACTGTGTGAGTGACTGTGAGTGACCGTGAGTGACTGTGTGTGTGACTGTGTGAGTGACTGTGAGTGACTGAGTGACTCTGAGTGACGGTGAATGACTCTGAGTGACTATGAGTGACTTTGTGAGTGAATGTGAGTGACTCTGAGTGACTGTGTGAGTGACTGAGTGACTGTGTGAGTGACTGTGAGTGACTATGAGTGATTGTGAGTGACTGTGTGAGTGACTGTGAGTGACTATATGAGTGACTGTGAGTGACTGTGTGAGTGACTTTGTGAGTGACTGTGAGTGACTGTGAGTGACTATGAGTGACTGTGTGACTGTGTGAGTGACTGTGTGACTGTGTGAGTGACTGAGTGACTGTGTGAGTGACTGTGAGTGAATATGAGTGACTGTGTGACTGTGTGAGTGACTGTGTGAGTGACTCTGAGTGACTGTGTGAGTGACTGTGAGTGACAATGAGTGACTGAGTGACTGTGTCAGTGACTGTGAGTGACTGTGAGTGAATATGAGTGACTGTGTGACTGTGTGAGTGACTGTGTGAGTGACTCTGAGTGACTGTGTGAGTGACTGTGAGTGACAATGAGTGACTGAGTGACTGTGTCAGTGACTGTGAGTGACTGTGAGTGACTGTGAGTGACTGTGTGACTGTGTGAGTGACTGTGTGACTGTGTGAGTGACTGTGAGTGAATGTGAGTGACTCTGAGTGACTGTGTGAGTGACTAT
The DNA here is from genome assembly GCF_048934315.1 of Petromyzon marinus. Classification (NCBI taxonomy): domain Eukaryota; kingdom Metazoa; phylum Chordata; class Hyperoartia; order Petromyzontiformes; family Petromyzontidae; genus Petromyzon; species Petromyzon marinus. The sequence continues at coordinate 366,988 of NW_027423457.1, forward strand.
GAGTGACTGTTTGACTGTGTGAGTGACTGTGTGAGTGACTCTGAGTGACTGTGTGAGTGACTGTGAGTGACCATGAGTGACTGAGGGACTGTGTCAGTGACTGTGAGTGACTGTGAGTGACTGTGTGTGTGACTGTGTGAGTGACTGAGAGTGACTGAGTGACTCTGAGTGACGGTGAGTGACTCTGAGTGACTATGAGTGACTGTGTGAGTGACTGTGAGTGACTCTGAGTGAGTGTGTGAGTGACTGAGTGACTGTGTGAGTGACTGTGAGTGACTATGAGTGATTGTGAGTGACTGAGTGACTCTGAGTGACTATAATTGACTGTGTGAGTGACTGTGAGTCACTGTGAGTGACTGTTATTGACTGTGTGAGTGACTGTGAGTGACTGTGTGAGTGACTCTGAGTGACTTTGTGAGTGACTGTGAGTGACTGTGAGTGACTATGAGTGAATGTGTGACTGTGTGAGTGACTGTGTGACTGTGTGAGTGACTGAGTGACTGTGTTAGTGACTGTGAGTGACTATGAGTGACTGTGTGACTGTGTGAGTGACTAAGAGTGACTGTGTGAGTGACTGTGAGTGAATGTGCGTGACTCAGATTGACTATGAGTGACTGTATGTGTGACTGTAATTGACTGTGAGTGACTATGAGTGACTATGAGTGACTGTGTGAGTGACTGTGTGAGTGACTATGAGTGACTGTGTGAGTGACTGTGTGAGTGACTGTGAGTAACTGTGAGTGACTATGAGTGACTGTGTGAGTGACTGTTTGAGTGACTCTGAGTGACTGTGTGAGTGACTTTGAGTGACCATGAGTGACTGAGTGACTGTGTGAGTGACTGTGAGTGACCGTGAGTGACTGTGTGTGTGACTGTGTGAGTGACTGTGAGTGACTGAGTGACTCTGAGTGACGGTGAATGACTCTGAGTGACTATGAGTGACTGTGTGAGTGACTGTGAGTGACTCTGAGTGACTGTGTGAGTGACTGAGTGACTGTGTGAGTGACTGTGAGTGACTATGAGTGATTGTGAGTGACTGTGTGAGTGACTGTGAGTGACTGTGTGAGTGACTGTGAGTGACTGTGTGAGTGACTTTGTGAGTGACTGTGAGTGACTGTGAGTGACTATGAGTGACTGTGTGACTGTGTGAGTGACTGTGTGACTGTGTGAGTGACTGAGTGACTGTGTGAGTGACTGTGAGTGAATATGAGTGACTGTGTGACTGTGTGAGTGACTGTGTGAGTGACTCTGAGTGACTGTGTGAGTGACTGTGAGTGACAATGAGTGACTGAGTGGCTGTGTCAGTGACTGTGAGTGACTGTGAGTGACTGTGTGTGTGACTGTGTGAGTGACTGTGAGTGACTGAGTGACTCTGAGTGACGGTGAATGACTCTGAGTGACTATGAGTGACTGAGTGAGTGACTGTGAGTGACTCTGAGTGACTGTGTGAGTGACTGAGTGACTGTGTGAGTGACTGTGAGTGACTATGAGTGATTGTGAGTGACTGAGTGACTGTGTGAGTGACTGTGAGTGACTATGAGTGATTGTGAGTGACTGTGTGAGTGACTGTGAGTGACTGTGTGAGTGACTGTGAGTGACTGTGTGAGTGACTTTCTGAGTGACTGTGAGTGACTGTGAGTGACTATGAGTGACTGTGTGACTGTGTGAGTGACTGTGTGACTGTGTGAGTGACTGAGTGACTGTGTGAGTGACTGTGAGTGAATATGAGTGACTGTGTGACTGTGTGAGTGACTGTGTGAGTGACTCTGAGTGACTGTGTGAGTGACTGTGAGTGACAATGAGTGACTGAGTGGCTGTGTCAGTGACTGTGAGTGACTGTGAGTGACTGTGTGTGTGACTGTGTGAGTGACTGTGAGTGACTGAGTGACTCTGAGTGACGGTGAATGACTCTGAGTGACTATGAGTGACTGAGTGAGTGACTGTGAGTGACTCTGAGTGACTTTGTGAGTGACTGAGTGACTGTGTGAGTGACTGTGAGTGACTATGAGTGATTGTGAGTGACTGAGTGACTCTGAGTGACTATGAGTGACTGTGTGAGTGACTGTGAGTGACTATGAGTGACTGTGAGTGACTATGTGAGTGACCGTGAGTGACTGTGTGAGTGATTGTGTGAGTGACTTTGTGAGTGATTGTGAGTGACTGTGAGTGACTATGAGTGACTGTGTGACTGTGTGAGTGACTGTGTGACTGTGTGAGTGACTGAGTGACTGTGTGAGTGACTGTGAGTGACTATGAGTGACTGTGTGACTGTGTGAGTGACTATGAGTGACTGTGCGAGTGACTGTGAGTGAATGTGAGTGACTCTGAGTGACTGTGTGAGTGACTCTGAGTGACTGTGTGAGTGACTGTGAGTGACCATGAGTGACTGAGTGACTGTGTCAGTGACTGTGAGTGACTGTGTGTGTGACTGTGTGAGTGACTGTGAGTGACTGAGTGACTCTGAGTGACGGTGAATGACTCTGAGTGACTATGAGTGACTGAGTGAGTGACTGTGAGTGACTCTGAGTGACTGTGTGAGTGACTGTGAGTGACTATGAGTGATTGTGAGTGACTGAGTGACTCTGAGTGACTATGAGTGACTGTGTGAGTGACTGTGAGTGACTATGAGTGACTGTGAGTGACTGTGTGAGTGACTGTGAGTGACTGTGTGAGTGACTGTGAGTGACTGTGTGAGTGACTTTGTGAGTGACTGTGAGTGACTGTGAGTGACTATGAGTGACTGTGTTACTGTGTGAGTGACTGTGTGACTGTGTGAGTGACTGAATGACTGTGTGAGTGACTGTGAGTGACAATGAGTGACTGTGTGACTTTCTGAGTGACTATGAGTGACTGTGTGAGTGACTGTGAGTGAATGTGAGTGACTCTGAGTGACTGTGTGAGTGACTATGAGTGACTGTATGTGTTACTGTAATTGACTCTGAGTGACAATGAGTGACTATGAGTGACTGTGTGAGTGACTGTGTGAGTGACTGAGTGACTGTGTGAGTGACTGAGTGACTAATTGACTGTGAATGACTATGAGTGACTGTGTGAGTAACTATGAGTGACTTGTGTGAGCGACCCACCCACTCAATCACCCACTCAATCACCCACTTACTCACCCACTCACTCACCCACTCACTCACCCACTCACCCACTCACTCACCCACTCACACACTCACACAATCACCCACTCACTCACCCACTCACCCATTCACTCACTCACCCACTCACCCACTCACTCACCCACTCACTCACCATTTCACCCACCCACTCACTCATCCACTCACTCACCCACACAGCCACTCACTCACCCATTCACTCACCCACTCACTCACCCACTCACTCACTCACCCACACACTCACCCACTCACTCACCCACTCAATCACCCGCTCACTCACTCACCCACTCACTCACCCACTCACTCACCCACTCACTCACCCTCACACTCACCCACTCACTCACCCACTCACCCACTCACTCACCCACTTACTCACCCACTCACTCACTCACCCACTCACTCACCCACTCACCCACTCACACACTCACTCACCCACTCACTTACGCACTCACTTACGCACTCACCCACTCACTCACCCACTCACCCATTCACTCACTCACCCACTCACTCACCCGTTCACTCACGAATTCACCCACCCACTCACCCACTCACTCACCCACTCACCACTCACTCACCCACTCACTCACCCATTCACTCACCAACTCACTCACCCACTCACTCACTCACCCACACACTCACCCACTCACTCACCTACTCACTCACTCACCCATTCACCCACTCACCCACTCACTCACTCACCCACTCACTCACTCATCAACCCACCCACTCACTCACCCACTCACTCACTCACCCACTCACTCACTCACTAACTCACTCACCCATTCACCCATCCACTCACCCACTCACTCACCCACTCACCACCCACTCACTCACCCACCCACTCACTCACCCACGCACTCCCTCACCCACTAAATCACCCACTCACTCACCATCTCACTCACACACTCGCTCACCATCTCACTAACCCACTCACTCACCCTCTCATTCCCCCATTCAATCAACCACTCGCTCGACATCTCACTCACTCACCCACTCACTCACCCACTCACTCACTCACCCACTCACTCACCATCTCACTCACCCTCTCATTCACCCACTCACTCACCATCTTTCTCACCATCTCCCTCACCCACTCATTCACCCACTAACTCACCATCTCACTCAACCACTCACCATCTCATTCACCCACCCACTCACTCACCATCTCACTCACCCACTCACCATCTCATTCACCCACTCACCATCTCACCATCTCACTCACCATCTCACCCACCCACTGTAGCCTTAACAAACTGTTGTGGCAAGTGGTGCTAGACAGTAACTATGAAGGCCGGCACGGCACTCGTGTGGGTGGGTGGTCAGCACCACGCGTGGACACCTTCCTCACCCCTGTGGGTGACTGTGAGTGACTGTGAGTGACTGTGTGAGTGACTGTGTGAGTGACTCTGAGTGACTGTGTGAGTGACTGTGAGTGACAATGAGTGACTGAGTGACTGTGTCAGTGACTGTGAGTGACTGTGAGTGACTGTGAGTGACTGTGTGACTGTGTGAGTGACTATGTGACTGTGTGAGTGACTGTGAGTGAATGTGAGTGACTCTGAGTGACTGTGTGAGTGACTATGAGTGACTGTTTGACTGTGTGAGTGACTGTGTGAGTGACTCTGAGTGACTGTGTGAGTGACTGTGAGTGACCATGAGTGACTGAGGGACTGTGTCAGTGACTGTGAGTGACTGTGAGTGACTGTGTGTGTGACTGTGTGAGTGACTGAGAGTGACTGAGTGACTCTGAGTGACGGTGAGTGACTCTGAGTGACTATGAGTGACTGTGTGAGTGACTGTGAGTGACTCTGAGTGAGTGTGTGAGTGACTGAGTGACTGTGTGAGTGACTGTGAGTGACTATGAGTGATTGTGAGTGACTGAGTGACTCTGAGTGACTATAATTGACTGTGTGAGTGACTGTGAGTCACTGTGAGTGACTGTTATTGACTGTGTGAGTGACTGTGAGTGACTGTGTGAGTGACTCTGAGTGACTTTGTGAGTGACTGTGAGTGACTGTGAGTGACTATGAGTGAATGTGTGACTGTGTGAGTGACTGTGTGACTGTGTGAGTGACTGAGTGACTGTGTTAGTGACTGTGAGTGACTATGAGTGACTGTGTGACTGTGTGAGTGACTAAGAGTGACTGTGTGAGTGACTGTGAGTGAATGTGCGTGACTCAGATTGACTATGAGTGACTGTATGTGTGACTGTAATTGACTGTGAGTGACTATGAGTGACTATGAGTGACTGTGTGAGTGACTGTGTGAGTGACTATGAGTGACTGTGTGAGTGACTGTGTGAGTGACTGTGAGTAACTGTGAGTGACTATGAGTGACTGTGTGAGTGACTGTTTGAGTGACTCTGAGTGACTGTGTGAGTGACTTTGAGTGACCATGAGTGACTGAGTGACTGTGTGAGTGACTGTGAGTGACCGTGAGTGACTGTGTGTGTGACTGTGTGAGTGACTGTGAGTGACTGAGTGACTCTGAGTGACGGTGAATGACTCTGAGTGACTATGAGTGACTGTGTGAGTGACTGTGAGTGACTCTGAGTGACTGTGTGAGTGACTGAGTGACTGTGTGAGTGACTGTGAGTGACTATGAGTGATTGTGAGTGACTGTGTGAGTGACTGTGAGTGACTGTGTGAGTGACTGTGAGTGACTGTGTGAGTGACTTTGTGAGTGACTGTGAGTGACTGTGAGTGACTATGAGTGACTGTGTGACTGTGTGAGTGACTGTGTGACTGTGTGAGTGACTGAGTGACTGTGTGAGTGACTGTGAGTGAATATGAGTGACTGTGTGACTGTGTGAGTGACTGTGTGAGTGACTCTGAGTGACTGTGTGAGTGACTGTGAGTGACAATGAGTGACTGAGTGGCTGTGTCAGTGACTGTGAGTGACTGTGAGTGACTGTGTGTGTGACTGTGTGAGTGACTGTGAGTGACTGAGTGACTCTGAGTGACGGTGAATGACTCTGAGTGACTATGAGTGACTGAGTGAGTGACTGTGAGTGACTCTGAGTGACTGTGTGAGTGACTGAGTGACTGTGTGAGTGACTGTGAGTGACTATGAGTGATTGTGAGTGACTGAGTGACTCTGAGTGACTGTGTGAGTGACTGTGAGTGACTATGAGTGACTGTGAGTGACTGTGTGAGTGACCGTGAGTGACTGTGTGAGTGATTGTGTGAGTGACTTTGTGAGTGATTGTGAGTGACTGTGAGTGACTATGAGTGACTGTGTGACTGTGTGAGTGACTGTGTGACTGTGTGAGTGACTGAGTGACTGTGTGAGTGACTCTGAGTGACTATGAGTGACTGTGTGACTGTGTGAGTGACTATGAGTGACTGTGCGAGTGACTGTGAGTGAATGTGAGTGACTCTGAGTGACTGTGTGAGTGACTCTGAGTGACTGTGTGAGTGACTGTGAGTGACCATGAGTGACTGAGTGACTGTGTCAGTGACTGTGAGTGACTGTGTGTGTGACTGTGTGAGTGACTGTGAGTGACTGAGTGACTCTGAGTGACGGTGAATGACTCTGTGTGACTATGAGTGACTGTGTGAGTGACTGTGAGTGACTCTGAGTGACTGTGTGAGTGACTGATTGACTGTGTGAGTGACTGTGAGTGACTATGAGTGATTGTGAGTGACTGAGTGACTCTGAGTGACTATGAGTGACTGTGTGAGTGACTGTGAGTGACTATGAGTGACTGTGAGTGACTGTGTGAGTGACTGTGAGTGACTGTGTGAGTGACTGTGAGTGACTGTGTGAGTGACTTTGTGAGTGACTGTGAGTGACTGTGAGTGACTATGAGTGACTGTGTTACTGTGTGAGTGACTGTGTGACTGTGTGAGTGACTGAGTGACTGTGTGAGTGACTGTGAGTGACAATGAGTGACTGTGTGACTTTCTGAGTGACTATGAGTGACTGTGTGAGTGACTGTGAGTGAATGTGAGTGACTCTGAGTGACTGTGTGAGTGACTATGAGTGACTGTATGTGTTACTGTAATTGACTCTGAGTGACAATGAGTGACTATGAGTGACTGTGTGAGTGACTGTGTGAGTGACTGAGTGACTGTGTGAGTGACTGAGTGACTAATTGACTGTGAATGACTATGAGTGACTGTGTGAGTAACTATGAGTGACTTGTGTGAGCGACCCACCCACTCAATCACCCACTCAATCACCCACTTACTCACCCACTCACTCACCCACTCACTCACCCACTCACCCACTCACTCACCCACTCACACACTCACACAATCACCCACTCACTCACCCACTCACCCATTCACTCACTCACCCACTCACCCACTCACTCACCCACTCACTCACCATTTCACCCACCCACTCACTCATCCACTCACTCACCCACACAGCCACTCACTCACCCATTCACTCACCCACTCACTCACCCACTCACTCACTCACCCACACACTCACCCACTCACTCACCCACTCAATCACCCGCTCACTCACTCACCCACTCACTCACCCACTCACTCACCCACTCACTCACCCTCACACTCACCCACCCACTCACTCACCCACTCACCCACTCACTCACCCACTTACTCACCCACTCACTCACTCACCCACTCACTCACCCACTCACCCACTCACACACTCACTCACCCACTCACTTACGCACTCACTTACGCACTCACCCACTCACTCACCCACTCACCCATTCACTCACTCACCCACTCACTCACCCGTTCACTCACCAATTCACCCACCCACTCACCCACTCACTCACCCACTCACCACTCACTCACCCACTCACTCACCCATTCACTCACCAACTCACTCACCCACTCACTCACTCACCCACACACTCACCCACTCACTCACCTACTCACTCACTCACCCATTGACCCACTCACCCACTCACTCACTCACCCACTCACTCACTCATCAACCCACCCACTCACTCACCCACTCACTCACTCACCCACTCACTCACTCACTAACTCACTCACCCATTCACCCATCCACTCACCCACTCACTCACCCACTCACCACCCACTCACTCACCCACCCACTCACTCACCCACGCACTCACTCACCCACTAAATCACCCACTCACTCACCATCTCACTCACACACTCGCTCACCATCTCACTAACCCACTCACTCACCCTCTCATTCCCCCATTCAATCACCCACTCGCTCGACATCTCACTCACTCACCCACTCACTCACCCACTCACTCACTCACCCACTCACTCACCATCTCACTCACCCTCTCATTCACCCACTCACTCACCATCTTTCTCACCATCTCCCTCACCCACTCATTCACCCACTAACTCACCATCTCACTCAACCACTCACCATCTCATTCACCCACCCACTCACTCACCATCTCACTCACCCACTCACCATCTCATTCACCCACTCACCATCTCACCATCTCACTCACCATCTCACCCACCCACTGTAGCCTTAACAAACTGTTGTGGCAAGTGGTGCTAGACAGTAACTATGAAGGCCGGCACGGCACTCGTGTGGGTGGGTGGTCAGCACCACGCGTGGACACCTTCCTCACCCCTGTGGGTGACTGTGAGTGACTGTGAGTGACTGTGTGAGTGACTGTGTGAGTGACTATGAGTGACTGTGTGAGTGACTGTGTGAGTGACTGTGTGAGTGACTGTGTGAGTGACTGTGAGTGACTGTGAGTGACTGCGTGTGACTGTGTGAGTGACTGTGAGTGACTGTGTGTGTGACTGTGTGAGTGACTGTGAGTGACTGAGTGACTCTGAGTGACGGTGAATGACTCTGAGTGACTATGAGTGACTGAGTGAGTGACTGAGTGAGTGACTGAGTGACTGTGAGTGACTCTGAGTGACTGTGTGAGTGACTGAGTGACTGTGTGAGTGACTGTGAGTGACTATGAGTGATTGTGAGTGACTGAGTGACTCTGAGTGACTATGAGTGACTGTGTGAGTGACTGTGAGTGACTATGAGTGACTGTGAGTGACTGTGTGAGTGACCGTGAGTGACTGTGTGAGTGATTGTGTGAGTGACTTTGTGAGTGATTGTGAGTGACTGTGAGTGACTATGAGTGACTGTGTGAGTGACTGTGTGACTGTGTGAGTGACTGTGTGAGTGACTGTGAGTGACTATGAGTGACTGTGTGACTGTGTGAGTGACTATGAGTGACTGTGCGAGTGACTGTGAGTGAATGTGAGTGACTCTGAGTGACTGTGTGAGTGACTATGAGTGACTGTGTGGCTGTGTGAGTGACTGTGTGAGTGACTCTGAGTGACTGTGTGAGTGACTGTGAGTGACCATGAGTGACTGAGTGACTGTGTCAGTGACTGTGAGTGACTGTGTGTGTGACTGTGTGAGTGACTGTGAGTGACTGAGTGACTCTGAGTGACGGTGAATGACTCTGAGTGACTATGAGTGACTGTGTGAGTGACTGTGAGTGACTCTGAGTGACTGTGTGAGTGACTGATTGACTGTGTGAGTGACTGTGAGTGACTATGAGTGATTGTGAGTGACTGAGTGACTCTGAGTGACTATGAGTGACTGTGTGAGTGACTGTGAGTGACTATGAGTGACTGTGAGTGACTGTGTGAGTGACTGTGAGTGACTGTGTGAGTGACTGTGAGTGACTGTGTGAGTGACTTTGTGAGTGACTGTGAGTGACTGTGAGTGACTATGAGTGACTGTGTGACTGTGTGAGTGACTGTGTGACTGTGTGAGTGACTGAGTGACTGTGTGAGTGACTGTGAGTGACAATGAGTGACTGTGTGACTTTCTGAGTGACTATGAGTGACTGTGTGAGTGACTGTGAGTGAATGTGAGTGACTCTGAGTGACTGTGTGAGTGACTATGAGTGACTGTATGTGTTACTGTAATTGACTCTGAGTGACAATGAGTGACTATGAGTGACTGTGTGAGTGACTGTGTGAGTGACTGAGTGACTGTGTGAGTGACTGAGTGACTAATTGACTGTGAATGACTATGAGTGACTGTGTGAGTAACTATGAGTGACTTGTGTGAGCGACCCACCCACTCAATCACCCACTTACTCACCCACTCACTCACCCACTCACACACTCACCCACTCACACAATCACCCACTCACTCACCCACTCACCCATTCACTCACTCACCCACTCACCCACTCACTCACCCACTCACTCACCATTTCACCCACCCACTCACTCATCCACTCACCACTCACTCACCCACACAGCCACTCACTCACCCATTCACTCACCCACTCACTCACCCACTCACTCACTCACCCACACACTCACCCACTCACTCACCCACTCAATCACCCGCTCACTCACTCACTCACTCACCCACTCACTCACCCACTCACTCACCCTCACACTCACCCACTCACTCACCCACTCACCCACTCACTCACCCACTTACTCACCCACTCACTCACTCACCCACTCACTCACCCACTCACCCACTCACACACTCACTCACCCACTCACTTACGCACTCACTTACGCACTCACCCACTCACTCACCCACTCACCCATTCACTCACTCACCCACTCACTCACCCACTCACTCACCAATTCACCCACCCACTCACCCACTCACTCACCCACTCACCACTCACTCACCCACTCACTCACCCATTCACTCACCAACTCACTCACCCACTCACTCACTCACCCACACACTCACCCACGCACTCACCTACTCACTCACTCACCCATTCACCCACTCACCCACTCACTCACTCACTCACCCACTCACTCACTCATCAACCCACCCACTCACTCACCCACTCACTCACTCACCCACTCACTCACTCACTAACTCACTCACCCATTCACCCATCCACTCACCCACTCACTCACCCACTCACCACCCACTCACTCACCCACCCACCCACTCACTCACCCACGCACTCACTCACCCACTAAATCACCCACTCACTCACCATCTCACTCACACACTCGCTCACCATCTCACTAACCCACTCACTCACCCTCTCATTCCCCCATTCAATCACCCACTCGCTCGACATCTCACTCACTCACCCACTCACTCACCCACCCACTCACTCACTCACCCACTCACTCACCATCTCACTCACCCTCTCATTCACCCACTCACTCACCATCTTTCTCACCATCTCCCTCACCCACTCATTCACCCACTAACTCACCATCTCACTCAACCACTCACCATCTCATTCACCCACCCACTCACTCACCATCTCACTCACCCACTCACCCACTCATTCACCCATTCACCATCTCACCATCTCACTCACCATCTCACCCACCCACTGTAGCCTTAACAAACTGTTGTGGCAAGTGGTGCTAGACAGTAACTATGAAGGCCGGCACGGCACTCGTGTGGGTGGGTGGTCAGCACCACGCGTGGACACCTTCCTCACCCCTGTGGGTGACTGTGAGTGACTGTGAGTGACTGTGTGAGTGACTGTGTGAGTGACTATGAGTGACTGTGTGAGTGACTGTGAGTGACTGTGTGAGTGACTGTGTGAGTGACTGTGTGAGTGACTGTGAGTGACTGTGAGTGACTGCGTGTGACTGTGTGAGTGACTGTGTGACTGTGTGACTGTGTGAGTGACTGTGAGTGACTGTGAGTGACTGTGTGACTGTGTGAGTGACTGTGAGTGACTGTGTGTGACTGTGTGAGTGACTGTGTGAGTGACTGTGAGTGACTGTGTGAGTGACTGTGTGAGTGACTGTGAGTGACTGTGTGAGTGACTGTGTGAGTGACTGTGTGAGTGACTGTGAGTGACTGTTTAAGTGACTGTGTGAGTGACTATGACTGACTATGAGTGACTGTGTGAGTGACTGTGTGAGTGAATGAGTGACTGTGTGATTGACTGTGTGAGTGACTCTGAGTGACTCTGATTGTGTGAGTGACTGTGAGTGACTGTGAGTGACTATGAGTGACTGCGTGAGTGGCTGTGTGAGTGACTGTGTGAGTGACTGTGTGAGTGACTATTAGTGACTGTGTGAGTGACTGTGAGTGACTGTGTAAGTGACTGTGTGAGTGACTGTGAGTGACTGTGTGAGTGACTGTGTGAGTGACTGTGAGTGACTGTGTGAGTGACTGTGTGACTGTGTGAGTGACTGTGAGTGACTGTGAGTGACTGTGTGAGTGACTGTGTGACTGTGTGAGTGACTGTGAGTGACTGTGTGTGACTGTGTGAGTGACTGTGTAACTGTGTGAGTGACTATGAGTGACTGAGTGACTGAGTGATTTTGTGAGTGACTGATTGACTGTGAGTGACTATGAGTGACTGTGTGAGTGACTGAGTGACTGTGTGAGTGACTGTGTGAGTGACTATGAGTGACTATTTGACTGTGTGAATGACTGTGAAAGACTATGAGTGACTGTGTGAGTGACTGTGTGAGTGACTCTGAGTGACTCTGAGTGATTGTGTGAGTGACTGTGTGAGTGACTGTGTGAGTGACTGTGAGTGACCATGAGTGACTGAGTGACTGTGTGAGTGACTGTGAGTGACTGTGTGAGTGACTGTGTGACTGTGTGAGTGACTGTGAGTGACTGTGTGTAACTGTGTGAGTGACTGTTTAACTGTGTGAGTGACTGTGAGTGACTGAGTGATTTTGTGAGTGACTGATTGACTGTGAGTGACTATGAGTGACTGTGTGAGTGACTGAGTGACTGTGTGAGTGACTGTGTGAGTGACTATGAGTGACTATTTGACTGTGTGAATGACTGTGAAAGACTATGAGTGACTGTGTGAGTGACTGTGTGAGTGACTCTGAGTGACTCTGAGTGATTGTGTGAGTGACTGTGTGAGTGACTGTGTGAGTGACTGTGAGTGACCATGAGTGACTGAGTGACTGTGTGAGTGACTGTGAGTGACTGTGAGTGACCGTGTGAGTGACTGTGAGTGACTGAGTGACTCTGAGTGACTGTGAGTGACTCTGAGTGACTATGAGTCACTGTGTGAGTGACTGTGAGTGACTCTGAGTGACTGTGTGAGTGACTGATTGACTGTGTGAGTGACTGTGAGTGACTATGAGTGATTGTGGGTGACTGAGTGACTCTGAGTGACTATGAGTGACTGTGTGAGTGACTGTGAGTGACTATGAGTGACTGTGAGTGACTGTGTGAGGGACTGTGAGTGACTGTGTGAGTGACTTTGTGAGTGACTGTGAGTGACTGTGAGTGACTATGAGTGACTGTGTGACTGTGTGAGTGACTGTGTGACTGTGTGAGTGACTGAGTGACTGTGTGAGTGACTGTGAGTGACAATGAGTGACTGTGTGACTTTCTGAGTGACTATGAGTGACTGTGTGAGTGACTGTGAGTGAATGTGAGTGACTCTGAGTGACTCTGTGAGTGACTATGAGTGACTGTATGTGTTACTGTAATTGACTCTGAGTGACAATGAGTGACTATGAGTGACTGTGTGAGTGACTGTGTGAGTGACTGAGTGACTGTGTGAGTGACTGAGTGACTAATTGACTGTGAATGACTATGAGTGACTGTGTGAGTAACTATGAGTGACTTGTGTGAGCGACCCACCCACTCAATCACCCACTCAATCACCCACTTACTCACCCACTCACTCACCCACTCACTCACCCACTCACCCACTCACTCACCCACTCACACACTCACCCACTCACACAATCACCCACTCACTCACCCACTCACCCATTCACTCACTCACCCACTCACCCACTCACTCACCCACTCACTCACCATTTCACCCACCCACTCACTCATCCACTCACTCACCCACACAGCCACTCACTCACCCATTCACTCACCCACTCACTCACCCACTCACTCACTCACCCACACACTCACCCACTCACTCACCCACTCAATCACCCGCTCACTCACTCACCCACTCACTCACCCACTCACTCACCCACTCACTCACCCTCACACTCACCCACTCACTCACCCACTCACCCACTCACTCACCCACTTACTCACCCACTCACTCACTCACCCACTCACTCACCCACTCACCCACTCGCACACTCACTCACCCACTCACTTACGCACTCACTTACGCACTCACCCACTCACTCACCCACTCACCCATTCATTCACTCACCCACTCACTCACCCACTCACTCACCAATTCACCCACCCACTCACCCACTCACTCACCCACTCACCACTCACTCACCCACTCACTCACCCATTCACTCACCAACTCACTCACCCACTCACTCACTCACCCACACACTCACCCACTCACTCACCTACTCACTCACTCACCCATTCACCCACTCACCCACTCACTCACTCACCCACTCACTCACTCATCAACCCACCCACTCACTCACCCACTCACTCACTCACCCACTCACTCACTCATTAACTCACTCACCCATTCACCCATCCACTCACCCACTCACTCACCCACTCACCACCCACTCACTCACCCACCCACTCACTCACCCACGCACTCACTCACCCACTAAATCACCCACTCACTCACCATCTCACTCACACACTCGCTCACCATCTCACTAACCCACTCACTCACCCTCTCATTCCCCCATTCAATCACCCACTCGCTCGACATCTCACTCACTCACCCACTCACTCACCCACCCACTCACTCACTCACCCACTCACTCACCATCTCACTCACCCTCTCACTCACCCTCTCATTCACCCACTCACTCACCATCTTTCTCACCATCTCCCTCACCCACTCATTCACCCACTAACTCACCATCTCACTCAACCACTCACCATCTCATTCACCCACCCACTCACTCACCATCTCACTCACCCACTCACCATCTCATTCACCCACTCACCATCTCACCATCTCACTCACCATCTCACCCACCCACTGTAGCCTTAACAAACTGTTGTGGCAAGTGGTGCTAGACAGTAACTATGAAGGCCGGCACGGCACTCGTGTGGGTGGGTGGTCAGCACCACGCGTGGACACCTTCCTCACCCCTGTGGGTGACTGTGAGTGACTGTGAGTGACTGTGTGAGTGACTGTGTGAGTGACTATGAGTGACTGTGTGAGTGACTGTGAGTGACTGTGTGAGTGACTGTGTGAGTGACTGTGTGAGTGACTGTGAGTGACTGTGAGTGACTGCGTGTGACTGTGTGAGTGACTGTGAGTGACTGTGTGTGTGACTGTGTGAGTGACTGTGAGTGACTGAGTGACTCTGAGTGACGGTGAATGACTCTGAGTGTCTATGAGTGACTGAGTGAGTGACTGAGTGAGTGACTGTGAGTGACTCTGAGTGACTGTGTGAGTGACTGAGTGACTGTGTGAGTGACTGTGAGTGACTATGAGTGATTGTGAGTGACTGAGTGACTCTGAGTGACTATGAGTGACTGTGTGAGTGACTGTGAGTGACTATGAGTGACTGTGAGTGACTGTGTGAGTGACCGTGAGTGACTGTGTGAGTGATTGTGTGAGTGACTTTGTGAGTGATTGTGAGTGACTGTGAGTGACTATGAGTGACTGTGTGACTGTGTGAGTGACTGTGTGACTGTGTGAGTGACTGAGTGACTGTGTGAGTGACTGTGAGTGACTATGAGTGACTGTGTGACTGTGTGAGTGACTATGAGTGACTGTGCGAGTGACTGTGAGTGAATGTGAGTGACTCTGAGTGACTGTGTGAGTGACTATGAGTGACTGTGTGGCTGTGTGAGTGACTGTGTGAGTGACTCTGAGTGACTGTGTGAGTGACTGTGAGTGACCATGAGTGACTGAGTGACTGTGTCAGTGACTGTGAGTGACTGTGTGTGTGACTGTGTGAGTGACTGTGAGTGACTGAGTGACTCTGAGTGACGGTGAATGACTCTGAGTGACTATGAGTGACTGTGTGAGTGACTGTGAGTGACTCTGAGTGACTGTGTGAGTGACTGATTGACTGTGTGAGTGACTGTGAGTGACTATGAGTGATTGTGAGTGACTGAGTGACTCTGAGTGACTATGAGTGACTGTGTGAGTGACTGTGAGTGACTATGAGTGACTGTGAGTGACTGTGTGAGTGACTGTGAGTGACTGTGTGAGTGACTGTGAGTGACTGTGTGAGTGACTTTGTGAGTGACTGTGAGTGACTGTGAGTGACTATGAGTGACTGTGTGACTGTGTGAGTGACTGTGTGACTGTGTGAGTGACTGAGTGACTGTGTGAGTGACTGTGAGTGACAATGAGTGACTGTGTGACTTTCTGAGTGACTATGAGTGACTGTGTGAGTGACTGTGAGTGAATGTGAGTGACTCTGAGTGACTGTGTGAGTGACTATGAGTGACTGTATGTGTTACTGTAATTGACTCTGAGTGACAATGAGTGACTATGAGTGACTGTGTGAGTGACTGTGTGAGTGACTGAGTGACTGTGTGAGTGACTGAGTGACTAATTGACTGTGAATGACTATGAGTGACTGTGTGAGTAACTATGAGTGACTTGTGTGAGCGACCCACCCACTCAATCACCCACTTACTCACCCACTCACTCACCCACTCACTCACCCACTCACCCACTCACTCACCCACTCACACACTCACCCACTCACACAATCACCCACTCACTCACCCACTCACCCATTCACTCACTCACCCACTCACCCACTCACTCACCCACTCACTCACCATTTCACCCACCCACTCACTCATCCACTCACCACTCACTCACCCACACAGCCACTCACTCACCCATTCACTCACCCACTCACTCACCCACTCACTCACTCACTCACCCACACACTCACCCACTCACTCACCCACTCAATCACCCGCTCACTCACTCACCCACTCACTCACCCACTCACTCACCCACTCACTCACCCTCACACTCACCCACTCACTCACCCACTCACCCACTCACTCACCCACTTACTCACCCACTCACTCACTCACCCACTCACTCACCCACTCACCCACTCACACACTCACTCACCCACTCACTTACGCACTCACTTACGCACTCACCCACTCACTCACCCACTCACCCATTCACTCACTCACCCACTCACTCACCCACTCACTCACCAATTCACCCACCCACTCACCCACTCACTCACCCACTCACCACTCACTCACCCACTCACTCACCCATTCACTCACCAACTCACTCACCCACTCACTCACTCACCCACACACTCACCCACTCACTCACCTACTCACTCACTCACCCATTCACCCACTCACCCACTCACTCACTCACTCACCCACTCACTCACTCATCAACCCACCCACTCACTCACCCACTCACTCACTCACCCACTCACTCACTCACTAACTCACTCACCCATTCACCCATCCACTCACCCACTCACTCACCCACTCACCACCCACTCACTCACCCACCCACCCACTCACTCACCCACGCACTCACTCACCCACTAAATCACCCACTCACTCACCATCTCACTCACACACTCGCTCACCATCTCACTAACCCACTCACTCACCCTCTCATTCCCCCATTCAATCACCCACTCGCTCGACATCTCACTCACTCACCCACTCACTCACCCACCCACTCACTCACTCACCCACTCACTCACCATCTCATTCACCCACTCACTCACCATCTTTCTCACCATCTCCCTCACCCACTCATTCACCCACTAACTCACCATCTCACTCAACCACTCACCATCTCATTCACCCACCCACTCACTCACCATCTCACTCACCCACTCACCCACTCATTCACCCATTCACCATCTCACCATCTCACTCACCATCTCACCCACCCACTGTAGCCTTAACAAACTGTTGTGGCAAGTGGTGCTAGACAGTAACTATGAAGGCCGGCACGGCACTCGTGTGGGTGGGTGGTCAGCACCACGCGTGGACACCTTCCTCACCCCTGTGGGTGACTGTGAGTGACTGTGAGTGACTGTGTGAGTGACTGTGTGAGTGACTATGAGTGACTGTGTGAGTGACTGTGAGTGACTGTGTGAGTGACTGTGTGAGTGACTGTGAGTGACTGTGAGTGACTGCGTGTGACTGTGTGAGTGACTGTGTGACTGTGTGACTGTGTGAGTGACTGTGAGTGACTGTGAGTGACTGTGTGACTGTGTGAGTGACTGTGAGTGACTGTGTGTGACTGTGTGAGTGACTGTGTGAGTGACTGTGAGTGACTGTGTGAGTGACTGTGTGAGTGACTGTGAGTGACTGTGTGAGTGACTGTGTGAGTGACTGTGTGAGTGACTGTGAGTGACTGTTTAAGTGACTGTGTGAGTGACTATGACTGACTATGAGTGACTGTGTGAGTGACTGTGTGAGTGAATGAGTGACTGTGTGATTGACTGTGTGAGTGACTCTGAGTGACTCTGATTGTGTGAGTGACTGTGAGTGACTGTGAGTGACTATGAGTGACTGCGTGAGTGGCTGTGTGAGTGACTGTGTGAGTGACTGTGTGAGTGACTGTGTGAGTGACTATTAGTGACTGTGTGAGTGACTGTGAGTGACTGTGTAAGTGACTGTGTGAGTGACTGTGAGTGACTGTGTGAGTGACTGTGTGAGTGACTGTGAGTGACTGTGTGAGTGACTGTGTGACTGTGTGAGTGACTGTGAGTGACTGTGAGTGACTGTGTGAGTGACTGTGTGACTGTGTGAGTGACTGTGAGTGACTGTGTGTGACTGTGTGAGTGACTGTGTAACTGTGTGAGTGACTGTGAGTGACTGAGTGATTTTGTGAGTGACTGATTGACTGTGAGTGACTATGAGTGACTGTGTGAGTGACTGAGTGACTGTGTGAGTGACTGTGTGAGTGACTATGAGTGACTATTTGACTGTGTGAATGACTGTGAAAGACTATGAGTGACTGTGTGAGTGACTGTGTGAGTGACTCTGAGTGACTCTGAGTGATTGTGTGAGTGACTGTGTGAGTGACTGTGTGAGTGACTGTGAGTGACCATGAGTGACTGAGTGACTGTGTGAGTGACTGTGAGTGACTGTGAGTGACTGTGTGAGTGACTGTGTGACTGTGTGAGTGACTGTGAGTGACTGTGTGTGACTGTGTGAGTGACTGTGTAACTGTGTGAGTGACTGTGAGTGACTGAGTGATTTTGTGAGTGACTGATTGACTGTGAGTGACTATGAGTGACTGTGTGAGTGACTGAGTGACTGTGTGAGTGACTGTGTGAGTGACTATGAGTGACTATTTGACTGTGTGAATGACTGTGAAAGACTATGAGTGACTGTGTGAGTGACTGTGTGAGTGACTCTGAGTGACTCTGAGTGATTGTGTGAGTGACTGTGTGAGTGACTGTGTGAGTGACTGTGAGTGACCATGAGTGACTGAGTGACTGTGTGAGTGACTGTGAGTGACTGTGAGTGACCGTGTGAGTGACTGTGAGTGACTGAGTGACTCTGAGTGACTGTGAGTGACTCTGAGTGACTATGAGTCACTGTGTGAGTGACTGTGAGTGACTATGAGTGACTGTGAGTGACTGTGTGAGTGACTGTGAGTGACTGTGTGAGTGACTGTGATTGACTGTGTGAGTGACTGTGAATGACTCTGAGTGACTGTAATTGACCGTGTGAGTGACTGTGAGTGACTGTGAGAGTGACTGTGTGAGTGACTGTGAGTGACTTTGTGAGTGACTGTGTGAGTGACTGTGAGTGACTATGTGTGACTGTGTGACTGTGAGTGACTGTGAGTGACTGTGTGAGTGACTGTGAGTGACTGTGAGTGACTGTGTGAGTGACTGAGTGACTGTGAGTGACTATGAGTGAATATGAGTGACTATGATTGACTGTGAGTGACTGTAATTGACTGTGTGTGACTTTGAGTGACTGTGTGAGTGACTGAGTGACTCTGAGTGACGTGGACCCCCCTAATGGAACATCTTCGCCGGTTAGAAACATTTAGGCTGGCCTGCCTATGATCCATCCTGGGTTTAACCAGACTGGATTGTGTGAGGAGCTCACAAATCCTTGAAAGATCTGGGCAGGGTCCCATCGGTGAGCTCCTCCGGCAGGCAAGGCTGCGATGGCTGGGTCATGTAGCCCGCATGCCCAGCCACCGCATGCCGAAACAGCTTTTGTTTGGCCGGATTGAGGGGGCTAAGCGGGCGCGGCACGGGCTAGAGAAGAGATGGAGTGATGTGGTACAGGAGGACGTGGAGCTGAGTGGACTTGCCGATGACTGGTACCAGCGGTGTCAAGATCGGCCTCAGTGGAGGAGGCTCGTGAAGGATGCTACTGGGCAGTTGGAGGCAGTCGCCCTCCAACAACAACGGAGGGCGGAGGAGCGACGCTCAGAACAACGAGCGGAGCGCCGGGTGGCTAAAGCACAGCAGGTTGGTACAGTAGGGGGCACAGGTGGTGCATCAGCCAGTCATCTCAGTCAGTCGACCCGTGGCACCTGGGTCTGCCCCGTGACCTCCTGCCAGCGGGCGTTCGACACTTCACGTGGCCTCAGGGTGCACATAGCCTGGCACAAGCGTCGTGGTGACGTCACCGCCACTTAGTGGCGAATGGCGGTTGTTGTTGTTGTTGTGTGAGAGACTGTGTGAGTGACTCTGAGTGACTGTGTGAGTGGCTGTAATTGACTGGTGAGTGCCTATGAGCGACTAATTGACTGTCAGAATGACTGAGTGACTATGAGCGACTGTGTGAGTGACTATGAGTGACTATGAGCGACTGAGTGACTGTGTGAGTGACTGTGAGTGACTATGAGTGACTGTATGAGTGACTGTAATTGACTGTGTGAGTGACTATGACTGACTATGAATGACTGTGTGAATGACTGTGTGAGTGAATGAGTGACTGTGTGAGTGACTGTGTGAGTGACTCTGAGTGACTCTGAGTGATTGTGTGAGTGACTGTGAGTGACTGTGAGTGACTATGAGTGACTGTGTGAGTGGCTGTGTGAGTGACTGTGAGTGACTACGAGTGACTGTGTGAGTGACTGTGAGAGACTATGAGTGACTAAGTGACTGTGTGAGTGACTGTGAGTGACTATGAGTGACTGTGTGAGTGACTGTGTGAGTGACTTGTGTGACTGTCAGTGAGTCTGAGTGAGTGACTCTGAGTGACTGTGTGAGTGATTATGAGTGACTGTGAGTGACTGTGTGAGTGACTATGAGTGACTGTGAGTGACTGAGTGACTGAGTGATTTTGTGAGTGACTGATTGACTGTGAGTGAATATGAATGACTGTGTGAGTGACTGAGTGACTGTGTGAGTGACTATGAGTGACTATTTAACTGTGTGAATGACTGTGAATGACTATGAGTGACTGTGTGAGTGACTGTGTGAGTGACTCTGAGTGACTCTGAGTGATTGTGTGAGTGACTGTGAGTAACTGTGAGTGACTATGAGTGACTGTGTGAGTGACTGTGTGAGTGACTGTGAGTGACCATGAGTGACTGAGTGACTGTGTGAGTGACTGTGAGTGACGGTGAGTGACTGTGTGTGTGACTGTGTGAGTAACTGTGAGTGACTGAGTGACTCTGAGTGACTGTGAGTGACTCTGAGTGACTATGAGTCACTGTGTGAGTGACTGTGAGTGACTATGAGTGACTGTGAGTGACTGTGTGAGTGACTGTGAGTGACTGTGTGAGTGACTGTGAGTGAATCTGAGTGACTTTGTGAGTGACTGTGAGTGACTGTGAGTGACTATGAGTGACTGTGTGACTGTGTGAGTGACTATGAGTGACTGTGTGAGTGACTGTGTGAGTGACTGAGTGACTGTGTGAGTGACTGTGAGTGACTATGAGTGACTAATTGACTGTGAATGACTGTGAATGACTATGAGTGACTGTGTGAGTGACTATGAGTGACTTGTGTGAGCGACCCACCCACTCAATCACCCACTCAATCACCCACTTACTCACCCACTCACTCACTCACCCACTCACTCACCCACTCACTCACTCACCCACTCACCAACTTACCCAATCACTCACCCACTCACACACTCACCCACTCACACACTCACCCATTCACTCACCCACTCACCCATTCACTCACCCACTCACTCACCTACTCACTCACCAATTCACCCACCCACTCACCCACTCACTCACCCACTCACCACTCACTCACCCACTCACCCACTCACCCACTCACTCACCCATTCACTCACCCACTCACACACCTACTCACTCACTCACCCACTCACTCACCCACTCACTCACCCACTCACTCACTCACCCACTCACCCACTCACTCACCCTCACACTCACCCACTCATTCACCCACTCACCCACTCACTCACCCACTTACTCACCCACTCACTCACCCACTCACTCACCCACTCACCCACTCACACACTCACATACTCACTCGCTCACCCACTCACTCACCCACTTACTCACCCACCCACTCACTCACCCACTCACACACTCACTCACTGACTCACCCACTCACTTACGCACTCACTTACCCACACCCACTCACTCACCCATTCACTCACTCATCCACTCACCCACTCACTCACCCACTCACTCACCAATTCACCCACCCACTCACCCACTCACTCACCCACTCACCACTCACTCACCCACTCACTCACCCATTCACTCACCCACTCACTCACCCACTCACTCACTCACCCACACACTCACCCACTCACTCACCAACTCACTCACTCAGCCACTCACTCACTCACCCACTCACTCACTCACCCACTCACTCACCCACTCACTCACCCTCACACTCACCCACTCACTCACCAACTCACTCACCCACTTACTCACCCACTCACTCACTCACCCACTCACTCACCCACGCACACACTCACTCACTCACCCACTCACTCACCCACTTACTAACCAACCCACTCACTCACCCACTCACACACTCACTCACTCACCCACTCACTTACGCACTCACTTACCCACTCAGCCACTCACTCACTCACCCACTCACTCACTCACCCACTCACTCACCCACCCACTCACTCACCCTCACACTCACCCACTCACTCACCCACTCACTCACCCACTTACTCACCCACTCACTCACTCACCCACTCACTCACCCACTCACCCACTCACACACTCACTCACTCACCCACTCACTCACCCACTTACTCACCAACCCACTCACTCACCCACTCACACACTCACTCACTCACCCACTCACTTACGCACTCACTTACCCACTCACCCACTCACCCATTCACTCACTCACCCACTCACCCACTCACTCACCCACTCACTCACCAATTCACCCACTCACTCACCCACTCACCACTCACTCACCCACTCACCCACTCACTCACCCATTCACTCACCCACTCACTCACCCACTCACCCACACACTCACCCACTCACTCACCAACTCACTCACTCACCCACTCACTCACTCACCCACTCACTCACTCACCCACTCACTCACCCAATCACTCACCCTCACACTCACCCACTCACTCACCCACTCACCCACTCACTCACCCACTCACTCACCCACTCACTCACTCACCCACCCACTCACTCACCCACTCACTCACTCACCCACTCACTCACTCACCCATTCACCCATCCACTCACCCACTCACTCACCCACTCACCACCCACTCACTCACCCACCCACTCACTCACCCACTAAATCACCCACTCACTCACCATCTCACTCACCCACACGCTCATTATCTCACTCACTCACTCACCCTCTCATTCCCCCACTCAATCACCCACTCGCTCGCCATCTCACTCACTCACCCACCCACTCACTCACCATCTCACTCACCCTCTCATTCACCCACTCACTCACCCTCTCATTCACCCACTCACCCACTCACCCATTCACTCACTCACCCACTCACCCACTCACTCACCCACTCACTCACCAATTCACCCACTCACTCACCCACTCACCACTCACTCACCCACTCACCCACTCACTCACCCATTCACTCACCCACTCACTCACCCACTCACCCACACACTCACCCACTCACTCACCAACTCACTCACTCACCCACTCACTCACTCACCCACTCACTCACTCACCCACTCACTCACCCAATCACTCACCCTCACACTCACCCACTCACTCACCCACTCACCCACTCACTCACCCACTCACTCACCCACTCACTCACTCACCCACCCACTCACTCACCCACTCACTCACTCACCCACTCACTCACTCACCCATTCACCCATCCACTCACCCACTCACTCACCCACTCACCACCCACTCACTCACCCACCCACTCACTCACCCACTAAATCACCCACTCACTCACCATCTCACTCACCCACACGCTCATTATCTCACTCACTCACTCACCCTCTCATTCCCCCACTCAATCACCCACTCGCTCGCCATCTCACTCACTCACCCACCCACTCACTCACCATCTCACTCACCCTCTCATTCACCCACTCACTCACCCTCTCATTCACCCACTCACTCACCATCTTACTCACCATCTCACTCACCCACTCATTCACCCACTCACTCACCATCTCACTCACCCACTCACCATCTCATTCACCCACTCACCATCTCACCATCTCATTCACCATCTCACCCACCCACTGTAGCCTTAACAAACTGTTGTGGCAAGTGGTGCTAGACAGTAACTATGAAGGCCGGCACGGCACTCGTGTGGGTGGGTGGTCAGCACCACGCGTGGACACCTTCCTCACCCCTGTGGGTGACTGTGAGTGACTGTGTGAGTGACTGTGTGTGGCTGTGTGTGTGGCTGTGTGTGTGACTGTGAGTGACTGTGTGAGTGACTGTGAGTGACTGTGAGTGACTGTGTGAGTGACTGTGTGAGTGACTGTGTAATTGACTGTGTGAGAGACTGTGAGTGACTGTGTGTGGCTGTGAGTGACTGTGTGTGGCTGTGTGAGTGACTGTGTGAGTGACTGTGTGAGTGACTATGAGTGACTGTGTGAGTGACTGTGTGAGTGACTGTGTGACTGTGTGAGTGACTGTGAGTGACTGTGAGTGACTGTGTGAGTGACTGTGTGACTGTGTGAGTGACTGTGTGTGACTGTGTGAGTGACTGTGTAACTGTGTGAGTGACTGTGAGTGACTGAGTGACTGAGTGATTTTGTGAGTGACTGATTGACTGTGAGTGACTATGAGTGACTGTGTGAGTGACTGAGTGACTGTGTGAGTGACTGTGTGAGTGACTATGAGTGACTATTTGACTGTGTGAATGACTGTGAAAGACTATGAGTGACTGTGTGAGTGACTGTGTGAGTGACTCTGAGTGACTCTGAGTGATTGTGTGAGTGACTGTGAGTAACTGTGAGTGACTATGAGTGACTGTGTGAGTGACTGTGTGAGTGACTGTGAGTGACCATGAGTGACTGAGTGACTGTGTGAGTGACTGTGAGTGACTGTGAGTGACTGTGTGAGTGACTGTGAGTGACTGAGTGACTCTGAGTGACTGTGAGTGACTCTGAGTGACTATGAGTCACTGTGTGAGTGACTGTGAGTGACTGTGTGAGTGACTGTGAGTGACTGTGTGAGTGACTGTGAGTGACCATGAGTGACTGAGTGACTGTGTGAGTGATTATGAGTGACTGTGAGTGACTGTGTGAGTGACTATGAGTGACTGTGAGTGACTGAGTGACTGAGTGATTTTGTGAGTGACTGATTGACTGTGAGTGAATATGAATGACTGTGTGAGTGACTGAGTGACTGTGTGAGTGACTATGAGTGACTATTTAACTGTGTGAATGACTGTGAATGACTATGAGTGACTGTGTGAGTGACTGTGTGAGTGACTCTGAGTGACTCTGAGTGATTGTGTGAGTGACTGTGAGTAACTGTGAGTGACTATGAGTGACTGTGTGAGTGACTGTGTGAGTGACTGTGAGTGACCATGAGTGACTGAGTGACTGTGTGAGTGACTGTGAGTGACTGTGAGTGACTGTGTGTGTGACTGTGTGAGTAACTGTGAGTGACTGAGTGACTCTGAGTGACTGTGAGTGACTCTGAGTGACTATGAGTCACTGTGTGAGTGACTGTGAGTGACTATGAGTGACTGTGAGTGACTGTGTGAGTGACTGTGAGTGACTGTGTGAGTGACTGTGAGTGAATCTGAGTGACTTTGTGAGTGACTGTGAGTGACTGTGAGTGACTATGAGTGACTGTGTGACTGTGTGAGTGACTATGAGTGACTGTGTGAGTGACTGTGTGAGTGACTGAGTGACTGTGTGAGTGACTGTGAGTGACTATGAGTGACTAATTGACTGTGAATGACTGTGAATGACTATGAGTGACTGTGTGAGTGACTATGAGTGACTTGTGTGAGCGACCCACCCACTCAATCACCCACTCAATCACCCACTTACTCACCCACTCACTCACTCACCCACTCACTCACCCACTCACTCACTCACCCACTCACCAACTTACCCAATCACTCACCCACTCACACACTCACCCACTCACACACTCACCCATTCACTCACCCACTCACCCATTCACTCACCCACTCACTCACCTACTCACTCACCAATTCACCCACCCACTCACCCACTCACTCACCCACTCACCACCCACTCACTCACCATCTCACTCACCCTCTCATTCACCCACTCACTCACCCTCTCATTCACCCACTCACCCACTCACCCATTCACTCACTCACCCACTCACCCACTCACTCACCCACTCACTCACCAATTCACCCACTCACTCACCCACTCACCACTCACTCACCCACTCACCCACTCACTCACCCATTCACTCACCCACTCACTCACCCACTCACCCACACACTCACCCACTCACTCACCAACTCACTCACTCACCCACTCACTCACTCACCCACTCACTCACTCACCCACTCACTCACCCAATCACTCACCCTCACACTCACCCACTCACTCACCCACTCACCCACTCACTCACCCACTCACTCACCCACTCACTCACTCACCCACCCACTCACTCACCCACTCACTCACTCACCCACTCACTCACTCACCCATTCACCCATCCACTCACCCACTCACTCACCCACTCACCACCCACTCACTCACCCACCCACTCACTCACCCACTAAATCACCCACTCACTCACCATCTCACTCACCCACACGCTCATTATCTCACTCACTCACTCACCCTCTCATTCCCCCACTCAATCACCCACTCGCTCGCCATCTCACTCACTCACCCACCCACTCACTCACCATCTCACTCACCCTCTCATTCACCCACTCACTCACCCTCTCATTCACCCACTCACTCACCATCTTACTCACCATCTCACTCACCCACTCATTCACCCACTCACTCACCATCTCACTCACCCACTCACCATCTCATTCACCCACTCACCATCTCACCATCTCATTCACCATCTCACCCACCCACTGTAGCCTTAACAAACTGTTGTGGCAAGTGGTGCTAGACAGTAACTATGAAGGCCGGCACGGCACTCGTGTGGGTGGGTGGTCAGCACCACGCGTGGACACCTTCCTCACCCCTGTGGGTGACTGTGAGTGACTGTGTGAGTGACTGTGTGTGGCTGTGTGTGTGGCTGTGTGTGTGACTGTGAGTGACTGTGTGAGTGACTGTGAGTGACTGTGAGTGACTGTGTGAGTGACTGTGTGAGTGACTGTGTAATTGACTGTGTGAGAGACTGTGAGTGACTGTGTGTGGCTGTGAGTGACTGTGTGTGGCTGTGTGAGTGACTGTGTGAGTGACTGTGTGAGTGACTATGAGTGACTGTGTGAGTGACTGTGTGAGTGACTGTGTGACTGTGTGAGTGACTGTGAGTGACTGTGAGTGACTGTGTGAGTGACTGTGTGACTGTGTGAGTGACTGTGTGTGACTGTGTGAGTGACTGTGTAACTGTGTGAGTGACTGTGAGTGACTGAGTGACTGAGTGATTTTGTGAGTGACTGATTGACTGTGAGTGACTATGAGTGACTGTGTGAGTGACTGAGTGACTGTGTGAGTGACTGTGTGAGTGACTATGAGTGACTATTTGACTGTGTGAATGACTGTGAAAGACTATGAGTGACTGTGTGAGTGACTGTGTGAGTGACTCTGAGTGACTCTGAGTGATTGTGTGAGTGACTGTGAGTAACTGTGAGTGACTATGAGTGACTGTGTGAGTGACTGTGTGAGTGACTGTGAGTGACCATGAGTGACTGAGTGACTGTGTGAGTGACTGTGAGTGACTGTGAGTGACTGTGTGAGTGACTGTGAGTGACTGAGTGACTCTGAGTGACTGTGAGTGACTCTGAGTGACTATGAGTCACTGTGTGAGTGACTGTGAGTGACTGTGTGAGTGACTGTGAGTGACTGTGTGAGTGACTGTGAGTGACCATGAGTGACTGAGTGACTGTGTGAGTGATTATGAGTGACTGTGAGTGACTGTGTGAGTGACTATGAGTGACTGTGAGTGACTGAGTGACTGAGTGATTTTGTGAGTGACTGATTGACTGTGAGTGAATATGAATGACTGTGTGAGTGACTGAGTGACTGTGTGAGTGACTATGAGTGACTATTTAACTGTGTGAATGACTGTGAATGACTATGAGTGACTGTGTGAGTGACTGTGTGAGTGACTCTGAGTGACTCTGAGTGATTGTGTGAGTGACTGTGAGTAACTGTGAGTGACTATGAGTGACTGTGTGAGTGACTGTGTGAGTGACTGTGAGTGACCATGAGTGACTGAGTGACTGTGTGAGTGACTGTGAGTGACTGTGAGTGACTGTGTGTGTGACTGTGTGAGTAACTGTGAGTGACTGAGTGACTCTGAGTGACTGTGAGTGACTCTGAGTGACTATGAGTCACTGTGTGAGTGACTGTGAGTGACTATGAGTGACTGTGAGTGACTGTGTGAGTGACTGTGAGTGACTGTGTGAGTGACTGTGAGTGAATCTGAGTGACTTTGTGAGTGACTGTGAGTGACTGTGAGTGACTATGAGTGACTGTGTGACTGTGTGAGTGACTATGAGTGACTGTGTGAGTGACTGTGTGAGTGACTGAGTGACTGTGTGAGTGACTGTGAGTGACTATGAGTGACTAATTGACTGTGAATGACTGTGAATGACTATGAGTGACTGTGTGAGTGACTATGAGTGACTTGTGTGAGCGACCCACCCACTCAATCACCCACTCAATCACCCACTTACTCACCCACTCACTCACTCACCCACTCACTCACCCACTCACTCACTCACCCACTCACCAACTTACCCAATCACTCACCCACTCACACACTCACCCACTCACACACTCACCCATTCACTCACCCACTCACCCATTCACTCACCCACTCACTCACCTACTCACTCACCAATTCACCCACCCACTCACCCACTCACTCACCCACTCACCACCCACTCACTCACCATCTCACTCACCCTCTCATTCACCCACTCACTCACCCTCTCATTCACCCACTCACCCACTCACCCATTCACTCACTCACCCACTCACCCACTCACTCACCCACTCACTCACCAATTCACCCACTCACTCACCCACTCACCACTCACTCACCCACTCACCCACTCACTCACCCATTCACTCACCCACTCACTCACCCACTCACCCACACACTCACCCACTCACTCACCAACTCACTCACTCACCCACTCACTCACTCACCCACTCACTCACTCACCCACTCACTCACCCAATCACTCACCCTCACACTCACCCACTCACTCACCCACTCACCCACTCACTCACCCACTCACTCACCCACTCACTCACTCACCCACCCACTCACTCACCCACTCACTCACTCACCCACTCACTCACTCACCCATTCACCCATCCACTCACCCACTCACTCACCCACTCACCACCCACTCACTCACCCACCCACTCACTCACCCACTAAATCACCCACTCACTCACCATCTCACTCACCCACACGCTCATTATCTCACTCACTCACTCACCCTCTCATTCCCCCACTCAATCACCCACTCGCTCGCCATCTCACTCACTCACCCACCCACTCACTCACCATCTCACTCACCCTCTCATTCACCCACTCACTCACCCTCTCATTCACCCACTCACTCACCATCTTACTCACCATCTCACTCACCCACTCATTCACCCACTCACTCACCATCTCACTCACCCACTCACCATCTCATTCACCCACTCACCATCTCACCATCTCATTCACCATCTCACCCACCCACTGTAGCCTTAACAAACTGTTGTGGCAAGTGGTGCTAGACAGTAACTATGAAGGCCGGCACGGCACTCGTGTGGGTGGGTGGTCAGCACCACGCGTGGACACCTTCCTCACCCCTGTGGGTGACTGTGAGTGACTGTGTGAGTGACTGTGTGTGGCTGTGTGTGTGGCTGTGTGTGTGACTGTGAGTGACTGTGTGAGTGACTGTGAGTGACTGTGAGTGACTGTGTGAGTGACTGTGTGAGTGACTGTGTAATTGACTGTGTGAGAGACTGTGAGTGACTGTGTGTGGCTGTGAGTGACTGTGTGTGGCTGTGTGAGTGACTGTGTGAGTGACTGTGTGAGTGACTATGAGTGACTGTGTGAGTGACTGTGTGAGTGACTGTGTGACTGTGTGAGTGACTGTGAGTGACTGTGAGTGACTGTGTGAGTGACTGTGTGACTGTGTGAGTGACTGTGTGTGACTGTGTGAGTGACTGTGTAACTGTGTGAGTGACTGTGAGTGACTGAGTGACTGAGTGATTTTGTGAGTGACTGATTGACTGTGAGTGACTATGAGTGACTGTGTGAGTGACTGAGTGACTGTGTGAGTGACTGTGTGAGTGACTATGAGTGACTATTTGACTGTGTGAATGACTGTGAAAGACTATGAGTGACTGTGTGAGTGACTGTGTGAGTGACTCTGAGTGACTCTGAGTGATTGTGTGAGTGACTGTGAGTAACTGTGAGTGACTATGAGTGACTGTGTGAGTGACTGTGTGAGTGACTGTGAGTGACCATGAGTGACTGAGTGACTGTGTGAGTGACTGTGAGTGACTGTGAGTGACTGTGTGAGTGACTGTGAGTGACTGAGTGACTCTGAGTGACTGTGAGTGACTCTGAGTGACTATGAGTCACTGTGTGAGTGACTGTGAGTGACTGTGTGAGTGACTGTGAGTGACTGTGTGAGTGACTGTGAGTGACCATGAGTGACTGAGTGACTGTGTGAGTGATTATGAGTGACTGTGAGTGACTGTGTGAGTGACTATGAGTGACTGTGAGTGACTGAGTGACTGAGTGATTTTGTGAGTGACTGATTGACTGTGAGTGAATATGAATGACTGTGTGAGTGACTGAGTGACTGTGTGAGTGACTATGAGTGACTATTTAACTGTGTGAATGACTGTGAATGACTATGAGTGACTGTGTGAGTGACTGTGTGAGTGACTCTGAGTGACTCTGAGTGATTGTGTGAGTGACTGTGAGTAACTGTGAGTGACTATGAGTGACTGTGTGAGTGACTGTGTGAGTGACTGTGAGTGACCATGAGTGACTGAGTGACTGTGTGAGTGACTGTGAGTGACTGTGAGTGACTGTGTGTGTGACTGTGTGAGTAACTGTGAGTGACTGAGTGACTCTGAGTGACTGTGAGTGACTCTGAGTGACTATGAGTCACTGTGTGAGTGACTGTGAGTGACTATGAGTGACTGTGAGTGACTGTGTGAGTGACTGTGAGTGACTGTGTGAGTGACTGTGAGTGAATCTGAGTGACTTTGTGAGTGACTGTGAGTGACTGTGAGTGACTATGAGTGACTGTGTGACTGTGTGAGTGACTATGAGTGACTGTGTGAGTGACTGTGTGAGTGACTGAGTGACTGTGTGAGTGACTGTGAGTGACTATGAGTGACTAATTGACTGTGAATGACTGTGAATGACTATGAGTGACTGTGTGAGTGACTATGAGTGACTTGTGTGAGCGACCCACCCACTCAATCACCCACTCAATCACCCACTTACTCACCCACTCACTCACTCACCCACTCACTCACCCACTCACTCACTCACCCACTCACCAACTTACCCAATCACTCACCCACTCACACACTCACCCACTCACACACTCACCCATTCACTCACCCACTCACCCATTCACTCACCCACTCACTCACCTACTCACTCACCAATTCACCCACCCACTCACCCACTCACTCACCCACTCACCACTCACTCACCCACTCACCCACTCACCCACTCACCCACTCACTCACCCATTCACTCACCCACTCACTCACCTACTCACTCACTCACCCACTCACTCACCCACTCACTCACCCACTCACTCACTCACCCACTCACCCACTCACTCACCCTCACACTCACCCACTCATTCACCCACTCACCCACTCACTCACCCACTTACTCACCCACTCACTCACCCACTCACTCACCCACTCACCCACTCACACACTCACATACTCACTCGCTCACCCACTCACTCACCCACTTACTCACCCACCCACTCACTCACCCACTCACACACTCACTCACTGACTCACCCACTCACTTACGCACTCACTTACCCACACCCACTCACTCACCCATTCACTCACTCATCCACTCACCCACTCACTCACCCACTCACTCACCAATTCACCCACCCACTCACCCACTCACTCACCCACTCACCACTCACTCACCCACTCACTCACCCATTCACTCACCCACTCACTCACCCACTCACTCACTCACCCACACACTCACCCACTCACTCACCAACTCACTCACTCAGCCACTCACTCACTCACCCACTCACTCACCCACTCACTCACCCACTCACTCACCCTCACACTCACCCACTCACTCACCAACTCACTCACCCACTTACTCACCCACTCACTCACTCACCCACTCACTCACCCACGCACACACTCACTCACTCACCCACTCACTCACCCACTTACTAACCAACCCACTCACTCACCCACTCACACACTCACTCACTCACCCACTCACTTACGCACTCACTTACCCACTCAGCCACTCACTCACTCACCCACTCACTCACTCACCCACTCACTCACCCACCCACTCACTCACCCTCACACTCACCCACTCACTCACCCACTCACTCACCCACTTACTCACCCACTCACTCACTCACCCACTCACTCACCCACTCACCCACTCACACACTCACTCACTCACCCACTCACTCACCCACTTACTCACCAACCCACTCACTCACCCACTCACACACTCACTCACTCACCCACTCACTTACGCACTCACTTACCCACTCACCCACTCACCCATTCACTCACTCACCCACTCACCCACTCACTCACCCACTCACTCACCAATTCACCCACTCACTCACCCACTCACCACTCACTCACCCACTCACCCACTCACTCACCCATTCACTCACCCACTCACTCACCCACTCACCCACACACTCACCCACTCACTCACCAACTCACTCACTCACCCACTCACTCACTCACCCACTCACTCACTCACTCACCCACTCACTCACCCAATCACTCACCCTCACACTCACCCACTCACTCACCCACTCACCCACTCACTCACCCACTCACTCACCCACTCACTCACTCACCCACCCACTCACTCACCCACTCACTCACTCACCCACTCACTCACTCACCCATTCACCCATCCACTCACCCACTCACTTACGCACTCACTTACCCACTCACCCACTCACCCATTCACTCACTCACCCACTCACCCACTCACTCACCCACTCACTCACCAATTCACCCACTCACTCACCCACTCACCACTCACTCACCCACTCACCCACTCACTCACCCATTCACTCACCCACTCACTCACCCACTCACCCACACACTCACCCACTCACTCACCAACTCACTCACTCACCCACTCACTCACTCACCCACTCACTCACTCACTCACCCACTCACTCACCCAATCACTCACCCTCACACTCACCCACTCACTCACCCACTCACCCACTCACTCACCCACTCACTCACCCACTCACTCACTCACCCACCCACTCACTCACCCACTCACTCACTCACCCACTCACTCACTCACTCACCCATTCACCCATCCACTCACCCACTCACTCACCCACTCACCACCCACTCACTCACCCACCCACTCACTCACCCACTAAATCACCCACTCACTCACCATCTCACTCACCCACACGCTCATTATCTCACTCACTCACTCACCCTCTCATTCCCCCATTCAATCACCCACTCGCTCGACATCTCACTCACCCACTCACTCACTCACTAACTCACTCACCCATTCACCCATCCACTCACCCACTCACTCACCCACTCACCACCCACTCACTCACCCACCCACTCACTCACCCACGCACTCACTCACCCACTAAATCACCCACTCACTCACCATCTCACTCACACACTCGCTCACCATCTCACTAACCCACTCACTCACCCTCTCATTCCCCCATTCAATCACCCACTCGCTCGACATCTCACTCACTCACCCACTCACTCACCCACTCACTCACTCACCCACTCACTCACCATCTCACTCACCCTCTCATTCACCCACTCACTCACCATCTTTCTCACCATCTCCCTCACCCACTCATTCACCCACTAACTCACCATCTCACTCAACCACTCACCATCTCATTCACCCACCCACTCACTCACCATCTCACTCACCCACTCACCATCTCATTCACCCACTCACCATCTCACCATCTCACTCACCATCTCACCCACCCACTGTAGCCTTAACAAACTGTTGTGGCAAGTGGTGCTAGACAGTAACTATGAAGGCCGGCACGGCACTCGTGTGGGTGGGTGGTCAGCACCACGCGTGGACACCTTCCTCACCCCTGTGGGTGACTGTGAGTGACTGTGTGAGTGACTGTGTGTGGCTGTGTGTGTGGCTGTGTGTGTGACTGTGAGTGACTGTGTGAGTGACTGTGAGTGACTGTGAGTGACTGTGTGAGTGACTGTGTGAGTGACTGTGTAATTGACTGTGTGAGAGACTGTGAGTGACTGTGTGTGGCTGTGAGTGACTGTGTGTGGCTGTGTGAGTGACTGTGTGAGTGACTGTGTGAGTGACTATGAGTGACTGTGTGAGTGACTGTGTGAGTGACTGTGTGACTGTGTGAGTGACTGTGAGTGACTGTGAGTGACTGTGTGAGTGACTGTGTGACTGTGTGAGTGACTGTGTGTGACTGTGTGAGTGACTGTGTAACTGTGTGAGTGACTGTGAGTGACTGAGTGACTGAGTGATTTTGTGAGTGACTGATTGACTGTGAGTGACTATGAGTGACTGTGTGAGTGACTGAGTGACTGTGTGAGTGACTGTGTGAGTGACTATGAGTGACTATTTGACTGTGTGAATGACTGTGAAAGACTATGAGTGACTGTGTGAGTGACTGTGTGAGTAACTCTGAGTGACTCTGAGTGATTGTGTGAGTGACTGTGAGTAACTGTGAGTGACTATGAGTGACTGTGTGAGTGACTGTGTGAGTGACTGTGAGTGACCATGAGTGACTGAGTGACTGTGTGAGTGACTGTGAGTGACTGTGAGTGACTGTGTGAGTGACTGTGAGTGACTGAGTGACTCTGAGTGACTGTGAGTGACTCTGAGTGACTATGAGTCACTGTGTGAGTGACTGTGAGTGACTGTGTGAGTGACTGTGAGTGACTGTGTGAGTGACTGTGAGTGACCATGAGTGACTGAGTGACTGTGTGAGTGATTATGAGTGACTGTGAGTGACTGTGTGAGTGACTATGAGTGACTGTGAGTGACTGAGTGACTGAGTGATTTTGTGAGTGACTGATTGACTGTGAGTGAATATGAATGACTGTGTGAGTGACTGAGTGACTGTGTGAGTGACTATGAGTGACTATTTAACTGTGTGAATGACTGTGAATGACTATGAGTGACTGTGTGAGTGACTGTGTGAGTGACTCTGAGTGACTCTGAGTGATTGTGTGAGTGACTGTGAGTAACTGTGAGTGACTATGAGTGACTGTGTGAGTGACTGTGTGAGTGACTGTGAGTGACCATGAGTGACTGAGTGACTGTGTGAGTGACTGTGAGTGACTGTGAGTGACTGTGTGTGTGACTGTGTGAGTAACTGTGAGTGACTGAGTGACTCTGAGTGACTGTGAGTGACTCTGAGTGACTATGAGTCACTGTGTGAGTGACTGTGAGTGACTATGAGTGACTGTGAGTGACTGTGTGAGTGACTGTGAGTGACTGTGTGAGTGACTGTGAGTGAATCTGAGTGACTTTGTGAGTGACTGTGAGTGACTGTGAGTGACTATGAGTGACTGTGTGACTGTGTGAGTGACTATGAGTGACTGTGTGAGTGACTGTGTGAGTGACTGAGTGACTGTGTGAGTGACTGTGAGTGACTATGAGTGACTAATTGACTGTGAATGACTGTGAATGACTATGAGTGACTGTGTGAGTGACTATGAGTGACTTGTGTGAGCGACCCACCCACTCAATCACCCACTCAATCACCCACTTACTCACCCACTCACTCACTCACCCACTCACTCACCCACTCACTCACTCACCCACTCACCAACTTACCCAATCACTCACCCACTCACACACTCACCCACTCACACACTCACCCATTCACTCACCCACTCACCCATTCACTCACCCACTCACTCACCTACTCACTCACCAATTCACCCACCCACTCACCCACTCACTCACCCACTCACCACTCACTCACCCACTCACCCACTCACCCACTCACCCACTCACTCACCCATTCACTCACCCACTCACTCACCTACTCACTCACTCACCCACTCACTCACCCACTCACTCACCCACTCACTCACTCACCCACTCACCCACTCACTCACCCTCACACTCACCCACTCATTCACCCACTCACCCACTCACTCACCCACTTACTCACCCACTCACTCACCCACTCACTCACCCACTCACCCACTCACACACTCACATACTCACTCGCTCACCCACTCACTCACCCACTCACTCACCCACTCACTCACTCACCCACTCACCCACTCACTCACCCTCACACTCACCCACTCATTCACCCACTCACCCACTCACTCACCCACTTACTCACCCACTCACTCACCCACTCACTCACCCACTCACCCACTCACACACTCACATACTCACTCGCTCACCCACTCACTCACCCACTTACTCACCCACCCACTCACTCACCCACTCACACACTCACTCACTGACTCACCCACTCACTTACGCACTCACTTACCCACACCCACTCACTCACCCATTCACTCACTCATCCACTCACCCACTCACTCACCCACTCACTCACCAATTCACCCACCCACTCACCCACTCACTCACCCACTCACCACTCACTCACCCACTCACTCACCCATTCACTCACCCACTCACTCACCCACTCACTCACTCACCCACACAC
The DNA here is from genome assembly GCF_048934315.1 of Petromyzon marinus. Classification (NCBI taxonomy): domain Eukaryota; kingdom Metazoa; phylum Chordata; class Hyperoartia; order Petromyzontiformes; family Petromyzontidae; genus Petromyzon; species Petromyzon marinus. The sequence goes on from NW_027423457.1 coordinate 404,364, forward strand.
TCACCCACTCACTCACCAACTCACTCACTCAGCCACTCACTCACTCACCCACTCACTCACTCACCCACTCACTCACCCACTCACTCACCCTCACACTCACCCACTCACTCACCAACTCACTCACCCACTTACTCACCCACTCACTCACTCACCCACTCACTCACCCACGCACACACTCACTCACTCACCCACTCACTCACCCACTTACTAACCAACCCACTCACTCACCCACTCACACACTCACTCACTCACCCACTCACTTACGCACTCACTTACCCACTCAGCCACTCACTCACTCACCCACTCACTCACTCACCCACTCACTCACCCACCCACTCACTCACCCTCACACTCACCCACTCACTCACCCACTCACTCACCCACTTACTCACCCACTCACTCACTCACCCACTCACTCACCCACTCACCCACTCACACACTCACTCACTCACCCACTCACTCACCCACTTACTCACCAACCCACTCACTCACCCACTCACACACTCACTCACTCACCCACTCACTTACGCACTCACTTACCCACTCACCCACTCACCCATTCACTCACTCACCCACTCACCCACTCACTCACCCACTCACTCACCAATTCACCCACTCACTCACCCACTCACCACTCACTCACCCACTCACCCACTCACTCACCCATTCACTCACCCACTCACTCACCCACTCACCCACACACTCACCCACTCACTCACCAACTCACTCACTCACCCACTCACTCACTCACCCACTCACTCACTCACCCACTCACTCACCCAATCACTCACCCTCACACTCACCCACTCACTCACTCACCCACTCACTCACCCACTCACTCACTCACCCACCCACTCACTCACCCACTCACTCACTCACCCACTCACTCACTCACCCATTCACCCATCCACTCACCCACTCACTCACCCACTCACCACCCACTCACTCACCCACCCACTCACTCACCCACTAAATCACCCACTCACTCACCATCTCACTCACCCACACGCTCATTATCTCACTCACTCACTCACCCTCTCATTCCCCCACTCAATCACCCACTCGCTCGCCATCTCACTCACTCACCCACCCACTCACTCACCATCTCACTCACCCTCTCATTCACCCACTCACTCACCCTCTCATTCACCCACTCACTCACCATCTTACTCACCATCTCACTCACCCACTCATTCACCCACTCACTCACCATCTCACTCACCCACTCACCATCTCATTCACCCACTCACCACTCACCATCTCACTCACCATCTCACCCACCCACTGTAGCCTTAACAAACTGTTGTGGCAAGTGGTGCTAGACAGTAACTATGAAGGCCGGCACGGCACTCGTGTGGGTGGGTGGCCAGCACCACGCGTGGACACCTTCCTCACCCCTGTGGGTGACTGTGAGTGACTGTGTGAGTGACTGTGTGTGGCTGTGTGTGTGGCTGTGTGTGTGACTGTGAGTGACTGTGTGAGTGACTGTGAGTGACTGTGAGTGACTGTGTGAGTGACTGTGTGAGTGACTGTGTAATTGACTGTGTGAGAGACTGTGAGTGACTGTGTGTGGCTGTGAGTGACTGTGTGTGGCTGTGTGAGTGACTGTGTGAGTGACTGTGTGAGTGACTATGAGTGACTGTGTGAGTGACTGTGTGACTGTGTGAGTGACTGTGAGTGACTGTGAGTGACTGTGTGAGTGACTGTGTGACTGTGTGAGTGACTGTGTGTGACTGTGTGAGTGACTGTGTAACTGTGTGAGTGACTGTGAGTGACTGAGTGACTGAGTGATTTTGTGAGTGACTGATTGACTGTGAGTGACTATGAGTGACTGTGTGAGTGACTGAGTGACTGTGTGAGTGACTGTGTGAGTGACTATGAGTGACTATTTGACTGTGTGAATGACTGTGAAAGACTATGAGTGACTGTGTGAGTGACTGTGTGAGTGACTCTGAGTGACTCTGAGTGATTGTGTGAGTGACTGTGAGTAACTGTGAGTGACTATGAGTGACTGTGTGAGTGACTGTGTGAGTGACTGTGAGTGACCATGAGTGACTGAGTGACTGTGTGAGTGACTGTGAGTGACTGTGAGTGACTGTGTGAGTGACTGTGAGTGACTGAGTGACTCTGAGTGACTGTGAGTGACTGTGAGTGACTATGAGTCACTGTGTGAGTGACTGTGAGTGACTGTGTGAGTGACTGTGAGTGACTGTGTGAGTGACTGTGAGTGACTCTGAGTGACTGTAATTGACCGTGTGAGTGACTGTGAGTGACTGTGAGAGTGACTGTGTGAGTGACTGTGAGTGACTTTGTGAGTGACTGTGTGAGTGACTGTGAGTGACTGTGTGAGTGACTGTGTGAGTGACTGTGTGAGTGACTATGAGTGACTGTGTGAGTGACTGTGAGTGACTGTGTAAGTGACTGTGTGAGTGACTGTGAGTGACTGTGTGAGTGACTGTGAGTGACTGTGTGAGTGACTGTGTGAGTGACTGTGAGTGACTGTGTGTGACTGTGTGAGTGACTGTGTGACTGTGTGAGTGACTGTGAGTGACTGTGAGTGACTGTGTGAGTGACTGTGTGACTGTGTGAGTGACTGAGTGACTGAGTGATTTTGTGAGTGACTGATTGACTGTGAGTGACTATGAGTGACTGTGTGAGTGACTGAGTGACTGTGTGAGTGACTATGAGTGACTATTTGACTGTGTGAATGACTGTTAAAGACTATGAGTGACTGTGTGAATGACTGTGTGAGTGACTCTGAGTGATTGTGTGAGTGACTGTGAGTAACTGTGAGTGACTATGAGTGACTGTGTGAGTGACTGTGTGAGTGACTGTGAGTGACCATGAGTGACTGAGTGACTGTGTGAGTGACTGTGAGTGACTGTGTGAGTGACTGTGAGTGACTGAGTGACTCTGAGTGACTGTGAGTGACTCTGAGTGACTATGAGTCACTGTGTGAGTGACTGGGAGTGACTGTGTGAGTGACTGTGTAAGTGACTGTGAGTGACTGTGTGAGTGACTGTGAGTGACTCTGAGTGACTCACCCACTCACCCACTCACACACTCACTCACTCACCCACTCACTCACCCACTTACTCACCCACCCACTCACTCACCCACTCACACACTCACTCACTCACCCACTCACTTACGCACTCACTTACCCACACTCACTCACTCACCCATTCACTCACTCACCCACTCACCCACTCACTCACCCACTCACTCACCAATTCACCGACCAACTCACCCACTCACTCACCCACTCACCACTCACTCACCCACTCACTCACCCATTCACTCACCCACTCACTCACCCACTCACTCACCCACACACTCACCCACTCATTCACCAACTCACTCACTCAGCCACACACTCACCCACTCACTCACCAACTCACTCACTCAGCCACCCACTCACTCACCCACTCACTCACCCTCACACTCACCCACTCACTCACCCTCACACTCACCCACTCACTCACCCACTCACCCACTCACTCACCTACTTACTCACCCACTCACTCACTCACCCACGCACTCACCCACTCACCCACTCACACACTCACTCACTCACCCACTCACTCACCCACTTACTCACCCACCCACTCACTCACCCACTCACACACTCACTCACTCACACACTCACTTACGCACTCACTTACCCACTCACCCACTCACTCACTCACCCATTCACTCACTCACCCACTCACTCACCCACTCACTCACTCACCAATTCACCCACCCACTCACTCACCCACTCACCACTCACTCACCCACTCACCCACTCACCCATTCACTCACCCACTCAATCACTCACCCACACACTCACCCACTCACTCACCAACTCACTCACTCACCCACTCATTCACCCACTCACTCAGTCACCCACTCACTCACCCACTCACCCACTCACTCACCCATTCACTCACCCACTCAATCACCCACTCACTCACTCACCCACACACTCACCCACTCACTCACCAACTCACTCACTCACCCACTCACTCACCCACTCACTCAGTCACCCACTCACTCACCCAATCACTCACCCTCACACTCACCCACTCACTCACCCACTCACCCACTCACTCACCCACTCACTCACCCAATCACTCACTCACCCACCCACTCACTCACCCACTCACACACTCACCCACTCACTCACTCACCCATTCACCCATCCACTCACCCACTCACTCACCCACTCACCACCCACTCACTCACCCACCCACCCACTCACCCACCCACCCACTCACTCACCCACACACTCACCCACTCACTCACCAACTCACTCACTCACCCACTCACTCACTCACCCACTCACTCACTCACCCACTCACTCACCCAATCACTCACCCTCACACTCACCCACTCACTCACCCACTCACCCACTCACTCACCCACTCACTCACCCACTCACTCACCCAACCACTCACTCACTCACTCACCCACTCACTCACTCACCCATTCACCCATCCACTCACCCACTCACTCACCCACTCACCACCCACTCACTCACCCACCCACCCACTCACCCACCCACTCACTCACCCACTAAATCACCCACTCACTCACCATCTCACTCACCCACTCGCTTGCCATCTCACTCACCCACCCACTCACTCACCATCTCACTCACCCTCTCATTCACCCACTCACTCACCCTCTCATTCACCCACTCACTCACCATCTTACTCACCATCTCACTCACCCACTCATTCACCCACTCACTCACCATCTCACTCACCCACTCACCATCTCATTCACCCACCCACTCACTCACCATCTCACTCACCCACTCACCATCTCATTCACCCACTCACCATCTCACCATCTCACTCACCATCTCACCCACCCACTGTAGCCTTAACAAACTGTTGTGGCAAGTGGTGCTAGACAGTAACTATGAAGGCCGGCACGGCACTCGTGTGGGTGGGTGGCCAGCACCACGCGTGGACACCTTCCTCACCCCTGTGGGTGACTGTGAGTGACTGTGTGAGTGACTGTGTGAGTGACTGTGTGAGTGACTATGAGTGACTGTGTGAGTGACTGTGAGTGACTGTGAGTGACTGTGTAAGTGACTGTGTGAGTGACTGTGTGAGTGACTGTGTGAGTGACTGTGAGTGACTGTGTGAGTGACTGTGTGACTGTGTGACTGTGTGAGTGACTGTGAGTGACTGTGTGACTGTGTGAGTGACTGTGAGTGACTGTGTGTGACTGTGTGAGTGACTGTGAGTGACTATGAGTGACTGTGTGACTGTGAGTGACTATGAGTGACTGAGTCGACTTCGCCCCTCCCCCCTCGGCTCCGCCCATCCCCCTCAATGACGTCACCCTTTTCCACGCCCCTCCAAGTGGGCGGGGCCAGCCGCAGTCACGTGGCACCGAGTTCCGGTCACGTGGCGCCGAGTTCCGCTCGCGTGACGTCACTCGGCGTCACGTGACGCGCCACGTGACAGGTGTCGACAGCGAGTGGACGAGGCGCGGAGGAGTTGGTGGTGGTGAGATTCTCGTCTCTTAGACTTGAGCCTTTGGTGGCCTGCGGGGACTTCCTTATTATTATTCTTCGCCTCTTTCGGGAGAAAAGTCACTTAGCTAGGGAAATAATTATTACATTTTTGTGTTAATTAAAATTATTAGAAAATGTAAAATTTAATCAAATAAAAATAAAAAAAATAAAAACTATTTTTTTTAAATAATAAATTTAAAATTAAAGCAACGCAAGCGGCCTTCATCAGGGTCGTGTGTTGCGATCGAAACGTCGTGGAGTGTGTGTGTGTCTGTGTGTCTCTGTGTGTGTGTGTCTGTGTGTGTCTGTGTGTCTGTGTGTGTGTCTCTGTGTCTCTGTGTGTGTGTCTGTGTGTCTCTGTGTGTGTGTCTGTGTGTGTCTCTGTGTGTGTGTCTCTGTGTGTGTCTGTGTGTCTGTGTGTGTCTCTGTGTGTCTGTGTGTGTGTGTCTTTGTGTGTCTCTGTGTGTGTGTCTGTGTGTGTGTGTCTGTGTGTGTGTCTGTGTGTGTATGTCTGTGTGTGTGTCTGTGTGTGTCTGTGTGTGTGTGTGTCTCTGTGTGTGTGTGTGTCTCTGTGTGTGTCTGTGTGTGTGTGTGTCTGTGTGTGTGTCTGTGTGTGTGTGTCTGTGTGTGTGTCTGTGTGTGTCTGTGTGTGTGTCTCTGTGTGTGTGTCTCTGTGTGTGTCTGTGTGTGTGTGTCTGTGTGTGTGTCTGTGTGTGTCTGTGTGTGTGTGTCTGTGTGTGTGTGTCTCTGTGTGTGTCTGTGTGTGTGTCTGTGTGTGTGTGTCTGCGTGTGTCTGTGTGTGTGTGTCTGTGTGTGTGTCTGTGTGTGTGTGTGTCTGTGTGTGTCTGTGTGTGTGTCTGTGTGTGTGTCTGTGTGTGTCTGTGTGTGTGTGTCTGTGTGTGTGTGTCTGTGTGTCTCTGTGTGTCTGTGTGTGTGTCTGTGTGTGTCTGTGTGTGTCTCTGTGTGTGTGTCTGTGTGTCTCTGTGTGTGTCTCTCTGTGTGTCTGTGTGTGTCTGTGTGTGTGTCTCTGTGTGTGTGTCTGTGTCTCTGTGTCTGTGTTTGTGTCTCTGTGTCTCTCTGTGTGTGTCTGTGTCTCTGTGTGTGTGTGTCTCTGTGTCTGTGTGTGTGTCTGTGTGTCTCTATGTGTCTGTGTGTGTGTGTCTGTGTGTGTGAGTCTCTGTCTGTGTGTGTGTCTGCTTGTGTGTGTCTCTGTCTGTGTCTGTGTGTGTGTGTATCTGTGTGTGTGTCTGTGTGTGTGTCTGTGTGTCTCTGTGTGTGTCTGTGTGTCTGTGTGTGTGTGTGTGTCTGTGTGTGTGTCTCTGTGTCTCTGTGTGTGTCTGTGTGTCTCTGTCTGTGTGTGTGTGTCTGTGTGTGTGTCTGTGTGTGTATGTGTGTGTCTGTGTGTTTGTGTGTCTCTGTGTGTCTGTGTGTGTTTCTGTCTGCGTGTCTCTGTGTGTCTCTGTGTGTCTGTGTGTCTCTGTGTGTATAGTGTATAGCAGGGGTCGGGAACCTTTTTGACTAAGAGAGCCATGAAAGCAAAAAATTTGGAAATTTATTTCAGTGAGAGCCATATAATATATTTTAAAAGTGAATTCAACTAAATGTCAGTATAATAAGCCTCTGAAATTATTCTTTTAAATAATGTTGTTATAACACTCACCATTAATGCGACTTCTGGTGCTGCATGGATTTGCTGATGTCTTTGTAGTCGGGTTGGTACTTGGTGAGGTTAAGCTTCATGCAAGCGTTGAGGCTTTCATCCGTTAAACGTGATCGTAGGTTGGACTTGATGTTTTTAAGATGTGAGAATGACTGCTCACATGCATACGTAGATCCAAACATGGTCAATACAGCAATACTCACACGCTGCAGTGTGTGGTATGTGACAGGAAGCGCGTTCCAAGTTTTGAGAATCAGCTGGTCTTCGGGTTGGAGTTTTTTCATTTCTGTCCACATGTGCTTGCTCGCCAACTCCGCTTTCTGTCGTGTGATTCTTTCCAAATCTTCATTCAGTGACTTGAACTTATTCACCCACATGTCTGAGGCCTTCAGGTCAGCCACTTCTGCTTCAAAATCTCTGACGGAGACACCAGGGATGTAATTCAGGTCGGCTGTGTTCAGTGAACACTCGTTTGGATGGGTGATGAACTTAAAAAGACGAGTATGCTCACGAAATTCTCCAAAGCGTGCTTTGAAGGACTGTAGGAGACTGGATGTGCAGCCAGCTAGCTGGTGGAGATCAAGGTTTTGAATGGGCTCACTTGCTGTGCATGCATCTTTAAATTGGCTCAGTTTTTCAAAATGTAGTAAGCGACCTGTTTCAAGATCCGTGATGAAAAGCTCCAGCTTGTTTTCAAAAGCAAATACAGCTTGTTGAAGGGATAACACTGTATTTCCAATGCCTTGCATTTTCACGTTGAGCTGGTTCAGATGTTCAGTCAGATCTACGAGATAGTAAAACTTGAGGAGCCACTCGGTGTCGGCTAGCTCAGGATGCCCGACGCCTTTCATTTCAAGGAAAGTCCGGATTTCGTTCAGGCAAGCCGCAAAACGGCTAAGCACCTTCCCTCTTGACAACCAACGCACATTGCTGTGCAAAAGCAGACCAGGATAGTTATTTACAACTTCATCCAGCAGTGTTTTAAACTGGCGATCATTTAAGGCTCGGGCAACAATAAAGTTGATCACACGAATGACCAGCGACATCACTTCGCCAAACTGCCTGTCACACATCTGAGCACAAAGTGCCTCCTGGTGTATAATGCAATGGAAACTTAGGATGGGTCTATTTTCATGTTCACGGAGAAGCGCCACAAATCCTTTGTTTTTCCCCACCATACACGGAGCACCATCAGTACACACTGAGAGAAGTTTATCCATAGGTAGACTTTTTTCTTGAGCAAACTCCATGAAAGACTTGAATAAATCCTCACCTCTTGTGGACCCTTTTAATGGCAGAACAGCAAGACTTTCTTCGCGCAGTGTGTCACCAACAGCATATCTTGCAATCACGCTGAACTGCGACAAATGGCTCACGTCTGTTGACTCATCCAAAGCCAGAGAAAAGAACGGCGCTGCATTTATGTCCTTCACTTGCGTTTCCTCCACTTTGTTTGCCATCACGATGGTACGATCATGAACAGTTCTTGCCGACAGAGGCATGTCTTGTATCCGTTTGATTATCTTGTCTTTGTTCGGAAGATCATCAAAAAGTTCATTGGCTACATCCAGCATGAACGTTTTAGCATACTCGCCATCTGTGAATGGTTTTCCGTTCCTCACTATTGCTAAAGAACCAGCAAAGCTAGCCGAATTATAGTCACCTTGCCGGGTCCATACGCGGAGTTGCTGCTGGCTACCTTGCACCCTGCTCAGAAGCTCTTGGCACGCTTTCTTTCTGCTGTCTCCCGCAGGGTATTTTGATGCAAAGGTAGCGTGGCGCGTGTCGAAGTGCCGCTTTACATTCGACCGTTTCAACGATGTAATTTTGTCATTGCAAATTAGACACACTGCAGAACCCGCTCTCTCCACAAAGGCGAATTCTTCGGTCCATTCGTCCTGAAATGTACGATACTCGTCGTCTTTTTTTCTTTTCGCCATCTTCTTCGTCGAAGGGTTAGCTTTGAGCTAATGACCGAGCAGACGCGGTCTCAGACTGATTCAAAAGGGGGCGTTTACCTGTTTTACCCAGCAACGGCAAACGTAGGCCAGTATCATCCAATTAAAATAATGGACAATTGCTCCTGCAGCCCTGAACAGGACATGCGCAGTGAAAAATCGATGGATGGATTAAAACAAGTCAGAATATTTTGTTTTATCTGCGAGCCATATGCAATCATCAAAAGAGCCACATCTGGCTCGCGAGCCATAGGTTCCCGACCCCTGGTGTATAGTGTAGTGTATAGTGTAGAGTATAGTGTAGTGTATAGTGTAGCGTATAGTGTAGTGTATAGTGTAGTGTATAGTGTAGTGTATAGTGTAGTGTATAGTATTGTGTATAGTGTAGTGTATAGTGTAGTGTATAATGTAGAGTATAGTGTAGTGTATAGTGTAGTGTAGAGTATAGTGTATAGCGTAGTGTATAGTGTAGTGTATAGTGTAGTGTATAGTGTAGTGTATAGTATAGTGTACAGTGTACTTTATAGTGTATAGTGTAGTGTATAGTGTAGTGTATAGTGTAGTGTATAGTGTAGTGTAAAGTGTAGTGTATAGTGTAGTGTATAGTGTAGTGTATAGTGTAGTGTATAGTGTAGTGTATAGTCTAGTGTATAGTGTAGTGTATAATGTAGTGTATAGTGTAGTGTATAGTGTAGTGTATAGTGTACAGTATAGTGTACAGTGTAGTGTACAGTGTAGTGTATAGTGTATAGTGTAGTGTATAGTGTAGTGTATAGTGTATAGTATAGTGTAGTGTAAAGTGTAGTGTATAGTGTATAGTATAGTGTAGTGTATAGTGTAGTGTATAGTGTAGTGTATAGTGTATAGTATAGTGTAGTGTAAAGTGTAGTGTATAGTGTATAGTATAGTGTAGTGTATAGTGTAGTGTATAGTGTCGTGTATAGTGCAGTGTATAGTGTAGTGTATAGTGCAGTGTATAGTGTAGTGTATAGTGTAGTGTATAGTGTAGTGTATAGTGTATAGTATAGTGTAGTGTATAGTGTAGTGTATAGTGCAGTGTATAGTGTAGTGTATAGTGCAGTGTATAGTGTAGTGTATAGTGTAGTGTATAGTGTAGTGTATAGGGTAGTGTATAGGGTAGTGTATAGTGTAGTGTATAGTGTAGTGTATAGTGTAGTGTATAGTGCAGTGTATAGTGCAGTGTATAGTGCAGTGTATAGTGTAGTGTATAGTGTAGTGTATAGTGTAGTGTATAGTGTAGTGTATAGTCTAGTGTATAGTATAGTGTATAGTGTAGTGTGTAATGTAGTGTATAGTGTAGTGTATAGTGTAGTGTATGGTGTAGTGTATAGTGTAGTGTAGTGTATAGTGTAGTGTATAGTGTAGTGTATAGTGTACAGTGTAGTGTACAGTGTAGTGTATAGTGTAGTGTATAGTGTTGTGTAGTGTATAGTGTAGTGTATAGTGTATAGTATAGTGTAGTGTAAAGTGTAGTGTATAGTGTATAGTATAGTGTAGTGTATAGTGTAGTGTATAGTGCAGTGTATAGTGTAGTGTATAGTGCAGTGTATAGTGTAGTGTATAGTGTAGTGTATAGTGTAGTGTATAGTGTATAGTATAGTGTAGTGTATAGTGTAGTGTATAGTGCAGTGTATAGTGTAGTGTATAGTGCAGTGTATAGTGTAGTGTATAGTGTAGTGTATAGTGTAGTGTATAGTGTAGTGTATAGTGTAGTGTATAGTGTAGTGTATAGTGCAGTGTATAGTGCAGTGTATAGTGCAGTGTATAGTGCAGTGTATAGTGTAGTGTATAGTGTAGTGTATAGTGTAGTGTATAGTCTAGTGTATTGTATAGTGTAGTGTGTAATGTAGTGTATAGTGTAGTGTATAGTGTAGTGTATGGTGTAGTGTATAGTGTAGTGTAGTGTATAGTGTAGTGTATAGTGTAGTGTATAGTGTAGTGTATAGTGTACAGTGTAGTGTACAGTGTAGTGTATAGTGTAGTGTATAGTGTTGTGTAGTGTATAGTGTAGTGTATAGTGTAGTGTATAGTGTAGTGTATAGTGTAGTGTATAGTGTAGTGTACAGTGTAGTGTACAGTGTAGTGTATAGTGTAGTGTATAGTGTAGTGTATAGTGTTGTGTATAGTGTAGTGTATAGTGTAGTGTATAGTGCAGTGTATAGTGTAGTGTATAGTGTACTGTATAGTGTAGTGTATAGTGTAGTGTATATTGATGTGTATAGTGTAGTGTATAGTGTAGTGTATAGTCTAGTGTATAGTGTAGTGTATAGTGTAGTGTGTAATGTAGTGTATAGTGTAGTGTGTAGTGTATGGTGTAGTGTATAGTGTAGTGTAGTGTATAGTGTAGTGTATAGTGTAGTGTATAGTGTAGTGTATAGTGTACAGTGTAGTGTACAGTGTAGTGTATAGTGTAGTGTATAGTGTTGTGTATAGTGTATAGTATAGTGTAGTGTATAGTGTAGTGTATAGTGTATAGTATAGTGTAGTGTATAGTGTAGTGTATAGTGTAGTGTATAGTGTAGTGTATAGTGTAGTGTATAGTGTATAGTGTAGTGTATAGTGTAGTGTATAGTGTAGTGTATAGGGTAGTGTATAGTGTAGTGTATAGTGTAGTGTATAGTGTAGTGTATAGTGTATAGTGTAGTGTATAGTGTTGTGTATAGTGTAGTGTATAGTGTAGTGTATAGTGCAGTGTATAGTGTAGTGTATAGTGTAGTGTATAGTGTAGTGTATAGCGTAGTGTAGAGTATAGTGTATAGTGTAGTGTATAGTGTAGTGTATAGTGTAGTGTATAGTGTAGTGTATAGTGTAGTGTATAGTATAGTGTACAGTGTAGTGTACAGTGTAGTGTATAGTGTAGTGTATAGTGTAGTGTATAGTGTAGTGTATAGTGTAGGGTATAGTGTATAGTGTAGTGTATAGTGTTGTGTATAGTGTAGTGTATAGTGTAGTGTATAGTGCAGTGTATAGTGTAGTGTATAGTGTACTGTATAGTGTAGTGTATAGTGTAGTGTATATTGATGTGTATAGTGTAGTGTATAGTGTAGTGTATAGTGTAGTGTATAGTGTAGTGTTTAGTGTAGTGTAAAGTGTAGTGTGTAGTGTATAGTGTAGTGTATAGTGTAATGTATAGTGTAGTGTATAGTGTAATGTATAGTGTAGTGTATAGTGTAGTGTATAGTCTAGTGTTTAGTGTATAGTGTAGTGTATAGTGTAGTGTATAGTGTATAGTATAGTGTATAGTGTAGTGTATAGTGTAGTCTATCGTGTAGTGTATAGTGTAGTCTATAGTATAGTGTATAGTGTAGTGTAGTGTATAGTGTAGTGTATAGTGTAGTGTATAGTGTAGTGTATAGTGTAGTGTATAGTGTAGTGTAGTGTATAGTGTAGTGTATAGTGTAGTGTATAGTGTAGTGTATAGTGTAGTGGATAGTGGATAGTGTAGTGTATAGTGTAGTGTATAGTGTAGTGTAGAGTAGTGTATAATGTAGTGTATAGTGTATAGTGTAGTGTATAGTGTAGTGTATAGTGTAGTGTAGTGTATAGTGTAGTGTATAGTGTAGTGTATAGTGTACAGTGTAGTGTACAGTGTAGTGTATAGTGTAGTGTATAGTGTTGTGTATAGTATAGTGTAGTGTATAGTGTAGTGTATAGTGCAGTGTATAGTGCAGTGTATAGTGCAGTGTATAGTGTAGTGTATAGTGTAGTGTATAGTGTAGTGTATAGTCTAGTGTATAGTATAGTGTATAGTGTAGTGTGTAATGTAGTGTATAGTGTAGTGTATAGTGTAGTGTATGGTGTAGTGTAGTGTATAGTGTAGTGTATAGTGTAGTGTATAGTGTAGTGTATAGTGTACAGTGTAGTGTACAGTGTAGTGTATAGTGTAGTGTATAGTGTTGTGTATAGTATAGTGTAGTGTATAGTGTAGTGTATAGTGTAGTGTATAGTGTAGTGTATAGTGTAGTGTATAGTGTAGTGTACAGTGTAGTGTACAGTGTAGTGTATAGTGTAGTGTATAGTGTAGTGTATAGTGTAGTGTATAGTGTAGTGTATAGTGTACTGTATAGTGTAGTGTATAGTGTAGTGTATATTGATGTGTATAGTGTAGTGTATAGTGTAGTGTATAGTCTAGTGTATAGTGTAGTGTATAGTGTAGTGTGTAATGTAGTGTATAGTGTAGTGTGTAGTGTATGGTGTAGTGTATAGTGTAGTGTAGTGTATAGTGTAGTGTATAGTGTAGTGTATAGTGTAGTGTATAGTGTACAGTGTAGTGTACAGTGTAGTGTATAGTGTAGTGTATAGTGTTGTGTATAGTGTATAGTATAGTGTAGTGTATAGTGTAGTGTATAGTATAGTGTAGTGTATAGTGTAGTGTATAGTGTAGTGTATAGTGTAGTGTATAGTGTATAGTGTAGTGTATAGTGTATAGTGTAGTGTATAGTGTAGTGTATAGTGTAGTGTATAGTGTAGTGTATAGTGTAGTGTATAGTGTAGGGTATAGTGTATAGTGTAGTGTATAGTGTTGTGTATAGTGTAGTGTATAGTGTAGTGTATAGTGCAGTGTATAGTGTAGTGTATAGTGTAGTGTATAGCGTAGTGTAGAGTATAGTGTATAGTGTAGTGTATAGTGTAGTGTATAGTGTAGTGTATAGTGTAGTGTATAGTGTAGTGTATAGTGTAGTGTACAGTGTAGTGTATAGTGTAGTGTATAGTGTAGTGTATAGTGTAGTGTATAGTGTAGTGTATAGTGTAGTGTATAGTGTAGGGTATAGTGTATAGTGTAGTGTATAGTGTAGGGTATAGTGTATAGTGTAGTGTATAGTGTTGTGTATAGTGTAGTGTATAGTGTAGTGTATAGTGCAGTGTATAGTGTAGTGTATAGTGTACTGTATAGTGTAGTGTATAGTGTAGTGTATATTGATGTGTATAGTGTAGTGTATAGTGTAGTGTATAGTGTAGTGTATAGTGTAGTGTTTAGTGTAGTGTAAAGTGTAGTGTGTAGTGTATAGTGTAGTGTATAGTGTAATGTGTAGTGTAGTGTATAGTGTAGTGTATAGTGTAGTGTATAGTGTAGTGTATAGTCTAGTGTTTAGTGTATAGTGTAGTGTATAGTGTAGTGTATAGTGTATAGTATAGTGTATAGTGTAGTGTATAGTGTAGTCTATCGTGTAGTGTATAGTGTAGTCTATAGTGTAGTCTATAGTGTATAGTGTAGTGTAGTGTATAGTGTAGTGTATAGTGTAGTGTATAGTGTAGTGTATAGTGTAGTGTATAGTGTAGTGTAGTGTATAGTGTAGTGTATAGTGTAGTGTATAGTGTAGTGTATAGTGTAGTGGATAGTGTATAGTGTAGTGTATAGTGTAGTGTATAGTGTAGTGTATAGTGTAGTGTAGAGTAGTGTATAGTGTAGTGTATAGTGTATAGTGTAGTGTATAGTGTAGTGTATAGTGTAGTGTAGTGTATAGTGTAGTGTATAGTGTAGTGTATAGTGTAGTGTATAGTGTAGTGTATAGTGTAGTGTATAGTGTAGTGTATAGTGTAGTGTATAGTGTAGTGTTAATGCTCTACGGGGGGAGGGTCATATTTGTCTTTGTCCACTCAGATACAAATCTCCCCGTCACCTGCAAGAGCATTGTGACGTAGGTGAGGAGGGTCAGGGAGTGGGTCCTGACCAAGGCCACCAGCAACAGCAGCGCCACCACCACCACCATCACCATAACCACCACCACCACCATCACCACCACCACCACCATCACCACCACCCCCACCATCACCACCACCATCACCACCACCACCACCCCCACCACCACCATCACCACCACCCCCACCATCACCACCACCATCACCACCACCACCCCCACCACCACCATCACCACCCCCACCACCACCCCCACCACCACCACCATCAACACCCCCACCACCACCACCACCACTATCACCACCCCCACCACCACCATCACCACCCCCACCACCACCACCATCACCACCATCACCACCACCACCACCATCACCACCATCACCACCACCACCACCACCACCCCCATCACCACCACCACCACAATCACCATCACCACCACCACCATCACCACCACCACCATCACCACCACCACCACCATCACCACCATCACCACCACCACCACCATCACCACCACCACCCCCACTATCACCACCACCACCATCACCACCACCACTATCATCACCACCACCATCACCACCACCACCACCATCACCACCACCATCATCACCCCCACCATCACCACCATCACCACCACCACCACCATCACCACCACCACCATCACCACCACCACCACCATCACCACCACCATAACCACCCCCACCACTACCACCACCATCACCACCATCACCACCACCACCACCCCCACCACCATCACCACCACCACCCCCACCACCACCACCATCACCACCACCACCACCATCACCACCACCACCCCCACTATCACCACCACCACCATCACCACCACCATCACCATCACCACCACCACCACCATCATCACCCCCACCATCACCACCACCACCATCACCACCACCACCACCATCACCACCACCACCACCATCACCACCCCCACCACTACCACCACCATCACCACCACCACCACCATCACCACCCCCACCACTACTACCACCATCACCACCATCACCACCACCACCACCCCCACCACCATCACCACCACCACCACCATCACCACCACCACCCCCACCACCATCACCACCACCACCACCATCACCACCACCACCACCCCCACCACCATCACCACCACCACCACCATCACCACCACCACCCCCACCACCATCACCACCACCACCATCACCATCACCACCACCACCATCACCACCACCATCACCCCCACCACCACCCCCATCACCACCACCATCACCACCACTCCCACCACCACCACCACCACCCCCACCACCACCACCACTACCACCCCCACCACCCCCCCACCACCACCACTACCACCACCACCACCCCCACCATCACCACCACCACCACCACCCCCACCACCCCCCCACCACCACCACTACCACCACCACCACCCCCACCATCACCACTACCACCATTGTGCCAGGAGTTGCTGCTCTAGCGCACGGTGCGTACGCACGCGGGATGTTTGTAGGAACACCGACAGATGGTTCTGTGGGATCTCTGCGAGACGAGACCGAGTGGAGTGGGAACCGATCCGGTGATTGGAGGTGTCCGGCACATGGCGAATATTTGAATAATGCAAAGCTGCTACTTTTGAAATTGTGTTATTCCCCCGTTCGTCTGCTTCAGTGTCATCTTGTTCTAGGACCTTTCTCCTGCAGGCTCCTCCTCCCCCTCCTCCGGTTCCGCCCACCTCCACCTTTGGAGAGGCGCGTTGAGAGCGCCGGGCCGCGGCCGTGAACGACTCCCCACGTGCGGCGACGGAGCTTTGCCGGTGTTCGTCGGAGCCCCTCGCCGACTTCGCCTGCCCCCCCGGCGGTCCGCTAATGCGCCGCGTGGGGGGATTGTCGCCTCCCCGCGCGCACGGATGCCGATCCCTCCCCGCCGTGAGCGAGGGCGCCCCGCACGCGAGGAGGATGGGCGGCAACGGCGGCAAGGACGGCAAGGACGGCATCGGCCCGCCCGACCGCGACGTCCGTCGGGGTGACGGTGCGGCGACTCCGACCGCCCCCCGCTGACGAAGCGACGGTGGCCGTGGGGATTCCGGGGAGAGGGGTGAGGCGCACGGCCGAGATCTAGCGACAGGCGATCGTCGTTCCCGCTCGGCTTCCACCAAGACCCCGGTACTGGTGAGCTGCGCGTCAACCTCACGGCTCGTGGTCACGTTGGGGGGCTGCACCAGGGGAAGGCGACGACTGGACATGAGTGAAACTATTGGGCATCTGTAAAACTATTGGGCATCTGTGAAACTATTGGGCATCTCTAAAACTATTGGGCATCTGTGAAACTATTGGGCATCTGTTAAACTATTGGGCATCTGTAAAACTATTGGGCATCTCTAAAACTATTGGGCACCTCTGAAACTATTGGATATCTCTAAACCTATTGGGCATCTCTAAAACTATTGGGCACCTGTAAAACTATTGGGCATCTGTAAAACTATTGGGCATCTGTAAAACTATTGGGCACCTGTAAAACTATTGGGCATCTCTAAAACTATTGGGCACCTCTGAAACTATTGGACATCTCTGAAACTATTGTATATCTGTAAAACTATTGGACATCTCTGAAACTATTGGGCATCTGTAAAACTATTGGGCATCTGTAAAACTATTGGGCATCTGTAAAACTATTGGGCATCTCTAAAACTATTGGGCATCTGTTAAACTATTGGGCATCTGTAAAACTATTGGGCATCTGTGAAACTATTGGATATCTGTAAAACTATTGGACATCTCTGAAACTATTGGGCATCTGTTAAACTATTGGGCATCTGTAAAACTATTGGGCATCTGTAAAACTATTGGGCATCTGTAAAACTATTGGGCATCTCTAAAACTATTGGGCATCTGTTAAACTATTGGGCATCTGTAAAACTATTGGGCATCTGTGAAACTATTGGATATCTGTAAAACTATTGGACATCTCTGAAACTATTGGGCATCTGTTAAACTATTGGGCATCTGTAAAACTATTGGGCATCTGTGAAACTATTGGATATCTGTAAAACTATTGGACATCTGTAAAACTATTGGGCATCTCTAAAACTATTGGGCATCTCTAAAACTATTGGACATCTGTAAAACTATTGGGCATCTCTAAAACTATTGGGCATCTCTAAAACTATTGGGCATCTGTAAAACTATTGGGCATCTCTAAAACTATTGGGCATCTGTAAAACTATTGGGCATCTGTGAAACTATTGGATATCTGTAAAACTATTGGGCATCTCTGAAACTATTGGGCACCTCTGAAACTATTGGACATTTCTGAAACTATTGGGCATCTGTAAAACTATTGGGCATCTGTTAAACTATTGGACATTTCTGAAACTATTGGGACATCTGTAAAACTATTGGGCATCTGTAAAACTATTGGACATCTCTGAAACTATTGGGCATCTGTAAAACTATTGGGCATCTCTGAAACTATTGGACATCTGTAAAACTATTGGGACATATGTGAACCTATTGGGACATCTGTAAAACTATTGGGCATCTGTAAAACTATTGGACATCTCTGAAACTATTGGGCATCTCTGAAACTATTGGGCACCTCTGAAACTTTTGGACATCTCTGAAACTATTGTATATCTGTAAAACTATTGGACATCTCTGAAACTATTGGACATCTGTAAAACTATTGGGCATCTGTAAAACTATTGGGCATCTGTAAAACTATTGGGCATCTGTGAAACTATTGGATATCTGTAAAACTATTGGACATCTCTGAAACTATTGGGCACCTCTGAAACTATTGGACATCTCTGAAACTATTGTATATCTGTAAAACTATTGGACATCTCTGAAACTATTGGACATCTGTAAAACTATTGGGCATCTGTAAAACTATTGGGCATCTGTAAAACTATTGGGCATCTGTTAAACTATTGGACATTTCTGAAACTATTGGGACATCTGTAAAACTATTGGGCATCTGTAAAACTATTGGACATCTCTGAAACTATTGGGCATCTGTAAAACTATTGGGCATCTCTGAAACTATTGGACACCTGTTATAATTATTTTACATTTGTGAAAAAGAGCTTCATAGCTCATCGTATTCCTCCAGTATAAATAAAGATTCTGATTCTGGCTGCAGTGCCACGGTGCGCAGCGATGATTCTACCACAGGCCGTGCCGACGAATGTGGCCTTGGGATAGCTCCCGGTAGAACTTTCATTGGTAAAGATTCACACGAGGGCGCACACCAGGTCGTCACATAACTACCTGGTCCGGTTTGGAAACGTGGCTGCTGGTGTGGCCGAAGACTGCCGGGCGTGTTGCTGGCCAATCGTTTCAAAGACATCCCAATAGGTTTTGTAGTGAGTCCAACCGAATCGCGAGACGTTGCCTTGGGAGCAACGCTATTCATTAAATCGACGTAACACAACGCCACCCACACTTTGGGTGTTGAGTGCTCACCTGGCCACGCCACGACAGAACTGGACAAGGTTCCCTATCCCCGGCCCGGACTCCACGAGCCGGGTCCTGGACCGCGTGGCCAGAGGCTTCGTTTACCCCACCGTGGATCTTCATCGCCAGCAACACGAAGGACCCCCGAGCCCCTTCACGTGGCCCCCCCCCCGTTACGGCGGCCTGGGGCTGGGCCCGGCTCCACCCCTTGCCCCGCCCACCTTCCAGACCTCTCCGGCTCTTTCCCAAAGGGCTCCCCGAGAGCTCCTCTAGACCACGTGACCGCCCAGCGGCCCCCCCCCCGGTCCACCGGTGGGCCCCCCCCCCCCCCCGCCCGATATCGTCCGGTCGCGCGTCGGCAGGTCAGCCGGCGTACCGTGCCCCAACGTGACCCTGGCTGGCCGACGCTCAACCCAGGCCCCGCCGGGGCCGGTGGTACTACGATCAGTGAGCGGGGCTGCACGTGATGGCAACACGTTACACGCCGTGGCTTCGTAAGCCCGGCGCCACGCGGTGACGGTCGCAGTCACCGCAGATTCGCAGATATTCCCAATGGTTTCACGGATGTCCCAGTTTAGTTTCACAGATATTCCCAATGGTTTCACGGATGTCCCCTTAGTTTAGTTTCACAGATATTCCCAATGGTTTTATGGATGTCCCCTTAGTTTAGTTTCACAGATATTCCCAATGGTTTTATGGATGTCCCCTTAGTTTAGTTTCACAGATATTCCCAATGGTTTCACGGATGTCCCCTTAGTTTAGTTTCACAGATGTCCAGGCGGTTTCACAGATTTAACACGTAGGCTTTCGTGACCAACATCGTCCACAATATATATATATTTTTTATGCGCGCGCTGTGCCAGCCTTCAT
Source organism: Petromyzon marinus (assembly GCF_048934315.1). Taxonomy (NCBI): domain Eukaryota; kingdom Metazoa; phylum Chordata; class Hyperoartia; order Petromyzontiformes; family Petromyzontidae; genus Petromyzon; species Petromyzon marinus. Next base: position 424,465 of record NW_027423457.1, read on the forward strand.
GGACACTGCTAGTCGCCAACAGCGCGAGCACCGGCAGCCATACTAACTCTACACGGGGGGGGGGGGGGATTTTTGTCTTTATCCACAGACACCAAAGCCTCCTGCCGTGAGCAAGAGCATCTCGGATGTCTGGAGCAGGATGAGGGAGCCAGTTAAAAGGGTAAAAACCTATTCCTGTATCTTGTTACTGGCAAAGGAGGTCCCATAATGTAAATGCTCACCCCGAGCCCTCAATACTCTGATAGTGGCGCTGTTTTTGAGTTGTACGCCTTTTGGCGTCTTCTGGTCCAACACCAATGGAGACTAAAGGGCTCTTAAGAAAAGCCATCTCGGGTGTGGACCAATCAAATTCAAGGACAGTGCCAATATTATTATCAGAGTTGTCTTTTTTTTTTGCATTTTGACTGCTTGTGTTGTGGTTATTGCAAACATTATGCCTTGAATAAAGGTGTCAGTTTTTGTGCCAGTTAAAAGGGTAAAACCTATTCCTATACGGGGACATCTGTTAAACTCCTGGGACATCTGTGAAACTATTGGGACATCTGTGAAACTACTGGGACATCTGTGAAACTATGGGGACATCTGTGAAACTGATGGGACATCTGTGAAACTATTGGGACATCTGTGAAACTACTAGTACATCTGTGAAACTATTGGGACATCTGTGAAACTATGGGGACATCTGTGAAACTAATGGGACATATGTGAAACTATTGGGGCGTCTGTGAAACTACTGGGACATGTGTGAAACTACTGGGACATCTGTAAAACTACTGGGACATCTGTTAAACTATTGGGACATCTGTGAAACTATGGGGACATCTGTGAAACTACTGGGACATATGTGAACCTATTGGGACATCTGTGAAACTATTGGGACATCTGTGAAACTATTGGGACATCTGTGAAACTATGGGGACATCTGTGAAACTAATGGGACATATGTAAAACTATTGGGGTGTCTGTGAAACTACTGGGACATGTGTGAAACTACTGGGACATCTGTAAAACTACTGGGACATCTGTTAAACTATTGGGACATCTGTGAAACTATGGGGACATCTGTGAAACTAATGGGACATATGTGAAACTATTGGGACATCTGTGAAACTACTAGTACATCTGTGAAACTATTGGGACATCTGTGAAACTATTGGGACATCTGTGAAACTACTGGTACATCTGTGAAACTATGGGGACATCTGTGAAACTATTGGGACATCTGGGAAACTATTGGGACATCTGTGAAACTATTGGGACATCTGTGAAACAACTGGGACATCTGTTAAACTATTGGGACATCTGTTAAACTCCTGAGACATCTGTGAAACTATTGGGACATGGGTGACCTATTGGGACATCTGTTAAACTATTGGGACATCTGTGAAACTACTGGTACATCTGTGAAAATATTGGGACATCTGTGAAACTACTGGGACATCTGTTAAACTACTGGGACATCTGTTAAACTATTGGGACATCTGTGAAACTACTGGGACATCTGTAAAACTACTGGGACATATGTGAACCTATTGGGACATCTGTGAAACTATTGGGACATCTGTGAAACAACTGGGACATCTGTTAAACTATTGGGACATCTGTTAAACTCCTGGGACATCTGTGAAACTATTGGGACATGGGTGAAACTATTGGGACATTTGTTAAACTATTGGGACATCTGTGAAACTATTGGTACATCTGTGAAACTATTGGAACATCTGTGAAACTATGGGGACATCTGTTAAACTATTGGGACATCTGTGAAACTATGGGGACATCTGTGAAACTAATGGTACATCTGTGAAACGATTGGGACATCTGTGAAACTATGGGGACATCTGTTAACCTACTGGGACATCTGTGAAACTACTGGGACATCTGTTAAACTACTGGGACATCTGTTAAACTATTGGGACATCTGTGAAACTACTGGGACATCTGTAAAACTACTGGGACATATGTGAACCTATTGGGACATCTCTGAAACTATTGGGACATCTGTGAAAATATTGGGACATCTGTGAAACAACTGGGACATCTGTTAAACTATTGGGACATCTGTGAAACTCCTGGGACATCTGTGAAACTATTGGGACATGGGTGAAACTATTGGGACATCTGTTAAAATATTGGGACATCTGTGAAACTACTGGTACATCTGTGAAACTATTGGGACATCTGTGAAACTATGGGGACATCTGTGAAACTAATGGGACATATGTGAAACTATTGGGGCATCTGTGAAACTACTGGGACATGTGTGAAACTACTGGGACATCTGTAAAACTACTGTGACATCTGTTAAACTATTGGGACATCTATGAAACTATGGGGACATCTGTGAAACTACTGGGACATCTGTGAAACTATTGGGACATCTGTGAAACTATGGGGACATCTGGGAAACTAATGGGACATATGTGAAACTATTGGGGCGTCTGTGAAACTACTGGGACATGGGTGAAACTACTGGGACATACGTGAAACTACTGGGACATCTGTAAAACTATTGGGACATCTGTGAAACTACTGGTACATCTGTGAAACTATTGGGACATCTGTGAAACTACTGGTACATCTGTGAAACTAACGGGACATCTGTTAACCTACTGGGATGTCTGTAAAACTTCTGGGACATCTGTGAAACTATTGGGACATCTGTGAAACTACTGGTACATCTGTGAAACTATTGGGACATCTGTGAAACTATGGGGACATCTGTGAAACAAATGGGACATACGTGAAACTATTGGGACATCTGTGAAACTATTGGGACATCTGTGAAACTATGGGGTCATCTGTGAAACTACTGGGACATCTGTGAAACTACTGGGACATCTGTGAAACTATTGGGACATCTGTGAAACAACTGGGACATCTGTTAAACTATTGGGAGATCTGTTAAACTCCTGGGACATCTGTGAAACTATTGGGACATGGGTGAAACTATTGGGACATCTGTTAAACTATTGGTACATCTGTGAAACTATTGGTACATTTGTGAAACTATTGGGACATCTGTGAAACTATGGGGACATCTGTGAAACTAATGGGACATATGTGAAACTATTGGGGCGTCTGTGAAACTACTGGGACATGTGTGAAACTACTGGGACATCTGTAAACTAATTGGAAAATCTGTTAAACTATTGGGACATCTGTGAAACTATGGGGACATCTGTGAAACTAATGGGACATATGTGAAACTGTTGGGGCATCTGTGAAACTACTGGGACATGTGTGAAACTACTGGGACATCTGTTAAACTATTGGGACATCTGTGACACTATGGGGACATCTGTGAAACTAATGGGACATATGTGAAACTATTGGGACATCTGTGAAACTACTGGTACATCTGTGAAACTATCAGGACATCTGTTAACCTACTGGGATGTCTGTAAAACTTCTGGGACATCTGTGAAACTATTGGGACATCTGTGAAACTATCGGGACATCTGTGAAACTATGGGGACATCTGTGCAACTATTGGGACGTCTGGGAAACTACTAGTACATCTGTGAAACTATTGGGACATCTGTGAAACTATTGGGACATCTGTGAAACTACTGGTACATCTGTGAAACTATGGGGACATCTGTGAAACTATTGGGACATCTGGGAAACTATTGGGACATCTGTGAAACTATGGGGACATCTGTGAAACTAATGGGACATCTGTGAAACTACTGGGACATCTGTAAAACTACTGGGACATATGTGAACCTATTGGGACATCTGTGAAACTATGGGGACATCTGTTAACCCACTGGGACATCTGTGAAACTACTGGGACATCTGTTAAACTACTGGGACATCTGTTAAACTATTGGGACATCTGTGAAACTATGGGGACATCTGTTAACCTACTGGGATATCTGTAAAACTACTGGGACATCTGTGAAACGATTGGGACATCTGTGAAACTATGGGGACATCTGTTAACCTACTGGGACATCTGTGAAACTGCTGGGACATCTGTGAAACTACTAGTACATCTGTGAAACTATTGGGACATCTGTGAAACTATGGGGACATCTGTGAAACTATTGGGACATCTGTGAAACAACTGGGACATCTGTTAAACTATTGGGAGATCTGTTAAACTCCTGGGACATCTGTGAAACTATTGGGACATGGGTGAAACTATTGGGACATCTGTTAAACTATTGGTACATCTGTGAAACTATTGGTACATTTGTGAAACTATTGGGACATCTGTGAAACAACTGGGACATCTGTTAAACTATTGGGAGATCTGTTAAACTCCTGGGACATCTGTGAAACTATTGGGACATGGGTGAAACTATTGGGACATCTGTTAAACTATTGGTACATCTGTGAAACTATTGGTACATTTGTGAAACTATTGGGACATCTGTGAAACTATGGGGACATCTGTGAAACTAATGGGACATATGTGAAACTATTGGGGCGTCTGTGAAACTACTGGGACATGTGTGAAACTACTGGGACATCTGTAAACTAATTGGAAAATCTGTTAAACTATTGGGACATCTGTGAAACTATGGGGACATCTGTGAAACTAATGGGACATATGTGAAACTGTTGGGGCGTCTGTGAAACTACTGGGACATGTGTGAAACTACTGGGACATCTGTTAAACTATTGGGACATCTGTGACACTATGGGGACATCTGTGAAACTAATGGGACATATGTGAAACTATTGGGACATCTGTGAAACTACTGGTACATCTGTGAAACTATCAGGACATCTGTTAACCTACTGGGATGTCTGTAAAACTTCTGGGACATCTGTGAAACTATTGGGACATCTGTGAAACTATCGGGACATCTGTGAAACTATGGGGACATCTGTGCAACTATTGGGACGTCTGGGAAACTACTAGTACATCTGTGAAACTATTGGGACATCTGTGAAACTATTGGGACATCTGTGAAACTACTGGTACATCTGTGAAACTATGGGGACATCTGTGAAACTATTGGGACATCTGGGAAACTATTGGGACATCTGTGAAACTATGGGGACATCTGTGAAACTAATGGGACATCTGTGAAACTACTGGGACATCTGTAAAACTACTGGGACATATGTGAACCTATTGGGACATCTGTGAAACTATGGGGACATCTGTTAACCCACTGGGACATCTGTGAAACTACTGGGACATCTGTTAAACTACTGGGACATCTGTTAAACTATTGGGACATCTGTGAAACTATGGGGACATCTGTTAACCTACTGGGATATCTGTAAAACTACTGGGACATCTGTGAAACGATTGGGACATCTGTGAAACAACGGGGACATCTGTTAAACTATTCGGACATCTGTTAAACTCCTGGGACATCTGTGAAACTATTGGAACATGGCTGAAACTATTGGGACATCTGTTAAACTATTGGGACATCTGTGAAACTATGGGGACATCTGTGAAACTAATGGGACATATGTAAAACTATTGGGGCGTCTGTGAAACTACTGGGACATGTGTGAAACTACTGGGACATATGTAAAACTACTGGGACATCTGTTAAACTATTGGAACATCTGTGAAACTATGGGGACATCTGTGAAACTATGGGGACATCTGGGAAACTAATGGGACATATGTGAAACTATTGGGGCGTCTGTGAAACTACTGGGACATGTGTGAAACTACTGGGCCATCTGTAATACTACTGGGACATCTGTTAAACTATTGGGACATCTGTGAAACTATGGGGAGATCTGTGAAACTAATGGGACATATGTGAAACTATCGGGACATCTGTTAACCTACTGGGATGTCTGTAAAACTTCTGGGACATCTGTGAAACTATTGGGACATCTGTGAAACTATTGGGACATCTGTGAAACTACTGGTACATCTGTGAAACTATTGGGACATCTGTGAAACTATGGGGACATCTGTGAAACAAATGGGACATAGGTGAAACTATTGGGACATCTGTGAAACTATTGGGACATCTGTTAAACTATTGGGACATCTGTGAAACTACTGGGACATCTGTAAAACTACTGGGACATATGTGAACCTATTGGGACATCTGTGAAACTATTGGGACATCTGTGAAACTATTGCGACATCTGTGAAACTATTGGGACATCTGTGAAACTATTGGGACATCTGTGAAACTATGGGGTCATCTGTGAAACTACTGGGACATGTGTGAAACTACTGGGACATCTGTAAAACTACTGGGACATCTGTTAAACTATTGGGACATCTGTGAAACTATGGGGACATCTGTGAAACTAATGGGACATATGTGAAACTATTGGGACATCTGTGAAACTACTAGTACATCTGTGAAACTTTTGGGACATCTGTGAAACTATTGGGACATCTGTGAAACTACTGGTACATCTGTGAAACTATGGGGACATCTGTGAAACTTTTGGGACATCTGGGAAACTATTGGGACATCTGTGAAACTATGGAGACATCTGTGAAACTAATGGGATATCTGTGAAACTACTGGTACATCTGTAAAACTACTGGGACATATGTGAACCTATTGGGACATCTGTGAAACTATGGGGACATATGTGAAACTGTTGGGGCGTCTGTGAAACTACTGGGACATGTGTGAAACTACTGGGACATCTGTTAAACTATTGGGACATCTGTGACACTATGGGGACATCTGTGAAACTAATGGGACATATGTGAAACTATTGGGACATCTGTGAAACTACTGGTACATCTGTGAAACTATCAGGACATCTGTTAACCTACTGGGATGTCTGTAAAACTTCTGGGACATCTGTGAAACTATTGGGACATCTGTGAAACTATCGGGACATCTGTGAAACTATGGGGACATCTGTGCAACTATTGGGACGTCTGGGAAACTACTAGTACATCTGTGAAACTATTGGGACATCTGTGAAACTATTGGGACATCTGTGAAACTACTGGTACATCTGTGAAACTATGGGGACATCTGTGAAACTATTGGGACATCTGGGAAACTATTGGGACATCTGTGAAACTATGGGGACATCTGTGAAACTAATGGGACATCTGTGAAACTACTGGGACATCTGTAAAACTACTGGGACATATGTGAACCTATTGGGACATCTGTGAAACTATGGGGACATCTGTTAACCCACTGGGACATCTGTGAAACTACTGGGACATCTGTTAAACTACTGGGACATCTGTTAAACTATTGGGACATCTGTGAAACTATGGGGACATCTGTTAACCTACTGGGATATCTGTAAAACTACTGGGACATCTGTGAAACGATTGGGACATCTGTGAAACTATGGGGACATCTGTTAACCTACTGGGACATCTGTGAAACTGCTGGGACATCTGTTAATCTACTGGGACATCTGTTAAACTATTGGGACATCTGTGAAACTACTGGGACATATGCGAACCTATTGGGACATCTGTGAAACTATTGGGACATCTGTGAAACAACGGGGACATCTGTTAAACTATTCGGACATCTGTTAAACTCCTGGGACATCTGTGAAACTATTGGAACATGGCTGAAACTATTGGGACATCTGTTAAACTATTGGGACATCTGTGAAACTATGGGGACATCTGTGAAACTAATGGGACATATGTAAAACTATTGGGGCGTCTGTGAAACTACTGGGACATGTGTGAAACTACTGGGACATATGTAAAACTACTGGGACATCTGTTAAACTATTGGAACATCTGTGAAACTATGGGGACATCTGTGAAACTATGGGGACATCTGTGAAACTATGGGGACATCTGGGAAACTAATGGGACATATGTGAAACTATTGGGGCGTCTGTGAAACTACTGGGACATGTGTGAAACTACTGGGCCATCTGTAATACTACTGGGACATCTGTTAAACTATTGGGACATCTGTGAAACTATGGGGAGATCTGTGAAACTAATGGGACATATGTGAAACTATCGGGACATCTGTTAACCTACTGGGATGTCTGTAAAACTTCTGGGACATCTGTGAAACTATTGGGACATCTGTGAAACTATTGGGACATCTGTGAAACTACTGGTACATCTGTGAAACTATTGGGACATCTGTGAAACTATGGGGACATCTGTGAAACAAATGGGACATAGGTGAAACTATTGGGACATCTGTGAAACTATTGGGACATCTGTTAAACTATTGGGACATCTGTGAAACTACTGGGACATCTGTAAAACTACTGGGACATATGTGAACCTATTGGGACATCTGTGAAACTATTGGGACATCTGTGAAACTATTGCGACATCTGTGAAACTATTGGGACATCTGTGAAACTACTGGGACATGTGTGAAACTACTGGGACATCTGTAAAACTACTGGGACATCTGTTAAACTATTGGGACATCTGTGAAACTATGGGGACATCTGTGAAACTAATGGGACATATGTGAAACTATTGGGACATCTGTGAAACTACTAGTACATCTGTGAAACTTTTGGGACATCTGTGAAACTATTGGGACATCTGTGAAACTACTGGTACATCTGTGAAACTATGGGGACATCTGTGAAACTTTTGGGACATCTGGGAAACTATTGGGACATCTGTGAAACTATGGGGACATCTGTGAAACTAATGGGATATCTGTGAAACTACTGGTACATCTGTAAAACTACTGGGACATATGTGAACCTATTGGGACATCTGTGAAACTATGGGGACATCTGTTAACCTACTGGGACATCTGTGAAACTACTGGGACATCTGTTAAACTATTGGGACATCTGTGAAACTATGGGGGACATCTGTTAACCTACTGGGACATCTGTGAAACTACTGGGACATCCGTTAAACTACTGGGACATCTGTGAAACTATTGGGACATCTGTCAAACAACTGGGACATCTGTTAAACTATTGGGACATCTGTTAAACTCCTGGGACATCTGTGAAACTATTGGGACATGGGTGAAACTATGGGGACATCTGTGAAACTATGGGGACATCTGGGAAACTAATGGGACATATGTGAAACTATTGGGGCGTCTGTGAAACTACTGGGACATGTGTGAAACTACTGGGCCATCTGTAATACTACTGGGACATCTGTTAAACTATTGGGACATCTGTGAAACTATGGGGAGATCTGTGAAACTAATGGGACATATGTGAAACTATTGGGACATCTGTGAAACTACTGGTACATCTGTGAAACTATCGGGACATATTTTAACCTACTGGGATGTCTGTAAAACTTCTGGGACATCTGTGAAACTATTGGGACATCTGTGAAACTATTGGGACATCTGTGAAACTACTGGTACATCTGTGAAACTATTGGGACATCTGTGAAACTATGGGGACATCTGTGAAACAAATGGGACATAGGTGAAACTATTGGGACATCTGTGAAACTATTGGGACATCTGTGAAACTATTGGGACATCTGTGAAACTAATGGGACATATGTGAAACTATTGGGACATCTGTGAAACTATGGGGACATCTGTTAAACTACTGGGATATCTGTAAAACTACTGGGACATCTGTGAAACGATTGGGACATCTGTGAAACTATGGGGACATCTGTTAACCTACTGGGATATCTGTGAAACTACTGGGACATCTGTTAAACTACTGGGACATCTGTTAAACTATTGGGACATCTGTGAAACTACTGGGACATCTGTAAAACTACTGGGACATATGTGAACCTATTGGGACATCTGTGAAACTATTGGGACATCTGTGAAACTATTGGGACATCTGTGAAACAACTGGGACCTCTGTTAAACTATTGGGACATCTGTGAAACGATTGGGACATCTGTGAAACTATGGGGACATCTGTTAACCTACTGGGACATCTGTGAAACTACTGGGACATCTGTTAAACTACTGGGACATCTGTTAAACTATTGGGACATCTGTGAAACTACTGGGACATCTGTAAAACTACTGGGACATATGTGAACCTATTGGGACATCTGTGAAACTATTGGGGCATCTGTGAAACTATTGGGACATCTGTGAAACAACTGGGACATCTGTTAAACTATTGGGACATCTGTTAAACTCCTGGGACATCTGTGAAACTATTGGGACATGGGTGAAACTATTGGGACATCTGTTAAACTATTGGGACATCTGTGAAACTATTGGTACATCTGTGAAACTATTGGGACATCTGTGAAACTATGTGGACATCTATGAAACTAATGGGACATATGTAAAACTATTGGGGCGTCTGTGAAACTACTGGGACATGTGTGAAACTACTGGGACATCTGTAAAACTACTGGGACACCTGTTAAACTATTGGGACATCTGTGAAACTATGGGGACATCTGTGAAACTAATGGGACATCTGTGAAACTATTGGGAGATCTGTGAAACTATGGGGACATCTGGGAAACTAATGGGACATATGTGAAACTATTGGGGCGTCTGTGAAACTACTGGGACATGTGTGAAACTACTGGGCCATCTGTAATACTACTGGGACATCTGTTAAACTATTGGGACATCTGTGAAACTATGGGGACATCTGTGAAACTAATGGGACATCTGTGAAACTATTGGGAGATCTGTGAAACTATGGGGACATCTGGGAAACTAATGGGACATATGTGAAACTATTGGGGCGTCTGTGAAACTACTGGGACATGTGTGAAACTACTGGCCCATCTGTAATACTGCTGGGACATATGTGAAACTATTGGGACATCTGTGAAACTATGGGGACATCTCTTAACCTACTGGGATATCTGTAAAACTACTGGGACATCTGTGAAACGATTGAGACATCTGTGAAACTATGGGGACATCTGTTAACCTACTGGGACATCTGTGAAACTACTGGGACATCTGTTAAACTACTGGGACATCTGTTAAACTATTGGGACATCTGTGAAACTACTGGGACATCTGTAAAACTACTGGGACATATGTGAACCTATTGGGACATCTGTTAAACTATTGGGACATCTGTGAAACTATTGGGACATCTGTGAAACAACTGGGACATCTGTTAAACTATTGGGACATCTGTTAAACTCCTGGGACATATGTGAAACTATTGGGACATCTGTGAAACTATGGGGACATCTGTGAAACTAATGGGACATATGTGAAATTATTGGGGCATCTGTGAAACTATTGGGAGATCTGTGAAACTATGGGGACATCTGGGAAACTAATGGGACATATGTGAAACTATTGGGGCGTCTGTGAAACTACTGGGACATGTGTGAAACTACTGGGCCATCTGTAATACTACTGGGACATCTGTTAAACTATTGGGACATCTGTGAAACTATGGGGACATCTGTGAAACTAATGGGACATCTGTGAAACTATTGGGAGATCTGTGAAACTATGGGGACATCTGGGAAACTAATGGGACATATGTGAAACTATTGGGGCGTCTGTGAAACTACTGGGACATGTGTGAAACTACTGGCCCATCTGTAATACTGCTGGGACATATGTGAAACTATTGGGACATCTGTGAAACTATGGGGACATCTCTTAACCTACTGGGATATCTGTAAAACTACTGGGACATCTGTGAAACGATTGAGACATCTGTGAAACTATGGGGACATCTGTTAACCTACTGGGACATCTGTGAAACTACTGGGACATCTGTTAAACTACTGGGACATCTGTTAAACTATTGGGACATCTGTGAAACTACTGGGACATCTGTAAAACTACTGGGACATATGTGAACCTATTGGGACATCTGTTAAACTATTGGGACATCTGTGAAACTATTGGGACATCTGTGAAACAACTGGGACATCTGTTAAACTATTGGGACATCTGTTAAACTCCTGGGACATATGTGAAACTATTGGGACATCTGTGAAACTATGGGGACATCTGTGAAACTAATGGGACATATGTGAAATTATTGGGGCATCTGTGAAACTACTGGGACATGTGTGAAACTACTGGGACATCTGTAAAACTACTGGGACATCTGTTAAACTATTGGGACATCTGTGAAACTATGGGGACATCTGTGAAACTAATGGGACATGTGTGAAACTATTGGGACATCTGTGAAACTATTGGGACATCTGTGAAACTATTGGGACATCTGTGAAACTAATGGGACATGTGTGAATCTATTGGGACATCTGTGAAACTACTAGTACATCTGTGAAACTATTGGGACATCTGTGAAACTATTGGGACATCTGTGAAACTACTGGTACATCTGTGAAACTATGGGGACATCTGTGAAACTATTGGGACATCTGGGAAACTATTGGGACATCTGTGAAACTATGGGGACATCTGTGAAACTAATCGGATATCTGTGAAACTACTGGGACATCTATAAAACTACTGGGACATATGTGAACCTATTGGGACATCTGTGAAACTATGGGGACATCTTTTAACCTACTGGGATGTCTGTAAAACTTCTGGGACATCTGTGAAACTATGGGGACTTCTGTGAAACAAATGGGACATAGGTGAAACTATTGGGACATCTGTGAAACTATTGGGACATCTGTGAAACTATTGGGACATCTGTGAAACTAATGGGACATATGTGAAACTATTGGGACATCTGTTAACCTACTGGGACATCTGTGAAACTACTGGGACATCTGTTAAACTACTGGGACATCTATTAAACTATTGGGACATCTGTGAAACTATGGGGGACATCTGTTAACCTACTGGGATATCTGTAAAACTACTGGGACATTTGTGAAACGATTGGGACATCTGTGAAACTATGGGGACATCTGTTAACCTTCTGGGACATCTGTGAAACTACTGGGACATCCGTTAAACTACTGGGACATCTGTGAAACTATTGGGACATCTGTCAAACAACTGGGACATCTGTTAAACTATTGGGACATCTGTTAAACTCCTGGGACATCTGTGAAACTATCGGGACATCTGTGAAACTATGGGGACATCTGTGCAACTATTGGGACGTCTGGGAAACTACTAGTACATCTGTGAAACTATTGGGACATCTGTGAAACTATTGGGACATCTGTGAAACTACTGGTACATCTGTGAAACTATGGGGACATCTGTGAAACTATTGGGACATCTGGGAAACTATTGGGACATCTGTGAAACTATGGGGACATCTGTGAAACTAATGGGACATCTGTGAAACTACTGGGACATCTGTAAAACTACTGGGACATATGTGAACCTATTGGGACATCTGTGAAACTATGGGGACATCTGTTAACCCACTGGGACATCTGTGAAACTACTGGGACATCTGTTAAACTACTGGGACATCTGTTAAACTATTGGGACATCTGTGAAACTATGGGGACATCTGTTAACCTACTGGGATATCTGTAAAACTACTGGGACATCTGTGAAACGATTGGGACATCTGTGAAACTATGGGGACATCTGTTAACCTACTGGGACATCTGTGAAACTGCTGGGACATCTGTTAATCTACTGGGACATCTGTTAAACTATTGGGACATCTGTGAAACTACTGGGACATATGCGAACCTATTGGGACATCTGTGAAACTATTGGGACATCTGTGAAACAACGGGGACATCTGTTAAACTATTCGGACATCTGTTAAACTCCTGGGACATCTGTGAAACTATTGGAACATGGCTGAAACTATTGGGACATCTGTTAAACTATTGGGACATCTGTGAAACTATGGGGACATCTGTGAAACTAATGGGACATATGTAAAACTATTGGGGCGTCTGTGACACTATGGGGACATCTGTGAAACTATGGGGACATCTGGGAAACTAATGGGACATATGTGAAACTATTGGGGCGTCTGTGAAAATACTGGGACATTTGTGAAACTACTGGGCCATCTGTAATACTACTGAGACATCTGTTAAACTATTGGGACATCTGTGAAACTATGGGGAGATCTGTGAAACTAATGGGACATATGTGAAACTATCGGGACATCTGTTAACCTACTGGGATGTCTGTAAAACTTCTGGGACATCTGTGAAACTATTGGGACATCTGTGAAACTATTGGGACATCTGTGAAACTACTGGTACATCTGTGAAACTATTGGGACATCTGTGAAACTATGGGGACATCTGTGAAACAAATGGGACATAGGTGAAACTATTGGGACATCTGTGAAACTATTGGGACATCTGTTAAACTATTGGGACATCTGTGAAACTACTGGGACATCTGTAAAACTACTGGGACATATGTGAACCTATTGGGACATCTGTGAAACTATTGGGACATCTGTGAAACTATTGCGACATCTCTGAAACTATGGGGACATCTGTGAAACTAATGGGACATATGTGAAACTATTGGGGCGTCTGTGAAACTACTGGGACATGTGTGAAACTACTGGGACATCTGTAAAACTACTGGGACATCTGTTAAACTATTGGGACATCTGTGAAACTATGGGGACATCTGTGAAACTAATGGGACATATGTGAAACTATTGGGACATCTGTGAAACTACTAGTACATCTGTGAAACTTTTGGGACATTTGTGAAACTCTTGGGACATCTGTGAAACTACTGGTACATCTGTGAAACTATGGGGACATCTGTGAAACTATTGGGACATCTGGGAAACTATTGGGACATCTGTGAAACTATGGGGATATCTGTGAAACTAATGGGATATCTGTGAATTTACTGGTACATCTGTAAAACTACTGGGACATATGTGAACCTATTGGGACATCTGTGAAACTATGGGGACATCTGTTAACCTACTGGGACATCTGTGAAACTACTGGGACATCTGTTAAACTACTGGGACATCTGTTAAACTATTGGGACATCTGTGAAACTATGGGGGACATCTGTTAACCTACTGGGACATCTGTGAAACTACTGGGACATCCGTTAAACTACTGCGACATCTGTGAAACTATTGGGACATCTGTCAAACAACTGGGACATCTGTTAAACTATTGGGACATCTGTTAAACTCCTGGGACATCTGTGAAACTATTGGGACATGGGTGAAACTATGGGGACATCTGTGAAACTATGGGGACATCTGGGAAACTAATGGGACATATGTGAAACTATTGGGGCGTCTGTGAAACTACTGGGACATGTGTGAAACTACTGGGCCATCTGTAATACTACTGGGACATCTGTTAAACTATTGGGACATCTGTGAAACTATGGGGAGATCTGTGAAACTAATGGGACATATGTGAAACTATTGGGACATCTGTGAAACTACTGGTACATCTGTGAAACTATCGGGACATATTTTAACCTACTGGGATGTCTGTAAAACTTCTGGGACATCTGTGAAACTATTGGGACATCTGTGAAACTATTGGGACATCTGTGAAACTACTGGTACATCTGTGAAACTATTGGGACATCTGTGAAACTATGGGGACATCTGTGAAACAAATGGGACATAGGTGAAACTATTGGGACATCTGTGAAACTATTGGGACATCTGTGAAACTATTGGGACATCTGTGAAACTAATGGGACATATGTGAAACTATTGGGACATCTGTGAAACTATGGGGACATCTGTTAACCTACTGGGATATCTGTAAAACTACTGGGACATCTGTTAAACTATTGGAACATCTGTGAAACTATGGGGACATCTGTGAAACTATGGGGACATCTGGGAAACTAATGGGACATATGTGAAACTATTGGGGCGTCTGTGAAACTACTGGGACATGTGTGAAACTACTGGGCCATCTGTAATACTACTGGGACATCTGTTAAACTATTGGGACATCTGTGAAACTATGGGGAGATCTGTGAAACTAATGGGACATATGTGAAACTATCGGGACATCTGTTAACCTACTGGGATGTCTGTAAAACTTCTGGGACATCTGTGAAACTATTGGGACATCTGTGAAACTATTGGGACATCTGTGAAACTACTGGTACATCTGTGAAACTATTGGGACATCTGTGAAACTATGGGGACATCTGTGAAACAAATGGGACATAGGTGAAACTATTGGGACATCTGTGAAACTATTGGGACATCTGTTAAACTATTGGGACATCTGTGAAACTACTGGGACATCTGTAAAACTACTGGGACATATGTGAACCTATTGGGACATCTGTGAAACTATTGGGACATCTGTGAAACTATGGGGACATCTGTGAAACTACTAGTACATCTGTGAAACTTTTGGGACATCTGTGAAACTATTGGGACATCTGTGAAACTACTGGTACATCTGTGAAACTATGGGGACATCTGTGAAACTATTGGGACATCTGGGAAACTATTGGGACATCTGTGAAACTATGGGGATATCTGTGAAACTAATGGGATATCTGTGAATTTACTGGTACATCTGTAAAACTACTGGGACATATGTGAACCTATTGGGACATCTGTGAAACTATGGGGACATCTCTTAACCTACTGGGACATCTGTGAAACTACTGGGACATCTGTTAAACTACTGGGACATCTGTTAAACTATTGGGACATCTGTGAAACTATGGGGGACATCTGTTAACCTACTGGGACATCTGTGAAACTACTGGGACATCCGTTAAACTACTGCGACATCTGTGAAACTATTGGGACATCTGTCAAACAACTGGGACATCTGTTAAACTATTGGGACATCTGTTAAACTCCTGGGACATCTGTGAAACTATTGGGACATGGGTGAAACTATGGGGACATCTGTGAAACTATGGGGACATCTGGGAAACTAATGGGACATATGTGAAACTATTGGGGCGTCTGTGAAACTACTGGGACATGTGTGAAACTACTGGGCCATCTGTAATACTACTGGGACATCTGTTAAACTATTGGGACATCTGTGAAACTATGGGGAGATCTGTGAAACTAATGGGACATATGTGAAACTATTGGGACATCTGTGAAACTACTGGTACATCTGTGAAACTATCGGGACATATTTTAACCTACTGGGATGTCTGTAAAACTTCTGGGACATCTGTGAAACTATTGGGACATCTGTAAAACTATTGGGACATCTGTGAAACTACTGGTACATCTGTGAAACTATTGGGACATCTGTGAAACTATGGGGACATCTGTGAAACAAATGGGACATAGGTGAAACTATTGGGACATCTGTGAAACTATTGGGACATCTGTGAAACTATTGGGACATCTGTGAAACTAATGGGACATATGTGAAACTATTGGGACATCTGTGAAACTATGGGGACATCTGTTAACCTACTGGGATATCTGTAAAACTACTGGGACATCTGTTAAACTATTGGAACATCTGTGAAACTATGGGGACATCTGTGAAACTATGGGGACATCTGGGAAACTAATGGGACATATGTGAAACTATTGGGGCGTCTGTGAAACTACTGGGACATGTGTGAAACTACTGGGCCATCTGTAATACTACTGGGACATCTGTTAAACTATTGGGACATCTGTGAAACTATGGGGAGATCTGTGAAACTAATGGGACATATGTGAAACTATCGGGACATCTGTTAACCTACTGGGATGTCTGTAAAACTTCTGGGACATCTGTGAAACTATTGGGACATCTGTGAAACTATTGGGACATCTGTGAAACTACTGGTACATCTGTGAAACTATTGGGACATCTGTGAAACTATGGGGACATCTGTGAAACAAATGGGACATAGGTGAAACTATTGGGACATCTGTGAAACTATTGGGACATCTGTTAAACTATTGGGACATCTGTGAAACTACTGGGACATCTGTAAAACTACTGGGACATATGTGAACCTATTGGGACATCTGTGAAACTATTGGGACATCTGTGAAACTATTGCGACATCTGTGAAACTATGGGGACATCTGTGAAACTAATGGGACATATGTGAAACTATTGGGGCGTCTGTGAAACTACTGGGACATGTGTGAAACTACTGGGACATCTGTAAAACTACTGGGACATCTGTTAAACTATTGGGACATCTGTGAAACTATGGGGACATCTGTGAAACTAATGGGGCATATGTGAAACTATTGGGACATCTGTGAAACTACTAGTACATCTGTGAAACTTTTGGGACATCTGTGAAACTATTGGGACATCTGTGAAACTACTGGTACATCTGTGAAACTATGGGGACATCTGTGAAACTATTGGGACATCTGGGAAACTATTGGGACATCTGTGAAACTATGGGGACATCTGTGAAACTAATGGGATATCTGTGAAACTACTGGTACATCTGTAAAACTACTGGGACATATGTGAACCTATTGGGACATCTGTGAAACTATGGGGACATCTGTTAACCTACTGGGACATCTGTGAAACTACTGGGACATCTGTTAAACTACTGGGACATCTGTTAAACTATTGGGACATCTGTGAAACTATGGGGGACATCTGTTAACCTACTGGGAGATCTGTGAAACTACTGGGACATCCGTTAAACTACTGGGACATCTGTGAAACTATTGGGACATCTGTCAAACAACTGGGACATCTGTTAAACTATTGGGACATCTGTTAAACTCCTGGGACATCTGTGAAACTATTGGGACATGGGTGAAACTATGGGGACATCTGTGAAACTATGGGGACATCTGGGAAACTAATGGGACATATGTGAAACTATTGGGGCGTCTGTGAAACTACTGGGACATGTGTGAAACTACTGGGCCATCTGTAATACTACTGGGACATCTGTTAAACTATTGGGACATCTGTGAAACTATGGGGAGATCTGTAAAACTAATGGGACATATGTGAAACTATTGGGACATCTGTGAAACTACTGGTACATCTGTGAAACTATCGGGACATATTTTAACCTACTGGGATGTCTGTAAAACTTCTGGGACATCTGTGAAACTATTGGGACATCTGTGAAACTATTGGGACATCTGTGAAACTACTGGTACATCTGTGAAACTATTGGGACATCTGTGAAACTATGGGGACATCTGTGAAACAAATGGGACATAGGTGAAACTATTGGGACATCTGTGAAACTATTGGGACATCTGTTAAACTATTGGGACATCTGTGAAACTACTGGGACATCTGTAAAACTACTGGGACATATGTGAACCTATTGGGACATCTGTGAAACTATTGGGACATCTGTGAAACTATTGCGACATCTGTGAAACTATGGGGACATCTGTGAAACTAATGGGACATATGTGAAACTATTGGGGCGTCTGTGAAACTACTGGGACATGTGTGAAACTACTGGGACATCTGTAAAACTACTGGGACATCTGTTAAACTATTGGGACATCTGTGAAACTATGGGGACATCTGTGAAACTAATGGGACATATGTGAAACTATTGGGACATCTGTGAAACTACTAGTACATCTGTGAAACTTTTGGGACATCTGTGAAACTATTGGGACATCTGTGAAACTACTGGTACATCTGTGAAACTATGGGGACATCTGTGAAACTATTGGGACATCTGGGAAACTATTGGGACATCTGTGAAACTATGGGGACATCTGTGAAACTAATGAGATATCTGTGAAACTACTGGTACATCTGTAAAACTACTGGGACATATGTGAACCTATTGGGACATCTGTGAAACTATGGGGACATCTGTTAACCTACTGGGACATCTGTGAAACTACTGGGACATCTGTTAAACTACTGGGACATCTGTTAAACTATTGGGACATCTGTGAAACTATGGGGGACATCTGTTAACCTACTGGGACATCTGTGAAACTACTGGGACATCCGTTAAACTACTGGGACATCTGTGAAACTATTGGGACATCTGTCAAACAACTGGGACATCTGTTAAACTATTGGGACATCTGTTAAACTCCTGGGACATCTGTGAAACTATTGGGACATGGGTGAAACTATGGGGACATCTGTGAAACCTTGGGGACATCTGGGAAACTAATGGGACATATGTGAAACTATTGGGGCGTCTGTGAAACTACTGGGACATGTGTGAAACTACTGGGCCATCTGTAATACTACTGGGACATCTGTTAAACTATTGGGACATCTGTGAAACTATGGGGAGATCTGTGAAACTAATGGGACATATGTGAAACTATTGGGACATCTGTGAAACTACTGGTACATCTGTGAAACTATCGGGACATATTTTAACCTACTGGGATGTCTGTAAAACTTCTGGGACATCTGTGAAACTATTGGGAAATCTGTGAAACTATTGGGACATCTGTGAAACTACTGGTACATCTGTGAAACTATTGGGACATCTGTGAAACTATGGGGACATCTGTGAAACAAATGGGACATAGGTGAAACTATTGGGACATCTGTGAAACTATTGGGACATCTGTGAAACTATTGGGACATCTGTGAAACTAATGGGACATATGTGAAACTATTGGGACATCTGTGAAACTATGGGGACATCTGTTAACCTACTGGGATATCTGTAAAACTACTGGGACATCTGTGAAACGATTGGGACATCTGTGAAACTATGGGGACATCTGTTAACCTACTGGGATATCTGTGAAACTACTGGGACATCTGTTAAACTACTGGGACATCTGTTAAACTATTGGGACATCTGTGAAACTACTGGGACATCTGTAAAACTACTGGGACATATGTGAACCTATTGGGACATCTGTGAAACTATTGGGACATCTGTGAAACTATTGGGACATCTGTGAAACAACTGGGACCTCTGTTAAACTATTGGGACATCTGTGAAACTACTGGTACATCTGTGAAACTATTGGGACATCTGTGAAACTATGGGGACATCTGTGAAACAAATGGGACATAGGTGAAACTATTGGGACATCTGTGAAACTATTGGGACATCTGTGAAACTATTGGGACATCTGTGAAACTAATGGGACATATGTGAAACTATTGGGACATCTGTGAAACTATGGGGACATCTGTTAACCTACTGGGATATCTGTAAAACTACTGGGACATCTGTGAAACGATTGGGACATCTGTGAAACTATGGGGACATCTGTTAACCTACTGGGATATCTGTGAAACTACTGGGACATCTGTTAAACTACTGGGACATCTGTTAAACTATTGGGACATCTGTGAAACTACTGGGACATCTGTAAAACTACTGGGACATATGTGAACCTATTGGGACATCTGTGAAACTATTGGGACATCTGTGAAACTATTGGGACATCTGTGAAACAACTGGGACCTCTGTTAAACTATTGGGACATCTGTGAAACGATTGGGACATCTATGAAACTATGGGGACATCTGTTAACCTACTGGGACATCTGTGAAACTACTGGGACATCTGTTAAACTATTGGAACATCTGTGAAACTATGGGGACATCTGTGAAACTATGGGGACATCTGGGAAACTAATGGGACATATGTGAAACTATTGGGGCGTCTGTGAAACTATGGGGACATCTGTTAACCTACTGGGACATCTGTGAAACTACTGGGACATCTGTTAAACTACTGGGACATCTGTTAAACTATTGGGACATCTGTGAAACTATGGGGGACATCTGTTAACCTACTGGGAGATCTGTGAAACTACTGGGACATCCGTTAAACTACTGGGACATCTGTGAAACTATTGGGACATCTGTCAAACAACTGGGACATCTGTTAAACTATTGGGACATCTGTTAAACTCCTGGGACATCTGTGAAACTATTGGGACATGGGTGAAACTATGGGGACATCTGTGAAACTATGGGGACATCTGGGAAACTAATGGGACATATGTGAAACTATTGGGGCGTCTGTGAAACTACTGGGACATGTGTGAAACTACTGGGCCATCTGTAATACTACTGGGACATCTGTTAAACTATTGGGACATCTGTGAAACTATGGGGAGATCTGTAAAACTAATGGGACATATGTGAAACTATTGGGACATCTGTGAAACTACTGGTACATCTGTGAAACTATCGGGACATATTTTAACCTACTGGGATGTCTGTAAAACTTCTGGGACATCTGTGAAACTATTGGGACATCTGTGAAACTATTGGGACATCTGTGAAACTACTGGTACATCTGTGAAACTATTGGGACATCTGTGAAACTATGGGGACATCTGTGAAACAAATGGGACATAGGTGAAACTATTGGGACATCTGTGAAACTATTGGGACATCTGTTAAACTATTGGGACATCTGTGAAACTACTGGGACATCTGTAAAACTACTGGGACATATGTGAACCTATTGGGACATCTGTGAAACTATTGGGACATCTGTGAAACTATTGCGACATCTGTGAAACTATGGGGACATCTGTGAAACTAATGGGACATATGTGAAACTATTGGGGCGTCTGTGAAACTACTGGGACATGTGTGAAACTACTGGGACATCTGTAAAACTACTGGGACATCTGTTAAACTATTGGGACATCTGTGAAACTATGGGGACATCTGTGAAACTAATGGGACATATGTGAAACTATTGGGACATCTGTGAAACTACTAGTACATCTGTGAAACTTTTGGGACATCTGTGAAACTATTGGGACATCTGTGAAACTACTGGTACATCTGTGAAACTATGGGGACATCTGTGAAACTATTGGGACATCTGGGAAACTATTGGGACATCTGTGAAACTATGGGGACATCTGTGAAACTAATGAGATATCTGTGAAACTACTGGTACATCTGTAAAACTACTGGGACATATGTGAACCTATTGGGACATCTGTGAAACTATGGGGACATCTGTTAACCTACTGGGACATCTGTGAAACTACTGGGACATCTGTTAAACTACTGGGACATCTGTTAAACTATTGGGACATCTGTGAAACTATGGGGGACATCTGTTAACCTACTGGGACATCTGTGAAACTACTGGGACATCCGTTAAACTACTGGGACATCTGTGAAACTATTGGGACATCTGTCAAACAACTGGGACATCTGTTAAACTATTGGGACATCTGTTAAACTCCTGGGACATCTGTGAAACTATTGGGACATGGGTGAAACTATGGGGACATCTGTGAAACCTTGGGGACATCTGGGAAACTAATGGGACATATGTGAAACTATTGGGGCGTCTGTGAAACTACTGGGACATGTGTGAAACTACTGGGCCATCTGTAATACTACTGGGACATCTGTTAAACTATTGGGACATCTGTGAAACTATGGGGAGATCTGTGAAACTAATGGGACATATGTGAAACTATTGGGACATCTGTGAAACTACTGGTACATCTGTGAAACTATCGGGACATATTTTAACCTACTGGGATGTCTGTAAAACTTCTGGGACATCTGTGAAACTATTGGGAAATCTGTGAAACTATTGGGACATCTGTGAAACTACTGGTACATCTGTGAAACTATTGGGACATCTGTGAAACTATGGGGACATCTGTGAAACAAATGGGACATAGGTGAAACTATTGGGACATCTGTGAAACTATTGGGACATCTGTGAAACTATTGGGACATCTGTGAAACTAATGGGACATATGTGAAACTATTGGGACATCTGTGAAACTATGGGGACATCTGTTAACCTACTGGGATATCTGTAAAACTACTGGGACATCTGTGAAACGATTGGGACATCTGTGAAACTATGGGGACATCTGTTAACCTACTGGGATATCTGTGAAACTACTGGGACATCTGTTAAACTACTGGGACATCTGTTAAACTATTGGGACATCTGTGAAACTACTGGGACATCTGTAAAACTACTGGGACATATGTGAACCTATTGGGACATCTGTGAAACTATTGGGACATCTGTGAAACTATTGGGACATCTGTGAAACAACTGGGACCTCTGTTAAACTATTGGGACATCTGTGAAACTACTGGTACATCTGTGAAACTATTGGGACATCTGTGAAACTATGGGGACATCTGTGAAACAAATGGGACATAGGTGAAACTATTGGGACATCTGTGAAACTATTGGGACATCTGTGAAACTATTGGGACATCTGTGAAACTAATGGGACATATGTGAAACTATTGGGACATCTGTGAAACTATGGGGACATCTGTTAACCTACTGGGATATCTGTAAAACTACTGGGACATCTGTGAAACGATTGGGACATCTGTGAAACTATGGGGACATCTGTTAACCTACTGGGATATCTGTGAAACTACTGGGACATCTGTTAAACTACTGGGACATCTGTTAAACTATTGGGACATCTGTGAAACTACTGGGACATCTGTAAAACTACTGGGACATATGTGAACCTATTGGGACATCTGTGAAACTATTGGGACATCTGTGAAACTATTGGGACATCTGTGAAACAACTGGGACCTCTGTTAAACTATTGGGACATCTGTGAAACGATTGGGACATCTATGAAACTATGGGGACATCTGTTAACCTACTGGGACATCTGTGAAACTACTGGGACATCTGTTAAACTACTGGGACATCTGTTAAACTATTGGGACATCTGTGAAACTACTGGGACATCTGTAAAACTACTAGGACATATGTGAACCTATTGGGACATCTGTGAAACTATTGGGGCATCTGTGAAACTATTGGGACATCTGTGAAACAACTGGGACATCTGTTAAACTATTGGGACATCTGTTAAACTCCTGGGACATCTGTGAAACTATTGGGACATGGGTGAAACTATTGGGACATCTGTTAAACTATTGGGACATCTGTGAAACTACTGGTACATCTGTAAAACTACTGGGACATATGTGAACCTATTGGGACATCTGTGAAACTATGGGGACATCTGTTAACCTACTGGGACATCTGTGAAACTACTGGGACATCTGTTAAACTACTGGGACATCTGTTAAACTATTGGGACATCTGTGAAACTATGGGGGACATCTGTTAACCTACTGGGACATCTGTGAAACTACTGGGACATCCGTTAAACTACTGGGACATCTGTGAAACTATTGGGACATCTGTCAAACAACTGGGACATCTGTTAAACTATTGGGACATCTGTTAAACTCCTGGGACATCTGTGAAACTATTGGGACATGGGTGAAACTATGGGGACATCTGTGAAACCTTGGGGACATCTGGGAAACTAATGGGACATATGTGAAACTATTGGGGCGTCTGTGAAACTACTGGGACATGTGTGAAACTACTGGGCCATCTGTAATACTACTGGGACATCTGTTAAACTATTGGGACATCTGTGAAACTATGGGGAGATCTGTGAAACTAATGGGACATATGTGAAACTATTGGGACATCTGTGAAACTACTGGTACATCTGTGAAACTATCGGGACATATTTTAACCTACTGGGATGTCTGTAAAACTTCTGGGACATCTGTGAAACTATTGGGAAATCTGTGAAACTATTGGGACATCTGTGAAACTACTGGTACATCTGTGAAACTATTGGGACATCTGTGAAACTATGGGGACATCTGTGAAACAAATGGGACATAGGTGAAACTATTGGGACATCTGTGAAACTATTGGGACATCTGTGAAACTATTGGGACATCTGTGAAACTAATGGGACATATGTGAAACTATTGGGACATCTGTGAAACTATGGGGACATCTGTTAACCTACTGGGATATCTGTAAAACTACTGGGACATCTGTGAAACGATTGGGACATCTGTGAAACTATGGGGACATCTGTTAACCTACTGGGATATCTGTGAAACTACTGGGACATCTGTTAAACTACTGGGACATCTGTTAAACTATTGGGACATCTGTGAAACTACTGGGACATCTGTAAAACTACTGGGACATATGTGAACCTATTGGGACATCTGTGAAACTATTGGGACATCTGTGAAACTATTGGGACATCTGTGAAACAACTGGGACCTCTGTTAAACTATTGGGACATCTGTGAAACTACTGGTACATCTGTGAAACTATTGGGACATCTGTGAAACTATGGGGACATCTGTGAAACAAATGGGACATAGGTGAAACTATTGGGACATCTGTGAAACTATTGGGACATCTGTGAAACTATTGGGACATCTGTGAAACTAATGGGACATATGTGAAACTATTGGGACATCTGTGAAACTATGGGGACATCTGTTAACCTACTGGGATATCTGTAAAACTACTGGGACATCTGTGAAACGATTGGGACATCTGTGAAACTATGGGGACATCTGTTAACCTACTGGGATATCTGTGAAACTACTGGGACATCTGTTAAACTACTGGGACATCTGTTAAACTATTGGGACATCTGTGAAACTACTGGGACATCTGTAAAACTACTGGGACATATGTGAACCTATTGGGACATCTGTGAAACTATTGGGACATCTGTGAAACTATTGGGACATCTGTGAAACAACTGGGACCTCTGTTAAACTATTGGGACATCTGTGAAACGATTGGGACATCTATGAAACTATGGGGACATCTGTTAACCTACTGGGACATCTGTGAAACTACTGGGACATCTGTTAAACTACTGGGACATCTGTTAAACTATTGGGACATCTGTGAAACTACTGGGACATCTGTAAAACTACTAGGACATATGTGAACCTATTGGGACATCTGTGAAACTATTGGGGCATCTGTGAAACTATTGGGACATCTGTGAAACAACTGGGACATCTGTTAAACTATTGGGACATCTGTTAAACTCCTGGGACATCTGTGAAACTATTGGGACATGGGTGAAACTATTGGGACATCTGTTAAACTATTGGGACATCTGTGAAACTATTGGTACATCTGTGAAACTATTGGGACATCTGTGAAACTATGGGGACATCTATGAAACTAATGGGACATATGTAAAACTATTGGGGCGTCTGTGAAACTACTGGGACATGTGTGAAACTACTGGGACATCTGTAAAACTACTGGGACATCTGTTAAACTATTGGGACATCTGTGAAACTATGGGGACATCTGTGAAACTAATGGGACATCTGTGAAACTATTGGGAGATCTGTGAAACTATGGGGACATCTGGGAAACTAATGGGACATATGTGAAACTATTGGGGCGTCTGTGAAACTACTGGGACATGTGTGAAACTACTGGGCCATCTGTAATACTACTGGGACATCTGTTAAACTATTGGGACATCTGTGAAACTATGGGGACATCTGTGAAACTAATGGGACATCTGTGAAACTATTGGGAGATCTGTGAAACTATGGGGACATCTGGGAAACTAATGGGACATATGTGAAACTATTGGGGCGTCTGTGAAACTACTGGGACATGTGTGAAACTACTGGCCCATCTGTAATACTGCTGGGACATATGTGAAACTATTGGGACATCTGTGAAACTATGGGGACATCTCTTAACCTACTGGGATATCTGTAAAACTACTGGGACATCTGTGAAACGATTGAGACATCTGTGAAACTATGGGGACATCTGTTAACCTACTGGGACATCTGTGAAACTACTGGGACATCTGTTAAACTACTGGGACATCTGTTAAACTATTGGGACATCTGTGAAACTACTGGGACATCTGTAAAACTACTGGGACATATGTGAACCTATTGGGACATCTGTTAAACTATTGGGACATCTGTGAAACTATTGGGACATCTGTGAAACAACTGGGACATCTGTTAAACTATTGGGACATCTGTTAAACTCCTGGGACATATGTGAAACTATTGGGACATCTGTGAAACTATGGGGACATCTGTGAAACTAATGGGACATATGTGAAATTATTGGGGCATCTGTGAAACTACTGGGACATGTGTGAAACTACTGGGACATCTGTAAAACTACTGGGACATCTGTTAAACTATTGGGACATCTGTGAAACTATGGGGATATCTGTGAAACTAATGGGACATGTGTGAAACTATTGGGACATCTGTGAAACTATTGGGACATCTGTGAAACTATTGGGACATCTGTGAAACTAATGGGACATGTGTGAAACTATTGGGACATCTGTGAAACTACTAGTACATCTGTGAAACTATTGGGACATCTGTGAAACTATTGGGACATCTGTGAAACTACTGGTACATCTGTGAAACTATGGGGACATCTGTGAAACTATTGGGACATCTGGGAAACTATTGGGACATCTGTGAAACTATGGGGACATCTGTGAAACTAATGGGATATCTGTGAAACTACTGGGACATCTATAAAACTACTGGGACATATGTGAACCTATTGGGACATCTGTGAAACTATGATGACATCTTTTAACCTACTGGGATGTCTGTAAAACTTCTGGGACATCTGTGAAACTATTGGGACATCTGTGAAACTATTGGGACATCTGTGAAAGTACTGGTACATCTGTGAAACTATTGGGACATCTGTGAAACTATGGGGACTTCTGTGAAACAAATGGGACATAGGTGAAACTATTGGGACATCTGTGAAACTATTGGGACATATGTGAACCTATTGGGACATCTGTGAAACTATTGGGACATCTGTGAAACTATTGGGACATCTGTGAAACAACTGGGACCTCTGTTAAACTATTGGGACATCTGTGAAACGATTGGGACATCTATGAAACTATGGGGACATCTGTTAACCTACTGGGACATCTGTTAAACTACTGGGACATCTGTTAAACTATTGGGACATCTGTGAAACTACTGGGACATCTGTAAAACTACTAGGACATATGTGAACCTATTGGGACATCTGTGAAACTATTGGGGCATCTGTGAAACTATTGGGACATCTGTGAAACAACTGGGACATCTGTTAAACTATTGGGACATCTGTTAAACTCCTGGGACATCTGTGAAACTATTGGGACATGGGTGAAACTATTGGGACATCTGTTAAACTATTGGGACATCTGTGAAACTATTGGTACATCTGTGAAACTATTGGGACATCTGTGAAACTATGGGGACATCTATGAAACTAATGGGACATATGTAAAACTATTGGGGCGTCTGTGAAACTACTGGGACATGTGTGAAACTACTGGGACATCTGTAAAACTACTGGGACATCTGTTAAACTATTGGGACATCTGTGAAACTATGGGGACATCTGTGAAACTAATGGGACATCTGTGAAACTATTGGGAGATCTGTGAAACTATGGGGACATCTGGGAAACTAATGGGACATATGTGAAACTATTGGGGCGTCTGTGAAACTACTGGGACATGTGTGAAACTAC
Source organism: Petromyzon marinus (assembly GCF_048934315.1). Classification (NCBI taxonomy): domain Eukaryota; kingdom Metazoa; phylum Chordata; class Hyperoartia; order Petromyzontiformes; family Petromyzontidae; genus Petromyzon; species Petromyzon marinus. The sequence continues at coordinate 453,447 of NW_027423457.1, forward strand.
TGGGCCATCTGTAATACTACTGGGACATCTGTTAAACTATTGGGACATCTGTGAAACTATGGGGACATCTGTGAAACTAATGGGACATCTGTGAAACTATTGGGAGATCTGTGAAACTATGGGGACATCTGGGAAACTAATGGGACATATGTGAAACTATTGGGGCGTCTGTGAAACTACTGGGACATGTGTGAAACTACTGGCCCATCTGTAATACTGCTGGGACATATGTGAAACTATTGGGACATCTGTGAAACTATGGGGACATCTCTTAACCTACTGGGATATCTGTAAAACTACTGGGACATCTGTGAAACGATTGAGACATCTGTGAAACTATGGGGACATCTGTTAACCTACTGGGACATCTGTGAAACTACTGGGACATCTGTTAAACTACTGGGACATCTGTTAAACTATTGGGACATCTGTGAAACTACTGGGACATCTGTAAAACTACTGGGACATATGTGAACCTATTGGGACATCTGTTAAACTATTGGGACATCTGTGAAACTATTGGGACATCTGTGAAACAACTGGGACATCTGTTAAACTATTGGGACATCTGTTAAACTCCTGGGACATATGTGAAACTATTGGGACATCTGTGAAACTATGGGGACATCTGTGAAACTAATGGGACATATGTGAAATTATTGGGGCATCTGTGAAACTACTGGGACATGTGTGAAACTACTGGGACATCTGTAAAACTACTGGGACATCTGTTAAACTATTGGGACATCTGTGAAACTATGGGGATATCTGTGAAACTAATGGGACATGTGTGAAACTATTGGGACATCTGTGAAACTATTGGGACATCTGTGAAACTATTGGGACATCTGTGAAACTAATGGGACATGTGTGAAACTATTGGGACATCTGTGAAACTACTAGTACATCTGTGAAACTATTGGGACATCTGTGAAACTATTGGGACATCTGTGAAACTACTGGTACATCTGTGAAACTATGGGGACATCTGTGAAACTATTGGGACATCTGGGAAACTATTGGGACATCTGTGAAACTATGGGGACATCTGTGAAACTAATGGGATATCTGTGAAACTACTGGGACATCTATAAAACTACTGGGACATATGTGAACCTATTGGGACATCTGTGAAACTATGGGGACATCTTTTAACCTACTGGGATGTCTGTAAAACTTCTGGGACATCTGTGAAACTATTGGGACATCTGTGAAACTATTGGGACATCTGTGAAAGTACTGGTACATCTGTGAAACTATTGGGACATCTGTGAAACTATGGGGACTTCTGTGAAACAAATGGGACATAGGTGAAACTATTGGGACATCTGTGAAACTATTGGGACATCTGTGAAACTATTGGGACATCTGTGAAACTATTGGGACATCTGTGAAACTATGGGGGACATCTGTTAACCTACTGGGATATCTGTAAAACTACTGGGACATTTGTGAAACGATTGGGACATCTGTGAAACTATGGGGACATCTGTTAACCTTCTGGGACATCTGTGAAACTACTGGGACATCCGTTAAACTACTGGGACATCTGTGAAACTATTGGGACATCTGTCAAACAACTGGGACATCTGTTAAACTATTGGGACATCTGTTAAACTCCTGGGACATCTGTGAAACTATTGGGACATGGGTGAAACTATGGGGACATCTGTGAAACTATGGGGACATCTGGGAAACTAATGGGACATATGTGAAACTATTGGGGCGTCTGTGAAACTACTGGGACATGTGTGAAACTACTGGGCCATCTGTAATACTAATGGGACATATGTTAAACTATTGGGACATCTGTGAAACTATGGGGAGATCTGTGAAACTAATGGGACATATGTGAAACTATTGGGACATCTGTGAAACTACTGGTACATCTGTGAAACTATCGGGACATCTTTTAACCTACTGGGATGTCTGTAAAACTTCTGGGACATCTGTGAAACTATTGGGACATCTGTGAAACTATTGGGACATCTGTGAAAGTACTGGTACATCTGTGAAACTATTGGGACATCTGTGAAACTATGGGGACTTCTGTGAAACAAATGGGACATAGGTGAAACTATTGGGACATCTGTGAAACTATTGGGACATCTGTGAAACTATTGGGACATCTGTGAAACTAATGGGACATATGTGAAACTATTGGGACATCTGAGAAACTATGGGGACATCTGTTAACCTACTGGGATATCTGTAAAACTACTGGGACATCTGTGAAACGATTGGGACATCTGTGAAACTATGGGGACATCTGTTAACCTACTGGGACATCTGTGAAACTACTGGGACATCTGTTAAACTACTGTGACATCTGTTAAACTATTGGGACATCTGTGAAACTACTGGGACATCTGTAAAACTACTGGGACATATGTGAACCTATTGGGACATCTGTGAATCTATTGGGACATCTGTGAAACTATTGGGACATCTCTGAAACAACTGGGACATCTGTTAAACTACTGGGACATCTGTTAAACTATTGGGACATCTGTGAAACTACTGGGACATCTGTAAAACTACTGGGACATATGTGAACCCATTGGGACATCTGTGAAACTATTGGGACATCTGTGAAACAACTGGGACATCTGTTAAACTATTGGGACATCTGTTAAACTCCTGGGACATCTGTGAAACTATGGGGACATCTGTGAAACTATTGGGCCATCTGTGAAACTACTGGTACATCTGTGAAACTATGGGGACATCTGTGAAACTATTGGGACATCTGGGAAACTATTGGGACATCTGTGAAACTATGGGGACATCTGTGAAACTAATGTGATATCTGTGAAACTAATGTGATATCTGTGAAACTACTGGGACATCTGTAAAACTACTGGGACATATGTGAACCTATTGGGACATCTGTGAAACTATGGGGACATCTGTTAACCTACTGGGACATCTGTGAAACTACTGGGACATCTGTTAAACTACTGGGACATCTATTAAACTATTGGGACATCTGTGAAACTATTGGGGACATCTGTTAACCTACTGGGATATCTGTAAAACTACTGGGACATTTGTGAAACGATTGGGACATCTGTGAAACTATGGGGACATCTGTTAACCTTCTGGGACATCTGTGAAACTACTGGGACATCCGTTAAACTACTGGGACATCTGTGAAACTATTGGGACATCTGTCAAACAACTGGGACATCTGTTAAACTATTGGGACATCTGTTAAACTCCTGGGACATCTGTGAAACTATTGGGACATGGGTGAAACTATGGGGACATCTGTGAAACTATGAGGACATCTGGGAAACTAATGGGACATATGTGAAACTATTGGGGCGTCTGTGAAACTACTGGGACATGTGTGAAACTACTTGGCCATCTGTAATACTACTGGGACATCTGTTAAACTATTGGGACATCTGTGAAACTATGGGAAGATCTGTGAAACTAATGGGACATATGTGAAACTAATGGGACATCTGTGAAACTACTGGTACATCTGTGAAACTATCGGGACATCTTTTAACCTACTGGGATGTCTGTAAAACTTCTGGGACATCTGTGAAACTATTGGGACATCTGTGAAACTATTGGGACATCTGTGAAACTATTGGGACATCTGTGAAACTAATGGGACATATGTGAAACTATTGGGACATCTGTGAAACTATCTGGACATCTGTTAACCTACTGGGATATCTGTAAAACTACTGGGACATCTGTGAAACGATTGGGACATCTGTGAAACTATTGGGACATCTGTTAACCTACTGGGACATCTATGAAACTACTGGGACATCTGTTAAACTACTGGGACATCTGTTAAGCTATTGGGACATCTGTGAAACTACTGGGACATCTGTAAAACTACTGGGACATATGTGAACCTATTGGGACATCTGTGAAACTATTGGGACATCTGTGAAACTATTGGGACATCTGTGAAACAACTGGGACATCTGTTAAACTATTGGGACATCTGTGAAACGATTGGGACATCTGTGAAACTATGGGGACATCTGTTAACCTACTGGGACATCTGTGAAACTACTGGGACATCTGTTATACTACTGCGACATCTGTTAAACTATTGGGACATCTGTGAAACTACTGGGACATCTGTAAAACTACTGGGACATATGTGAACCTATTGGGACATCTGTGAAACTATTGGGACATCTGTGAAACTATTGGGACATCTGTGAAACAACTGGGACATCTGTTAAACTATTGGGACATCTGTTAAACTCCTGGGACATCTGTGAAACTATGGGGACATCTGTGAAACTAATGGGACATCTGTGAAACTATTGGGAGATCTGTGAAACTATGGGGACATCTGGGAAACTAATGGGACATATGTGAAACTATTGTGGCGTCTGTGAAACTACTGGGACATGTGTGAAACTACTGGGACATATGTGAACCTATTGGGACATCTGTGAAACTATTGGGACATCTGTGAAACTATTGGGACATCTGTGAAACAACTGGGACATCTGTTAAACTATTGGGACATCTGTTAAACTCCTGGGACATCTGTGAAACTATGGGGACATCTGTGAAACTAATGGGACATCTGTGAAACTATTGGGAGATCTGTGAAACTATGGGGACATCTGGGAAACTAATGGGACATATGTGAAACTATTGTGGCGTCTGTGAAACTACTGGGACATGTGTGAAACTACTGGGCCATCTGTAATACTACTGGGACATCTGTTAAACTCTTGGGACATCTGTGAAACTATGGGGACATCTGTGAAACTAATGGGACATCTGTGAAACTATTGGGAGATCTGTGAAACTATGGGGACATCTGGGAAACTAATGGGACATATGTGAAACTATTGGGGCGTCTGTGAAACTACTGGGCCATCTGTAATACTACTGGGACATATGTGAAACTATTGGGACATCTGTGAAACTATGGGGACATCTCTTAACCTACTGGGATATCTGTAAAACTACTGGGACATCTGTGAAACGATTGAGACATCTGTGAAACTATGGGGACATCTGTTAACCTACTGGGCCATCTGTGAAACTACTGGGACATCTGTTAAACTACTGGGACATCTGTTAAACTATTGGGACATCTGTGAAACTACTGGGACATCTGTAAAACTACTGGGACATATGTGAACCTATTGGGACATCTGTTAAACTATTGGGACATCTGTGAAACTATTGGGACATCTGTAAAACAACTGGGACATCTGTTAAACTATTGGGACATCTGTTAAACTCCTGGGACATCTGTGAAACTGTTGGGACATGGGTGAAACTATTGGGACATCTGTTAAACTATTGGGACATCTGTGAAACTACTGGTACATCTGTGAAACTATTGGGACATCTGTGAAACTACTGCGACATCTGTTAAACTACTGGGACATCTGTTAAACTATTGGGACATCTGTGAAACTACTGGGACATCTGTAAAACTACTGGGACATATGTGAACCTATTGGGACATCTGTGAAACTATTGGGACATCTGTGAAACTATTGGGACATCTGTGAAACAACTGGGACATCTGTTAAACTATTGGGACATCTGTGAAACGATTGGGACATCTGTGAAACTATGGGACATCTGTTAACCTACTGGGATATCTGTGAAACTACTGGGACATCTGTTAAACTACTGGGACATCTGTTAAACTATTGGGACATCTGTGAAACTACTGGGACATCTGTAAAACTACTGGGACATATGTGAACCCATTGGGACATCTGTGAAACTATTGGGACATCTGTGAAACAACTGGGACATCTGTTAAACTATTGGGACATCTGTTAAACTCCTGGGACATCTGTGAAACTATGGGGACATCTGTGAAACTATTGGGACATCTGTGAAACTACTGGTACATCTGTGAAACTATGGGGACATCTGTGAAACTATTGGGACATCTGTGAAACTATGGGGACATCTGTGAATCTAATGTGATATCTGTGAAACTAATGTGATATCTGTGAAACTACTGGGACATCTGTAAAACTACTGGGACATATGTGAACCTATTGGGACATCTGTGAAACTATGGGGACATCTGTTAACCTACTGTGACATCTGTGAAACTACTGGGACATCTGTTAAACTACTGGGACATCTATTAAACTATTGGGACATCTGTGAAACTATTTGGGACATCTGTTAAACTACTGGGATATCTGTAAAACTACTGGGACATTTGTGAAACGATTGGGACATCTGTGAAACTATGGGGACATCTGTTAACCTTCTGGGACATCTGTGAAACTACTGGGACATCCGTTAAACTACTGGGACATCTGTGAAACTATTGGGACATCTGTCAAACAACTGGGACATCTGTTAAACTATTGGGACATCTGTTAAACTCCTGAGACATCTGTGAAACTATTGGGACATGGGTAAAACTATGGGGACATCTGTGAAACTATGGGGACATATGGGAAACTAATGGGACATATGTGAAACTATTGGGGCGTCTGTGAAACTACTGGGACATGTGTGAAACTACTGGGCCATCTGTAATACTACTGGGACATCTGTTAAACTATTGGGACATCTGTGAAACTATGGGGAGATCTGTGAAACTAATGGGACATATGTGAAACTAATGGGACATCTGTGAAACTACTGGTACATCTGTGAAACTATCGGGACATCTTTTAACCTACTGGGATGTCTGCAAAACTTCTGGGACATCTGTGAAACTATTGGGACATCTGTGAAACTATTGGGACATCTGTGAAACTATTGGGACATCTGTGAAACTAATGGGACATATGTGAAACTATTGGGACATCTGTGAAACTATCTGGACATCTGTTAACCTACTGGGATATCTGTAAAACTACTGGGACATCTGTGAAACGATTGGGACATCTGTGAAACTATGGGGACATCTGTTAACCTACTGGGACATCTGTGAAACTACTGGGACATCTGTTAAACTACTGGGACATCTGTTAAGCTATTGGGACATCTGTGAAACTACTGGGACATCTGTAAAACTACTGGGACATATGTGAACCTATTGGGACATCTGTGAAACTATTGGGACATCTGTGAAACTATTGGGACATCTGTGAAACAACTGGGACATCTGTTAAACTATTGGGACATCTGTGAAACGATTGGGACATCTGTGAAACTATGGGGACATCTGTTAACCTACTGGGACATCTGTGAAACTACTGGGACATCTTTTAAACTATTGGGACATCTGTTAAACTATTGGGACATCTGTGAAACTATTGGGACATCTGTAAAACAACTGGGACATCTGTTAAACTATTGGGACATCTGTTAAACTCCTGGGACATCTGTGAAACTATGGGGACATCTGTGAAACTAATGGGACATCTGTGAAACTATTGGGAGATCTGTGAAACTATGGGGACATCTGGGAAACTAATGGGACATATGTGAAACTATTGGGGCGTCTGTGAAACTACTGGGACATGTGTGAAACTACTGGGCCATCTGTAATACTACTGGGACATCTGTTAAACTCTTGGGACGTCTGTGAAACTATGGGGACATCTGTGAAACTAATGGGACATCTGTGAAACTATTGGGAGATCTGTGAAACTATGGGGACATCTGGGAAACTAATGGGACATATGTGAAACTATTGGGGCGTCTGTGAAACTACTGGGCCATCTGTTAAACTATTGGGACATCTGTTAAACTCCTGGGACATATGTGAAACTATTGGGACATCTGTGAAACTATGGGGACATCTGTGAAACTAATGGGACATATGTGAAACTATTGGGGCATCTGTGAAACTACTGGGACATGTGTGAAACTACTGGGACATCTGTAAAACTACTGGGACATCTGTTAAACTATTGGGACATCTGTGAAACTATGGGGACATCTGTGAAACTAATGGGACATGTGTGAAACTATTGGGACATCTGTGAAACTACTAGTACATCTGTGAAACTATTGGGACATCTGTGAAACTATTGGGACATCTGTGAAACTACTGGTACATCTGTGAAACTATGGGGACATCTGTGAAACTATTGGGACATCTGGGAAACTATTGGGACATCTGTGAAACTATGGGGACATCTGTGAAACTAATGGGATATCTGTGAAACTACTGGGACATCTATAAAACTACTGGGACATATGTGAACCTATTGGGACATCTGTGAAACTATGGGGACATCTTTTAACCTACTGGGATGTCTGTAAAACTTCTGGGACATCTGTGAAACTATTGGGACATCTGTGAAACTATTGGGACATCTGTGAAAGTACTGGTACATCTGTGAAACTATTGGGACATCTGTGAAACTATGGGGACTTCTGTGAAACAAATGGGACATAGGTGAAACTATTGGGACATCTGTGAAACTATTGGGACATCTGTGAAACTATTGGGACATCTGTGAAACTAATGGGACATATGTGAAACTATTGGGACATCTGTTAACCTACTGGGACATCTGTGAAACTACTGGGACATCTGTTAAACTACTGGGACATCTATTAAACTATTGGGACATCTGTGAAACTATGGGGGACATCTGTTAACCTACTGGGATATCTGTAAAACTACTGGGACATTTGTGAAACGATTGGGACATCTGTGAAACTATGGGGACATCTGTTAACCTTCTGGGACATCTGTGAAACTACTGGGACATCCGTTAAACTACTGGGACATCTGTGAAACTATTGGGACATCTGTCAAACAACTGGGAAATCTGTTAAACTATTGGGACATCTGTTAAACTCCTGGGACATCTGTGAAACTATTGGGACATGGGTGAAACTATGGGGACATCTGTGAAACTATGGGGACATCTGGGAAACTAATGGGACATATGTGAAACTATTGGGGCGTCTGTGAAACTACTGGGACATGTGTGAAACTACTGGGCCATCTGTAATACTAATGGGACATATGTTAAACTATTGGGACATCTGTGAAACTATGGGGAGATCTGTGAAACTAATGGGACATATGTGAAACTATTGGGACATCTGTGAAACTACTGGTACATCTGTGAAACTATCGGGACATCTTTTAACCTACTGGGATGTCTGTAAAACTTCTGGGACATCTGTGAAACTATTGGGACATCTGTGAAACTATTGGGACATCTGTGAAAGTACTGGTACATCTGTGAAACTATTGGGACATCTGTGAAACTATGGGGACTTCTGTGAAACAAATGGGACATAGGTGAAACTATTGGGACATCTGTGAAACTATTGGGACATCTGTGAAACTATTGGGACATCTGTGAAACTAATGGGACATATGTGAAACTATTGGGACATCTGTGAAACTATGGGGACATCTGTTAACCTACTGGGATATCTGTAAAACTACTGGGACATCTGTTAAACTACTGTGACATCTGTTAAACTATTGGGACATCTGTGAAACTACTGGGACATCTGTAAAACTACTGGGACATATGTGAACCTATTGGGACATCTGTGAAACTATTGGGACATCTGTGAAACTATTGGGACATCTGTGAAACAACTGGGACATCTGTTAAACTATGGGGAGATCTGTGAAACTAATGGGACATATGTGAAACTATTGGGACATCTGTGAAACTACTGGTACATCTGTGAAACTATCGGGACATCTTTTAACCTACTGGGATGTCTGTAAAACTTCTGGGACATCTGTGAAACTATTGGGACATCTGTGAAACTATTGGGACATCTGTGAAAGTACTGGTACATCTGTGAAACTATTGGGACATCTGTGAAACTATGGGGACTTCTGTGAAACAAATGGGACATAGGTGAAACTATTGGGACATCTGTGAAACTATTGGGACATCTGTGAAACTATTGGGACATCTGTGAAACTAATGGGACATATGTGAAACTATTGGGACATCTGTGAAACTATGGGGACATCTGTTAACCTACTGGGATATCTGTAAAACTACTGGGACATCTGTTAAACTACTGTGACATCTGTTAAACTATTGGGACATCTGTGAAACTACTGGGACATCTGTAAAACTACTGGGACATATGTGAACCTATTGGGACATCTGTAAAACTATTGGGACATCTGTGAAACTATTGGGACATCTGTGAAACAACTGGGACATCTGTTAAACTACTGTGACATCTGTTAAACTATTGGGACATCTGTGAAACTACTGGGACATCTGTAAAACTACTGGGACATATGTGAACCCATTGGGACATCTGTGAAACTATTGGGACATCTGTGAAACAACTGGGACATCTGTTAAACTATTGGGACATCTGTTAAACTCCTGGGACATCTGTGAAACTATGGGGACATCTGTGAAACTATTGGGACATCTGTGAAACTACTGGTACATCTGTGAAACTATGGGGACATCTGTGAAACTATTGGGACATCTGGGAAACTATTGGGACATCTGTGAAACTATGGGGACATCTGTGAAACTAATGTGATATCTGTGAAACTAATGTGATATCTGTTAAACTACTGGGACATCTGTAAAACTACTGGGACACATGTGAACCTATTGGGACATCTGTGAAACTATGGGAACATCTGTTAACCTACTGGGACATCTGTAAAACTACTGGGACATCTGTTAAACTACTGGGACATCTATTAAACTATTGGGACATCTGTGAAACTATTGGGGACATCTGTTAACCTACTGGGATATCTGTAAAACTACTGGGACATTTGTGAAACGATTGGGACATCTGTGAAACTATGGGGACATCTGTTAACCTTCTGGGACATCTGTGAAACTACTGGGACATCCGTTAAACTACTGGGACATCTGTGAAACTATTGGGACATCTGTCAAACAACTGGGACATCTGTTAAACTATTGGGACATCTGTTAAACTCCTGGGACATCTGTGAAACTATTGGGACATGGGTGAAACTATGGGGACATCTGTGAAACTATGGGGACATCTGGGAAACTAATGGGACATATGTGAAACTATTGGGGCGTCTGTGAAACTACTGGGACATGTGTGAAACTACTGGGCCATCTGTAATACTACTGGGACATCTGTTAAACTATTGGGACATCTGTGAAACTATGGGGAGATCTGTGAAACTAATGGGACATATGTGAAACTAATGGGACATCTGTGAAACAACTGGTACATCTGTGAAACTATTGGGACATCTTTTAACCTACTGGGATGTCTGTAAAACTTCTGGGACATCTGTGAAACTATTGGGACATCTGTGAAACTATTGGGACATCTGTGAAACTATTGGGACATCTGTGAAACTAATGGGACATATGTGAAACTATTGGGACATCTGTGAAACTATCTGGACATCTGTTAACCTACTGGGATATCTGTAAAACTACTGGGACATCTGTGAAACGATTGGGACATCTGTGAAACTATGGGGACATCTGTTAACCTACTGGGACATCTGTGAAACTACTGGGACATCTGTTAAACTACTGGGACATCTGTTAAGCTATTGGGACATCTGTGAAACTACTGGGACATCTGTAAAACTACTGGGACATATGTGAACCTATTGGGACATCTGTGAAACTATTGGGACATCTGTGATACTATTGGGACATCTGTGAAACAACTGGGACATCTGTTAAACTATTGGGACATCTGTTAAACGATTGGGACATCTGTGAAATTATGGGGACATCTGTTAACCTACTGGGACATCTGTGAAACTACTGGGACATCTGTTAAACTACTGGGACATCTGTAAAACTACTGGGACATATGTGAACCTATTGGGACATCTGTGAAACTATTGGGACATCTGTGAAACTATTGGGACATCTGTGAAACAACTGGGACATCTGTTAAACTATTGGGACATCTGTTAAACTCCTGGGACATCTGTGAAACTATGGGGACATCTGTGAAACTAATGGGACATCTGTGAAACTATTGGGAGATCTGTGAAACTATGGGGACATCTGGGAAACTAATGGGACATATGTGAAACTATTGGGGCGTCTGTGAAACTACTGGGACATGTGTGAAACTACTGGGCCATCTGTAATACTACTGGGACATCTGTTAAACTCTTGGGACATCTGTGAAACTATGGGGACATCTGTGAAACTAATGGGACATCTGTGAAACTATTGGGAGATCTGTGAAACTATAGGGACATCTGGGAAACTAATGGGACATATGTGAAACTATTGGGGCATCTGTGAAACTACTGGGCCATCTGTAATACTACTGGGACATATGTGAATCTATTGGGACATCTGTGAAACTATGGGGACATCTCTTAACCTACTGGGATATCTGTAAAACTACTGGGACATCTGTGAAACGATTGAGACATCTGTGAAACTATGGGGACATCTGTTAACCTACTGGGCCATCTGTGAAACTACTGGGACATCTGTTAAACTACTGGGACATCTGTTAAACTATTGGGACATCTGTGAAACTACTGGGACATCTGTAAAACTACTGGGACATATGTGAACCTATTGGGACATCTGTTAAACTATTGGGACATCTGTGAAACTATTGGGACATCTGTAAAACAACTGGGACATCTGTTAAACTATTGGGACATCTGTTAAACTCCTGGGACATCTGTGAAACTGTTGGGACATGGGTGAAACTATTGGGACATCTGTTAAACTATTGGGACATCTGTGAAACTACTGGTACATCTGTGAAACTATTGGGACATCTGTGAAACTACTGCGACATCTGTTAAACTACTGGGACATCTGTTAAACTATTGGGACATCTGTGAAACTACTGGGACATCTGTAAAACTACTGGGACATATGTGAACCTATTGGGACATCTGTGAAACTATTGGGACATCTGTGAAACTATTGGGACATCTGTGAAACAACTGGGACATCTGTTAAACTATTGGGACATCTGTGAAACGATTGGGACATCTGTGAAACTATGGGACATCTGTTAACCTACTGGGATATCTGTGAAACTACTGGGACATCTGTTAAACTACTGGGACATCTGTTAAACTATTGGGACATCTGTGAAACTACTGGGACATCTGTAAAACTACTGGGACATATGTGAACCCATTGGGACATCTGTGAAACTATTGGGACATCTGTGAAACAACTGGGACATCTGTTAAACTATTGGGACATCTGTTAAACTCCTGGGACATCTGTGAAACTATGGGGACATCTGTGAAACTATTGGGACATCTGTGAAACTACTGGTACATCTGTGAAACTATGGGGACATCTGTGAAACTATTGGGACATCTGTGAAACTATGGGGACATCTGTGAAACTAATGTGATATCTGTGAAACTAATGTGATATCTGTGAAACTACTGGGACATCTGTAAAACTACTGGGACATATGTGAACCTATTGGGACATCTGTGAAACTATGGGGACATCTGTTAACCTACTGGGACATCTGTGAAACTACTGGGACATCTGTTAAACTACTGGGACATCTATTAAGCTATTGGGACATCTGTGAAACTATTGGGGACATCTGTTAACCTACTGGGATATCTGTAAAACTACTGGGACATCTTGATTTAAAGCTTTCGTGACTGCAGTAATTCATATTCTTAGTTTTTTCGGTAAAGTCACGTTGAAGAGAAACAACAAAATAACAAAATATATATAAAACAATTAAAAAAAATAAAAAATTCTCACGACGTTTCGACCATAACTCAAACGGTCATCATCATGTGTGTCGGTTTGCATAAATTAATTTTGAATTTATGCAAACCGACACACCTGATGATGACCGTTTGAGTTATGGTCGAAACGTCGTGAGAATTTTTTTATTGTTTTATATATATTTTGTTATTTTGTTGTTTCTCTTCAACGTGACTTTACCGAAAAAACTAAGAATATACTGGGACATCTGTTAAACTATTGGGACATCTGTGAAACTACTGGGACATCTGTAAAACTACTGGGACATATGTGAACCTATTGGGACATCTGTGAAACTATTGGGACATCTGTGAAACTATTGGGACATCTGTGAAACAACTGGGACATCTGTTAAACTATTGGGACATCTGTTAAACTCCTGGGACATCTGTGAAACTATGGGGACATCTGTGAAACTAATGGGACATCTGTGAAACTATTGGGAGATCTGTGAAACTATGGGGACATCTGGGAAACTAATGGGACATATGTGAAACTATTGGGGCGTCTGTGAAACTACTGGGACATGTGTGAAACTACTGGGCCATCTGTAATACTACTGGGACATCTGTTAAACTCTTGGGACATCTGTGAAACTATGGGGACATCTGTGAAACTAATGGGACATCTGTGAAACTATTGGGAGATCTGTGAAACTATGGGGACATCTGGGAAACTAATGGGACATATGTGAAACTATTGGGGCATCTGTGAAACTACTGGGCCATCTGTAATACTACTGGGACATATGTGAATCTATTGGGACATCTGTGAAACTATGGGGACATCTCTTAACCTACTGGGATATCTGTAAAACTACTGGGACATCTGTGAAACGATTGAGACATCTGTGAAACTATGGGGACATCTGTTAACCTACTGGGCCATCTGTGAAACTACTGGGACATCTGTTAAACTACTGGGACATCTGTTAAACTATTGGGACATCTGTGAAACTACTGGGACATCTGTAAAACTACTGGGACATATGTGAACCTATTGGGACATCTGTTAAACTATTGGGACATCTGTGAAACTATTGGGACATCTGTAAAACAACTGGGACATCTGTTAAACTATTGGGACATCTGTTAAACTCCTGGGACATCTGTGAAACTGTTGGGACATGGGTGAAACTATTGGGACATCTGTTAAACTATTGGGACATCTGTGAAACTACTGGTACATCTGTTAAACTACTGGGACATCTGTTAAACTATTGGGACATCTGTGAAACTACTGGGACATCTGTAAAACTACTGGGACATATGTGAACCTATTGGGACATCTGTGAAACTATTGGGACATCTGTGAAACTATTGGGACATCTGTGAAACAACTGGGACATCTGTTAAACTATTGGGACATCTGTGAAACGATTGGGACATCTGTGAAACTATGGGACATCTGTTAACCTACTGGGATATCTGTGAAACTACTGGGACATCTGTTAAACTACTGGGACATCTGTTAAACTATTGGGACATCTGTGAAACTACTGGGACATCTGTAAAACTACTGGGACATATGTGAACCCATTGGGACATCTGTGAAACTATTGGGACATCTGTGAAACAACTGGGACATCTGTTAAACTATTGGGACATCTGTTAAACTCCTGGGACATCTGTGAAACTATGGGGACATCTGTGAAACTATTGGGACATCTGTGAAACTACTGGTACATCTGTGAAACTATGGGGACATCTGTGAAACTATTGGGACATCTGTGAAACTATGGGGACATCTGTGAAACTAATGTGATATCTGTGAAACTAATGTGATATCTGTGAAACTACTGGGACATCTGTAAAACTATGGGGACATCTGTGAAACTATGGGGACATCTGTGAAACTATTGGGGACATCTGTTAACCTACTGGGATATCTGTAAAACTACTGGGACATTTGTGAAACGATTGGGACATCTGTGAAACTATGGGGACATCTGTTAACCTTCTGGGACATCTGTGAAACTACTGGGACATCCGTTAAACTACTGGGACATCTGTGAAACTATTGGGACATCTGTCAAACAACTGGGACATCTGTTAAACTATTGGGACATCTGTTAAACTCCTGGGACATCTGTGAAACTATTGGGACATGGGTGAAACTATGGGGACATCTGTGAAACTATGGGGACATCTGGGAAACTAATGGGACATATGTGAAACTATTGGGGCGTCTGTGAAACTACTGGGACATGTGTGAAACTACTGGGCCATCTGTAATACTACTGGGACATCTGTTAAACTATTGGGACATCTGTGAAACTATGGGGAGATCTGTGAAACTAATGGGACATATGTGAAACTAATGGGACATCTGTGAAACTACTGGTACATCTGTGAAACTATCGGGACATCTTTTAACCTACTGGGATGTCTGTAAAACTTCTGGGACATCTGTGAAACTATTGGGACATCTGTGAAACTATTGGGACATCTGTGAAACTATTGGGACATCTGTGAAACTAATGGGACATATGTGAAACTATTGGGACATCTGTGAAACTATCTGGACATCTGTTAACCTACTGGGATATCTGTAAAACTACTGGGACATCTGTGAAACGATTGGGACATCTGTGAAACTATGGGGACATCTGTTAACCTACTGGGACATCTGTGAAACTACTGGGACATCTGTTAAACTACTGGGACATCTGTTAAGCTATTGGGACATCTGTGAAACTACTGGGACATCTGTAAAACTACTGGGACATATGTGAACCTATTGGGACATCTGTGAAACTATTGGGACATCTGTGAAACTATTGGGACATCTGTGAAACAACTGGGACATCTGTTAAACTATTGGGACATCTGTGAAACGATTGGGACATCTGTGAAACTATGGGGACATCTGTTAACCTACTGGGACATCTGTGAAACTACTGGGACATCTGTTAAAATACTGGGACATCTGTTAAACTATTGGGACATCTGTGAAACTACTGGGACATCTGTAAAACTTCTGGGACATATGTGAACCTATTGGGACATCTGTGAAACTATTGGGACATCTGTGAAACTATTGGGACATCTGTGAAACAACTGGGAAATCTGTTAAACTATTGGGACATCTGTTAAACTCCTGGGACATCTGTGAAACTATGGGGACATCTGTGAAACTATTGGGACATCTGTTAAACTCCTGGGACATCTGTGAAACTATTGGGACATGGGTGAAACTATGGGGACATCTGTGAAACTATGGGGACATCTGGGAAACTAATGGGACATATGTGAAACTATTGGGGCGTCTGTGAAACTACTGGGACATGTGTGAAACTACTGGGCCATCTGTAATACTACTGGGACATCTGTTAAACTATTGGGACATCTGTGAAACTATGGGGAGATCTGTGAAACTAATGGGACATATGTGAAACTAATGGGACATCTGTGAAACTACTGGTACATCTGTGAAACTATCGGGACATCTTTTAACCTACTGGGATGTCTGTAAAACTTCTGGGACATCTGTGAAACTATTGGGACATCTGTGAAACTATTGGGACATCTGTGAAACTATTGGGACATCTGTGAAACTAATGGGACATATGTGAAACTATTGGGACATCTGTGAAACTATCTGGACATCTGTTAACCTACTGGGATATCTGTAAAACTACTGGGACATCTGTGAAACGATTGGGACATCTGTGAAACTATGGGGACATCTGTTAACCTACTGGGACATCTGTGAAACTACTGGGACATCTGTTAAACTACTGGGACATCTGTTAAGCTATTGGGACATCTGTGAAACTACTGGGACATCTGTAAAACTACTGGGACATATGTGAACCTATTGGGACATCTGTGAAACTATTGGGACATCTGTGAAACTATTGGGACATCTGTGAAACAACTGGGACATCTGTTAAACTATTGGGACATCTGTGAAACGATTGGGACATCTGTGAAACTATGGGGACATCTGTTAACCTACTGGGACATCTGTGAAACTACTGGGACATCTGTTAAACTACTGGGACATCTGTTAAACTATTGGGACATCTGTGAAACTACTGGGACATCCTTAAAACTACTGGGACATATGTGAACCTATTGGGACATCTGTGAAACTATTGGGACATCTGTGAAACTATTGGGACATCTGTGAAACAACTGGGACATCTGTTAAACTATTGGGACATCTGTTAAACTCCTGGGACATCTGTGAAACTATGGGGACATCTGTGAAACTAATGGGACATCTGTGAAACTATTGGGAGATCTGTGAAACTATGGGGACATCTGGGAAACTAATGGGACATATGTGAAACTATTGGGGCGTCTGTGAAACTACTGGGACATGTGTGAAACTACTGGGCCATCTGTAATACTACTGGGACATCTGTTAAACTCTTGGGACATCTGTGAAACTATGGGGACATCTGTGAAACTATGGGGACATCTGTGAAACTAATGGGACATCTGTGAAACTATTGGGAGATCTGTGAAACTATGGGGACATCTGTGAAACTATTGGGACATCTGTGAAACTATGGGGACATCTGTTAACCTACTGGGACATCTGTGAAACTACTGGGACATCTGTTAAACTACTGGGACATCTGTTAAACTATTGGGACATCTGTGAAACTACTGGGACATCCTTAAAACTACTGGGACATATGTGAACCTATTGGGACATCTGTGAAACTATTGGGACATCTGTGAAACTATTGGGACATCTGTGAAACAACTGGGACATCTGTTAAACTATTGGGACATCTGTTAAACTCCTGGGACATCTGTGAAACTATGGGGACATCTGTGAAACTAATGGGACATCTGTGAAACTATTGGGAGATCTGTGAAACTATGGGGACATCTGGGAAACTAATGGGACATATGTGAAACTATTGGGGCGTCTGTGAAACTACTGGGACATGTGTGAAACTACTGGGCCATCTGTAATACTACTGGGACATCTGTTAAACTCTTGGGACATCTGTGAAACTATGGGGACATCTGTGAAACTATGGGGACATCTGTGAAACTAATGGGACATCTGTGAAACTATTGGGAGATCTGTGAAACTATGGGGACATCTGTGAAACTATTGGGACATCTGTGAAACTATGGGGACATCTGTTAACCTACTGGGACATCTGTGAAACTACTGGGACATCTGTTAAAATACTGGGACATCTGTTAAACTATTGGGACATCTGTGAAACTACTGGGACATCTGTAAAACTTCTGGGACATATGTGAACCTATTGGGACATCTGTGAAACTATTGGGACATCTGTGAAACTATTGGGACATCTGTGAAACAACTGGGAAATCTGTTAAACTATTGGGACATCTGTTAAACTCCTGGGACATCTGTGAAACTATGGGGACATCTGTGAAACTATTGGGACATCTGTTAAACTCCTGGGACATCTGTGAAACTATTGGGACATGGGTGAAACTATGGGGACATCTGTGAAACTATGGGGACATCTGGGAAACTAATGGGACATATGTGAAACTATTGGGGCGTCTGTGAAACTACTGGGACATGTGTGAAACTACTGGGCCATCTGTAATACTACTGGGACATCTGTTAAACTATTGGGACATCTGTGAAACTATGGGGAGATCTGTGAAACTAATGGGACATATGTGAAACTAATGGGACATCTGTGAAACTACTGGTACATCTGTGAAACTATCGGGACATCTTTTAACCTACTGGGATGTCTGTAAAACTTCTGGGACATCTGTGAAACTATTGGGACATCTGTGAAACTATTGGGACATCTGTGAAACTATTGGGACATCTGTGAAACTAATGGGACATATGTGAAACTATTGGGACATCTGTGAAACTATCTGGACATCTGTTAACCTACTGGGATATCTGTAAAACTACTGGGACATCTGTGAAACGATTGGGACATCTGTGAAACTATGGGGACATCTGTTAACCTACTGGGACATCTGTGAAACTACTGGGACATCTGTTAAACTACTGGGACATCTGTTAAGCTATTGGGACATCTGTGAAACTACTGGGACATCTGTAAAACTACTGGGACATATGTGAACCTATTGGGACATCTGTGAAACTATTGGGACATCTGTGAAACTATTGGGACATCTGTGAAACAACTGGGACATCTGTTAAACTATTGGGACATCTGTGAAACGATTGGGACATCTGTGAAACTATGGGGACATCTGTTAACCTACTGGGACATCTGTGAAACTACTGGGACATCTGTTAAACTACTGGGACATCTGTTAAACTATTGGGACATCTGTGAAACTACTGGGACATCCTTAAAACTACTGGGACATATGTGAACCTATTGGGACATCTGTGAAACTATTGGGACATCTGTGAAACTATTGGGACATCTGTGAAACAACTGGGACATCTGTTAAACTATTGGGACATCTGTTAAACTCCTGGGACATCTGTGAAACTATGGGGACATCTGTGAAACTAATGGGACATCTGTGAAACTATTGGGAGATCTGTGAAACTATGGGGACATCTGGGAAACTAATGGGACATATGTGAAACTATTGGGGCGTCTGTGAAACTACTGGGACATGTGTGAAACTACTGGGCCATCTGTAATACTACTGGGACATCTGTTAAACTCTTGGGACATCTGTGAAACTATGGGGACATCTGTGAAACTATGGGGACATCTGTGAAACTAATGGGACATCTGTGAAACTATTGGGAGATCTGTGAAACTATGGGGACATCTGGGAAACTAATGGGACATATGTGAAACTATTGGGGCATCTGTGAAACTACTGGGCCATCTGTAATACTATTGGGACATATGTGAAACTATTGGGACATCTCTTAACCTACTGGGATATCTGTAAAACTACTGGGACATCTGTGAAACGATTGAGACATCTGTGAAACTATGGGGACATCTGTTAACCTACTGGGCCATCTGTGAAACTACTGGGACATCTGTTAAACTACTGGGACATCTGTTAAACTATTGGGACATCTGTGAAACTACTGGGACATCTGTAAAACTACTGGGACATATGTGAACCTATTGGGACATCTGTTAAACTATTGGGACATCTGTGAAACTATTGGGACATCTGTGAAACTATGGGGACATCTGTGAAACTAATGGGACATCTGTGAAACTATTGGGAGATCTGTGAAACTACTGGGACATCTGTAAAACTACTGGGACATATGTGAACCTATTGGGACATCTGTTAACCTACTGGGATATCTGTAAAACTACTGGGACATCTGTGAAACTATGGGGACATCTGTGAAACTAATGGGACATCTGTGAAACTATTGGGAGATCTGTGAAACTATGGGGACATCTGGGAAACTAATGGGACATATGTGAAACTATTGGGGCGTCTGTGAAACTACTGGGACATGTGTGAAACTACTGGGCCATCTGTAATACTACTGGGACATCTGTTAAACTCTTGGGACATCTGTGAAACTATGGGGACATCTGTGAAACTATGGGGACATCTGTGAAACTAATGGGACATCTGTGAAACTATTGGGAGATCTGTGAAACTATGGGGACATCTGGGAAACTAATGGGACATATGTGAAACTATTGGGGCATCTGTGAAACTACTGGGCCATCTGTAATACTATTGGGACATATGTGAAACTATTGGGACATCTGTGAAACTATGGGGACATCTCTTAACCTACTGGGATATCTGTAAAACTACTGGGACATCTGTGAAACGATTGAGACATCTGTGAAACTATGGGGACATCTGTTAACCTACTGGGCCATCTGTGAAACTACTGGGACATCTGTTAAACTACTGGGACATCTGTTAAACTATTGGGACATCTATGAAACTACTGGGACATCTGTAAAACTACTGGGACATATGTGAACCTATTGGGACATCTGTTAAACTATTGGGACATCTGTGAAACTATTGGGACATCTGTAAAACAACTGGGACATCTGTTAAACTATTGGGACATCTGTTAAACTCCTGGGACATCTGTGAAACTGTTGGGACATGGGTGAAACTATTGGGACATCTGTTAAACTATTGGGACATCTGTGAAACTACTGGTACATCTGTGAAACTATTGGGACATCTGTGAAACTACTGCGACATCTGTTAAACTACTGGGACATCTGTTAAACTATTGGGACATCTGTGAAACTACTGGGACATCTGTAAAACTACTGGGACATATGTGAACCTATTGGGACATCTGTGAAACTATTGGGACATCTGTGAAACTATTGGGACATCTGTGAAACAACTGGGACATCTGTTAAACTATTGGGACATCTGTGAAACGATTGGGACATCTGTGAAACTTTGGGACATCTGTTAACCTACTGGGATATCTGTGAAACTACTGGGACATCTGTTAAACTACTGGGACATCTGTTAAACTATTGGGACATCTGTGAAACTACTGGGACATCTGTAAAACTACTGGGACATATGTGAACCCATTGGGACATCTGTGAAACTATTGGGACATCTGTGAAACAACTGGGACATCTGTTAAACGATTGGGACATCTGTTAAACTCCTGGGACATCTGTGAAACTATGGGGACATCTGTGAAACTATTGGGACATCTGTGAAACTACTGGTACATCTGTGAAACTATGGGGACATCTGTGAAACTATTGGGACATCTGTGAAACTATGGGGACATCTGTGAAACTAATGTGATATCTGTGAAACTAATGTGATATCTGTGAAACTACTGGGACATCTGTAAAACTACTGGGACATATGTGAACCTATTGGGACATCTGTGAAACTATGGGGACATATGTTAACCTACTGGGACATCTGTGAAACTACTGGGACATCTGTTAAACTACTGGGACATCTATTAAACTATTGGGACATCTGTGAAACTATTGGGGACATCTGTTAACCTACTGGGATATCTGTAAAACTACTGGGACATTTGTGAAACGATTGGGACATCTGTGAAACTATGGGGACATCTGTTAACCTTCTGGGACATCTGTGAAACTACTGGGACATCCGTTAAACTACTGGGACATCTGTGAAACTATTGGGACATCTGTCAAACAACTGGGACATCTGTTAAACTATTGGGACATCTGTTAAACTCCTGGGACATCTGTGAAACTATTGGGACATGGGTGAAACTATGGGGACATCTGTGAAACTATGGGGACATCTGGGAAACTAATGGGACATATGTGAAACTATTGGGGCGTCTGTGAAACTACTGGGACATGTGTGAAACTACTGGGCCATCTGTAATACTACTGGGACATCTGTTAAACTATTGGGACATCTGTGAAACTATGGGGAGATCTGTGAAACTAATGGGACATATGTGAAACTAATGGGACATCTGTGAAACTACTGGTACATCTGTGAAACTATCGGGACATCTTTTAACCTACTGGGATGTCTGTAAAACTTCTGGGACATCTGTGAAACTATTGGGACATCTGTGAAACTATTGGGACATCTGTGAAACTATTGGGACATCTGTGAAACTAATGGGACATATGTGAAACTATTGGGACATCTGTGAAACTATCTGGACATCTGTTAACCTACTGGGATATCTGTAAAACTACTGGGACATCTGTGAAACGATTGGGACATCTGTGAAACTATGGGGACATCTGTTAACCTACTGGGACATCTGTGAAACTACTGGGACATCTGTTAAACTACTGGGACATCTGTTAAGCTATTGGGACATCTGTGAAACTACTGGGACATCTGTAAAACTACTGGGACATATGTGAACCTATTGGGACATCTGTGAAACTATTGGGACATCTGTGAAACTATTGGGACATCTGTGAAACAACTGGGACATCTGTTAAACTATTGGGACATCTGTGAAACGATTGGGACATCTGTGAAACTATGGGGACATCTGTTAACCTACTGGGACATCTGTGAAACTACTGGGACATCTGTTAAACTACTGGGACATCTGTTAAACTATTGGGACATCTGTGAAACTACTGGGACATCTGTAAAACTACTGGGACATATGTGAACCTATTGGGACATCTGTGAAACTATTGGGACATCTGTGAAACCATTGGGACATCTGTGAAACAACTGGGACATCTGTTAAACTATTGGGACATCTGTTAAACTCCTGGGACATCTGTGAAACTATGGGGACATCTGTGAAACTAATGGGACATCTGTGAAACTATTGGGAGATCTGTGAAACTATGGGGACATCTGGGAAACTAATGGGACATATGTGAAACTATTGGGGCGTCTGTGAAACTACTGGGACATGTGTGAAACTACTGGGCCATCTGTAATACTACTGGGACATCTGTTAAACTCTTGGGACATCTGTGAAACTATGGGGACATCTGTGAAACTAATGGGACATCTGTGAAACTATTGGGAGATCTGTGAAACTATGGGGACATCTGGGAAACTAATGGGACATATGTGAAACTATTGGGGCGTCTGTGAAACTACTGGGCCATCTGTAATACTACTGGGACATATGTGAAACTATTGGGACATCTGTTAAACTATTGGGACATCTGTGAAACTATTGGGACATCTGTAAAACAACTGGGACATCTGTTAAACTATTGGGACATCTGTTAAACTCCTGGGACATCTGTGAAACTGTTGGGACATGGGTGAAACTATTGGGACATCTGTTAAACTATTGGGACATCTGTGAAACTACTGGTACAGCTGTGAAACTATTGGGACATCTGTGAAACTACTGCGACATCTGTTAAACTACTGGGACATCTGTTAAACTATTGGGACATCTGTGAAACTACTGGGACATCTGTAAAACTACTGGGACATATGTGAACCTATTGGGACATCTGTGAAACTATTGGGACATCTGTGAAACTATTGGGACATCTGTGAAACAACTGGGACATCTGTTAAACTATTGGGACATCTGTGAAACGATTGGGAAATCTGTGAAACTATGGGACATCTGTTAACCTATGGGATATCTGTGAAACTACTGGGACATCTGTTAAACTACTGGGACATCTGTTAAACTATTGGGACATCTGTGAAACTACTGGGACATCTGTAAAACTACTGGGACATATGTGAACCCATTGGGACATCTGTGAAACTATTGGGACATCTGTGAAACAACTGGGACATCTGTTAAACTATTGGGACATCTGTTAAACTCCTGGGACATCTGTGAAACTATGGGGACATCTGTGAAACTATTGGGACATCTGTGAAACTACTGGTACATCTGTGAAACTATGGGGACATCTGTGAAACTATTGGGACATCTGTGAAACTATGGGGACATCTGTGAAACTAATGTGATATCTGTGAAACTAATGTGATATCTGTGAAACTACTGGGACATCTGTAAAACTACTGGGACATATGTGAACCTATTGGGACATCTGTGAAACTATGGGGACATCTGTTAACCTACTGGGACATCTGTGAAACTACTGGGACATCTGTTAAACTACTGGGACATCTATTAAACTATTGGGACATCTGTGAAACTATTGGGGACATCTGTTAACCTACTGGGATATCTGTAAAACTACTGGGACATTTGTGAAACGATTGGGACATCTGTGAAACTATGGGGACATCTGTTAACCTTCTGGGACATCTGTGAAACTACTGGGACATCCGTTAAACTACTGGGACATCTGTGAAACTATTGGGACATCTGTCAAACAACTGGGACATCTGTTAAACTATTGGGACATCTGTTAAACTCCTGGGACATCTGTGAAACTATTGGGACATGGGTGAAACTATGGGGACATCTGTGAAACTATGGGGACATCTGGGAAACTAATGGGACATATGTGAAACTATTGGGGCGTCTGTGAAACTACTGGGACATGTGTGAAACTACTGGGCCATCTGTAATACTACTGGGACATCTGTTAAACTATTGGGACATCTGTGAAACTATGGGGAGATCTGTGAAACTAATGGGACATATGTGAAACTAATGGGACATCTGTGAAACTACTGGTACATCTGTGAAACTATCGGGACATCTTTTAACCTACTGGGATGTCTGTAAAACTTCTGGGACATCTGTGAAACTATTGGGACATCTGTGAAACTATTGGGACATCTGTGAAACTATTGGGACATCTGTGAAACTAATGGGACATATGTGAAACTATTGGGACATCTGTGAAACTATCTGGACATCTGTTAACCTACTGGGATATCTGTAAAACTACTGGGACATCTGTGAAACGATTGGGACATCTGTGAAACTATGGGGACATCTGTTAACCTACTGGGACATCTGTGAAACTACTGGGACATCTGTTAAACTACTGGGACATCTGTTAAGCTATTGGGACATCTGTGAAACTACTGGGACATCTGTAAAACTACTGGGACATATGTGAACCTATTGGGACATCTGTGAAACTATTGGGACATCTGTGAAACTATTGGGACATCTGTGAAACAACTGGGACATCTGTTAAACTATTGGAACATCTGTGAAACGATTGGGACATCTGTGAAACTATGGGGACATCTGTTAACCTACTGGGAAATCTGTGAAACTACTGGGACATCTGTTAAACTACTGGGACATCTGTTAAACTATTGGGACATCTGTGAAACTACTGGGACATCTGTAAAACTACTGGGACATATGTGAACCTATTGGGACATCTGTGAAACTATTGGGACATCTGTGAAACTATTGGGACATCTGTGAAACAACTGGGACATCTGTTAAACTATTGGGACATCTGTTAAACTCCTGGGACATCTGTGAAACTATGGGGACATCTGTGAAACTAATGGGACATCTGTGAAACTATTGGGAGATCTGTGAAACTATGGGGACATCTGGGAAACTAATGGGACACATGTGAAACTATTGGGGCGTCTGTGAAACTACTGGGACATGTGTGAAACTACTGGGCCATCTGTAATACTACTGGGACATCTGTTAAACTCTTGGGACATCTGTGAAACTATGGGGACATCTGTGAAACTAATGGGACATCTGTGAAACTATTGGGGCGTCTGTGAAACTACTGGGACATGTGTGAAACTACTGGGCCATCTGTAATACTACTGGGACATCTGTTAAACTATTGGGACATCTGTGAAACTATGGGGAGATCTGTGAAACTAATGGGACATATGTGAAACTAATGGGACATCTGTGAAACTACTGGTACATCTGTGAAACTATCGGGACATCTTTTAACCTACTGGGATGTCTGTAAAACTTCTGGGACATCTGTGAAACTATTGGGACATCTGTGAAACTATTGGGACATCTATGAAACTATTGGGACATCTGTGAAACTAATGGGACATATGTGAAACTATTGGGACATCTGTGAAACTATCTGGACATCTGTTAACCTACTGGGATATCTGTAAAACTACTGGGACATCTGTGAAACGATTGGGACATCTGTGAAACTATGGGGACATCTGTTAACCTACTGGGACATCTGTGAAACTACTGGGACATCTGTTAAACTACTGGGACATCTGTTAAGCTATTGGGACATCTGTGAAACTACTGGGACATCTGTAAAACTACTGGGACATATGTGAACCTATTGGGACATCTGTGAAACTATTGGGACATCTGTGAAACTATTGGGACATCTGTGAAACAACTGGGACATCTGTTAAACTATTGGGACATCTGTGAAACGATTGGGACATCTGTGAAACTATGGGGACATCTGTTAACCTACTGGGACATCTGTGAAACTACTGGGACATCTGTTAAACTACTGGGACATCTGTTAAACTATTGGGACATCTGTGAAACTACTGGGACATCTGTAAAACTACTGGGACATATGTGAACTTATTGGGACATCTGTGAAACTATTGGGACATCTGTGAAACTATTGGGACATCTGTGAAACAACTGGGACATCTGTTAAACTATTGGGACATCTGTTAAACTCCTGGGACATCTGTGAAACTATGGGGACATCTGTGAAACTAATGGGACATCTGTGAAACTATTGGGAGATCTGTGAAACTATGGGGACATCTGGGAAACTAATGGGACATATGTGAAACTATTGGGGCGTCTGTGAAACTACTGGGACATGTGTGAAACTACTGGGCCATCTGTAATACTACTGGGACATCTGTTAAACTCTTGGGACATCTGTGAAACTATGGGGACATCTGTGAAACTAATGGGACATCTGTGAAACTATTGGGAGATCTGTGAAACTATGGGGACATCTGGGAAACTAATGGGACATATGTGAAACTATTGGGGCGTCTGTGAAACTACTGGGCCATCTGTAATACTACTGGGACATATGTGAAACTATTGGGACATCTGTGAAACTATGGGGACATCTCTTAACCTACTGGGATATCTGTAAAACTACTGAGACATCTGTGAAACGATTGAGACATCTGTGAAACTATGGGGACATCTGTTAACCTACTGGGCCATCTGTGAAACTACTGGGACATCTGTTAAACTACTGGGACATCTGTTAAACTATTGGGACATCTGTGAAACTACTGGGACATATGTGAACCTATTGGGACATCTGTTAAACTATTGGGACATCTGTGAAACTATTGGGACATCTGTAAAACAACTGGGACATCTGTTAAACTATTGGGACATCTGTTAAACTCCTGGGACATCTGTGAAACTGTTGGGACATGGGTGAAACTATTGGGACATCTGTTAAACTATTGGGACATCTGTGAAACTACTGGTACATCTGTGAAACTATTGGGACATCTGTGAAACTACTGCGACATCTGTTAAACTACTGGGACATCTGTTAAACTATTGGGACATCTGTGAAACTACTGGGACATCTGTAAAACTACTGGGATATATGTGAACCTTTTGGGACATCTGTGAAACTATTGGGACATCTGTGAAACTATTGGGACATCTGTGAAACTACTGGGACATCTGTAAAACTACTGGGACATATGTGAACCTATTGGGACATCTGTGAAACTATTGGGACATCTGTGAAACTATTGGGACATCTGTGAAACAACTGGGACATCTGTTAAACTATTGGGACATCTGTGAAACGATTGGGACATCTGTGAAACTATGGGAACATCTGTTAACCTACTGGGATATCTGTGAAACTACTGGGACATCTGTTAAACTACTGGGACATCTGTTAAACTATTGGGACATCTGTGAAACTACTGGGCCATCTGTAATACTACTGGGACATCTGTTAAACTATTGGGACATCTGTGAAACTATGGGGAGATCTGTGAAACTAATGGGACATATGTGAAACTAATGGGACATCTGTGAAACTACTGGTACATCTGTGAAACTATCGGGACATCTTTTAACCTACTGGGATGTCTGTAAAACTTCTGGGACATCTGTGAAACTATTGGGACATCTGTGAAACTATTGGGACATCTGTGAAACTATTGGGACATCTGTGAAACTAATGGGACATTTGTGAAACTATTGGGACATCTGTGAAACTATCTGGACATCTGTTAACCTACTGGGATATCTGTAAAACTACTGGGACATCTGTGAAACGATTGGGACATCTGTGAAACTATGGGGACATCTGTTAACCTACTGGGACATCTGTGAAACTACTGGGACATCTGTTAAACTACTGGGACATCTGTTAAGCTATTGGGACATCTGTGAAACTACTGGGACATCTGTAAAACTACTGGGACATATGTGAACCTATTGGGACATCTGTGAAACTATTGGGACATCTGTGAAACTATTGGGACATCTGTGAAACAACTGGGACATCTGTTAAACTATTGGGACATCTGTGAAACGATTGGGACATCTGTGAAACTATGGGGACATCTGTTAACCTACTGGGACATCTGTGAAACTACTGGGACATCTGTTAAACTACTGGGACATCTGTTAAACTATTGGGACATCTGTGAAACTACTGGGACATCTGTAAAACTACTGGGACATATGTGAACCTATTGGGACATCTGTGAAACTATTGGGACATCTGTGAAACTATTGGGACATCTGTGAAACAACTGGGACATCTGTTAAACTATTGGGACATCTGTTAAACTCCTGGGACATCTGTGAAACTATGGGGACATCTGTGAAACTAATGGGACATCTGTGAAACTATTGGGAGATCTGTGAAACTATGGGGACATCTGGGAAACTAATGGGACATATGTGAAACTATTGGGGCGTCTGTGAAACTACTGGGACATGTGTGAAACTACTGGGCCATCTGTAATACTACTGGGACATCTGTTAAACTCTTGGGACATCTGTGAAACTATGGGGACATCTGTGAAACTAATGGGACATCTGTGAAACTATTGGGAGATCTGTGAAACTATGGGGACATCTGGGAAACTAATGGGACATATGTGAAACTATTGGGGCGTCTGTGAAACTACTGGGCCATCTGTAATACTACTGGGACATATGTGAAACTATTGGGACATCTGTGAAACTATGGGGACATCTCTTAACCTACTGGGATATCTGTAAAACTACTGGGACATCTGTGAAACGATTGAGACATCTGTGAAACTATGGGGACATCTGTTAACCTACTGGGCCATCTGTGAAACTACTGGGACATCTGTTAAACTACTGGGACATCTGTTAAACTATTGGGACATCTGTGAAACTACTGGGACATATGTGAACCTATTGGGACATCTGTTAAACTATTGGGACATCTGTGAAACTATTGGGACATCTGTAAAACAACTGGGACATCTGTTAAACTATTGGGACATCTGTTAAACTCCTGGGACATCTGTGAAACTGTTGGGACATGGGTGAAACTATTGGGACATCTGTTAAACTATTGGGACATCTGTGAAACTACTGGTACATCTGTGAAACTATTGGGACATCTGTGAAACTACTGCGACATCTGTTAAACTACTGGGACATCTGTTAAACTATTGGGACATCTGTGAAACTACTGGGACATCTGTAAAACTACTGGGATATATGTGAACCTTTTGGGACATCTGTGAAACTATTGGGACATCTGTGAAACTATTGGGACATCTGTGAAACTACTGGGACATCTGTAAAACTACTGGGACATATGTGAACCTATTGGGACATCTGTGAAACTATTGGGACATCTGTGAAACTATTGGGACATCTGTGAAACAACTGGGACATCTGTTAAACTATTGGGACATCTGTGAAACGATTGGGACATCTGTGAAACTATGGGAACATCTGTTAACCTACTGGGATATCTGTGAAACTACTGGGACATCTGTTAAACTACTGGGACATCTGTTAAACTATTGGGACATCTGTGAAACTACTGGGCCATCTGTAATACTACTGGGACATCTGTTAAACTATTGGGACATCTGTGAAACTATGGGGAGATCTGTGAAACTAATGGGACATATGTGAAACTAATGGGACATCTGTGAAACTACTGGTACATCTGTGAAACTATCGGGACATCTTTTAACCTACTGGGATGTCTGTAAAACTTCTGGGACATCTGTGAAACTATTGGGACATCTGTGAAACTATTGGGACATCTGTGAAACTATTGGGACATCTGTGAAACTAATGGGACATTTGTGAAACTATTGGGACATCTGTGAAACTATCTGGACATCTGTTAACCTACTGGGATATCTGTAAAACTACTGGGACATCTGTGAAACGATTGGGACATCTGTGAAATTATGGGGACATCTGTTAACCTACTGGGACATCTGTGAAACTACTGGGACATCTGTTAAACTACTGGGACATCTGTTAAGCTATTGGGACATCTGTGAAACTACTGGGACATCTGTAAAACTACTGGGACATATGTGAACCTATTGGGACATCTGTGAAACTATTGGGACATCTGTGAAACTATTGGGACATCTGTGAAACAACTGGGACATCTGTTAAACTATTGGGACATCTGTGAAACGATTGGGACATCTGTGAAACTATGGGGACATCTGTTAACCTACTGGGACATCTGTGAAACTACTGGGACATCTGTTAAACTACTGGGACATCTGTTAAACTATTGGGACATCTGTGAAACTACTGGGACATCTGTAAAACTACTGGGACATATGTGAACTTATTGGGACATCTGTGAAACTATTGGGACATCTGTGAAACTATTGGGACATCTGTGAAACAACTGGGACATCTGTTAAACTATTGGGACATCTGTTAAACTCCTGGGACATCTGTGAAACTATGGGGACATCTGTGAAACTAATGGGACATCTGTGAAACTATTGGGAGATCTGTGAAACTATGGGGACATCTGGGAAACTAATGGGACATATGTGAAACTATTGGGGCGTCTGTGAAACTACTGGGACATGTGTGAAACTACTGGGCCATCTGTAATACTACTGGGACATCTGTTAAACTCTTGGGACATCTGTGAAACTATGGGGACATCTGTGAAACTAATGGGACATCTGTGAAACTATTGGGAGATCTGTGAAACTATGGGGACATCTGGGAAACTAATGGGACATATGTGAAACTATTGGGGCGTCTGTGAAACTACTGGGCCATCTGTAATACTACTGGGACATATGTGAAACTATTGGGACATCTGTGAAACTATGGGGACATCTCTTAACCTACTGGGATATCTGTAAAACTACTGAGACATCTGTGAAACGATTGAGACATCTGTGAAACTATGGGGACATCTGTTAACCTACTGGGCCATCTGTGAAACTACTGGGACATCTGTTAAACTACTGGGACATCTGTTAAACTATTGGGACATCTGTGAAACTACTGGGACATATGTGAACCTATTGGGACATCTGTTAAACTATTGGGACATCTGTGAAACTATTGGGACATCTGTGAAACAACTGGGACATCTGTTAAACTATTGGGACATCTGTGAAACGATTGGGACATCTGTGAAACTATGGGGACATCTGTTAACCTACTGGGAAATCTGTGAAACTACTGGGACATCTGTTAAACTACTGGGACATCTGTTAAACTATTGGGACATCTGTGAAACTACTGGGACATCTGTAAAACTACTGGGACATATGTGAACCTATTGGGACATCTGTGAAACTATTGGGACATCTGTGAAACTATTGGGACATCTGTGAAACAACTGGGACATCTGTTAAACTATTGGGACATCTGTTAAACTCCTGGGACATCTGTGAAACTATGGGGACATCTGTGAAACTAATGGGACATCTGTGAAACTATTGGGAGATCTGTGAAACTATGGGGACATCTGGGAAACTAATGGGACACATGTGAAACTATTGGGGCGTCTGTGAAACTACTGGGACATGTGTGAAACTACTGGGCCATCTGTAATACTACTGGGACATCTGTTAAACTCTTGGGACATCTGTGAAACTATGGGGACATCTGTGAAACTAATGGGACATCTGTGAAACTATTGGGGCGTCTGTGAAACTACTGGGACATGTGTGAAACTACTGGGCCATCTGTAATACTACTGGGACATCTGTTAAACTATTGGGACATCTGTGAAACTATGGGGAGATCTGTGAAACTAATGGGACATATGTGAAACTAATGGGACATCTGTGAAACTACTGGTACATCTGTGAAACTATCGGGACATCTTTTAACCTACTGGGATGTCTGTAAAACTTCTGGGACATCTGTGAAACTATTGGGACATCTGTGAAACTATTGGGACATCTGTGAAACTATTGGGACATCTGTGAAACTAATGGGACATATGTGAAACTATTGGGACATCTGTGAAACTATCTGGACATCTGTTAACCTACTGGGATATCTGTAAAACTACTGGGACATCTGTGAAACGATTGGGACATCTGTGAAACTATGGGGACATCTGTTAACCTACTGGGACATCTGTGAAACTACTGGGACATCTGTTAAACTACTGGGACATCTGTTAAGCTATTGGGACATCTGTGAAACTACTGGGACATCTGTAAAACTACTGGGACATATGTGAACCTATTGGGACATCTGTGAAACTATTGGGACATCTGTGAAACTATTGGGACATCTGTGAAACAACTGGGACATCTGTTAAACTATTGGGACATCTGTGAAACGATTGGGACATCTGTGAAACTATGGGGACATCTGTTAACCTACTGGGACATCTGTGAAACTACTGGGACATCTGTTAAACTACTGGGACATCTGTTAAACTATTGGGACATCTGTGAAACTACTGGGACATCTGTAAAACTACTGGGACATATGTGAACCTATTGGGACATCTGTGAAACTATTGGGACATCTGTGAAACTATTGGGACATCTGTGAAACAACTGGGACATCTGTTAAACTATTGGGACATCTGTTAAACTCCTGGGACATCTGTGAAACTATGGGGACATCTGTGAAACTAATGGGACATCTGTGAAACTATTGGGAGATCTGTGAAACTATGGGGACATCTGGGAAACTAATGGGACATATGTGAAACTATTGGGGCGTCTGTGAAACTACTGGGACATGTGTGAAACTACTGGGCCATCTGTAATACTACTGGGACATCTGTTAAACTCTTGGGACATCTGTGAAACTATGGGGACATCTGTGAAACTAATGGGACATCTGTGAAACTATTGGGAGATCTGTGAAACTATGGGGACATCTGGGAAACTAATGGGACATATGTGAAACTATTGGGGCGTCTGTGAAACTACTGGGCCATCTGTAATACTACTGGGACATATGTGAAACTATTGGGACATCTGTGAAACTATGGGGACATCTCTTAACCTACTGGGATATCTGTAAAACTACTGGGACATCTGTGAAACGATTGAGACATCTGTGAAACTATGGGGACATCTGTTAACCTACTGGGCCATCTGTGAAACTACTGGGACATCTGTTAAACTACTGGGACATCTGTTAAACTATTGGGACATCTGTGAAACTACTGGGACATATGTGAACCTATTGGGACATCTGTTAAACTATTGGGACATCTGTGAAACTATTGGGACATCTGTAAAACAACTGGGACATCTGTTAAACTATTGGGACATCTGTTAAACTCCTGGGACATCTGTGAAACTGTTGGGACATGGGTGAAACTATTGGGACATCTGTTAAACTATTGGGACATCTGTGAAACTACTGGTACATCTGTGAAACTATTGGGACATCTGTGAAACTACTGCGACATCTGTTAAACTACTGGGACATCTGTTAAACTATTGGGACATCTGTGAAACTACTGGGACATCTGTAAAACTACTGGGATATATGTGAACCTTTTGGGACATCTGTGAAACTATTGGGACATCTGTGAAACTATTGGGACATCTGTGAAACTACTGGGACATCTGTAAAACTACTGGGACATATGTGAACCTATTGGGACATCTGTGAAACTATTGGGACATCTGTGAAACTATTGGGACATCTGTGAAACAACTGGGACATCTGTTAAACTATTGGGACATCTGTGAAACGATTGGGACATCTGTGAAACTATGGGAACATCTGTTAACCTACTGGGATATCTGTGAAACTACTGGGACATCTGTTAAACTACTGGGACATCTGTTAAACTATTGGGACATCTGTGAAACTACTGGGCCATCTGTAATACTACTGGGACATCTGTTAAACTATTGGGACATCTGTGAAACTATGGGGAGATCTGTGAAACTAATGGGACATATGTGAAACTAATGGGACATCTGTGAAACTACTGGTACATCTGTGAAACTATCGGGACATCTTTTAACCTACTGGGATGTCTGTAAAACTTCTGGGACATCTGTGAAACTATTGGGACATCTGTGAAACTATTGGGACATCTGTGAAACTATTGGGACATCTGTGAAACTAATGGGACATTTGTGAAACTATTGGGACATCTGTGAAACTATCTGGACATCTGTTAACCTACTGGGATATCTGTAAAACTACTGGGACATCTGTGAAACGATTGGGACATCTGTGAAATTATGGGGACATCTGTTAACCTACTGGGACATCTGTGAAACTACTGGGACATCTGTTAAACTACTGGGACATCTGTTAAGCTATTGGGACATCTGTGAAACTACTGGGACATCTGTAAAACTACTGGGACATATGTGAACCTATTGGGACATCTGTGAAACTATTGGGACATCTGTGAAACTATTGGGACATCTGTGAAACAACTGGGACATCTGTTAAACTATTGGGACATCTGTGAAACGATTGGGACATCTGTGAAACTATGGGGACATCTGTTAACCTACTGGGACATCTGTGAAACTACTGGGACATCTGTTAAACTACTGGGACATCTGTTAAACTATTGGGACATCTGTGAAACTACTGGGACATCTGTAAAACTACTGGGACATATGTGAACCTATTGGGACATCTGTGAAACTATTGGGACATCTGTGAAACTATTGGGACATCTGTGAAACAACTGGGACATCTGTTAAACTATTGGGACATCTGTTAAACTCCTGGGACATCTGTGAAACTATGGGGACATCTGTGAAACTAATGGGACATCTGTGAAACTATTGGGAGATCTGTGAAACTATGGGGACATCTGGGAAACTAATGGGACATATGTGAAACTATTGGGGCGTCTGTGAAACTACTGGGACATGTGTGAAACTACTGGGCCATCTGTAATACTACTGGGACATCTGTTAAACTCTTGGGACATCTGTGAAACTATGGGGACATCTGTGAAACTAATGGGACATCTGTGAAACTATTGGGAGATCTGTGAAACTATGGGGACATCTGGGAAACTAATGGGACATATGTGAAACTATTGGGGCGTCTGTGAAAATACTGGGCCATCTGTAATACTACTTGGACATATGTGAAACTATTGGGACATCTGTGAAACTATGGGGACATCTCTTAACCTACTGGGATATCTGTAAAACTACTGGGACATCTGTGAAACGATTGAGACATCTGTGAAACTATGGGGACATCTGTTAACCTACTGGGCCATCTGTGAAACTACTGGGACATCTGTTAAACTACTGGGACATCTGTTAAACTATTGGGACATTTGTGAAACTACTGGGACATCTGTAAAACTACTGGGACATATGTGAACCTATTGGGACATCTGTTAAACTATTGGGACATCTGTGAAACTATTGGGACATCTGTAAAACAACTGGGACATCTGTTAAACTATTGGGACATCTGTTAAACTCCTGGGACATCTGTGAAACTGTTGGGACATGGGTGAAACTATTGGGACATCTGTTAAACTATTGGGACATCTGTGAAACTACTGGTACATCTGTGAAACTATTGGGACATCTGTGAAACTACTGCGACATCTGTTAAACTACTGGGACATCTGTTAAACTATTGGGACATCTGTGAAACTACTGGGACATCTGTAAAACTACTGGGATATATGTGAACCTTTTGGGACATCTGTGAAACTATTGGGACATCTGTGAAACTATTGGGACATCTGTGAAACTACTGGGACATCTGTAAAACTACTGGGACATATGTGAACCTATTGGGACATCTGTGAAACTATTGGGACATCTGTGAAACTATTGGAACATCTGTGAAACAACTGGGACATCTGTTAAACTATTGGGACATCTGTGAAACGATTGGGACATCTGTGAAACTATGGGAACATCTGTTAACCTACTGGGATATCTGTGAAACTACTGGGACATCTGTTAAACTACTGGGACATCTGTTAAACTATTGGGACATCTGTGAAACTACTGGGACATCTGTAAAACTACTGGGACATATGTGAACCCATTGGGACATCTGTGAAACTATTGGGACATCTGTGAAACAACTGGGACATCTGTTAAACTATTGGGACATCTGTTAAACTCCTGGGACATCTGTGAAACTATGGGGACATCTGTGAAACTATTGGGACATCTGTGAAACTACTGGTACATCTGTGAAATTATGGGGACATCTGTGAAACTATTGGGACATCTGTGAAACTATGGGGACATCTGTGAAACTAATGTGATATCTGTGAAACTAATGTGATATCTGTGAAACTACTGGGACATCTGTAAAACTACTGGGACATATGTGAACCTATTGGGACATCTGTGAAACTATGGGGACATCTGTTAACCTACTGGGACATCTGTGAAACTACTGGGACATCTGTTAAACTACTGGGACATCTATTAAACTATTGGGACATCTGTGAAACTATTGGGGACATCTGTTAACCTACTGGGATATCTGTAAAACTACTGGGACATTTGTGAAACGATTGGGACATCTGTGAAACTATGGGGACATATGTGAAACTAATGGGACATCTGTGAAACTACTGGTACATCTGTGAAACTATCGGGACATATTTTAACCTACTGGGATGTCTGTAAAACTTCTGGGACATCTGTGAAACTATTGGGACATCTGTGAAACTATTGGGACATCTGTGAAACAACTGGGACATCTGTTAAACTATTGGGACATCTGTGAAACGATTGGGACATCTGTGAAACTATGGGAACATCTGTTAACCTACTGGGATATCTGTGAAACTACTGGGACATCTGTTAAACTACTGGGACATCTGTTAAACTATTGGGACATCTGTGAAACTACTGGGCCATCTGTAATACTACTGGGACATCTGTTAAACTATTGGGACATCTGTGAAACTATGGGGAGATCTGTGAAACTAATGGGACATATGTGAAACTAATGGGACATCTGTGAAACTACTGGTACATCTGTGAAACTATCGGGACATCTTTTAACCTACTGGGATGTCTGTAAAACTTCTGGGACATCTGTGAAACTATTGGGACATCTGTGAAACTATTGGGACATCTGTGAAACTATTGGGACATCTGTGAAACTAATGGGACATTTGTGAAACTATTGGGACATCTGTGAAACTATCTGGACATCTGTTAACCTACTGGGATATCTGTAAAACTACTGGGACATCTGTGAAACGATTGGGACATCTGTGAAATTATGGGGACATCTGTTAACCTACTGGGACATCTGTGAAACTACTGGGACATCTGTTAAACTACTGGGACATCTGTTAAGCTATTGGGACATCTGTGAAACTACTGGGACATCTGTAAAACTACTGAGACATATGTGAACCTATTGGGACATCTGTGAAACTATTGGGACATCTGTGAAACTATTGGGACATCTGTGAAACAACTGGGACATCTGTTAAACTATTGGGACATCTGTGAAACGATTGGGACATCTGTGAAACTATGGGGACATCTGTTAACCTACTGGGACATCTGTGAAACTACTGGGACATCTGTTAAACTACTGGGACATCTGTTAAACTATTGGGACATCTGTGAAACTACTGGGACATCTGTAAAACTACTGGGACATATGTGAACCTATTGGGACATCTGTGAAACTATTGGGACATCTGTGAAACTATTGGGACATCTGTGAAACAACTGGGACATCTGTTAAACTATTGGGACATCTGTTAAACTCCTGGGACATCTGTGAAACTATGGGGACATCTGTGAAACTAATGGGACATCTGTGAAACTATTGGGAGATCTGTGA
Organism: Petromyzon marinus; assembly: GCF_048934315.1. Classification (NCBI taxonomy): domain Eukaryota; kingdom Metazoa; phylum Chordata; class Hyperoartia; order Petromyzontiformes; family Petromyzontidae; genus Petromyzon; species Petromyzon marinus. The sequence goes on from NW_027423457.1 coordinate 492,566, forward strand.
AACTATGGGGACATCTGGGAAACTAATGGGACATATGTGAAACTATTGGGGCGTCTGTGAAACTACTGGGACATGTGTGAAACTACTGGGCCATCTGTAATACTACTGGGACATCTGTTAAACTCTTGGGACATCTGTGAAACTATTGGAACATCTGTGAAACAACTGGGACATCTGTTAAACTATTGGGACATCTGTGAAACGATTGGGACATCTGTGAAACTATGGGAACATCTGTTAACCTACTGGGATATCTGTGAAACTACTGGGACATCTGTTAAACTACTGGGACATCTGTTAAACTATTGGGACATCTGTGAAACTACTGGGACATCTGTAAAACTACTGGGACATATGTGAACCCATTGGGACATCTGTGAAACTATTGGGACATCTGTGAAACAACTGGGACATCTGTTAAACTATTGGGACATCTGCTAAACTCCTGGGACATCTGTGAAACTATGGGGACATCTGTGAAACTATTGGGACATCTGTGAAACTACTGGTACATCTGTGAAACTATGGGGACATCTGTGAAACTATTGGGACATCTGTGAAACTATGGGGACATCTGTGAAACTAATGTGATATCTGTGAAACTAATGTGATATCTGTGAAACTACTGGGACATCTGTAAAACTACTGGGACATATGTGAACCTATTGGGACATCTGTGAAACTATGGGGACATCTGTTAACCTACTGGGACATCTGTGAAACTACTGGGACATCTGTTAAACTACTGGGACATCTATTAAACTATTGGGACATCTGTGAAACTATTGGGGACATCTGTTAACCTACTGGGATATCTGTAAAACTACTGGGACATTTGTGAAACGATTGGGACATCTGTGAAACTATGGGGACATATGTGAAACTAATGGGACATCTGTGAAACTACTGGTACATCTGTGAAACTATCGGGACATATTTTAACCTACTGGGATGTCTGTAAAACTTCTGGGACATCTGTGAAACTATTGGGACATCTGTGAAACTATTGGGACATCTGTGAAACAACTGGGACATCTGTTAAACTATTGGGACATCTGTGAAACGATTGGGACATCTGTGAAACTATGGGAACATCTGTTAACCTACTGGGATATCTGTGAAACTACTGGGACATCTGTTAAACTACTGGGACATCTGTTAAACTATTGGGACATCTGTGAAACTACTGGGCCATCTGTAATACTACTGGGACATCTGTTAAACTATTGGGACATCTGTGAAACTATGGGGAGATCTGTGAAACTAATGGGACATATGTGAAACTAATGGGACATCTGTGAAACTACTGGTACATCTGTGAAACTATCGGGACATCTTTTAACCTACTGGGATGTCTGTAAAACTTCTGGGACATCTGTGAAACTATTGGGACATCTGTGAAACTATTGGGACATCTGTGAAACTATTGGGACATCTGTGAAACTATCTGGACATCTGTTAACCTACTGGGATATCTGTAAAACTACTGGGACATCTGTGAAACGATTGGGACATCTGTGAAATTATGGGGACATCTGTTAACCTACTGGGACATCTGTGAAACTACTGGGACATCTGTTAAACTACTGGGACATCTGTTAAGCTATTGGGACATCTGTGAAACTACTGGGACATCTGTAAAACTACTGGGACATATGTGAACCTATTGGGACATCTGTGAAACTATTGGGACATCTGTGAAACTATTGGGACATCTGTGAAACAACTGGGACATCTGTTAAACTATTGGGACATCTGTGAAACGATTGGGACATCTGTGAAACTATGGGGACATCTGTTAACCTACTGGGACATCTGTGAAACTACTGGGACATCTGTTAAACTACTGGGACATCTGTTAAACTATTGGGACATCTGTGAAACTACTGGGACATCTGTAAAACTACTGGGACATATGTGAACCTATTGGGACATCTGTGAAACTATTGGGACATCTGTGAAACTATTGGGACATCTGTGAAACAACTGGGACATCTGTTAAACTATTGGGACATCTGTTAAACTCCTGGGACATCTGTGAAACTATGGGGACATCTGTGAAACTAATGGGACATCTGTGAAACTATTGGGAGATCTGTGAAACTATGGGGACATCTGGGAAACTAATGGGACATATGTGAAACTATTGGGGCGTCTGTGAAACTACTGGGACATGTGTGAAACTACTGGGCCATCTGTAATACTACTGGGACATCTGTTAAACTCTTGGGACATCTGTGAAACTATGGGGACATCTGTGAAACTAATGGGACATCTGTGAAACTATTGGGAGATCTGTGAAACTATGGGGACATCTGGGAAACTAATGGGACATATGTGAAACTATTGGGGCGTCTGTGAAAATACTGGGCCATCTGTAATACTACTTGGACATATGTGAAACTATTGGGACATCTGTGAAACTATGGGGACATCTCTTAACCTACTGGGATATCTGTAAAACTACTGGGACATCTGTGAAACGATTGAGACATCTGTGAAACTATGGGGACATCTGTTAACCTACTGGGCCATCTGTGAAACTACTGGGACATCTGTTAAACTACTGGGACATCTGTTAAACTATTGGGACATCTGTGAAACTACTGGGACATCTGTAAAACTACTGGGACATATGTGAACCTATTGGGACATCTGTTAAACTATTGGGACATCTGTGAAACTATTGGGACATCTGTAAAACAACTGGGACATCTGTTAAACTATTGGGACATCTGTTAAACTCCTGGGACATCTGTGAAACTGTTGGGACATGGGTGAAACTATTGGGACATCTGTTAAACTATTGGGACATCTGTGAAACTACTGGTACATCTGTGAAACTATTGGGACATCTGTGAAACTACTGCGACATCTGTTAAACTACTGGGACATCTGTTAAACTATTGGGACATCTGTGAAACTACTGGGACATCTGTAAAACTACTGGGATATATGTGAACCTTTTGGGACATCTGTGAAACTATTGGGACATCTGTGAAACTATTGGGACATCTGTGAAACTACTGGGACATCTGTAAAACTACTGGGACATATGTGAACCTATTGGGACATCTGTGAAACTATTGGGACATCTGTGAAACTATTGGAACATCTGTGAAACAACTGGGACATCTGTTAAACTATTGGGACATCTGTGAAACGATTGGGACATCTGTGAAACTATGGGAACATCTGTTAACCTACTGGGATATCTGTGAAACTACTGGGACATCTGTTAAACTACTGGGACATCTGTTAAACTATTGGGACATCTGTGAAACTACTGGGACATCTGTAAAACTACTGGGACATATGTGAACCCATTGGGACATCTGTGAAACTATTGGGACATCTGTGAAACAACTGGGACATCTGTTAAACTATTGGGACATCTGTTAAACTCCTGGGACATCTGTGAAACTATGGGGACATCTGTGAAACTATTGGGACATCTGTGAAACTACTGGTACATCTGTGAAACTATGGGGACATCTGTGAAACTATTGGGACATCTGTGAAACTATGGGGACATCTGTGAAACTAATGTGATATCTGTGAAACTAATGTGATATCTGTGAAACTACTGGGACATCTGTAAAACTACTGGGACATATGTGAACCTATTGGGACATCTGTGAAACTATGGGGACATCTGTTAACCTACTGGGACATCTGTGAAACTACTGGGACATCTGTTAAACTACTGGGACATCTATTAAACTATTGGGACATCTGTGAAACTATTGGGGACATCTGTTAACCTACTGGGATATCTGTAAAACTACTGGGACATTTGTGAAACGATTGGGACATCTGTGAAACTATGGGGACATATGTGAAACTAATGGGACATCTGTGAAACTACTGGTACATCTGTGAAACTATCGGGACATATTTTAACCTACTGGGATGTCTGTAAAACTTCTGGGACATCTGTGAAACTATTGGGACATCTGTGAAACTATTGGGACATCTGTGAAACAACTGGGACATCTGTTAAACTATTGGGACATCTGTGAAACGATTGGGACATCTGTGAAACTATGGGAACATCTGTTAACCTACTGGGATATATGTGAAACTACTGGGACATCTGTTAAACTACTGGGACATCTGTTAAACTATTGGGACATCTGTGAAACTACTGGGCCATCTGTAATACTACTGGGACATCTGTTAAACTATTGGGACATCTGTGAAACTATGGGGAGATCTGTGAAACTAATGGGACATATGTGAAACTAATGGGACATCTGTGAAACTACTGGTACATCTGTGAAACTATCGGGACATCTTTTAACCTACTGGGATGTCTGTAAAACTTCTGGGACATCTGTGAAACTATTGGGACATCTGTGAAACTATTGGGACATCTGTGAAACTATTGGGACATCTGTGAAACTAATGGGACATTTGTGAAACTATTGGGACATCTGTGAAACTATCTGGACATCTGTTAACCTACTGGGATATCTGTAAAACTACTGGGACATCTGTGAAACGATTGGGACATCTGTGAAATTATGGGGACATCTGTTAACCTACTGGGACATCTGTGAAACTACTGGGACATCTGTTAAACTACTGGGACATCTGTTAAGCTATTGGGACATCTCTGAAACTACTGGGACATCTGTTAAACTAATGGGACATATGTGAACCTATTGGGACATCTGTGAAACTATTGGGACATCTGTGAAACTATTGGGACATCTGTGAAACAACTGGGACATCTGTTAAACTATTGGGACATCTGTGAAACGATTGGGACATCTGTGAAACTATGGGGACATCTGTTAACCTACTGGGACATCTGTGAAACTACTGGGACATCTGTTAAACTACTGGGACATCTGTTAAACTATTGGGACATCTGTGAAACTACTGGGACATCTGTAAAACTACTGGGACATATGTGAACCTATTGGGACATCTGTGAAACTATTGGGACATCTGTGAAACTATTGGGACATCTGTGAAACAACTGGGACATCTGTTAAACTATTGGGACATCTGTTAAACTCCTGGGACATCTGTGAAACTATGGGGACATCTGTGAAACTAATGGGACATCTGTGAAACTATTGGGAGATCTGTGAAACTATGGGGACATCTGGGAAACTAATGGGACATATGTGAAACTATTGGGGCGTCTGTGAAACTACTGGGACATGTGTGAAACTACTGGGCCATCTGTAATACTACTGGGACATCTGTTAAACTCTTGGGACATCTGTGAAACTATGGGGACATCTGTGAAACTAATGGGACATCTGTGAAACTATTGGGAGATCTGTGAAACTATGGGGACATCTGGGAAACTAATGGGACATATGTGAAACTATTGGGGCGTCTGTGAAAATACTGGGCCATCTGTAATACTACTTGGACATATGTGAAACTATTGGGACATCTGTGAAACTATGGGGACATCTCTTAACCTACTGGGATATCTGTAAAACTACTGGGACATCTGTGAAACGATTGAGACATCTGTGAAACTATGGGGACATCTGTTAACCTACTGGGCCATCTGTGAAACTACTGGGACATCTGTTAAACTACTGGGACATCTGTTAAACTATTGGGACATCTGTGAAACTACTGGGACATCTGTAAAACTACTGGGACATATGTGAACCTATTGGGACATCTGTTAAACTATTGGGACATCTGTGAAACTATTGGGACATCTGTAAAACAACTGGGACATCTGTTAAACTATTGGGACATCTGTTAAACTCCTGGGACATCTGTGAAACTGTTGGGACATGGGTGAAACTATTGGGACATCTGTTAAACTATTGGGACATCTGTGAAACTACTGGTACATCTGTGAAACTATTGGGACATCTGTGAAACTACTGCGACATCTGTTAAACTACTGGGACATCTGTTAAACTATTGGGACATCTGTGAAACTACTGGGACATCTGTAAAACTACTGGGATATATGTGAACCTTTTGGGACATCTGTGAAACTATTGGGACATCTGTGAAACTATTGGGACATCTGTGAAACTACTGGGACATCTGTAAAACTACTGGGACATATGTGAACCTATTGGGACATCTGTGAACCTATTGGGACATCTGTGAAACTATTGGGACATCTGTGAAACTATTGGGACATCTGTGAAACAACTGGGACATCTGTTAAACTATTGGGACATCTGTTAAACTCCTGGGACATCTGTGAAACTATGGGGACATCTGTGAAACTAATGGGACATCTGTGAAACTATTGGGAGATCTGTGAAACTATGGGGACATCTGGGAAACTAATGGGACATATGTGAAACTATTGGGGCGTCTGTGAAACTACTGGGACATGTGTGAAACTACTGGGCCATCTGTAATACTACTGGGACATCTGTTAAACTCTTGGGACATCTGTGAAACTATGGGGACATCTGTGAAACTAATGGGACATCTGTGAAACTATTGGGAGATCTGTGAAACTATGGGGACATCTGGGAAACTAATGGGACATATGTGAAACTATTGGGGCGTCTGTGAAAATACTGGGCCATCTGTAATACTACTTGGACATATGTGAAACTATTGGGACATCTGTGAAACTATGGGGACATCTCTTAACCTACTGGGATATCTGTAAAACTACTGGGACATCTGTGAAACGATTGAGACATCTGTGAAACTATGGGGACATCTGTTAACCTACTGGGCCATCTGTGAAACTACTGGGACATCTGTTAAACTACTGGGACATCTGTTAAACTATTGGGACATCTGTGAAACTACTGGGACATCTGTAAAACTACTGGGACATATGTGAACCTATTGGGACATCTGTTAAACTATTGGGACATCTGTGAAACTATTGGGACATCTGTAAAACAACTGGGACATCTGTTAAACTATTGGGACATCTGTTAAACTCCTGGGACATCTGTGAAACTGTTGGGACATGGGTGAAACTATTGGGACATCTGTTAAACTATTGGGACATCTGTGAAACTACTGGTACATCTGTGAAACTATTGGGACATCTGTGAAACTACTGCGACATCTGTTAAACTACTGGGACATCTGTTAAACTATTGGGACATCTGTGAAACTACTGGGACATCTGTGAAACTATTGGGACATCTGTGAAACTACTGGGACATCTGTAAAACTACTGGGACATATGTGAACCTATTGGGACATCTGTGAAACTATTGGGACATCTGTGAAACTATTGGAACATCTGTGAAACAACTGGGACATCTGTTAAACTATTGGGACATCTGTGAAACGATTGGGACATCTGTGAAACTATGGGAACATCTGTTAACCTACTGGGATATCTGTGAAACTACTGGGACATCTGTTAAACTACTGGGACATCTGTTAAACTATTGGGACATCTGTGAAACTACTGGGACATCTGTAAAACTACTGGGACATATGTGAACCCATTGGGACATCTGTGAAACTATTGGGACATCTGTGAAACAACTGGGACATCTGTTAAACTATTGGGACATCTGTTAAACTCCTGGGACATCTGTGAAACTATGGGGACATCTGTGAAACTATTGGGACATCTGTGAAACTACTGGTACATCTGTGAAACTATGGGGACATCTGTGAAACTATTGGGACATCTGTGAAACTATGGGGACATCTGTGAAACTAATGTGATATCTGTGAAACTAATGTGATATCTGTGAAACTACTGGGACATCTGTAAAGCTACTGGGACATATGTGAACCTATTGGGACATCTGTGAAACTATGGGGACATCTGTTAACCTACTGGGACATCTGTGAAACTACTGGGACATCTGTTAAACTACTGGGACATCTATTAAACTATTGGGACATCTGTGAAACTATTGGGGACATCTGTTAACCTACTGGGATATCTGTAAAACTACTGGGACATTTGTGAAACGATTGGGACATCTGTGAAACTATGGGGACATATGTGAAACTAATGGGACATCTGTGAAACTACTGGTACATCTGTGAAACTATCGGGACATATTTTAACCTACTGGGATGTCTGTAAAACTTCTGGGACATCTGTGAAACTATTGGGACATCTGTGAAACTATTGGAACATCTGTGAAACTATTGGGACATCTGTGAAACTAATGGGACATATGTGAAACTATTGGAACATCTGTGAAACTATCTGGACATCTGTTAACCTACTGGGATATCTGTAAAACTACTGGGACATCTGTGAAATGATTGGGACATCTGTGAAACTATGGGGACATCTGTTAACCTACTGGGACATCTGTGAAACTACTGGGACATCTGTTAAACTACTGGGACATCTGTTAAACTATTGGGACATCTGTGAAACTACTGGGACATCTGTAAAACTACTGGGACATATGTGAACCTATTGGGACATCTGTGAAACTATTGGGACATCTGTGAAACTATTGGGACATCTGTGAAACAACTGGGACATCTGTTAAACTATTGGGACATCTGTTAAACTCCTGGGACATCTGTGAAACTATGGGGACATCTGTGAAACTAATGGGACATCTGTGAAACTATTGGGAGATCTGTGAAACTATGGGGACATCTGGGAAACTAATGGGACATATGTGAAACTATTGGGACATCTGTGAAACTATGGGGACATCTGTGAAACTAATGTGATATCTGTGAAACTAATGTGATATCTGTGAAACTACTGGGACATCTGTAAAACTACTGGGACATATGTGAACCTATTGGGACATCTGTGAAACTATGGGGACATCTGTTAACCTACTGGGACATCTGTGAAACTACTGGGACATCTGTTAAACTACTGGGACATCTATTAAACTATTGGGACATCTGTGAAACTATTGGGGACATCTGTTAACCTACTGGGATATCTGTAAAACTACTGGGACATTTGTGAAACGATTGGGACATCTGTGAAACTATGGGGACATCTGTTAACCTTCTGGGACATCTGTGAAACTACTGGGACATCCGTTAAACTACTGGGACATCTGTGAGACTATTGGGACATCTGTCAAACAACTGAGACATCTGTTAAACTATTGGGACATCTGTTAAACTCCTGGGACATCTGTGAAACTATTGGGACATGGGTGAAACTATGGGGACATCTGTGAAACTATGGGGACATCTGGGAAACTAATGGGACATATGTGAAACTATTGGGGCGTCTGTGAAACTACTGGGACATGTGTGAAACGACTGGGCCATCTGTAATACTACTGGGACATCTGTTAAACTATTGGGACATCTGTGAAACTATGGGGAGATCTGTGAAACTAATGGGACATATGTGAAACTAATGGGACATCTGTGAAACTACTGGTACATCTGTGAAACTATCGGGACATATTTTAACCTACTGGGATGTCTGTAAAACTTCTGGGACATCTGTGAAACTATTGGGACATCTGTGAAACTATTGGAACATCTGTGAAACTATTGGGACATCTGTGAAACTAATGGGACATATGTGAAACTATTGGAACATCTGTGAAACTATCTGGACATCTGTTAACCTACTGGGATATCTGTAAAACTACTGGGACATCTGTGAAATGATTGGGACATCTGTGAAACTATGGGGACATCTGTTAACCTACTGGGACATCTGTGAAACTACTGGGACATCTGTTAAACTACTGGGACATCTGTTAAACTATTGGGACATCTGTGAAACTACTGGGACATCTGTAAAACTACTGGGACATATGTGAACCTATTGGGACATCTGTGAAACTATTGGGACATCTGTGAAACTATTGGGACATCTGTGAAACAACTGGGACATCTGTTAAACTATTGGGACATCTGTTAAACTCCTGGGACATCTGTGAAACTATGGGGACATCTGTGAAACTAATGGGACATCTGTGAAACTATTGGGAGATCTGTGAAACTATGGGGACATCTGGGAAACTAATGGGACATATGTGAAACTATTGGGGCGTCTGTGAAACTACTGGGACATGTGTGAAACTACTGGGCCATCTGTAATACTACTGGGACATCTGTTAAACTCTTGGGACATCTGTGAAACTATGGGGACATCTGTGAAACTAATGGGACATCTGTGAAACTATTGGGAGATCTGTGAAACTATGGGGACATCTGGGAAACTAATGGGACATATGTGAAACTATTGGGGCGTCTGTGAAACTACTGGGCCATCTGTAATACTACTGGGACATATGTGAAACTATTGGGACATCTGTGAAACTATGGGGACATCTGTTAACCTACTGGGCCATCTGTGAAACTACTGTGACATCTGTTAAACTACTGGGACATCTGTTAAACTATTGGGACATCTGTGAAACTACTGGGACATCTGTAAAACTACTGGGACATATGTGAACCTATTGGGACATCTGTTAAACTATTGGGACATCTGTGAAACTATTGGGACATCTGTAAAACAACTGGGACATCTGTTAAACTATTGGGACTTCTGTTAAACTCCTGGGACATCTGTGAAACTGTTGGGACATGGGTGAAACTATTGGGACATCTGTTAAACTATTGGGACATCTGTGAAACTACTGGTACATCTGTGAAACTATTGGGACATCTGTGAAACTACTGCGACATCTGTTAAACTACTGGGACATCTGTTAAACTATTGGGACATCTGTGAAACTACTGGGACATCTGTAAAACTACTGGGATATATGTGAACCTTTTGGGACATCTGTGAAACTATTGGGACATCTGTGAAACTATTGGGACATCTGTGAAACTACTGGGACATCTGTAAAACTACTGGGACATATGTGAACCTATTGGGACATCTGTGAAACTATTGGGACATCTGTGAAACTATTGGGACATCTGTGAAACAACTGGGACATCTGTTAAACTATTGGGACATCTGTGAAACGATTGGGACATCTGTGAAACTATGGGGACATCTGTTAACCTACTGGGATATCTGTGAAACTACTGGGACATCTGTTAAACTACTGGGACATCTGTTAAACTATTGGGACATCTGTGAAACTACTGGGACATCTGTAAAACTACTGGGACATATGTGATCCCATTGGGACATCTGTGAAACTATTGGGACATCTGTGAAACAACTGGGACATCTGTTAAACTATTGGGACATCTGTTAAACTCCTGGGACATCTGTGAAACTATGGGGACATCTGTGAAACTATTGGGACATCTGTGAAACTACTGGTACATCTGTGAAACTATGGGGACATCTGTGAAACTATTGGGACATCTGTGAAACTATGGGGACATCTGTGAAACTAATGTGATATCTGTGAAACTAATGTGATATCTGTGAAACTACTGGGACATCTGTAAAACTACTGGGACATATGTGAACCTATTGGGACATCTGTGAAACTATGGGGACATCTGTTAACCTACTGGGACATCTGTGAAACTACTGGGACATCTGTTAAACTACTGGGACATCTATTAAACTATTGGGACATCTGTGAAACTATTGGGGACATCTGTTAACCTACTGGGATATCTGTAAAACTACTGGGACATTTGTGAAACGATTGGGACATCTGTGAAACTATGGGGACATCTGTTAACCTTCTGGGACATCTGTGAAACTACTGGGACATCCGTTAAACTACTGGGACATCTGTGAAACTATTGGGACATCTGTCAAACAACTGAGACATCTGTTAAACTATTGGGACATCTGTTAAACTCCTGGGACATCTGTGAAACTATTGGGACATGGGTGAAACTATGGGGACATCTGTGAAACTATGGGGACATCTGGGAAACTAATGGGACATATGTGAAACTATTGGGGCGTCTGTGAAACTACTGGGACATGTGTGAAACTACTGGGCCATCTGTAATACTACTGGGACATCTGTTAAACTATTGGGACATCTGTGAAACTATGGGGAGATCTGTGAAACTAATGGGACATATGTGAAACTAATGGGACATCTGTGAAACTACTGGTACATCTGTGAAACTATCGGGACATCTTTTAACCTACTGGGATGTCTGTAAAACTTCTGGGACATCTGTGAAACTATTGGGACATCTGTGAAACTATTGGGACATCTGTGAAACTATTGGGACATCTGTGAAACTAATGGGACATATGTGAAACTATTGGAACATCTGTGAAACTATCTGGACATCTGTTAACCTACTGGGATATCTGTAAAACTACTGGGACATCTGTGAAATGATTGGGACATCTGTGAAACTATGGGGACATCTGTTAACCTACTGGGACATCTGTGAAACTACTGGGACATCTGTTAAACTACTGGGACATCTGTTAAGCTATTGGGACATCTGTGAAACTACTGGGACATCTGTAAAACTACTGGGACATATGTGAACCTATTGGGACATCTGTGAAACTATTGGGACATCTGTGAAACTATGGGGACATCTGTTAACCTACTGGGACATCTGTGAAACTACTGGGACATCTGTTAAACTACTGGGACATCTGTTAAACTATTGGGACATCTGTGAAACTACTGGGACATCTGTAAAACTACTGGGACATATGTGAACCTATTGGGACATCTGTGAAACTATTGGGACATCTGTGAAACTATTGGGACATCTGTGAAACAACTGGGACATCTGTTAAACTATTGGGACATCTGTTAAACTCCTGGGACATCTGTGAAACTATGGGGACATCTGTTAAACTAATGGGACATCTGTGAAACTATTGGGAGATCTGTGAAACTATGGGGACATTTGGGAAACTAATGGGACATATGTGAAACTATTGGGGCGTCTGTGAAACTACTGGGACATGTGTGAAACTACTGGGCCATCTGTAATACTACTGGGACATCTGTTAAACTCTTGGGACATCTGTGAAACTATGGGGACATCTGTGAAACTAATGGGACATCTGTGAAACTATTGGGAGATCTGTGAAACTATGGGGACATCTGGGAAACTAATGGGACATATGTGAAACTATTGGGGCGTCTGTGAAACTACTGGGCCATCTGTAATACTACTGGGACATATGTGAAACTATTGGGACATCTGTGAAACTATGGGGACATCTCTTAACCTACTGGGATATCTGTAAAACTACTGGGACATCTGTGAAACGATTGAGACATTTGTGAAACTATGGGGACATCTGTTAACCTACTGGGCCATCTGTGAAACTACTGGGACATCTGTTAAACTACTGGGACATCTGTTAAACTATTGGGACCTCTGTGAAACTACTGGGACATCTGTAAAACTACTGGGACATATGTGAACCTATTGGGACATCTGTTAAACTATTGGGACATCTGTGAAACTATTGGGACATCTGTAAAACAACTGGGACATCTGTTAAACTATTGGGACATCTGTTAAACTCCTGGGACATCTGTGAAACTGTTGGGACATGGGTGAAACTATTGGGACATCTGTTAAACTATTGGGACATCTGTGAAACTACTGGTACATCTGTGAAACTATTGGGACATCTGTGAAACTACTGCGACATCTGTTAAACTACTGGGACATCTGTTAAACTATTGGGACATCTGTGAAACTACTGGGACATCTGTAAAACTACTGGGATATATGTGAACCTTTTGGGACATCTGTGAAACTATTGGGACATCTGTGAAACTATTGGGACATCTGTGAAACTATGGGGACATCTGTGAAACTAATGGGACATATGTGAAACTATTGGGGCATCTGTGAAACTACTGAGACATGTGTGAAATTACTGGGACATCTGTAAAACTACTGGGACATCTGTTAAACTATTGGGACATCTGTGAAACTATGGGGACATCTGTGAAACTAATGGGACATGTGTGAACTATTGGGACATCTGTGAAACTACTAGTACATCTGTGAAACTATTGGGACATCTGTGAAACTATTGGGACATCTGTGAAACTAGTGGTACATCTGTGAAACTATGGGGACATCTGTGAAACTATTGGGACATCTGGGAAACTATTGGGACATCTGTGAAACTATGGGGACATCTGTGAAACTACTGGGACATCTGTTAAACTATTGGGACATCTGTGAAACTATGGGGGACATCTGTTAACCTACTGGGATATCTGTAAAACTACTCGGACATTTGTGAAACGATTGGGACATCTGTGAAACTATGGGGACATCTGTGAAACTACTGGGACATCCGTTAAACTACTGGGACATCTGTGAAACTATTGGGACATCTGTCAAACAACTGGGACATCTGTTAAACTATTGGGACATCTGTTAAACTCCTGGGACATCTGTGAAACTATTGGGACATGGGTGAAACTATGGGGAGATCTGTGAAACTAATGGGACATATGTGAAACTATTGGGGCGTCTGTGAAACTACTGGGACATCTGTAATACTACTGGGACATCTGTTAAACTATTGGGACATCTGTGAAACTATGGGGAGATCTGTGAAACTAATGGGACATATGTGAAACTATTGGGACATCTGTGAAACTACTGGTACATCTGTGAAACTATCGGGACATCTTTTAACCTACTGGGATGTCTGTAAAACTTCTGGGACATCTGTGAAACTATTGGGACATCTGTGAAACTATTGGGACATCTGTGAAAGTACTGGTACATCTGTTAAACTATTGGGACATCTGTGAAACTATGGGGACATCTGTGAAACAAATGGGACATAGGTGAAACTATTGGGACATCTGTGAAACTATTGGGACATCTGTGAAACTATTGGGACATCTGTGAAACTAATGGGACATATGTGAATCTATTGGGACATCTGTGAAACTATTGGAACATCTGTTAACCTACTGGGATATCTGTAAAACTACTGGGACATCTGTGAAACTATTGGGACATCTGTGAAACTATTGGTACATCTGTGAAACTATTGGGACATCTGTGAAACTATGGGGACATCTATGAAACTAATGGGACATATGTAAAACTATTGGGGCGTCTGTGAAACTACTGGGACATGTGTGAAACTACTGGGACATCTGTAAAACTACTGGGACATCTGTTAAACTATTGGGACATCTGTGAAACTATGGGGACATCTGTGAAACTAATGGGACATCTGTGAAACTATTGGGAGATCTGTGGAACTATGGGGACATCTGGGAAACTAATGGGACATATGTGAAACTATTGGGGCGTCTGTGAAACTACTGGGACATGTGTGAAACTACTGGGCCATCTGTAATACTACTGGGACATCTGTTAAACTATTGGGACATCTGTGAAACTATGGGGACATCTGTGAAACTAATGGGACATCTGTGAAACTATTGGGAGATCTGTGAAACTATGGGGACATCTGGGAAACTAATGGGACATATGTGAAACTATTGGGGCGTCTGTGAAACTACTGGGACATGTGTGAAACTAGTGGCCCATCTGTAATACTACTGGGACATATGTGAAACTATTGGGACATCTGTGAAACTATGGGGACATCTCTTAACCTACTGGGATATCTGTAAAACTACTGGGACATCTGTGAAACGATTGAGACATCTGTGAAACTATGGGGACATCTGTTAACCTACTGGGCCATCTGTGAAACTACTGGGACATCTGTTAAACTACTGGGACATCTGTTAAACTATTGGGACATCTGTGAAACTACTGGGACATCTGTAAAACTACTGGGACATATGTGAACCTATTGGGACATCTGTTAAACTATTGGGACATCTGTGAAACTATTGGGACATCTGTAAAACAACTGGGACATCTGTTAAACTATTGGGACATCTGTGAAACTATTGGTACATCTGTGAAACTATTGGGACATCTGTGAAACTATGGGGACATCTATGAAACTAATGGGACATATGTAAAACTATTGGGGCGTCTGTGAAACTACTGGGACATGTGTGAAACTACTGGGACATCTGTAAAACTACTGGGACATCTGTTAAACTATTGGGACATCTGTGAAACTATGGGGACATCTGTGAAACTAATGGGACATCTGTGAAACTATTGGGAGATCTGTGGAACTATGGGGACATCTGGGAAACTAATGGGACATATGTGAAACTATTGGGGCATCTTTGAAACTACTGGGACATGTGTGAAACTACTGGGCCATCTGTAATACTACTGGGACATCTGTTAAACTATTGGGACATCTGTGAAACTATGGGGACATCTGTGAAACTAATGGGACATCTGTGAAACTATTGGGAGATCTGTGAAATTATGGGGACATCTGGGAAACTAATGGGACATATGTGAAACTATTGGGGCGTCTGTGAAACTACTGGGACATGTGTGAAACTAGTGGCCCATCTGTAATACTACTGGGACATATGTGAAACTATTGGGACATCTGTGAAACTATGGGGACATCTCTTAACCTACTGGGATATCTGTAAAACTACTGGGACATCTGTGAAACGATTGAGACATCTGTGAAACTATGGGGACATCTGTTAACCTACTGGGACCATCTGTGAAACTACTGGGACATCTGTTAAACTACTGGGACATCTGTTAAACTATTGGGACATCTGTGAAACTACTGGGACATCTGTAAAACTACTGGGACATATGTGAACCTATAGGGACATCTGTTAAACTATTGGGACATCTGTGAAACTATTGGGACATCTGTAAAACAACTGGGACATCTGTTAAACTATTGGGACATCTGTTAAACTCCTGGGACATCTGGGAAACTGTTGGGACATGGGTGAAACTATTGGGACATCTGTTAAACTATTGGGACATCTGTGAAACTACTGGTACATCTGTGAAACTATTGGGACATCTGTGAAACTACTGCGACATCTGTTAAACTACTGGGACATCTGTTAAACTATTGGGACATCTGTGAAACTACTGGGACATCTGTAAAACTACTGGGATATATGTGAACCTTTTGGGACATCTGTGAAACTATTGGGACATTTGTGAAACTATTGGGACATCTGTGAAACTATGGGGACATCTGTGAAACTAATGGGACATATGTGAAACTATTGGGGCATCTGTGAAACTACTGAGACATGTGTGAAATTACTGGGACATCTGTAAAACTACTGGGACATCTGTTAAACTATTGGGACATCTGTGAAACTATGGGGACATCTGTGAAACTAATGGGACATGTGCGAAACTATTGGGACATCTGTGAAACTACTAGTACATCTGTGAAACTATTGGGACATCTGTGAAACTATTGGGACATCTGTGAAACTACTGGTACATCTGTGAAACTATGGGGACATCTGTGAAACTATTGGGACATCTGGGAAACTATTGGGACATCTGTGAAACTATGGGGACATCTGTGAAACTACTGGGACATCTGTTAAACTATTGGGACATCTGTGAAACTATGGGGGACATCTGTTAACCTAC
Source organism: Petromyzon marinus (assembly GCF_048934315.1). NCBI lineage: Eukaryota > Metazoa > Chordata > Hyperoartia > Petromyzontiformes > Petromyzontidae > Petromyzon > Petromyzon marinus. The sequence goes on from NW_027423457.1 coordinate 509,879, forward strand.
TGGGATATCTGTAAAACTACTCGGACATTTGTGAAACGATTGGGACATCTGTGAAACTATGGGGACATCTGTGAAACTACTGGGACATCCGTTAAACTACTGGGACATCTGTGAAACTATTGGGACATCTGTCAAACAACTGGGACATCTGTGAAACTATTGGGACATGGGTGAAACTATGGGGACATCTGTGAAACTATGGGGACATCTGGGAAACTAATGGGACATATGTGAAACTATTGGGGCGTCTGTGAAACTACTGGAACATCTGTAATGCTACTGGGACATCTGTTAAACTATTGGGACATCTGTGAAACTATGGGGAGATCTGTGAAACTAATGGGACATCTGTGAAACTATTGGGACATCTGTGAAACTATTGGGACATCTGTGAAACTATTGGGACATCTGTGAAACTAATGGGACATATGTGAAACTATTGGGACATCTGTGAAACTATGGGGACATCTGTTAACCTACTGGGATATCTGTAAAACTACTGGGACATCTGTGAAACTATTGGGACATGGGTGAAACTATTGGGACATCTGTTAAACTATTGGGACATCTGTGAAACTATTGGTACATCTGTGAAACTATTGGGACATCTGTGAAACTATGGGGACATCTATGAAACTAATGGGACATATGTAAAACTATTGGGGCGTCTGTGAAACTACTGTGACATGTGTGAAACTACTGGGACATCTGTAAAACTACTGGGACATCTGTTAAACTATTGGGACATCTGTGAAACTATGGGGACATCTGTGAAACTAATGGGACATCTGTGAAACTATTGGGAGATCTGTGAAACTATGGGGACATCTGGGAAACTAATGGGACATATGTGAAACTATTGGGGCGTCTGTGAAACTACTGGGACATGTGTGAAACTACTGGGCCATCTGTAATACTACTGGGACATCTGTTAAACTATTGGGACATCTGTGAAACTATGGGGACATCTGTGAAACTAATGGGACATCTGTGAAACTATTGGGAGATCTGTGAAACTATGGGGACATCTGGGAAACTAATGGGACATATGTGAAACTATTGGGGCGTCTGTGAAACTACTGGGACATGTGTGAAACTACTGGCCCATCTGTAATACTACTGGGACATATGTGAAACTATTGGGACATCTGTGAAACTATGGGGACATCTCTTATCCTACTGGGATATCTGTAAAACTACTGGGACATCTGTGAAACGATTGAGACATCTGTGAAACTATGGGGACATCTGTTAACCTACTGGGACATCTGTGAAACTACTGGGACATCTGTTAAACTACTGGGACATCTGTTAAACTATTGGGACATCTGTGAAACTACTGGGACATCTGTAAAACTACTGGGACATATGTGAACCTATTGGGACATCTGTTAAACTATTGGGACATCTGTGAAACTATTGGGACATCTGTAAAACTACTGGGACATCTGTTAAACTATTGGGACATCTGTGAAACTACTGGGACATCTGTAAAACTACTGGGATATATGTGAACCTTTTGGGACATCTGTGAAACTATTGGGACATCTGTGAAACTATTGGGACATCTGTGAAACTATGGGGACATCTGTGAAACTAATGGGACATATGTGAAACTATTGGGGCATCTGTGAAACTACTGAGACATGTGTGAAATTACTGGGACATCTGTAAAACTACTGGGACATTTGTTAAACTATTGGGACATCTGTGAAACTATGGGGACATCTGTGAAACTAATGGGACATGTGTGAAACTATTGGGACATCTGTGAAACTACTAGTACATCTGTGAAACTATTGGGACATCTGTGAAACTACTGGTACATCTGTGAAACTATGGGGACATCTGTGAAACTATTGGGACATCTGGGAAACTATTGGGACATCTGTGAAACTATGGGGACATCTGTGAAACTACTGGGACATCTGTTAAACTATTGGGACATCTGTGAAACTATGGGGGACATCTGTTAACCTACTGGGATATCTGTAAAACTACTCGGACATTTGTGAAACGATTGGGACATCTGTGAAACTATGGGGACATCTGTGAAACTACTGGGACATCCGTTAAACTACTGGGACATCTGTGAAACTATTGGGACATCTGTCAAACAACTGGGACATCTGTTATTCTATTGGGACATCTGTTAAACTCCTGGGACATCTGTGAAACTGTTGGGACATGGGTGAAACTATGGGGACATCTGTGAAACTATGGGGACATCTGGGAAACTAATGGGACATATGTGAAACTATTGGGGCGTCTGTGAAACTACTGGAACATCTGTAATACTACTGGGACATCTGTTAAACTATTGGGACATCTGTGAAACAATGGGGAGATCTGTGAAACTAATGGGACATATGTGAAACTATTGGGACATCTGTGAAACTACTGGTACATCTGTGAAACTATCGGGACATCTTTTAACCTACTGGGATGTCTGTAAAACTTCTGGGACATCTGTGAAACTATTGGGACATCTGTGAAACTATTGGGACATCTGTGAAAGTACTGGTACATCTGTTAAACTATTGGGACATCTGTGAAACTATGGGGACATCTGTGAAACAAATGGGACATAGGTGAAACTATTGGGACATCTGTGAAACTATTGGGACATCTGTGAAACTATTGGGACATCTGTGAAACTAATGGGACATATGTGAAACTATTGGGACATCTGTGAAACTATGGGGACATCTGTTAACCTACTGGGATATCTGTAAAACTACTGGGACATCTGTGAAACTATTGGGACATGGGTGAAACTATTGGGACATCTGTTAAACTATTGGGACATCTGTGAAACTATTGGTACATCTGTGAAACTATTGGGACATCTGTGAAACTATGGGGACATCTATAAACTAATGGGACATATGTAAAACTATTGGGGCGTCTGTGAAACTACTGGGACATGTGTGAAACTACTGGGACATCTGTATAACTACTGGGACATCTGTTAAACTATTGGGACATCTGTGAAACTATGGGGACATCTGTGAAACTAATGGGACATCTGTGAAACTATTGGGAGATCTGTGAAACTATGGGGACATCTGGGAAACTAATGGGACATATGTGAAACTATTGGGGCGTCTGTGAAACTACTGGAACATCTGTAATACTACTGGGACATCTGTTAAACTATTGGGACATCTGTGAAACAATGGGGAGATCTGTGAAACTAATGGGACATATGTGAAACTATTGGGACATCTGTGAAACTACTGGTACATCTGTGAAACTATCGGGACATCTTTTAACCTACTGGGATGTCTGTAAAACTTCTGGGACATCTGTGAAACTATTGGGACATCTGTGAAACTATTGGGACATCTGTGAAAGTACTGGTACATCTGTTAAACTATTGGGACATCTGTGAAACTATGGGGACATCTGTGAAACAAATGGGACATAGGTGAAACTATTGGGACATCTGTGAAACTATTGGGACATCTGTGAAACTATTGGGACATCTGTGAAACTAATGGGACATATGTGAAACTATTGGGACATCTGTGAAACTATGGGGACATCTGTTAACCTACTGGGATATCTGTAAAACTACTGGGACATCTGTGAAACTATTGGGACATGGGTGAAACTATTGGGACATCTGTTAAACTATTGGGACATCTGTGAAACTATTGGTACATCTGTGAAACTATTGGGACATCTGTGAAACTATGGGGACATCTATAAACTAATGGGACATATGTAAAACTATTGGGGCGTCTGTGAAACTACTGGGACATGTGTGAAACTACTGGGACATCTGTATAACTACTGGGACATCTGTTAAACTATTGGGACATCTGTGAAACTATGGGGACATCTGTGAAACTAATGGGACATCTGTGAAACTATTGGGAGATCTGTGAAACTATGGGGACATCTGGGAAACTAATGGGACATATGTGAAACTATTGGGGCGTCTGTGAAACTACTGGGACATGTGTGAAACTACTGGGCCATCTGTAATACTACTGGGACATCTGTTAAACTATTGGGACATCTGTGAAACTATGGGGACATCTGTGAAACGATTGAGACATCTGTGAAACTATGGGGACATCTGTTAACCTACTGGGACATCTGTGAAACTACTGGGACATCTGTTAAACTAATGGGACATCTGTTAAACTATTGGGACATCTGTGAAACTACTGGGACATCTGTAAAACTACTGGGACATATGTGAACCTATTGGGACATCTGTTAAACTATTGGGACATCTGTGAAACTATTGGGACATCTGTAAAACAACTGGGACATCTGTTAAACTATTGGGACATCTGTTAAACTCCTGGGACATCTGTGAAACTATTGGGACATCTGTGAAACTACTGGAACATCTGTTAAACTATTGGGACATCTGTGAAACTACTGGGACATCTGTAAAACTACTGGGACATATGTGAACCTTTTGGGACATCTGTGAAACTATTGGGACATCTGTTAAACTATTGGGACATCTGTGAAACTATGGGGAGATCTGTGAAACTAATGGGACATATGTGAAACTATTGGGACATCTGTGAAATTACTGGTAGATCTGTGAAACTATCGGGACATCTTTTAACCTACTGGGATGTCTGTAAAACTTCTGGGACATCTGTGAAACTATTGGGACATCTGTGAAACTATTGGGACATCTGTTAAACTATTGGGACATCTGTGAAACTACTGGGACATCTGTAAAACTACTGCGACATATGTGAACCTATTGGGACATCTGTTAAACTATTGGGACATCTGTGAAACTATTGGGACATCTGTAAAACAACTGGGACATCTGTTAAACTATTGGGACATCTGTTAAACTCCTGGGACATCTGTGAAACTATTGGGACATGGGTGAATCTATTGGGACATCTGTTAAACTATTGGGACATCTGTGAAACTACTGGTACATCTGTGAAACTATTGGGACATCTGTGAAACTACTGGGACATCTGTTAAACTATTGGGACATCTGTGAAACTACTGGGACATCTGTAAAACTACTGGGACATATGTGAACCTTTTGGGACATCTGTGAAACTATTGGGACATCTGTTAAACTATTGGGACATCTGTGAAACTATGGGGAGATCTGTGAAACTAATGGGACATATGTGAAACTATTGGGACATCTGTGAAATTACTGGTAGATCTGTGAAACTATCGGGACATCTTTTAACCTACTGGGATGTCTGTAAAACTTCTGGGACATCTGTGAAACTATTGGGACATCTGTGAAACTATTGGGACATCTGTGAAACTATTGGGGCGTCTGTGAAACTACTGGGACATGTGTGAAACTACTGGGCCATCTGTAATACTACTGGGACATCTGTTAAACTATTGGGACATCTGTGAAACTATGGGGACATCTGTGAAACGATTGAGACATCTGTGAAACTATGGGGACATCTGTTAACCTACTGGGACATCTGTGAAACTACTGGGACATCTGTTAAACTACTGGGACATCTGTTAAACTATTGGGACATCTGTGAAACTACTGGGACATCTGTAAAACTACTGGGACATATGTGAACCTATTGGGACATCTGTTAAACTATTGGGACATCTGTGAAACTATTGGGACATCTGTAAAACAACTGGGACATCTGTTAAACTATTGGGACATCTGTTAAACTCCTGGGACATCTGTGAAACTATTGGGACATGGGTGAATCTATTGGGACATCTGTTAAACTATTGGGACATCTGTGAAACTACTGGTACATCTGTGAAACTATTGGGACATCTGTGAAACTACTGGAACATCTGTTAAACTATTGGGACATCTGTGAAACTATTGGGACATCTGTAAAACTACTGGGACATATGTGAACCTTTTGGGACATCTGTGAAACTATTGGGACATCTGTTAAACTATTGGGACATCTGTGAAACTATGGGGAGATCTGTGAAACTAATAGGACATATGTGAAACTATTGGGACATCTGTGAAATTACTGGTAGATCTGTGAAAGTACTGGTACATCTGTAAAACTATTGGGACATATGTGAAACTATGGGGACATCTATGAAACTAATGGGACATATGTAAAACTATTGGGGCGTCTGTGAAACTACTGGGACATGTGTGAAACTCCTGGGACATCTGTAAAACTACTGGGACATCTGTTAAACTATTGGGACATCTGTGAAACTATGGGGACATCTGTGAAACTAATGGGACATCTGTGAAACTATTGGGAGATCTGTGAAACTATGGGGACATCTGGGAAACTAATGGGACATATGTGAAACTATTGGGGCGTCTGTGAAACTACTGGGACATGTGTGAAACTACTGGGCCATCTGTAATACGACTGGGACATCTGTTAAACTATTGGGACATCTGTGAAACTATGGGGACATCTGTTAAACTAATGGGACATCTGTGAAACTATTGGGAGATCTGTGAAACTATGGGGACATCTGGGAAACTAATGGGACATATGTGAAACTATTGGGGCGTCTGTGAAACTACTGGGACATGGGTGAAACTACTGGCCCATCTGTAATACTACTGGGACATATGTGAAACTATTGGGACATCTGTGAAACGATTGAGACATCTGTGAAACTATGGGGACATCTCTTAACCTACTGGGATATCTGTAAAACGACTGGGACATCTGTGAAACGATTGAGACATCTGTGAAACTATGGGGACATCTGTTAACCTACTGGGACATCTGTGAAACTATTGGGACATGGGTGAATCTATTGGAACATCTGTTAAACTATTGGGACATCTGTGAAACTACTGGTACATCTGTGAAACTATTGGGACATCTGTGAAACTACTGGGACATCTGTTAAACTATTGGGACATCTGTGAAACTACTGGGACATCTGTAAAACTACTGGGACATATGTGAACCTTTTGGGACATCTGTGAAACTATTGGGACATCTGTTAAACTATTGGGACATCTGTGAAACTATGGGGAGATCTGTGAAACTAATGGGACATATGTGAAACTATTGGGACATCTGTGAAATTACTGGTAGATCTGTGAAACTATCGGGACATCTTTTAACCTACTGGGATGTCTGTAAAACTTCTGGGACATCTGTGAAACTATTGGGACATCTGTGAAACTATTGGGACATCTGTGAAACTATTGGGGCGTCTGTGAAACTACTGGGACATGTGTGAAACTACTGGGCCATCTGTAATACTACTGGGACATCTGTTAAACTATTGGGACATCTGTGAAACTATGGGGACATCTGTGAAACTATTGAGACATCTGTGAAACTATGGGGACATCTGTTAACCTACTGGGACATCTGTGAAACTACTGGGACATCTGTTAAACTACTGGGACATCTGTTAAACTATTGGGACATCTGTGAAACTACTGGGACATCTGTAAAACTACTGGGACATATGTGAACCTATTGGGACATCTGTTAAACTATTGGGACATCTGTGAAACTATTGGGACATCTGTAAAACAACTGGGACATCTGTGAAACTATTGGGACATCTGTGAAACTACTGGAACATCTGTTAAACTATTGGGACATCTGTGAAACTACTGGGACATCTGTAAAACTACTGGGACATATGTGAACCTTTTGGGACGTGGGTGAATCTATTGGGACATCTGTTAAACTATTGGGACATCTGTGAAACTACTGGTACATCTGTGAAGCTATTGGGACATCTGTGAAACTACTGGAACATCTGTTAAACTATTGGGACATCTGTGAAACTACTGGGACATCTGTAAAACTACTGGGACATATGTGAACCTTTTGGGACATCTGTGAAACTATTGGGACATCTGTTAAACTATTGGGACATCTGTGAAACTATGGGGAGATCTGTGAAACTAATGGGACATATGTGAAACTATTGGGACATCTGTGAAATTACTGGTAGATCTGTGAAACTATCGGGACATCTTTTAACCTACTGGGATGTCTGTAAAACTTCTGGGACATCTGTGAAACTATTGGGACATCTGTGAAACTATTGGGACATCTGTGAAAGTACTGGTACATCTGTAAAACTATTGGGACATATGTGAAACTATGGGGACATCTATGAAACTAATGGGACATATGTAAAACTATTGGGGCGTCTGTGAAACTACTGGGACATGTGTGAAACTACTGGGACATCTGTAAAACTACTGGGACATCTGTTAAACTATTGGGACATCTGTGAAACTATGGGGACATCTGTGAAACTAATGGGACATCTGTGAAACTATTGGGAGATCTGTGAAACTATGGGGACATCTGGGAAACTAATGGGACATATGTGAAACTATTGGGGCGTCTGTGAAACTACTGGGACATGTGTGAAACTACTGGGCCATCTGTAATACTACTGGGACATCTGTTAAACTATTGGGACATCTGTGAAACTATGGGGACATCTGTGAAACTAATGGGACATCTGTGAAACTATTGGGAGATCTGTGAAACTATGGGGACATCTGGGAAACTAATGGGACATATGTGAAACTATTGGGGCGTCTGTGAAACTACTGGGACATGTGTGAAACTACTGGCCCATCTGTAATACTACTGGGACATATGTGAAACTATTGGGACATCTGTGAAACTATGGGGACATCTCTTAACCTACTGGGATATCTGTAAAACTACTGGGACATCTGTGAAACGATTGAGACATCTTTGAAACTATGGGGACATCTGTTAACCTACTGGGACATCTGTGAAACTACTGGGACATCTGTTAAACTACTGGGACATCTGTTAAACTATTGGGACATCTGTGAAACTACTGGGACATCTGTAAAACTACTGGGACATATGTGAACCTATTGGGACATCTGTTAAACTATTGGGACATCTGTGAAACTATTGGGACATCTGTAAAACTACTGGGACATCTGTTAAACTATTGGGACATCTGTGAAACTACTGGGACATCTGTAAAACTACTGGGATATATGTGAACATTTTGGGACATCTGTGAAACTATTGGGACATCTGTGAAACTATTGGGACATCTGTGAAACTATGGGGACATCTGTGAAACTAATGGGACATATGTGAAACTATTGGGGCATCTGTGAAACTACTGAGACATGTGTGAAATTACTGGGACATCTGTAAAACTACTGGGACATCTGTTAAACTATTGGGACATCTGTGAAACTATGGGGACATCTGTGAAACTAATGGGACATGTGTGAAACTATTGGGACATCTGTGAAACTACTAGTACATCTGTGAAACTATTGGGACATCTGTGAAACTATTGGGACATCTGTGAAACTACTGGTACATCTGTGAAACTATGGGGACATCTGTGAAACTATTGGGACATCTGGGAAACTATTGGGACATCTGTGAAACTATGGGGACATCTGTGAAACTACTGGGACATCTGTTAAACTATTGGGACATCTGTGAAACTATGGGGGACATCTGTTAACCTACTGGGATATCTGTAAAACTACTCGGACATTTGTGAAACGATTGGGACATCTGTGAAACTATGGGGACATCTGTGAAACTACTGGGACATCCGTTAAACTACTGGGACATCTGTGAAACTATTGGGACATCTGTCAAACAACTGGGACATCTGTTAAACTATTGGGACATCTGTTAAACTCCTGGGACATCTGTGAAACTATTGGGACATGGGTGAAACTATGGGGACATCTGTGAAACTATGGGCACATCTGGGAAACTAATGGGACATATGTGAAACTATTGGGGCGTCTGTGAAACTACTGGAACATCTGTAATACTACTGGGACATCTGTTAAACTATTGGGACATCTGTGAAACAATGGGGAGATCTGTGAAACTAATGGGACATATGTGAAACTATTGGGACATCTGTGAAACTACTGGTACATCTGTGAAACTATCGGGACATCTTTTAACCTACTGGGATGTCTGTAAAACTTCTGGGACATCTGTGAAACTATTGGGACATCTGTGAAAGTACTGGTACATCTGTTAAACTATTGGGACATCTGTGAAACTATGGGGACATCTGTGAAACAAATGGGACATAGGTGAAACTATTGGGACATCTGTGAAACTATTGGGACATCTGTGAAACTATTGGGACATCTGTGAAACTAATGGGACATATGTGAAACTATTGGGACATCTGTGAAACTATGGGGACATCTGTTAACCTACTGGGATATCTGTAAAACTACTGGGACATCTGTGAAACTATTGGGACATGGGTGAAACTATTGGGACATCTGTTAAACTATTGGGACATCTGTGAAACTATTGGTACATCTGTGAAACTATTGGGACATCTGTGAAACTATGGGGACATCTATGAAACTAATGGGACATATGTAAAACTATTGGGGCGTCTGTGAAACTACTGGGACATGTGTGAAACTACTGGGACATCTGTATAACTACTGGGACATCTGTTAAACTATTGGGACATCTGTGAAACTATGGGGACATCTGTGAAACTAATGGGACATCTGTGAAACTATTGGGAGATCTGTGAAACTATGGGGACATCTGGGAAACTAATGGGACATATGTGAAACTATTGGGGCGTCTGTGAAACTACTGGGACATGTGTGAAACTACTGGGCCATCTGTAATACTACTGGGACATCTGTTAAACTATTGGGACATCTGGGAAACTATGGGGACATCTGTGAAACGATTGAGACATCTGTGAAACTATGGGGACATCTGTTAACCTACTGGGACATCTGTGAAACTACTGGGACATCTGTTAAACTACTGGGACATCTGTTAAACTATTGGGACATCTGTGAAACTACTGGGACATCTGTAAAACTACTGGGACATATGTGAACCTATTGGGACATCTGTTAAACTATTGGGACATCTGTTAAACTCCTGGGACATCTGTGAAACTATTGGGACATGGGTGAATCTATTGGGACATCTGTTAAACTATTGGGACATCTGTGAAACTACTGGTACATCTGTGAAACTATTGGGACATCTGTGAAACTACTGGAACATCTGTTAAACTATTGGGACATCTGTGAAACTACTGGGACATCTGTAAAACTACTGGGACATATGTGAACCTTTTGGGACATCTGTGAAACTATTGGGACATCTGTTAAACTATTGGGACATCTGTGAAACTATTGGGAGATCTGTGAAACTAATGGGACATATGTGAAACTATTGGGACATCTGTGAAATTACTGGTAGATCTGTGAAACTATCGGGACATCTTTTAACCTACTGGGATGTCTGTAAAACTTCTGGGACATCTGTGAAACTATTGGGACATCTGTGAAACTATTGGGACATCTGTGAAAGTACTGGTACATCTGTAAAACTATTGGGACATATGTGAAACTATGGGGACATCTATGAAACTAATGGGACATATGTAAAACTATTGGGGCGTCTGTGAAACTACTGGGACATGTGTGAAACTACTGGGACATCTGTAAAACTACTGGGACATCTGTTAAACTATTGGGACATCTGTGAAACTATGGGGACATCTGTGAAACTAATGGGACATCTGTGAAACTATTGGGAGATCTGTGAAACTATGGGGACATCTGGGAAACTAATGGGACATATGTGAAACTATTGGGGCGTCTGTGAAACTACTGGGACATGTGTGAAACTACTGGGCCATCTGTAATACTACTGGGACATCTGTTAAACTATTGGGACATCTGTGAAACTATGGGGACATCTGTGAAACTAATGGGACATCTGTGAAACTATTGGGAGATCTGTGAAACTATGGGGACATCTGGGAAACTAATGGGACATATGTGAAACTATTGGGGCGTCTGTGAAACTACTGGGACATGTGTGAAACTACTGGCCCATCTGTAATACTACTGGGACATATGTGAAACTATTGGGACATCTGTGAAACTATGGGGACATCTCTTAACCTACTGGGATATCTGTAAAACTACTGGGACATCTGTGAAACGATTGAGACATCTGTGAAACTATGGGGACATCTGTTAACCTACTGGGACATCTGTGAAACTATTGGGACATGGGTGAATCTATTGGGACATCTGTTAAACTATTGGGACATCTGTGAAACTACTGGTACATCTGTGAAACTATTGGGACATCTGTGAAACTACTGGGACATCTGTTAAACTATTGGGACATCTGTGAAACTACTGGGACATCTGTAAAACTACTGGGACATATGTGAACCTTTTGGGACATCTGTGAAACTATTGGGACATCTGTTAAACTATTGGGACATCTGTGAAACTATGGGGAGATCTGTGAAACTAATGGGACATATGTGAAACTATTGGGACATCTGTGAAATTACTGGTAGATCTGTGAAACTATCGGGACATCTTTTAACCTACTGGGATGTCTGTAAAACTTCTGGGACATCTGTGAAACTATTGGGACATCTGTGAAACTATTGGGACATCTGTGAAACTATTGGGGCGTCTGTGAAACTACTGGGACATGTGTGAAACTACTGGGCCATCTGTAATACTACTGGGACATCTGTTAAACTATTGGGACATCTGTGAAACTATGGGGACATCTGTGAAACGATTGAGACATCTGTGAAACTATGGGGACATCTGTTAACCTACTGGGACATCTGTGAAACTACTGGGACATCTGTTAAACTACTGGGACATCTGTTAAACTATTGGGACATCTGTGAAACTACTGGGACATCTGTAAAACTACTGGGACATATGTGAACCTATTGGGACATCTGTTAAACTATTGGGACATCTGTGAAACTATTGGGACATCTGTAAAACAACTGGGACATCTGTTAAACTATTGGGACATCTGTTAAACTCCTGGGACATCTGTGAAACTATTGGGACATGGGTGAGTCTATTGGGACATCTGTTAAACTATTGGGACATCTGTGAAACTACTGGTACATCTGTGAAACTATTGGGACATCTGTGAAACTACTGGAACATCTGTTAAACTATTGGGACATCTGTGAAACTACTGGGACATCTGTAAAACTACTGGGACATATGTGAACCTTTTGGGACATCTGTGAAACTATTGGGACATCTGTTAAACTATTGGGACATCTGTGAAACTATGGGGAGATCTGTGAAACTAATGGGACATATGTGAAACTATTGGGACATCTGTGAAATTACTGGTAGATCTGTGAAACTATCGGGACATCTTTTAACCTACTGGGATGTCTGTAAAACTTCTGGGACATCTGTGAAACTATTGGGACATCTGTGAAACTATTGGGACATCTGTGAAAGTACTGGTACATCTTTAAAACTATTGGGACATATGTGAAACTATGGGGACATCTATGAAACTAATGGGACATATGTAAAACTATTGGGGCGTCTGTGAAACTACTGGGACATGTGTGAAACTACTGGGACATCTGTAAAACTACTGGGACATCTGTTAAACTATTGGGACATCTGTGAAACTATGGGGACATCTGTGAAACTAATGGGACATCTGTGAAACTATTGGGAGATCTGTGAAACTATGGGGACATCTGGGAAACTAATGGGACATATGTGAAACTATTGGGGCGTCTGTGAAACTACTGGGACATGTGTGAAACTACTGGGCCATCTGTAATACTACTGGGACATCTGTTAAACTATTGGGACATCTGTGAAACTATGGGGACATCTGTGAAACTAATGGGACATCTGTGAAACTATTGGGAGATCTGTGAAACTATGGGGACATCTGGGAAACTAATGGGACATATGTGAAACTATTGGGGCGTCTGTGAAACTACTGGGACATGTGTGAAACTACTGGCCCATCTGTAATACTACTGGGACATATGTGAAACTATTGGGACATCTGTGAAACTATGGGGACATCTCTTAACCTACTGGGATATCTGTAAAACTACTGGGACATCTGTGAAACGATTGAGACATCTGTGAAACTATGGGGACATCTGTTAACCTACTGGGACATCTGTGAAACTACTGGGACATCTGTTAAACTATTGGGACATCTGTGAAACTATTGGGACATCTGTGAAACTAATGGGACATCTGTGAAACTATTGGGAGATCTGTGAAACTATGGGGACATCTGGGAAACTAATGGGACATATGTGAAACTATTGGGGCGTCTGTGAAACTACTGGGACATGTGTGAAACTACTGGGCCATCTGTAATACTACTGGGACATCTGTTAAACTATTGGGACATCTGTGAAACTATGGGGACATCTCTTAACCTACTGGGATATCTGTAAAACTACTGGGACATCTGTGAAACGATTGAGACATCTGTGAAACTATGGGGACATCTGTTAACCTACTGGGACATCTGAGAAACTACTGGGACATCTGTTAAACTACTGGGACATCTGTTAAACTATTGGGACATCTGTGAAACTACTGGGACATCTGTAAAACTACTGGGACATATGTGAACCTATTGGGACATCTGTTAAACTATTGGGACATCTGTGAAACTATTGGGACATCTGTAAAACAACTGGGACATCTGTTAAACTATTGGGACATCTGTTAAACTCCTGGGACATCTGTGAAACTATTGGGACATGGGTGAATCTATTGGGACATCTGTTAAACTATTGGGACATCTGTGAAACTATTGGGACATCTGTAAAACAACTGGGACATCTGTGAAACTATTGGGACATCTGTGAAACTATTGGGACATCTGTGAAAGTACTGGTACATCTGTGAAACTATTGGGACATCTGTGAAACTATGGGGACATCTGTGAAACAAATGGGACATAGGTGAAACTATTGGGACATCTGTGAAACTATTGGGACATCTGTGAAACTATTGGGACATCTGTGAAACTAATGGGACATATGTGAAACTATTGGGACATATGTGAAACTATTGGGACATCTGTGAAACTATGGGGACATCTGTTAACCTACTGGGATATCTGTAAAACTACTGGGACATCTGTGAAACGATTGGGACATCTGTGAAACTATGGGGACATCTGTGAAACTAATGGGACATCTGTGAAACTATTGGGAGATCTGTGAAACTATGGGGACATCTGGGAAACTAATGGGACATATGTGAAACTATTGGGGCGTCTGTGAAACTACTGGGACATGTGTGAAACTACTGGCCCATCTGTAATACTACTGGGACATATGTGAAACTATTGGGACATCTGTGAAACTATGGGGACATCTCTTAACCTACTGGGATATCTGTAAAACTACTGGGACATCTGTGAAACGATTGAGACATCTGTGAAACTATGGGGACATCTGTTAACCTACTGGGACATCTGTGAAACTACTGGGACATCTGTTAAACTATTGGGACATCTGTGAAACTATTGGGACATCTGTGAAACTAATGGGACATCTGTGAAACTATTGGGAGATCTGTGAAACTATGGGGACATCTGGGAAACTAATGGGACATATGTGAAACTATTGGGGCGTCTGTGAAACTACTGGGACATGTGTGAAACTACTGGGCCATCTGTAATACTACTGGGACATCTGTTAAACTATTGGGACATCTGTGAAACTATGGGGACATCTCTTAACCTACTGGGATATCTGTAAAACTACTGGGACATCTGTGAAACGATTGAGACATCTGTGAAACTATGGGGACATCTGTTAACCTACTGGGACATCTGAGAAACTACTGGGACATCTGTTAAACTACTGGGACATCTGTTAAACTATTGGGACATCTGTGAAACTACTGGGACATCTGTAAAACTACTGGGACATATGTGAACCTATTGGGACATCTGTTAAACTATTGGGACATCTGTGAAACTATTGGGACATCTGTAAAACAACTGGGACATCTGTTAAACTATTGGGACATCTGTTAAACTCCTGGGACATCTGTGAAACTATTGGGACATGGGTGAATCTATTGGGACATCTGTTAAACTATTGGGACATCTGTGAAACTATTGGGACATCTGTAAAACAACTGGGACATCTGTGAAACTATTGGGACATCTGTGAAACTATTGGGACATCTGTGAAAGTACTGGTACATCTGTGAAACTATTGGGACATCTGTGAAACTATGGGGACATCTGTGAAACAAATGGGACATAGGTGAAACTATTGGGACATCTGTGAAACTATTGGGACATCTGTGAAACTATTGGGACATCTGTGAAACTAATGGGACATATGTGAAACTATTGGGACATATGTGAAACTATTGGGACATCTGTGAAACTATGGGGACATCTGTTAACCTACTGGGATATCTGTAAAACTACTGGGACATCTGTGAAACGATTGGGACATCTGTGAAACTATGGGGACATCTGTTAACCTACTGGGACATCTGTGAAACTACTGGGACATCTGATAAACTACTGGGACATCTGTTAAACTATTGGGACATCTGTGAAACTACTGGGACATCTGTAAAACTACTGGGACATATGTGAACCTATTGGGACATCTGTGAAACTATTGGGACATCTGTGAAACTATTGGGACATCTGTGAAACAACTGGGACATCTGTTAAACTATTGGGACATCTGTGAAACGATTGGGACATCTGTGAAACTATGGGGACATCTGTTAACCTACTGGGATATCTGTGAAACTACTGGGACATCTGTTAAACTACTGGGACATCTGTTAAACTATTGGGACATCTGTGAAACTACTGGGACATCTGTAAAACTACTGGGACATATGTGAACTCATTGGGACATCTGTGAAACTATTGGGACATCTGTGAAACTATTGGGACATCTGTGAAACAACTGGGACATCTGTTAAACTATTGGGACATCTGTTAAACTCCTGGGACATCTGTGAAACTATGGGGACATCTGTGAAACTATTGGGACATCTGTGAAACTACTGGTACATCTGTGAAACTATGGGGACATCTGTGAAACTATTGGGACATCTGGGAAACTATTGGGACATCTGTGAAACTATGGGGACATCTGTGAAACTAATGTGATATCTGTGAAACTAATGTGATGTCTGTGAAACTACTGGGACATCTGTAAAACTACTGGGACATATGTGAACCTATTGGGACATCTGTGAAACTATGGGGACATCTGTTAACCTACTGGGATATCTGCAAAACTACTGGGACATCTGTGAAACTATTGGGACATCTGTGAAACTATGGGGACATCTGTTAACCTACTGGGACATCTGTGAAACTACTGGGACATCTGTTAAACTACTGGGACATCTGTTAAACTATTGGGACATCTCTGAAACTACTGGGACATCTGTAAAACTACTGGGACATATGTGAACCTATTGGGACATCTGTTAAACTATTGGGACATCTGTGAAACTATTGGGACATCTGTAAAACAACTGGGACATTTGTTAAACTATTGGGACATCTGTTAAACTCCTGGGACATCTGTGAAACTATTGGGACATGGGTGAAACTATTGGGACATCTGTTAAACTATTGGGACATCTGTGAAACTACTGGTACATCTGTGAAACTATTGGGACATCTTTTAACCTACTGGGATGTCTGTAAAACTTCTGGGACATCTGTGAAACTATTGGGACATCTGTGAAACTATTGGGAGATCTGTGAAAGTACTGGTACATCTGTGAAACTATTGGGACATCTGTGAAACTATGGGGACATCTGTGAAACAAATGGGACATAGGTGAAACTATTTGGACATCTGTGAAACTATTGGGACATCTGTGAAACTATTGGGACATCTGTGAAACTAATGGGACATATGTGAAACTATTGGGACATCTGTGAAACTATGGGGACATCTGTTAACCTACTGGGATATCTGTAAAACTACTGGGACATCTGTGAAACTATTGGGACATGGGTGAAACTATTGGGACATCTGTTAAACTATTGG
This sequence comes from Petromyzon marinus, assembly GCF_048934315.1. NCBI lineage: Eukaryota > Metazoa > Chordata > Hyperoartia > Petromyzontiformes > Petromyzontidae > Petromyzon > Petromyzon marinus. The sequence goes on from NW_027423457.1 coordinate 527,702, forward strand.
GACATCTGTGAAACTATTGGTACATCTGTGAAACTATTGGGACATCTGTGAAACTATGGGGACATCTATAAACTAATGGGACATATGTAAAACTATTGGGGCGTCTGTGAAACTACTGGGACATGTGTGAAACTACTGGGACATCTGTATAACTACTGGGACATCTGTTAAACTATTGGGACATCTGTGAAACTATGGGGACATCTGTGAAACTAATGGGACATCTGTGAAACTATTGGGAGATCTGTGAAACTATGGGGACATCTGGGAAACTAATGGGACATATGTGAAACTATTGGGGCGTCTGTGAAACTACTGGGACATGTGTGAAACTACTGGGCCATCTGTAATACTACTGGGACATCTGTTAAACTATTGGGACATCTGTGAAACTATGGGGACATCTGTGAAACGATTGAGACATCTGTGAAACTATGGGGACATCTGTTAACCTACTGGGACATCTGTGAAACTACTGGGACATCTGTTAAACTACTGGGACATCTGTTAAACTATTGGGACATCTGTGAAACTACTGGGACATCTGTAAAACTACTGGGACATATGTGAACCTATTGGGACATCTGTTAAACTATTGGGACATCTGTGAAACTATTGGGACATCTGTGAAAGTACTGGTACATCTGTGAAACTATTGGGACATCTGTGAAACTATGGGGACATCTGTGAAACAAATGGGACATAGGTGAAACTATTGGGACATCTGTGAAACTATTGGGACATCTGTGAAACTATTGGGACATCTGTGAAACTAATGGGACATATGTGAAACTATTGGGACATATGTGAAACTATTGGGACATCTGTGAAACTATGGGGACATCTGTTAACCTACTGGGATATCTGTAAAACTACTGGGACATCTGTGAAACGATTGGGACATCTGTGAAACTATGGGGACATCTGTTAACCTACTGGGACATCTGTGAAACTACTGGGACATCTGATAAACTACTGGGACATCTGTTAAACTATTGGGACATCTGTGAAACTACTGGGACATCTGTAAAACTACTGGGACATATGTGAACCTATTGGGACATCTGTGAAACTATTGGGACATCTGTGAAACTATTGGGACATCTGTGAAACAACTGGGACATCTGTTAAACTATTGGGACATCTGTGAAACGATTGGGACATCTGTGAAACTATGGGGACATCTGTTAACCTACTGGGATATCTGTGAAACTACTGGGACATCTGTTAAACTACTGGGACATCTGTTAAACTATTGGGACATCTGTGAAACTACTGGGACATCTGTAAAACTACTGGGACATATGTGAACTCATTGGGACATCTGTGAAACTATTGGGACATCTGTGAAACTATTGGGACATCTGTGAAACAACTGGGACATCTGTTAAACTATTGGGACATCTGTTAAACTCCTGGGACATCTGTGAAACTATGGGGACATCTGTGAAACTATTGGGACATCTGTGAAACTACTGGTACATCTGTGAAACTATGGGGACATCTGTGAAACTATTGGGACATCTGGGAAACTATTGGGACATCTGTGAAACTATGGGGACATCTGTGAAACTAATGTGATATCTGTGAAACTAATGTGATGTCTGTGAAACTACTGGGACATCTGTAAAACTACTGGGACATATGTGAACCTATTGGGACATCTGTGAAACTATGGGGACATCTGTTAACCTACTGGGATATCTGCAAAACTACTGGGACATCTGTGAAACTATTGGGACATCTGTGAAACTATGGGGACATCTGTTAACCTACTGGGACATCTGTGAAACTACTGGGACATCTGTTAAACTACTGGGACATCTGTTAAACTATTGGGACATCTCTGAAACTACTGGGACATCTGTAAAACTACTGGGACATATGTGAACCTATTGGGACATCTGTTAAACTATTGGGACATCTGTGAAACTATTGGGACATCTGTAAAACAACTGGGACATTTGTTAAACTATTGGGACATCTGTTAAACTCCTGGGACATCTGTGAAACTATTGGGACATGGGTGAAACTATTGGGACATCTGTTAAACTATTGGGACATCTGTGAAACTACTGGTACATCTGTGAAACTATTGGGACATCTTTTAACCTACTGGGATGTCTGTAAAACTTCTGGGACATCTGTGAAACTATTGGGACATCTGTGAAACTATTGGGAGATCTGTGAAAGTACTGGTACATCTGTGAAACTATTGGGACATCTGTGAAACTATGGGGACATCTGTGAAACAAATGGGACATAGGTGAAACTATTTGGACATCTGTGAAACTATTGGGACATCTGTGAAACTATTGGGACATCTGTGAAACTAATGGGACATATGTGAAACTATTGGGACATCTGTGAAACTATGGGGACATCTGTTAACCTACTGGGATATCTGTAAAACTACTGGGACATCTGTGAAACTATTGGGACATGGGTGAAACTATTGGGACATCTGTTAAACTATTGGGACATCTGTGAAACTATTGGTACATCTGTGAAACTATTGGGACATCTGTGAAACTAAGGGGACATCTATAAACTAATGGGACATATGTAAAACTATTGGGGCGTCTGTGAAACTACTGGGACATGTGTGAAACTACTGGGACATCTGTATAACTACTGGGACATCTGTTAAACTATTGGGACATCTGTGAAACTATGGGGACATCTGTGAAACTAATGGGACATCTGTGAAACTATTGGGAGATCTGTGAAACTATGGGGACATCTGGGAAACTAATGGGACATATGTGAAACTATTGGGGCGTCTGTGAAACTACTGGGACATGTGTGAAACTACTGGGCCATCTGTAATACTACTGGGACATCTGTTAAACTATTGGGACATCTGTGAAACTATGGGGACATCTGTGAAACGATTGAGACATCTGTGAAACTATGGGGACATCTGTTAACCTACTGGGACATCTGTGAAACTACTGGGACATCTGTTAAACTACTGGGACATCTGTTAAACTATTGGGACATCTGTGAAACTACTGGGACATCTGTAAAACTACTGGGACATATGTGAAACTACTGGAACATCTGTTAAACTATTGGGACATCTGTGAAACTACTGGGACATCTGTAAAACTACTGGGACATATGTGAACCTTTTGGGAATAAATCTGTGAAACTATTGGGACATCTGTTAAACTATTGGGACATCTGTGAAACTATGGGGAGATCTGTGAAACTAATGGGACATATGTGAAACTATTGGGACATCTGTGAAATTACTGGTAGATCTGTGAAACTATCGGGACATCTTTTAACCTACTGGGATGTCTGTAAAACTTCTGGGACATCTGTGAAACTATTGGGACATCTGTGAAACTATTGGGACATCTGTTAAACTATTGGGACATCTGTGAAACTACTGGGACATCTGTAAAACTACTGGGACATATGTGAACCTATTGGGACATCTGTTAAACTATTGGGACATCTGTGAAACTATTGGGACATCTGTAAAACAACTGGGACATCTGTTAAACTATTGGGACATCTGTTAAACTCCTGGGACATCTGTGAAACTATTGGGACATGGGTGAATCTATTGGGACATCTGTTAAACTATTGGGACATCTGTGAAACTACTGGTACATCTGTGAAACTATTGGGACATCTGTGAAACTACTGGGACATCTGTTAAACTATTGGGACATCTGTGAAACTACTGGGACATCTGTAAAACTACTGGGACATATGTGAACCTTTTGGGACATCTGTGAAACTATTGGGACATCTGTTAAACTATTGGGACATCTGTGAAACTATGGGGAGATCTGTGAAACTAATGGGACATATGTGAAACTATTGGGACATCTGTGAAATTACTGGTAGATCTGTGAAACTATCGGGACATCTTTTAACCTACTGGGATGTCTGTAAAACTTCTGGGACATCTGTGAAACTATTGGGACATCTGTGAAACTATTGGGACATCTGTGAAACTATTGGGGCGTCTGTGAAACTACTGGGACATGTGTGAAACTACTGGGCCATCTGTAATACTACTGGGACATCTGTTAAACTATTGGGACATCTGTGAAACTATGGGGACATCTGTGAAACGATTGAGACATCTGTGAAACTATGGGGACATCTGTTAACCTACTGGGACATCTGTGAAACTACTGGGACATCTGTTAAACTACTGGGACATCTGTTAAACTATTGGGACATCTGTGAAACTACTGGGACATCTGTAAAACTACTGGGACATATGTGAACCTATTGGGACATCTGTTAAACTATTGGGACATCTGTGAAACTATTGGGACATCTGTAAAACAACTGGGACATCTGTTAAACTATTGGGACATCTGTGAAACTACTGGTACATCTGTGAAACTATTGGGACATCTGTGAAACTACTGGAACATCTGTTAAACTATTGGGACATCTGTGAAACTACTGGGACATCTGTAAAACTACTGGGACATATGTGAACCTTTTGGGACATCTGTGAAACTATTGGGACATCTGTTAAACTATTGGGACATCTGTGAAACTATGGGGAGATCTGTGAAACTAATGGGACATATGTGAAACTATTGGGACATCTGTGAAATTACTGGTAGATCTGTGAAACTATCGGGACATCTTTTAACCTACTGGGATGTCTGTAAAACTTCTGGGACATCTGTGAAACTATTGGGACATCTGTGAAACTATTGGGACATCTGTTAAACTATTGGGACATCTGTGAAACTACTGGGACATCTGTAAAACTACTGGGACATATGTGAACCTATTGGGACATCTGTTAAACTATTGGGACATCTGTGAAACTATTGGGACATCTGTAAAACAACTGGGACATCTGTTAAACTATTGGGACATCTGTTAAACTCCTGGGACATCTGTGAAACTATTGGGACATGGGTGAATCTATTGGGACATCTGTTAAACTATTGGGACATCTGTGAAACTACTGGTACATCTGTGAAACTATTGGGACATCTGTGAAACTACTGGGACATCTGTTAAACTATTGGGACATCTGTGAAACTACTGGGACATCTGTAAAACTACTGGGACATATGTGAACCTTTTGGGACATCTGTGAAACTATTGGGACATCTGTTAAACTATTGGGACATCTGTGAAACTATGGGGAGATCTGTGAAACTAATGGGACATATGTGAAACTATTGGGACATCTGTGAAATTACTGGTAGATCTGTGAAACTATCGGGACATCTTTTAACCTACTGGGATGTCTGTAAAACTTCTGGGACATCTGTGAAACTATTGGGACATCTGTGAAACTATTGGGACATCTGTGAAACTATTGGGGCGTCTGTGAAACTACTGGGACATGTGTGAAACTACTGGGCCATCTGTAATACTACTGGGACATCTGTTAAACTATTGGGACATCTGTGAAACTATGGGGACATCTGTGAAACGATTGAGACATCTGTGAAACTATGGGGACATCTGTTAACCTACTGGGACATCTGTGAAACTACTGGGACATCTGTTAAACTACTGGGACATCTGTTAAACTATTGGGACATCTGTGAAACTACTGGGACATCTGTAAAACTACTGGGACATATGTGAACCTATTGGGACATCTGTTAAACTATTGGGACATCTGTGAAACTATTGGGACATCTGTAAAACAACTGGGACATCTGTTAAACTATTGGGACATCTGTTAAACTCCTGGGACATCTGTGAAACTATTGGGACATGGGTGAATCTATTGGGACATCTGTTAAACTATTGGGACATCTGTGAAACTACTGGTACATCTGTGAAACTATTGGGACATCTGTGAAACTACTGGAACATCTGTTAAACTATTGGGACATCTGTGAAACTACTGGGACATCTGTAAAACTACTGGGACATATGTGAACCTTTTGGGATATCTGTGAAACTATTGGGACATCTGTTAAACTATTGGGACATCTGTGAAACTATGGGGAGATCTGTGAAACTAATGGGACATATGTGAAACTATTGGGACATCTGTGAAATTACTGGTAGATCTGTGAAACTATCGGGACATCTTTTAACCTACTGGGATGTCTGTAAAACTTCTGGGACATCTGTGAAACTATTGGGACATCTGTGAAACTATTGGGACATCTGTGAAACTATTGGGGCGTCTGTGAAACTACTGGGACATGTGTGAAACTACTGGGCCATCTGTAATACTACTGGGACATCTGTTAAACTATTGGGACATCTGTGAAACTATGGGGACATCTGTGAAACGATTGAGACATCTGTGAAACTATGGGGACATCTGTTAACCTACTGGGACATCTGTGAAACTACTGGGACATCTGTTAAACTACTGGGACATCTGTTAAACTATTGGGACATCTGTGAAACTACTGGGACATCTGTAAAACTACTGGGACATATGTGAACCTATTGGGACATCTGTTAAACTATTGGGACATCTGTGAAACTATTGGGACATCTGTAAAACAACTGGGACATCTGTTAAACTATTGGGACATCTGTTAAACTCCTGGGACATCTGTGAAACTATTGGGACATGGGTGAATCTATTGGGACATCTGTTAAACTATTGGGACATCTGTGAAACTACTGGTACATCTGTGAAACTATTGGGACATCTGTGAAACTACTGGAACATCTGTTAAACTATTGGGACATCTGTGAAACTACTGGGACATCTGTAAAACTACTGGGACATATGTGAACCTTTTGGGACATCTGTGAAACTATTGGGACATCTGTTAAACTATTGGGACATCTGTGAAACTATGGGGAGATCTGTGAAACTAATAGGACATATGTGAAACTATTGGGACATCTGTGAAATTACTGGTAGATCTGTGAAACTATCGGGACATCTTTTAACCTACTGGGATGTCTGTAAAACTTCTGGGACATCTGTGAAACTATTGGGACATCTGTGAAACTATTGGGACATCTGTGAAAGTACTGGTACATCTGTAAAACTATTGGGACATATGTGAAACTATGGGGACATCTATGAAACTAATGGGACATATGTAAAACTATTGGGGCGTCTGTGAAACTACTGGGACATGTGTGAAACTCCTGGGACATCTGTAAAACTACTGGGACATCTGTTAAACTATTGGGACATCTGTGAAACTATGGAGACATCTGTGAAACTAATGGGACATCTGTGAAACTATTGGGAGATCTGTGAAACTATGGGGACATCTGGGAAACTAATGGGACATATGTGAAACTATTGGGGCGTCTGTGAAACTACTGGGACATGTGTGAAACTACTGGGCCATCTGTAATACGACTGGGACATCTGTTAAACTATTGGGACATCTGTGAAACTATGGGGACATCTGTTAAACTAATGGGACATCTGTGAAACTATTGGGAGATCTGTGAAACTATGGGGACATCTGGGAAACTAATGGGACATATGTGAAACTATTGGGGCGTCTGTGAAACTACTGGGACATGGGTGAAACTACTGGCCCATCTGTAATACTACTGGGACATATGTGAAACTATTGGGACATCTGTGAAACTATGGGGACATCTCTTAACCTACTGGGATATCTGTAAAACGACTGGGACATCTGTGAAACGATTGAGACATCTGTGAAACTATGGGGACATCTGTTAACCTACTGGGACATCTGTGAAACTATTGGGACATGGGTGAATCTATTGGAACATCTGTTAAACTATTGGGACATCTGTGAAACTACTGGTACATCTGTGAAACTATTGGGACATCTGTGAAACTACTGGGACATCTGTTAAACTATTGGGACATCTGTGAAACTACTGGGACATCTGTAAAACTACTGGGACATATGTGAACCTTTTGGGACATCTGTGAAACTATTGGGACATCTGTTAAACTATTGGGACATCTGTGAAACTATGGGGAGATCTGTGAAACTAATGGGACATATGTGAAACTATTGGGACATCTGTGAAATTACTGGTAGATCTGTGAAACTATCGGGACATCTTTTAACCTACTGGGATGTCTGTAAAACTTCTGGGACATCTGTGAAACTATTGGGACATCTGTGAAACTATTGGGACATCTGTGAAACTATTGGGGCGTCTGTGAAACTACTGGGACATGTGTGAAACTACTGGGCCATCTGTAATACTACTGGGACATCTGTTAAACTATTGGGACATCTGTGAAACTATGGGGACATCTGTGAAACGATTGAGACATCTGTGAAACTATGGGGACATCTGTTAACCTACTGGGACATCTGTGAAACTACTGGGACATCTGTTAAACTACTGGGACATCTGTTAAACTATTGGGACATCTGTGAAACTACTGGGACATCTGTAAAACTACTGGGACATATGTGAACCTATTGGGACATCTGTTAAACTATTGGGACATCTGTGAAACTATTGGGACATCTGTAAAACAACTGGGACATCTGTTAAACTATTGGGACATCTGTGAAACTACTGGAACATCTGTTAAACTATTGGGACATCTGTGAAACTACTGGGACATCTGTAAAACTACTGGGACATATGTGAACCTTTTGGGACGTGGGTGAATCTATTGGGACATCTGTTAAACTATTGGGACATCTGTGAAACTACTGGTACATCTGTGAAGCTATTGGGACATCTGTGAAACTACTGGAACATCTGTTAAACTATTGGGACATCTGTGAAACTACTGGGACATCTGTAAAACTACTGGGACATATGTGAACCTTTTGGGACATCTGTGAAACTATTGGGACATCTGTTAAACTATTGGGACATCTGTGAAACTATGGGGAGATCTGTGAAACTAATGGGACATATGTGAAACTATTGGGACATCTGTGAAATTACTGGTAGATCTGTGAAACTATCGGGACATCTTTTAACCTACTGGGATGTCTGTAAAACTTCTGGGACATCTGTGAAACTATTGGGACATCTGTGAAACTATTGGGACATCTGTGAAAGTACTGGTACATCTGTAAAACTATTGGGACATATGTGAAACTATGGGGACATCTATGAAACTAATGGGACATATGTAAAACTATTGGGGCGTCTGTGAAACTACTGGGACATGTGTGAAACTACTGGGACATCTGTAAAACTACTGGGACATCTGTTAAACTATTGGGACATCTGTGAAACTATGGGGACATCTGTGAAACTAATGGGACATCTGTGAAACTATTGGGAGATCTGTGAAACTATGGGGACATCTGGGAAACTAATGGGACATATGTGAAACTATTGGGGCGTCTGTGAAACTACTGGGACATGTGTGAAACTACTGGGCCATCTGTAATACTACTGGGACATCTGTTAAACTATTGGGACATCTGTGAAACTATGGGGACATCTGTGAAACTAATGGGACATCTGTGAAACTATTGGGAGATCTGTGAAACTATGGGGACATCTGGGAAACTAATGGGACATATGTGAAACTATTGGGGCGTCTGTGAAACTACTGGGACATGTGTGAAACTACTGGCCCATCTGTAATACTACTGGGACATATGTGAAACTATTGGGACATCTGTGAAACTATGGGGACATCTCTTAACCTACTGGGATATCTGTAAAACTACTGGGACATCTGTGAAACGATTGAGACATCTGTGAAACTATGGGGACATCTGTTAACCTACTGGGACATCTGTGAAACTACTGGGACATCTGTTAAACTACTGGGACATCTGTTAAACTATTGGGACATCTGTGAAACTACTGGGACATCTGTAAAACTACTGGGACATATGTGAACCTATTGGGACATCTGTTAAACTATTGGGACATCTGTGAAACTATTGGGACATCTGTAAAACTACTGGGACATCTGTTAAACTATTGGGACATCTGTGAAACTACTGGGACATCTGTAAAACTACTGGGATATATGTGAACATTTTGGGACATCTGTGAAACTATTGGGACATCTGTGAAACTATTGGGACATCTGTGAAACTATGGGGACATCTGTGAAACTAATGGGACATATGTGAAACTATTGGGGCATCTGTGAAACTACTGAGACATGTGTGAAATTACTGGGACATCTGTAAAACTACTGGGACATCTGTTAAACTATTGGGACATCTGTGAAACTATGGGGACATCTGTGAAACTAATGGGACATGTGTGAAACTATTGGGACATCTGTGAAACTACTAGTACATCTGTGAAACTATTGGGACATCTGTGAAACTATTGGGACATCTGTGAAACTACTGGTACATCTGTGAAACTATGGGGACATCTGTGAAACTATTGGGACATCTGGGAAACTATTGGGACATCTGTGAAACTATGGGGACATCTGTGAAACTACTGGGACATCTGTTAAACTATTGGGACATCTGTGAAACTATGGGGACATCTGTGAAACGATTGAGACATCTGTGAAACTATGGGGACATCTGTTAACCTACTGGGACATCTGTGAAACTACTGGGACATCTGTTAAACTACTGGGACATCTGTTAAACTATTGGGACATCTGTGAAACTACTGGGACATCTGTAAAACTACTGGGACATATGTGAAACTACTGGAACATCTGTTAAACTATTGGGACATCTGTGAAACTACTGGGACATCTGTAAAACTACTGGGACATATGTGAACCTTTTGGGACATCTGTGAAACTATTGGGACATCTGTTAAACTATTGGGACATCTGTGAAACTATGGGGAGATCTGTGAAACTAATGGGACATATGTGAAACTATTGGGACATCTGTGAAATTACTGGTAGATCTGTGAAACTATCGGGACATCTTTTAACCTACTGGGATGTCTGTAAAACTTCTGGGACATCTGTGAAACTATTGGGACATCTGTGAAACTATTGGGACATCTGTTAAACTATTGGGACATCTGTGAAACTACTGGGACATCTGTAAAACTACTGGGACATATGTGAACCTATTGGGACATCTGTTAAACTATTGGGACATCTGTGAAACTATTGGGACATCTGTAAAACAACTGGGACATCTGTTAAACTATTGGGACATCTGTTAAACTCCTGGGACATCTGTGAAACTATTGGGACATGGGTGAATCTATTGGGACATCTGTTAAACTATTGGGACATCTGTGAAACTACTGGTACATCTGTGAAACTATTGGGACATCTGTGAAACTACTGGGACATCTGTTAAACTATTGGGACATCTGTGAAACTACTGGGACATCTGTAAAACTACTGGGACATATGTGAACCTTTTGGGACATCTGTGAAACTATTGGGACATCTGTTAAACTATTGGGACATCTGTGAAACTATGGGGAGATCTGTGAAACTAATGGGACATATGTGAAACTATTGGGACATCTGTGAAATTACTGGTAGATCTGTGAAACTATCGGGACATCTTTTAACCTACTGGGATGTCTGTAAAACTTCTGGGACATCTGTGAAACTATTGGGACATCTGTGAAACTATTGGGACATCTGTGAAACTATTGGGGCGTCTGTGAAACTACTGGGACATGTGTGAAACTACTGGGCCATCTGTAATACTACTGGGACATCTGTTAAACTATTGGGACATCTGTGAAACTATGGGGACATCTGTGAAACGATTGAGACATCTGTGAAACTATGGGGACATCTGTTAACCTACTGGGACATCTGTGAAACTACTGGGACATCTGTTAAACTACTGGGACATCTGTTAAACTATTGGGACATCTGTGAAACTACTGGGACATCTGTAAAACTACTGGGACATATGTGAACCTATTGGGACATCTGTTAAACTATTGGGACATCTGTGAAACTATTGGGACATCTGTAAAACAACTGGGACATCTGTTAAACTATTGGGACATCTGTGAAACTACTGGTACATCTGTGAAACTATTGGGACATCTGTGAAACTACTGGAACATCTGTTAAACTATTGGGACATCTGTGAAACTACTGGGACATCTGTAAAACTACTGGGACATATGTGAACCTTTTGGGACATCTGTGAAACTATTGGGACATCTGTTACACTATTGGGACATCTGTGAAACTATGGGGAGATCTGTGAAACTAATGGGACATATGTGAAACTATTGGGACATCTGTGAAATTACTGGTAGATCTGTGAAACTATCGGGACATCTTTTAACCTACTGGGATGTCTGTAAAACTTCTGGGACATCTGTGAAACTATTGGGACATCTGTGAAACTATTGGGACATCTGTTAAACTATTGGGACATCTGTGAAACTACTGGGACATCTGTAAAACTACTGGGACATATGTGAACCTATTGGGACATCTGTTAAACTATTGGGACATCTGTGAAACTATTGGGACATCTGTAAAACAACTGGGACATCTGTTAAACTATTGGGACATCTGTTAAACTCCTGGGACATCTGTGAAACTATTGGGACATGGGTGAATCTATTGGGACATCTGTTAAACTATTGGGACATCTGTGAATCTACTGGTACATCTGTGAAACTATTGGGACATCTGTGAAACTACTGGGACATCTGTTAAACTATTGGGACATCTGTGAAACTACTGGGACATCTGTAAAACTACTGGGACATATGTGAACCTTTTGGGACATCTGTGAAACTATTGGGACATCTGTTAAACTATTGGGACATCTGTGAAACTATGGGGAGATCTGTGAAACTAATGGGACATATGTGAAACTATTGGGACATCTGTGAAATTACTGGTAGATCTGTGAAACTATCGGGACATCTTTTAACCTACTGGGATGTCTGTAAAACTTCTGGGACATCTGTGAAACTATTGGGACATCTGTGAAACTATTGGGACATCTGTGAAACTATTGGGGCGTCTGTGAAACTACTGGGACATGTGTGAAACTACTGGGCCATCTGTAATACTACTGGGACATCTGTTAAACTATTGGGACATCTGTGAAACTATGGGGACATCTGTGAAACGATTGAGACATCTGTGAAACTATGGGGACATCTGTTAACCTACTGGGACATCTGTGAAACTACTGGGACATCTGTTAAACTACTGGGACATCTGTTAAACTATTGGGACATCTGTGAAACTACTGGGACATCTGTAAAACTACTGGGACATATGTGAACCTATTGGGACATCTGTTAAACTATTGGGACATCTGTGAAACTATTGGGACATCTGTAAAACAACTGGGACATCTGTTAAACTATTGGGACATCTGTTAAACTCCTGGGACATCTGTGAAACTATTGGGACATGGGTGAATCTATTGGGACATCTGTTAAACTATTGGGACATCTGTGAAACTACTGGTACATCTGTGAAACTATTGGGACATCTGTGAAACTACTGGAACATCTGTTAAACTATTGGGACATCTGTGAAACTACTGGGACATCTGTAAAACTACTGGGACATATGTGAACCTTTTGGGATATCTGTGAAACTATTGGGACATCTGTTAAACTATTGGGACATCTGTGAAACTATGGGGAGATCTGTGAAACTAATGGGACATATGTGAAACTATTGGGACATCTGTGAAATTACTGGTAGATCTGTGAAACTATCGGGACATCTTTTAACCTACTGGGATGTCTGTAAAACTTCTGGGACATCTGTGAAACTATTGGGACATCTGTGAAACTATTGGGACATCTGTGAAACTATTGGGGCGTCTGTGAAACTACTGGGACATGTGTGAAACTACTGGGCCATCTGTAATACTACTGGGACATCTGTTAAACTATTGGGACATCTGTGAAACTATGGGGACATCTGTGAAACGATTGAGACATCTGTGAAACTATGGGGACATCTGTTAACCTACTGGGACATCTGTGAAACTACTGGGACATCTGTTAAACTACTGGGACATCTGTTAAACTATTGGGACATCTGTGAAACTACTGGGACATCTGTAAAACTACTGGGACATATGTGAACCTATTGGGACATCTGTTAAACTATTGGGACATCTGTGAAACTATTGGGACATCTGTAAAACAACTGGGACATCTGTTAAACTATTGGGACATCTGTTAAACTCCTGGGACATCTGTGAAACTATTGGGACATGGGTGAATCTATTGGGACATCTGTTAAACTATTGGGACATCTGTGAAACTACTGGTACATCTGTGAAACTATTGGGACATCTGTGAAACTACTGGAACATCTGTTAAACTATTGGGACATCTGTGAAACTACTGGGACATCTGTAAAACTACTGGGACATATGTGAACCTTTTGGGACATCTGTGAAACTATTGGGACATCTGTTAAACTATTGGGACATCTGTGAAACTATGGGGAGATCTGTGAAACTAATAGGACATATGTGAAACTATTGGGACATCTGTGAAATTACTGGTAGATCTGTGAAACTATCGGGACATCTTTTAACCTACTGGGATGTCTGTAAAACTTCTGGGACATCTGTGAAACTATTGGGACATCTGTGAAACTATTGGGACATCTGTGAAAGTACTGGTACATCTGTAAAACTATTGGGACATATGTGAAACTATGGGGACATCTATGAAACTAATGGGACATATGTAAAACTATTGGGGCGTCTGTGAAACTACTGGGACATGTGTGAAACTCCTGGGACATCTGTAAAACTACTGGGACATCTGTTAAACTATTGGGACATCTGTGAAACTATGGAGACATCTGTGAAACTAATGGGACATCTGTGAAACTATTGGGAGATCTGTGAAACTATGGGGACATCTGGGAAACTAATGGGACATATGTGAAACTATTGGGGCGTCTGTGAAACTACTGGGACATGTGTGAAACTACTGGGCCATCTGTAATACGACTGGGACATCTGTTAAACTATTGGGACATCTGTGAAACTATGGGGACATCTGTTAAACTAATGGGACATCTGTGAAACTATTGGGAGATCTGTGAAACTATGGGGACATCTGGGAAACTAATGGGACATATGTGAAACTATTGGGGCGTCTGTGAAACTACTGGGACATGGGTGAAACTACTGGCCCATCTGTAATACTACTGGGACATATGTGAAACTATTGGGACATCTGTGAAACTATGGGGACATCTCTTAACCTACTGGGATATCTGTAAAACGACTGGGACATCTGTGAAACGATTGAGACATCTGTGAAACTATGGGGACATCTGTTAACCTACTGGGACATCTGTGAAACTATTGGGACATGGGTGAATCTATTGGAACATCTGTTAAACTATTGGGACATCTGTGAAACTACTGGTACATCTGTGAAACTATTGGGACATCTGTGAAACTACTGGGACATCTGTTAAACTATTGGGACATCTGTGAAACTACTGGGACATCTGTAAAACTACTGGGACATATGTGAACCTTTTGGGACATCTGTGAAACTATTGGGACATCTGTTAAACTATTGGGACATCTGTGAAACTATGGGGAGATCTGTGAAACTAATGGGACATATGTGAAACTATTGGGACATCTGTGAAATTACTGGTAGATCTGTGAAACTATCGGGACATCTTTTAACCTACTGGGATGTCTGTAAAACTTCTGGGACATCTGTGAAACTATTGGGACATCTGTGAAACTATTGGGACATCTGTGAAACTATTGGGGCGTCTGTGAAACTACTGGGACATGTGTGAAACTACTGGGCCATCTGTAATACTACTGGGACATCTGTTAAACTATTGGGACATCTGTGAAACTATGGGGACATCTGTGAAACGATTGAGACATCTGTGAAACTATGGGGACATCTGTTAACCTACTGGGACATCTGTGAAACTACTGGGACATCTGTTAAACTACTGGGACATCTGTTAAACTATTGGGACATCTGTGAAACTACTGGGACATCTGTAAAACTACTGGGACATATGTGAACCTATTGGGACATCTGTTAAACTATTGGGACATCTGTGAAACTATTGGGACATCTGTAAAACAACTGGGACATCTGTTAAACTATTGGGACATCTGTGAAACTACTGGAACATCTGTTAAACTATTGGGACATCTGTGAAACTACTGGGACATCTGTAAAACTACTGGGACATATGTGAACCTTTTGGGACGTGGGTGAATCTATTGGGACATCTGTTAAACTATTGGGACATCTGTGAAACTACTGGTACATCTGTGAAGCTATTGGGACATCTGTGAAACTACTGGAACATCTGTTAAACTATTGGGACATCTGTGAAACTACTGGGACATCTGTAAAACTACTGGGACATATGTGAACCTTTTGGGACATCTGTGAAACTATTGGGACATCTGTTAAACTATTGGGACATCTGTGAAACTATGGGGAGATCTGTGAAACTAATGGGACATATGTGAAACTATTGGGACATCTGTGAAATTACTGGTAGATCTGTGAAACTATCGGGACATCTTTTAACCTACTGGGATGTCTGTAAAACTTCTGGGACATCTGTGAAACTATTGGGACATCTGTGAAACTATTGGGACATCTGTGAAAGTACTGGTACATCTGTAAAACTATTGGGACATATGTGAAACTATGGGGACATCTATGAAACTAATGGGACATATGTAAAACTATTGGGGCGTCTGTGAAACTACTGGGACATGTGTGAAACTACTGGGACATCTGTAAAACTACTGGGACATCTGTTAAACTATTGGGACATCTGTGAAACTATGGGGACATCTGTGAAACTAATGGGACATCTGTGAAACTATTGGGAGATCTGTGAAACTATGGGGACATCTGGGAAACTAATGGGACATATGTGAAACTATTGGGGCGTCTGTGAAACTACTGGGACATGTGTGAAACTACTGGGCCATCTGTAATACTACTGGGACATCTGTTAAACTATTGGGACATCTGTGAAACTATGGGGACATCTGTGAAACTAATGGGACATCTGTGAAACTATTGGGAGATCTGTGAAACTATGGGGACATCTGGGAAACTAATGGGACATATGTGAAACTATTGGGGCGTCTGTGAAACTACTGGGACATGTGTGAAACTACTGGCCCATCTGTAATACTACTGGGACATATGTGAAACTATTGGGACATCTGTGAAACTATGGGGACATCTCTTAACCTACTGGGATATCTGTAAAACTACTGGGACATCTGTGAAACGATTGAGACATCTGTGAAACTATGGGGACATCTGTTAACCTACTGGGACATCTGTGAAACTACTGGGACATCTGTTAAACTACTGGGACATCTGTTAAACTATTGGGACATCTGTGAAACTACTGGGACATCTGTAAAACTACTGGGACATATGTGAACCTATTGGGACATCTGTTAAACTATTGGGACATCTGTGAAACTATTGGGACATCTGTAAAACTACTGGGACATCTGTTAAACTATTGGGACATCTGTGAAACTACTGGGACATCTGTAAAACTACTGGGATATATGTGAACATTTTGGGACATCTGTGAAACTATTGGGACATCTGTGAAACTATTGGGACATCTGTGAAACTATGGGGACATCTGTGAAACTAATGGGACATATGTGAAACTATTGGGGCATCTGTGAAACTACTGAGACATGTGTGAAATTACTGGGACATCTGTAAAACTACTGGGACATCTGTTAAACTATTGGGACATCTGTGAAACTATGGGGACATCTGTGAAACTAATGGGACATGTGTGAAACTATTGGGACATCTGTGAAACTACTAGTACATCTGTGAAACTATTGGGACATCTGTGAAACTATTGGGACATCTGTGAAACTACTGGTACATCTGTGAAACTATGGGGACATCTGTGAAACTATTGGGACATCTGGGAAACTATTGGGACATCTGTGAAACTATGGGGACATCTGTGAAACTACTGGGACATCTGTTAAACTATTGGGACATCTGTGAAACTATGGGGGACATCTGTTAACCTACTGGGATATCTGTAAAACTACTCGGACATTTGTGAAACGATTGGGACATCTGTGAAACTATGGGGACATCTGTGAAACTACTGGGACATCCGTTAAACTACTGGGACATCTGTGAAACTATTGGGACATCTGTCAAACAACTGGGACATCTGTTAAACTATTGGGACATCTGTTAAACTCCTGGGACATCTGTGAAACTATTGGGACATGGGTGAAACTATGGGGACATCTGTGAAACTATGGGCACATCTGGGAAACTAATGGGACATATGTGAAACTATTGGGGCGTCTGTGAAACTACTGGAACATCTGTAATACTACTGGGACATCTGTTAAACTATTGGGACATCTGTGAAACAATGGGGAGATCTGTGAAACTAATGGGACATATGTGAAACTATTGGGACATCTGTGAAACTACTGGTACATCTGTGAAACTATCGGGACATCTTTTAACCTACTGGGATGTCTGTAAAACTTCTGGGACATCTGTGAAACTATTGGGACATCTGTGAAAGTACTGGTACATCTGTTAAACTATTGGGACATCTGTGAAACTATGGGGACATCTGTGAAACAAATGGGACATAGGTGAAACTATTGGGACATCTGTGAAACTATTGGGACATCTGTGAAACTATTGGGACATCTGTGAAACTAATGGGACATATGTGAAACTATTGGGACATCTGTGAAACTATGGGGACATCTGTTAACCTACTGGGATATCTGTAAAACTACTGGGACATCTGTGAAACTATTGGGACATGGGTGAAACTATTGGGACATCTGTTAAACTATTGGGACATCTGTGAAACTATTGGTACATCTGTGAAACTATTGGGACATCTGTGAAACTATGGGGACATCTATGAAACTAATGGGACATATGTAAAACTATTGGGGCGTCTGTGAAACTACTGGGACATGTGTGAAACTACTGGGACATCTGTATAACTACTGGGACATCTGTTAAACTATTGGGACATCTGTGAAACTATGGGGACATCTGTGAAACTAATGGGACATCTGTGAAACTATTGGGAGATCTGTGAAACTATGGGGACATCTGGGAAACTAATGGGACATATGTGAAACTATTGGGGCGTCTGTGAAACTACTGGGACATGTGTGAAACTACTGGGCCATCTGTAATACTACTGGGACATCTGTTAAACTATTGGGACATCTGGGAAACTATGGGGACATCTGTGAAACGATTGAGACATCTGTGAAACTATGGGGACATCTGTTAACCTACTGGGACATCTGTGAAACTACTGGGACATCTGTTAAACTACTGGGACATCTGTTAAACTATTGGGACATCTGTGAAACTACTGGGACATCTGTAAAACTACTGGGACATATGTGAACCTATTGGGACATCTGTTAAACTATTGGGACATCTGTTAAACTCCTGGGACATCTGTGAAACTATTGGGACATGGGTGAATCTATTGGGACATCTGTTAAACTATTGGGACATCTGTGAAACTACTGGTACATCTGTGAAACTATTGGGACATCTGTGAAACTACTGGAACATCTGTTAAACTATTGGGACATCTGTGAAACTACTGGGACATCTGTAAAACTACTGGGACATATGTGAACCTTTTGGGACATCTGTGAAACTATTGGGACATCTGTTAAACTATTGGGACATCTGTGAAACTATTGGGAGATCTGTGAAACTAATGGGACATATGTGAAACTATTGGGACATCTGTGAAATTACTGGTAGATCTGTGAAACTATCGGGACATCTTTTAACCTACTGGGATGTCTGTAAAACTTCTGGGACATCTGTGAAACTATTGGGACATCTGTGAAACTATTGGGACATCTGTGAAAGTACTGGTACATCTGTAAAACTATTGGGACATATGTGAAACTATGGGGACATCTATGAAACTAATGGGACATATGTAAAACTATTGGGGCGTCTGTGAAACTACTGGGACATGTGTGAAACTACTGGGACATCTGTAAAACTACTGGGACATCTGTTAAACTATTGGGACATCTGTGAAACTATGGGGACATCTGTGAAACTAATGGGACATCTGTGAAACTATTGGGAGATCTGTGAAACTATGGGGACATCTGGGAAACTAATGGGACATATGTGAAACTATTGGGGCGTCTGTGAAACTACTGGGACATGTGTGAAACTACTGGGCCATCTGTAATACTACTGGGACATCTGTTAAAACTATTGGGACATCTGTGAAACTATGGGGACATCTGTGAAACTAATGGGACATCTGTGAAACTATTGGGAGATCTGTGAAACTATGGGGACATCTGGGAAACTAATGGGACATATGTGAAACTATTGGGGCGTCTGTGAAACTACTGGGACATGTGTGAAACTACTGGCCCATCTGTAATACTACTGGGACATATGTGAAACTATTGGGACATCTGTGAAACTATGGGGACATCTCTTAACCTACTGGGATATCTGTAAAACTACTGGGACATCTGTGAAACGATTGAGACATCTGTGAAACTATGGGGACATCTGTTAACCTACTGGGACATCTGTGAAACTATTGGGACATGGGTGAATCTATTGGGACATCTGTTAAACTATTGGGACATCTGTGAAACTACTGGTACATCTGTGAAACTATTGGGACATCTGTGAAACTACTGGGACATCTGTTAAACTATTGGGACATCTGTGAAACTACTGGGACATCTGTAAAACTACTGGGACATATGTGAACCTTTTGGGACATCTGTGAAACTATTGGGACATCTGTTAAACTATTGGGACATCTGTGAAACTATGGGGAGATCTGTGAAACTAATGGGACATATGTGAAACTATTGGGACATCTGTGAAATTACTGGTAGATCTGTGAAACTATCGGGACATCTTTTAACCTACTGGGATGTCTGTAAAACTTCTGGGACATCTGTGAAACTATTGGGACATCTGTGAAACTATTGGGACATCTGTGAAACTATTGGGGCGTCTGTGAAACTACTGGGACATGTGTGAAACTACTGGGCCATCTGTAATACTACTGGGACATCTGTTAAACTATTGGGACATCTGTGAAACTATGGGGACATCTGTGAAACGATTGAGACATCTGTGAAACTATGGGGACATCTGTTAACCTACTGGGACATCTGTGAAACTACTGGGACATCTGTTAAACTACTGGGACATCTGTTAAACTATTGGGACATCTGTGAAACTACTGGGACATCTGTAAAACTACTGGGACATATGTGAACCTATTGGGACATCTGTTAAACTATTGGGACATCTGTGAAACTATTGGGACATCTGTAAAACAACTGGGACATCTGTTAAACTATTGGGACATCTGTTAAACTCCTGGGACATCTGTGAAACTATTGGGACATGGGTGAGTCTATTGGGACATCTGTTAAACTATTGGGACATCTGTGAAACTACTGGTACATCTGTGAAACTATTGGGACATCTGTGAAACTACTGGAACATCTGTTAAACTATTGGGACATCTGTGAAACTACTGGGACATCTGTAAAACTACTGGGACATATGTGAACCTTTTGGGACATCTGTGAAACTATTGGGACATCTGTTAAACTATTGGGACATCTGTGAAACTATGGGGAGATCTGTGAAACTAATGGGACATATGTGAAACTATTGGGACATCTGTGAAATTACTGGTAGATCTGTGAAACTATCGGGACATCTTTTAACCTACTGGGATGTCTGTAAAACTTCTGGGACATCTGTGAAACTATTGGGACATCTGTGAAACTATTGGGACATCTGTGAAAGTACTGGTACATCTTTAAAACTATTGGGACATATGTGAAACTATGGGGACATCTATGAAACTAATGGGACATATGTAAAACTATTGGGGCGTCTGTGAAACTACTGGGACATGTGTGAAACTACTGGGACATCTGTAAAACTACTGGGACATCTGTTAAACTATTGGGACATCTGTGAAACTATGGGGACATCTGTGAAACTAATGGGACATCTGTGAAACTATTGGGAGATCTGTGAAACTATGGGGACATCTGGGAAACTAATGGGACATATGTGAAACTATTGGGGCGTCTGTGAAACTACTGGGACATGTGTGAAACTACTGGGCCATCTGTAATACTACTGGGACATCTGTTAAACTATTGGGACATCTGTGAAACTATGGGGACATCTGTGAAACTAATGGGACATCTGTGAAACTATTGGGAGATCTGTGAAACTATGGGGACATCTGGGAAACTAATGGGACATATGTGAAACTATTGGGGCGTCTGTGAAACTACTGGGACATGTGTGAAACTACTGGCCCATCTGTAATACTACTGGGACATATGTGAAACTATTGGGACATCTGTGAAACTATGGGGACATCTCTTAACCTACTGGGATATCTGTAAAACTACTGGGACATCTGTGAAACGATTGAGACATCTGTGAAACTATGGGGACATCTGTTAACCTACTGGGACATCTGTGAAACTACTGGGACATCTGTTAAACTATTGGGACATCTGTGAAACTATTGGGACATCTGTGAAACTAATGGGACATCTGTGAAACTATTGGGAGATCTGTGAAACTATGGGGACATCTGGGAAACTAATGGGACATATGTGAAACTATTGGGGCGTCTGTGAAACTACTGGGACATGTGTGAAACTACTGGGCCATCTGTAATACTACTGGGACATCTGTTAAACTATTGGGACATCTGTGAAACTATGGGGACATCTCTTAACCTACTGGGATATCTGTAAAACTACTGGGACATCTGTGAAACGATTGAGACATCTGTGAAACTATGGGGACATCTGTTAACCTACTGGGACATCTGAGAAACTACTGGGACATCTGTTAAACTACTGGGACATCTGTTAAACTATTGGGACATCTGTGAAACTACTGGGACATCTGTAAAACTACTGGGACATATGTGAACCTATTGGGACATCTGTTAAACTATTGGGACATCTGTGAAACTATTGGGACATCTGTAAAACAACTGGGACATCTGTTAAACTATTGGGACATCTGTTAAACTCCTGGGACATCTGTGAAACTATTGGGACATGGGTGAATCTATTGGGACATCTGTTAAACTATTGGGACATCTGTGAAACTATTGGGACATCTGTAAAACAACTGGGACATCTGTGAAACTATTGGGACATCTGTGAAACTATTGGGACATCTGTGAAAGTACTGGTACATCTGTGAAACTATTGGGACATCTGTGAAACTATGGGGACATCTGTGAAACAAATGGGACATAGGTGAAACTATTGGGACATCTGTGAAACTATTGGGACATCTGTGAAACTATTGGGACATCTGTGAAACTAATGGGACATATGTGAAACTATTGGGACATATGTGAAACTATTGGGACATCTGTGAAACTATGGGGACATCTGTTAACCTACTGGGATATCTGTAAAACTACTGGGACATCTGTGAAACGATTGGGACATCTGTGAAACTATGGGGACATCTGTTAACCTACTGGGACATCTGTGAAACTACTGGGACATCTGATAAACTACTGGGACATCTGTTAAACTATTGGGACATCTGTGAAACTACTGGGACATCTGTAAAACTACTGGGACATATGTGAACCTATTGGGACATCTGTGAAACTATTGGGACATCTGTGAAACTATTGGGACATCTGTGAAACAACTGGGACATCTGTTAAACTATTGGGACATCTGTGAAACGATTGGGACATCTGTGAAACTATGGGGACATCTGTTAACCTACTGGGATATCTGTGAAACTACTGGGACATCTGTTAAACTACTGGGACATCTGTTAAACTATTGGGACATCTGTGAAACTACTGGGACATCTGTAAAACTACTGGGACATATGTGAACTCATTGGGACATCTGTGAAACTATTGGGACATCTGTGAAACTATTGGGACATCTGTGAAACAACTGGGACATCTGTTAAACTATTGGGACATCTGTTAAACTCCTGGGACATCTGTGAAACTATGGGGACATCTGTGAAACTATTGGGACATCTGTGAAACTACTGGTACATCTGTGAAACTATGGGGACATCTGTGAAACTATTGGGACATCTGGGAAACTATTGGGACATCTGTGAAACTATGGGGACATCTGTGAAACTAATGTGATATCTGTGAAACTAATGTGATGTCTGTGAAACTACTGGGACATCTGTAAAACTACTGGGACATATGTGAACCTATTGGGACATCTGTGAAACTATGGGGACATCTGTTAACCTACTGGGATATCTGCAAAACTACTGGGACATCTGTGAAACTATTGGGACATCTGTGAAACTATGGGGACATCTGTTAACCTACTGGGACATCTGTGAAACTACTGGGACATCTGTTAAACTACTGGGACATCTGTTAAACTATTGGGACATCTCTGAAACTACTGGGACATCTGTAAAACTACTGGGACATATGTGAACCTATTGGGACATCTGTTAAACTATTGGGACATCTGTGAAACTATTGGGACATCTGTAAAACAACTGGGACATTTGTTAAACTATTGGGACATCTGTTAAACTCCTGGGACATCTGTGAAACTATTGGGACATGGGTGAAACTATTGGGACATCTGTTAAACTATTGGGACATCTGTGAAACTACTGGTACATCTGTGAAACTATTGGGACATCTTTTAACCTACTGGGATGTCTGTAAAACTTCTGGGACATCTGTGAAACTATTGGGACATCTGTGAAACTATTGGGAGATCTGTGAAAGTACTGGTACATCTGTGAAACTATTGGGACATCTGTGAAACTATGGGGACATCTGTGAAACAAATGGGACATAGGTGAAACTATTTGGACATCTGTGAAACTATTGGGACATCTGTGAAACTATTGGGACATCTGTGAAACTAATGGGACATATGTGAAACTATTGGGACATCTGTGAAACTATGGGGACATCTGTTAACCTACTGGGATATCTGTAAAACTACTGGGACATCTGTGAAACTATTGGGACATGGGTGAAACTATTGGGACATCTGTTAAACTATTGGGACATCTGTGAAACTATTGGTACATCTGTGAAACTATTGGGACATCTGTGAAACTATGGGGACATCTATAAACTAATGGGACATATGTAAAACTATTGGGGCGTCTGTGAAACTACTGGGACATGTGTGAAACTACTGGGACATCTGTATAACTACTGGGACATCTGTTAAACTATTGGGACATCTGTGAAACTATGGGGACATCTGTGAAACTAATGGGACATCTGTGAAACTATTGGGAGATCTGTGAAACTATGGGGACATCTGGGAAACTAATGGGACATATGTGAAACTATCGGGGCGTCTGTGAAACTACTGGGACATGTGTGAAACTACTGGGCCATCTGTAATACTACTGGGACATCTGTTAAACTATTGGGACATCTGTGAAACTATGGGGACATCTGTGAAACGATTGAGACATCTGTGAAACTATGGGGACATCTGTTAACCTACTGGGACATCTGTGAAACTACTGGGACATCTGTTAAACTACTGGGACATCTGTTAAACTATTGGGACATCTGTGAAACTACTGGGACATCTGTAAAACTACTGGGACATATGTGAACCTATTGGGACATCTGTTAAACTATTGGGACATCTGTGAAACTATTGGGACATCTGTGAAAGTACTGGTACATCTGTGAAACTATTGGGACATCTGTGAAACTATGGGGACATCTGTGAAACAAATGGGACATAGGTGAAACTATTGGGACATCTGTGAAACTATT
The DNA here is from genome assembly GCF_048934315.1 of Petromyzon marinus. Classification (NCBI taxonomy): domain Eukaryota; kingdom Metazoa; phylum Chordata; class Hyperoartia; order Petromyzontiformes; family Petromyzontidae; genus Petromyzon; species Petromyzon marinus. The sequence continues at coordinate 553,362 of NW_027423457.1, forward strand.
GGGACATCTGTGAAACTATTGGGACATCTGTGAAACTAATGGGACATATGTGAAACTATTGGGACATATGTGAAACTATTGGGACATCTGTGAAACTATGGGGACATCTGTTAACCTACTGGGATATCTGTAAAACTACTGGGACATCTGTGAAACGATTGGGACATCTGTGAAACTATGGGGACATCTGTTAACCTACTGGGACATCTGTGAAACTACTGGGACATCTGATAAACTACTGGGACATCTGTTAAACTATTGGGACATCTGTGAAACTACTGGGACATCTGTAAAACTACTGGGACATATGTGAACCTATTGGGACATCTGTGAAACTATTGGGACATCTGTGAAACTATTGGGACATCTGTGAAACAACTGGGACATCTGTTAAACTATTGGGACATCTGTGAAACGATTGGGACATCTGTGAAACTATGGGGACATCTGTTAACCTACTGGGATATCTGTGAAACTACTGGGACATCTGTTAAACTACTGGGACATCTGTTAAACTATTGGGACATCTGTGAAACTACTGGGACATCTGTAAAACTACTGGGACATATGTGAACTCATTGGGACATCTGTGAAACTATTGGGACATCTGTGAAACTATTGGGACATCTGTGAAACAACTGGGACATCTGTTAAACTATTGGGACATCTGTTAAACTCCTGGGACATCTGTGAAACTATGGGGACATCTGTGAAACTATTGGGACATCTGTGAAACTACTGGTACATCTGTGAAACTATGGGGACATCTGTGAAACTATTGGGACATCTGGGAAACTATTGGGACATCTGTGAAACTATGGGGACATCTGTGAAACTAATGTGATATCTGTGAAACTAATGTGATGTCTGTGAAACTACTGGGACATCTGTAAAACTACTGGGACATATGTGAACCTATTGGGACATCTGTGAAACTATGGGGACATCTGTTAACCTACTGGGATATCTGCAAAACTACTGGGACATCTGTGAAACTATTGGGACATCTGTGAAACTATGGGGACATCTGTTAACCTACTGGGACATCTGTGAAACTACTGGGACATCTGTTAAACTACTGGGACATCTGTTAAACTATTGGGACATCTCTGAAACTACTGGGACATCTGTAAAACTACTGGGACATATGTGAACCTATTGGGACATCTGTTAAACTATTGGGACATCTGTGAAACTATTGGGACATCTGTAAAACAACTGGGACATTTGTTAAACTATTGGGACATGTGTTAAACTCCTGGGACATCTGTGAAACTATTGGGACATGGGTGAAACTATTGGGACATCTGTTAAACTATTGGGACATCTGTGAAACTACTGGTACATCTGTGAAACTATTGGGACATCTTTTAACCTACTGGGATGTCTGTAAAACTTCTGGGACATCTGTGAAACTATTGGGACATCTGTGAAACTATTGGGAGATCTGTGAAAGTACTGGTACATCTGTGAAACTATTGGGACATCTGTGAAACTATGGGGACATCTGTGAAACAAATGGGACATAGGTGAAACTATTTGGACATCTGTGAAACTATTGGGACATCTGTGAAACTATTGGGACATCTGTGAAACTAATGGGACATATGTGAAACTATTGGGACATCTGTGAAACTATGGGGACATCTGTTAACCTACTGGGATATCTGTAAAACTACTGGGACATCTGTGAAACTATTGGGACATGGGTGAAACTATTGGGACATCTGTTAAACTATTGGGACATCTGTGAAACTATTGGTACATCTGTGAAACTATTGGGACATCTGTGAAACTAAGGGGACATCTATAAACTAATGGGACATATGTAAAACTATTGGGGCATCTGTGAAACTACTGGGACATGTGTGAAACTACTGGGACATCTGTATAACTACTGGGACATCTGTTAAACTATTGGGACATCTGTGAAACTATGGGGACATCTGTGAAACTAATGGGACATCTGTGAAACTATTGGGAGATCTGTGAAACTATGGGGACATCTGGGAAACTAATGGGACATATGTGAAACTATTGGGGCGTCTGTGAAACTACTGGGACATGTGTGAAACTACTGGGCCATCTGTAATACTACTGGGACATCTGTTAAACTATTGGGACATCTGTGAAACTATGGGGACATCTGTGAAACGATTGAGACATCTGTGAAACTATGGGGACATCTGTTAACCTACTGGGACATCTGTGAAACTACTGGGACATCTGTTAAACTACTGGGACATCTGTTAAACTATTGGGACATCTGTGAAACTACTGGGACATCTGTAAAACTACTGGGACATATGTGAAACTACTGGAACATCTGTTAAACTATTGGGACATCTGTGAAACTACTGGGACATCTGTAAAACTACTGGGACATATGTGAACCTTTTGGGACATCTGTGAAACTATTGGGACATCTGTTAAACTATTGGGACATCTGTGAAACTATGGGGAGATCTGTGAAACTAATGGGACATATGTGAAACTATTGGGACATCTGTGAAATTACTGGTAGATCTGTGAAACTATCGGGACATCTTTTAACCTACTGGGATGTCTGTAAAACTTCTGGGACATCTGTGAAACTATTGAGACATCTGTGAAACTATTGGGACATCTGTTAAACTATTGGGACATCTGTGAAACTACTGGGACATCTGTAAAACTACTGGGACATATGTGAACCTATTGGGACATCTGTTAAACTATTGGGACATCTGTGAAACTATTGGGACATCTGTAAAACAACTGGGACATCTGTTAAACTATTGGGACATCTGTTAAACTCCTGGGACATCTGTGAAACTATTGGGACATGGGTGAATCTATTGGGACATCTGTTAAACTATTGGGACATCTGTGAAACTACTGGTACATCTGTGAAACTATTGGGACATCTGTGAAACTACTGGGACATCTGTTAAACTATTGGGACATCTGTGAAACTACTGGGACATCTGGAAAACTACTGGGACATATGTGAACCTTTTGGGACATCTGTGAAACTATTGGGACATCTGTTAAACTATTGGGACATCTGTGAAACTATGGGGAGATCTGTGAAACTAATGGGACATATGTGAAACTATTGGGACATCTGTGAAATTACTGGTAGATCTGTGAAACTATCGGGACATCTTTTAACCTACTGGGATGTCTGTAAAACTTCTGGGACATCTGTGAAACTATTGGGACATCTGTGAAACTATTGGGACATCTGTGAAACTATTGGGGCGTCTGTGAAACTACTGGGACATGTGTGAAACTACTGGGCCATCTGTAATACTACTGGGACATCTGTTAAACTATTGGGACATCTGTGAAACTATGGGGACATCTGTGAAACGATTGAGACATCTGTGAAACTATGGGGACATCTGTTAACCTACTGGGACATCTGTGAAACTACTGGGACATCTGTTAAACTACTGGGACATCTGTTAAACTATTGGGACATCTGTGAAACTACTGGGACATCTGTAAAACTACTGGGACATATGTGAACCTATTGGGACATCTGTTAAACTATTGGGACATCTGTGAAACTATTGGGACATCTGTAAAACAACTGGGACATCTGTTAAACTATTGGGACATCTGTGAAAATACTGGTACATCTGTGAAACTATTGGGACATCTGTGAAACTACTGGAACATCTGTTAAACTATTGGGACATCTGTGAAACTACTGGGACATCTGTAAAACTACTGGGACATATGTGAACCTTTTGGGACATCTGTGAAACTATTGGGACATCTGTTAAACTATTGGGACATCTGTGAAACTATGGGGAGATCTGTGAAACTAATGGGACATATGTGAAACTATTGGGACATCTGTGAAATTACTGGTAGATCTGTGAAACTATCGGGACATCTTTTAACCTACTGGGATGTCTGTAAAACTTCTGGGACATCTGTGAAACTATTGAGACATCTGTGAAACTATTGGGACATCTGTTAAACTATTGGGACATCTGTGAAACTACTGGGACATCTGTAAAACTACTGGGACATATGTGAACCTATTGGGACATCTGTTAAACTATTGGGACATCTGTGAAACTATTGGGACATCTGTAAAACAACTGGGACATCTGTTAAACTATTGGGACATCTGTTAAACTCCTGGGACATCTGTGAAACTATTGGGACATGGGTGAATCTATTGGGACATCTGTTAAACTATTGGGACATCTGTGAAACTACTGGTACATCTGTGAAACTATTGGGACATCTGTGAAACTACTGGGACATCTGTTAAACTATTGGGACATCTGTGAAACTACTGGGACATCTGGAAAACTACTGGGACATATGTGAACCTTTTGGGACATCTGTGAAACTATTGGGACATCTGTTAAACTATTGGGACATCTGTGAAACTATGGGGAGATCTGTGAAACTAATGGGACATATGTGAAACTATTGGGACATCTGTGAAATTACTGGTAGATCTGTGAAACTATCGGGACATCTTTTAACCTACTGGGATGTCTGTAAAACTTCTGGGACATCTGTGAAACTATTGGGACATCTGTGAAACTATTGGGACATCTGTGAAACTATTGGGGCGTCTGTGAAACTACTGGGACATGTGTGAAACTACTGGGCCATCTGTAATACTACTGGGACATCTGTTAAACTATTGGGACATCTGTGAAACTATGGGGACATCTGTGAAACGATTGAGACATCTGTGAAACTATGGGGACATCTGTTAACCTACTGGGACATCTGTGAAACTACTGGGACATCTGTTAAACTACTGGGACATCTGTTAAACTATTGGGACATCTGTGAAACTACTGGGACATCTGTAAAACTACTGGGACATATGTGAACCTATTGGGACATCTGTTAAACTATTGGGACATCTGTGAAACTATTGGGACATCTGTAAAACAACTGGGACATCTGTTAAACTATTGGGACATCTGTGAAAATACTGGTACATCTGTGAAACTATTGGGACATCTGTGAAACTACTGGAACATCTGTTAAACTATTGGGACATCTGTGAAACTACTGGGACATCTGTAAAACTACTGGGACATATGTGAACCTTTTGGGACATCTGTGAAACTATTGGGACATCTGTTAAACTATTGGGACATCTGTGAAACTATGGGGAGATCTGTGAAACTAATGGGACATATGTGAAACTATTGGGACATCTGTGAAATTACTGGTAGATCTGTGAAACTATCGGGACATCTTTTAACCTACTGGGATGTCTGTAAAACTTCTGGGACATCTGTGAAACTATTGGGACATCTGTGAAACTATTGGGACATCTGTTAAACTATTGGGACATCTGTGAAACTACTGGGACATCTGTAAAACTACTGGGACATATGTGAACCTATTGGGACATCTGTTAAACTATTGGGACATCTGTGAAACTATTGGGACATCTGTAAAACAACTGGGACATCTGTTAAACTATTGGGACATCTGTTAAACTCCTGGGACATCTGTGAAACTATTGGGACATGGGTGAATCTATTGGGACATCTGTTAAACTATTGGGACATCTGTGAAACTACTGGTACATCTGTGAAACTATTGGGACATCTGTGAAACTACTGGGACATCTGTTAAACTATTGGGACATCTGTGAAACTACTGGGACATCTGTAAAACTACTGGGACATATGTGAACCTTTTGGGACATCTGTGAAACTATTGGGACATCTGTTAAACTATTGGGACATCTGTGAAACTATGGGGAGATCTGTGAAACTAATGGGACATATGTGAAACTATTGGGACATCTGTGAAATTACTGGTAGATCTGTGAAACTATCGGGACATCTTTTAACCTACTGGGATGTCTGTAAAACTTCTGGGACATCTGTGAAACTATTGGGACATCTGTGAAACTATTGGGACATCTGTGAAACTATTGGGGCGTCTGTGAAACTACTGGGACATGTGTGAAACTACTGGGCCATCTGTAATACTACTGGGACATCTGTTAAACTATTGGGACATCTGTGAAACTATGGGGACATCTGTGAAACGATTGAGACATCTGTGAAACTATGGGGACATCTGTTAACCTACTGGGACATCTGTGAAACTACTGGGACATCTGTTAAACTACTGGGACATCTGTTAAACTATTGGGACATCTGTGAAACTACTGGGACATCTGTAAAACTACTGGGACATATGTGAACCTATTGGGACATCTGTTAAACTATTGGGACATCTGTGAAACTATTGGGACATCTGTAAAACAACTGGGACATCTGTTAAACTATTGGGACATCTGTTAAACTCCTGGGACATCTGTGAAACTATTGGGACATGGGTGAATCTATTGGGACATCTGTTAAACTATTGGGACATCTGTGAAACTACTGGTACATCTGTGAAACTATTGGGACATCTGTGAAACTACTGGAACATCTGTTAAACTATTGGGACATCTGTGAAACTACTGGGACATCTGTAAAACTACTGGGACATATGTGAACCTTTTGGGATATCTGTGAAACTATTGGGACATCTGTTAAACTATTGGGACATCTGTGAAACTATGGGGAGATCTGTGAAACTAATGGGACATATGTGAAACTATTGGGACATCTGTGAAATTACTGGTAGATCTGTGAAACTATCGGGACATCTTTTAACCTACTGGGATGTCTGTAAAACTTCTGGGACATCTGTGAAACTATTGGGACATCTGTGAAACTATTGGGACATCTGTGAAACTATTGGGGCGTCTGTGAAACTACTGGGACATGTGTGAAACTACTGGGCCATCTGTAATACTACTGGGACATCTGTTAAACTATTGGGACATCTGTGAAACTATGGGGACATCTGTGAAACGATTGAGACATCTGTGAAACTATGGGGACATCTGTTAACCTACTGGGACATCTGTGAAACTACTGGGACATCTGTTAAACTACTGGGACATCTGTTAAACTATTGGGACATCTGTGAAACTACTGGGACATCTGTAAAACTACTGGGACATATGTGAACCTATTGGGACATCTGTTAAACTATTGGGACATCTGTGAAACTATTGGGACATCTGTAAAACAACTGGGACATCTGTTAAACTATTGGGACATCTGTTAAACTCCTGGGACATCTGTGAAACTATTGGGACATGGGTGAATCTATTGGGACATCTGTTAAACTATTGGGACATCTGTGAAACTACTGGTACATCTGTGAAACTATTGGGACATCTGTGAAACTACTGGAACATCTGTTAAACTATTGGGACATCTGTGAAACTACTGGGACATCTGTAAAACTACTGGGACATATGTGAACCTTTTGGGACATCTGTGAAACTATTGGGACATCTGTTAAACTATTGGGACATCTGTGAAACTATGGGGAGATCTGTGAAACTAATAGGACATATGTGAAACTATTGGGACATCTGTGAAATTACTGGTAGATCTGTGAAACTATCGGGACATCTTTTAACCTACTGGGATGTCTGTAAAACTTCTGGGACATCTGTGAAACTATTGGGACATCTGTGAAACTATTGGGACATCTGTGAAAGTACTGGTACATCTGTAAAACTATTGGGACATATGTGAAACTATGGGGACATCTATGAAACTAATGGGACATATGTAAAACTATTGGGGCGTCTGTGAAACTACTGGGACATGTGTGAAACTCCTGGGACATCTGTAAAACTACTGGGACATCTGTTAAACTATTGGGACATCTGTGAAACTATGGAGACATCTGTGAAACTAATGGGACATCTGTGAAACTATTGGGAGATCTGTGAAACTATGGGGACATCTGGGAAACTAATGGGACATATGTGAAACTATTGGGGCGTCTGTGAAACTACTGGGACATGTGTGAAACTACTGGGCCATCTGTAATACGACTGGGACATCTGTTAAACTATTGGGACATCTGTGAAACTATGGGGACATCTGTTAAACTAATGGGACATCTGTGAAACTATTGGGAGATCTGTGAAACTATGGGGACATCTGGGAAACTAATGGGACATATGTGAAACTATTGGGGCGTCTGTGAAACTACTGGGACATGGGTGAAACTACTGGCCCATCTGTAATACTACTGGGACATATGTGAAACTATTGGGACATCTGTGAAACTATGGGGACATCTCTTAACCTACTGGGATATCTGTAAAACGACTGGGACATCTGTGAAACGATTGAGACATCTGTGAAACTATGGGGACATCTGTTAACCTACTGGGACATCTGTGAAACTATTGGGACATGGGTGAATCTATTGGAACATCTGTTAAACTATTGGGACATCTGTGAAACTACTGGTACATCTGTGAAACTATTGGGACATCTGTGAAACTACTGGGACATCTGTTAAACTATTGGGACATCTGTGAAACTACTGGGACATCTGTAAAACTACTGGGACATATGTGAACCTTTTGGGACATCTGTGAAACTATTGGGACATCTGTTAAACTATTGGGACATCTGTGAAACTATGGGGAGATCTGTGAAACTAATGGGACATATGTGAAACTATTGGGACATCTGTGAAATTACTGGTAGATCTGTGAAACTATCGGGACATCTTTTAACCTACTGGGATGTCTGTAAAACTTCTGGGACATCTGTGAAACTATTGGGACATCTGTGAAACTATTGGGACATCTGTTAAACTATTGGGACATCTGTGAAACTACTGGGACATCTGTAAAACTACTGGGACATATGTGAACCTATTGGGACATCTGTTAAACTATTGGGACATCTGTGAAACTATTGGGACATCTGTAAAACAACTGGGACATCTGTTAAACTATTGGGACATCTGTTAAACTCCTGGGACATCTGTGAAACTATTGGGACATGGGTGAATCTATTGGGACATCTGTTAAACTATTGGGACATCTGTGAAACTACTGGTACATCTGTGAAACTATTGGGACATCTGTGAAACTACTGGGACATCTGTTAAACTATTGGGACATCTGTGAAACTACTGGGACATCTGTAAAACTACTGGGACATATGTGAACCTTTTGGGACATCTGTGAAACTATTGGGACATCTGTTAAACTATTGGGACATCTGTGAAACTATGGGGAGATCTGTGAAACTAATGGGACATATGTGAAACTATTGGGACATCTGTGAAATTACTGGTAGATCTGTGAAACTATCGGGACATCTTTTAACCTACTGGGATGTCTGTAAAACTTCTGGGACATCTGTGAAACTATTGGGACATCTGTGAAACTATTGGGACATCTGTGAAACTATTGGGGCGTCTGTGAAACTACTGGGACATGTGTGAAACTACTGGGCCATCTGTAATACTACTGGGACATCTGTTAAACTATTGGGACATCTGTGAAACTATGGGGACATCTGTGAAACGATTGAGACATCTGTGAAACTATGGGGACATCTGTTAACCTACTGGGACATCTGTGAAACTACTGGGACATCTGTTAAACTACTGGGACATCTGTTAAACTATTGGGACATCTGTGAAACTACTGGGACATCTGTAAAACTACTGGGACATATGTGAACCTATTGGGACATCTGTTAAACTATTGGGACATCTGTGAAACTATTGGGACATCTGTAAAACAACTGGGACATCTGTTAAACTATTGGGACATCTGTTAAACTCCTGGGACATCTGTGAAACTATTGGGACATGGGTGAATCTATTGGGACATCTGTTAAACTATTGGGACATCTGTGAAACTACTGGTACATCTGTGAAACTATTGGGACATCTGTGAAACTACTGGAACATCTGTTAAACTATTGGGACATCTGTGAAACTACTGGGACATCTGTAAAACTACTGGGACATATGTGAACCTTTTGGGATATCTGTGAAACTATTGGGACATCTGTTAAACTATTGGGACATCTGTGAAACTATGGGGAGATCTGTGAAACTAATGGGACATATGTGAAACTATTGGGACATCTGTGAAATTACTGGTAGATCTGTGAAACTATCGGGACATCTTTTAACCTACTGGGATGTCTGTAAAACTTCTGGGACATCTGTGAAACTATTGGGACATCTGTGAAACTATTGGGACATCTGTGAAACTATTTGGGCGTCTGTGAAACTACTGGGACATGTGTGAAACTACTGGGCCATCTGTAATACTACTGGGACATCTGTTAAACTATTGGGACATCTGTGAAACTATGGGGACATCTGTGAAACGATTGAGACATCTGTGAAACTATGGGGACATCTGTTAACCTACTGGGACATCTGTGAAACTACTGGGACATCTGTTAAACTACTGGGACATCTGTTAAACTATTGGGACATCTGTGAAACTACTGGGACATCTGTAAAACTACTGGGACATATGTGAACCTATTGGGACATCTGTTAAACTATTGGGACATCTGTGAAACTATTGGGACATCTGTAAAACAACTGGGACATCTGTTAAACTATTGGGACATCTGTTAAACTCCTGGGACATCTGTGAAACTATTGGGACATGGGTGAATCTATTGGGACATCTGTTAAACTATTGGGACATCTGTGAAACTACTGGTACATCTGTGAAACTATTGGGACATCTGTGAAACTACTGGAACATCTGTTAAACTATTGGGACATCTGTGAAACTACTGGGACATCTGTAAAACTACTGGGACATATGTGAACCTTTTGGGACATCTGTGAAACTATTGGGACATCTGTTAAACTATTGGGACATCTGTGAAACTATGGGGAGATCTGTGAAACTAATAGGACATATGTGAAACTATTGGGACATCTGTGAAATTACTGGTAGATCTGTGAAACTATCGGGACATCTTTTAACCTACTGGGATGTCTGTAAAACTTCTGGGACATCTGTGAAACTATTGGGACATCTGTGAAACTATTGGGACATCTGTGAAAGTACTGGTACATCTGTAAAACTATTGGGACATATGTGAAACTATGGGGACATCTATGAAACTAATGGGACATATGTAAAACTATTGGGGCGTCTGTGAAACTACTGGGACATGTGTGAAACTCCTGGGACATCTGTAAAACTACTGGGACATCTGTTAAACTATTGGGACATCTGTGAAACTATGGAGACATCTGTGAAACTAATGGGACATCTGTGAAACTATTGGGAGATCTGTGAAACTATGGGGACATCTGGGAAACTAATGGGACATATGTGAAACTATTGGGGCGTCTGTGAAACTACTGGGACATGTGTGAAACTACTGGGCCATCTGTAATACGACTGGGACATCTGTTAAACTATTGGGACATCTGTGAAACTATGGGGACATCTGTTAAACTAATGGGACATCTGTGAAACTATTGGGAGATCTGTGAAACTATGGGGACATCTGGGAAACTAATGGGACATATGTGAAACTATTGGGGCGTCTGTGAAACTACTGGGACATGGGTGAAACTACTGGCCCATCTGTAATACTACTGGGACATATGTGAAACTATTGGGACATCTGTGAAACTATGGGGACATCTCTTAACCTACTGGGATATCTGTAAAACGACTGGGACATCTGTGAAACGATTGAGACATCTGTGAAACTATGGGGACATCTGTTAACCTACTGGGACATCTGTGAAACTATTGGGACATGGGTGAATCTATTGGAACATCTGTTAAACTATTGGGACATCTGTGAAACTACTGGTACATCTGTGAAACTATTGGGACATCTGTGAAACTACTGGGACATCTGTTAAACTATTGGGACATCTGTGAAACTACTGGGACATCTGTAAAACTACTGGGACATATGTGAACCTTTTGGGACATCTGTGAAACTATTGGGACATCTGTTAAACTATTGGGACATCTGTGAAACTATGGGGAGATCTGTGAAACTAATGGGACATATGTGAAACTATTGGGACATCTGTGAAATTACTGGTAGATCTGTGAAACTATCGGGACATCTTTTAACCTACTGGGATGTCTGTAAAACTTCTGGGACATCTGTGAAACTATTGGGACATCTGTGAAACTATTGGGACATCTGTGAAACTATTGGGGCGTCTGTGAAACTACTGGGACATGTGTGAAACTACTGGGCCATCTGTAATACTACTGGGACATCTGTTAAACTATTGGGACATCTGTGAAACTATGGGGACATCTGTGAAACGATTGAGACATCTGTGAAACTATGGGGACATCTGTTAACCTACTGGGACATCTGTGAAACTACTGGGACATCTGTTAAACTACTGGGACATCTGTTAAACTATTGGGACATCTGTGAAACTACTGGGACATCTGTAAAACTACTGGGACATATGTGAACCTATTGGGACATCTGTTAAACTATTGGGACATCTGTGAAACTATTGGGACATCTGTAAAACAACTGGGACATCTGTTAAACTATTGGGACATCTGTGAAACTACTGGAACATCTGTTAAACTATTGGGACATCTGTGAAACTACTGGGACATCTGTAAAACTACTGGGACATATGTGAACCTTTTGGGACGTGGGTGAATCTATTGGGACATCTGTTAAACTATTGGGACATCTGTGAAACTACTGGTACATCTGTGAAGCTATTGGGACATCTGTGAAACTACTGGAACATCTGTTAAACTATTGGGACATCTGTGAAACTACTGGGACATCTGTAAAACTACTGGGACATATGTGAACCTTTTGGGACATCTGTGAAACTATTGGGACATCTGTTAAACTATTGGGACATCTGTGAAACTATGGGGAGATCTGTGAAACTAATGGGACATATGTGAAACTATTGGGACATCTGTGAAATTACTGGTAGATCTGTGAAACTATCGGGACATCTTTTAACCTACTGGGATGTCTGTAAAACTTCTGGGACATCTGTGAAACTATTGGGACATCTGTGAAACTATTGGGACATCTGTGAAAGTACTGGTACATCTGTAAAACTATTGGGACATATGTGAAACTATGGGGACATCTATGAAACTAATGGGACATATGTAAAACTATTGGGGAGTCTGTGAAACTACTGGGACATGTGTGAAACTACTGGGACATCTGTAAAACTACTGGGACATCTGTTAAACTATTGGGACATCTGTGAAACTATGGGGACATCTGTGAAACTAATGGGACATCTGTGAAACTATTGGGAGATCTGTGAAACTATGGGGACATCTGGGAAACTAATGGGACATATGTGAAACTATTGGGGCGTCTGTGAAACTACTGGGACATGTGTGAAACTACTGGGCCATCTGTAATACTACTGGGACATCTGTTAAACTATTGGGACATCTGTGAAACTATGGGGACATCTGTGAAACTAATGGGACATCTGTGAAACTATTGGGAGATCTGTGAAACTATGGGGACATCTGGGAAACTAATGGGACATATGTGAAACTATTGGGGCGTCTGTGAAACTACTGGGACATGTGTGAAACTACTGGCCCATCTGTAATACTACTGGGACATATGTGAAACTATTGGGACATCTGTGAAACTATGGGGACATCTCTTAACCTACTGGGATATCTGTAAAACTACTGGGACATCTGTGAAACGATTGAGACATCTGTGAAACTATGGGGACATCTGTTAACCTACTGGGACATCTGTGAAACTACTGGGACATCTGTTAAACTACTGGGACATCTGTTAAACTATTGGGACATCTGTGAAACTACTGGGACATCTGTAAAACTACTGGGACATATGTGAACCTATTGGGACATCTCTTAAACTATTGGGACATCTGTGAAACTATTGGGACATCTGTAAAACTACTGGGACATCTGTTAAACTATTGGGACATCTGTGAAACTACTGGGACATCTGTAAAACTACTGGGATATATGTGAACATTTTGGGACATCTGTGAAACTATTGGGACATCTGTGAAACTATTGGGACATCTGTGAAACTATGGGGACATCTGTGAAACTAATGGGACATATGTGAAACTATTGGGGCATCTGTGAAACTACTGAGACATGTGTGAAATTACTGGGACATCTGTAAAACTACTGGGACATCTGTTAAACTATTGGGACATCTGTGAAACTATGGGGACATCTGTGAAACTAATGGGACATGTGTGAAACTATTGGGACATCTGTGAAACTACTAGTACATCTGTGAAACTATTGGGACATCTGTGAAACTATTGGGACATCTGTGAAACTACTGGTACATCTGTGAAACTATGGGGACATCTGTGAAACTATTGGGACATCTGGGAAACTATTGGGACATCTGTGAAACTATGGGGACATCTGTGAAACTACTGGGACATCTGTTAAACTATTGGGACATCTGTGAAACTATGGGGGACATCTGTTAACCTACTGGGATATCTGTAAAACTACTCGGACATTTGTGAAACGATTGGGACATCTGTGAAACTATGGGGACATCTGTGAAACTACTGGGACATCCGTTAAACTACTGGGACATCTGTGAAACTATTGGGACATCTGTCAAACAACTGGGACATCTGTTAAACTATTGGGACATCTGTTAAACTCCTGGGACATCTGTGAAACTATTGGGACATGGGTGAAACTATGGGGACATCTGTGAAACTATGGGCACATCTGGGAAACTAATGGGACATATGTGAAACTATTGGGGCGTCTGTGAAACTACTGGAACATCTGTAATACTACTGGGACATCTGTTAAACTATTGGGACATCTGTGAAACAATGGGGAGATCTGTGAAACTAATGGGACATATGTGAAACTATTGGGACATCTGTGAAACTACTGGTACATCTGTGAAACTATCGGGACATCTTTTAACCTACTGGGATGTCTGTAAAACTTCTGGGACATCTGTGAAACTATTGGGACATCTGTGAAAGTGCTGGTACATCTGTTAAACTATTGGGACATCTGTGAAACTATGGGGACATCTGTGAAACAAATGGGACATAGGTGAAACTATTGGGACATCTGTGAAACTATTGGGACATCTGTGAAACTATTGGGACATCTGTGAAACTAATGGGACATATGTGAAACTATTGGGACATCTGTGAAACTATGGGGACATCTGTTAACCTACTGGGATATCTGTAAAACTACTGGGACATCTGTGAAACTATTGGGACATGGGTGAAACTATTGGGACATCTGTTAAACTATTGGGACATCTGTGAAACTATTGGTACATCTGTGAAACTATTGGGACATCTGTGAAACTATGGGGACATCTATGAAACTAATGGGACATATGTAAAACTATTGGGGCGTCTGTGAAACTACTGGGACATGTGTGAAACTACTGGGACATCTGTATAACTACTGGGACATCTGTTAAACTATTGGGACATCTGTGAAACTATGGGGACATCTGTGAAACTAATGGGACATCTGTGAAACTATTGGGAGATCTGTGAAACTATGGGGACATCTGGGAAACTAATGGGACATATGTGAAACTATTGGGGCGTCTGTGAAACTACTGGGACATGTGTGAAACTACTGGGCCATCTGTAATACTACTGGGACATCTGTTAAACTATTGGGACATCTGGGAAACTATGGGGACATCTGTGAAACGATTGAGACATCTGTGAAACTATGGGGACATCTGTTAACCTACTGGGACATCTGTGAAACTACTGGGACATCTGTTAAACTACTGGGACATCTGTTAAACTATTGGGACATCTGTGAAACTACTGGGACATCTGTAAAACTACTGGGACATATGTGAACCTATTGGGACATCTGTTAAACTATTGGGACATCTGTTAAACTCCTGGGACATCTGTGAAACTATTGGGACATGGGTGAATCTATTGGGACATCTGTTAAACTATTGGGACATCTGTGAAACTACTGGTACATCTGTGAAACTATTGGGACATCTGTGAAACTACTGGAACATCTGTTAAACTATTGGGACATCTGTGAAACTACTGGGACATCTGTAAAACTACTGGGACATATGTGAACCTTTTGGGACATCTGTGAAACTATTGGGACATCTGTTAAACTATTGGGACATCTGTGAAACTATGGGGAGATCTGTGAAACTAATGGGACATATGTGAAACTATTGGGACATCTGTGAAATTACTGGTAGATCTGTGAAACTATCGGGACATCTTTTAACCTACTGGGATGTCTGTAAAACTTCTGGGACATCTGTGAAACTATTGGGACATCTGTGAAACTATTGGGACATCTGTGAAAGTACTGGTACATCTGTAAAACTATTGGGACATATGTGAAACTATGGGGACATCTATGAAACTAATGGGACATATGTAAAACTATTGGGGCGTCTGTGAAACTACTGGGACATGTGTGAAACTACTGGGACATCTGTAAAACTACTGGGACATCTGTTAAACTATTGGGACATCTGTGAAACTATGGGGACATCTGTGAAACTAATGGGACATCTGTGAAACTATTGGGAGATCTGTGAAACTATGGGGACATCTGGGAAACTAATGGGACATATGTGAAACTATTGGGGCGTCTGTGAAACTACTGGGACATGTGTGAAACTACTGGGCCATCTGTAATACTACTGGGACATCTGTTAAACTATTGGGACATCTGTGAAACTATGGGGACATCTGTGAAACTAATGGGACATCTGTGAAACTATTGGGAGATCTGTGAAACTATGGGGACATCTGGGAAACTAATGGGACATATGTGAAACTATTGGGGCGTCTGTGAAACTACTGGGACATGTGTGAAACTACTGGCCCATCTGTAATACTACTGGGACATATGTGAAACTATTGGGACATCTGTGAAACTATGGGGACATCTCTTAACCTACTGGGATATCTGTAAAACTACTGGGACATCTGTGAAACGATTGAGACATCTGTGAAACTATGGGGACATCTGTTAACCTACTGGGACATCTGTGAAACTATTGGGACATGGGTGAATCTATTGGGACATCTGTTAAACTATTGGGACATCTGTGAAACTACTGGTACATCTGTGAAACTATTGGGACATCTGTGAAACTACTGGGACATCTGTTAAACTATTGGGACATCTGTGAAACTACTGGGACATCTGTAAAACTACTGGGACATATGTGAACCTTTTGGGACATCTGTGAAACTATTGGGACATCTGTTAAACTATTGGGACATCTGTGAAACTATGGGGAGATCTGTGAAACTAATGGGACATATGTGAAACTATTGGGACATCTGTGAAATTACTGGTAGATCTGTGAAACTATCGGGACATCTTTTAACCTACTGGGATGTCTGTAAAACTTCTGGGACATCTGTGAAACTATTGGGACATCTGTGAAACTATTGGGACATCTGTGAAACTATTGGGGCGTCTGTGAAACTACTGGGACATGTGTGAAACTACTGGGCCATCTGTAATACTACTGGGACATCTGTTAAACTATTGGGACATCTGTGAAACTATGGGGACATCTGTGAAACGATTGAGACATCTGTGAAACTATGGGGACATCTGTTAACCTACTGGGACATCTGTGAAACTACTGGGACATCTGTTAAACTACTGGGACATCTGTTAAACTATTGGGACATCTGTGAAACTACTGGGACATCTGTAAAACTACTGGGACATATGTGAACCTATTGGGACATCTGTTAAACTATTGGGACATCTGTGAAACTATTGGGACATCTGTAAAACAACTGGGACATCTGTTAAACTATTGGGACATCTGTTAAACTCCTGGGACATCTGTGAAACTATTGGGACATGGGTGAGTCTATTGGGACATCTGTTAAACTATTGGGACATCTGTGAAACTACTGGTACATCTGTGAAACTATTGGGACATCTGTGAAACTACTGGAACATCTGTTAAACTATTGGGACATCTGTGAAACTACTGGGACATCTGTAAAACTACTGGGACATATGTGAACCTTTTGGGACATCTGTGAAACTATTGGGACATCTGTTAAACTATTGGGACATCTGTGAAACTATGGGGAGATCTGTGAAACTAATGGGACATATGTGAAACTATTGGGACATCTGTGAAATTACTGGTAGATCTGTGAAACTATCGGGACATCTTTTAACCTACTGGGATGTCTGTAAAACTTCTGGGACATCTGTGAAACTATTGGGACATCTGTGAAACTATTGGGACATCTGTGAAAGTACTGGTACATCTTTAAAACTATTGGGACATATGTGAAACTATGGGGACATCTATGAAACTAATGGGACATATGTAAAACTATTGGGGCGTCTGTGAAACTACTGGGACATGTGTGAAACTACTGGGACATCTGTAAAACTACTGGGACATCTGTTAAACTATTGGGACATCTGTGAAACTATGGGGACATCTGTGAAACTAATGGGACATCTGTGAAACTATTGGGAGATCTGTGAAACTATGGGGACATCTGGGAAACTAATGGGACATATGTGAAACTATTGGGGCGTCTGTGAAACTACTGGGACATGTGTGAAACTACTGGGCCATCTGTAATACTACTGGGACATCTGTTAAACTATTGGGACATCTGTGAAACTATGGGGACATCTGTGAAACTAATGGGACATCTGTGAAACTATTGGGAGATCTGTGAAACTATGGGGACATCTGGGAAACTAATGGGACATATGTGAAACTATTGGGGCGTCTGTGAAACTACTGGGACATGTGTGAAACTACTGGCCCATCTGTAATACTACTGGGACATATGTGAAACTATTGGGACATCTGTGAAACTATGGGGACATCTCTTAACCTACTGGGATATCTGTAAAACTACTGGGACATCTGTGAAACGATTGAGACATCTGTGAAACTATGGGGACATCTGTTAACCTACTGGGACATCTGTGAAACTACTGGGACATCTGTTAAACTATTGGGACATCTGTGAAACTATTGGGACATCTGTGAAACTAATGGGACATCTGTGAAACTATTGGGGCGTCTGTGAAACTACTGGGACATGTGTGAAACTACTGGGCCATCTGTAATACTACTGGGACATCTGTTAAACTATTGGGACATCTGTGAAACTATGGGGACATCTCTTAACCTACTGGGATATCTGTAAAACTACTGGGACATCTGTGAAACGATTGAGACATCTGTGAAACTATGGGGACATCTGTTAACCTACTGGGACATCTGAGAAACTACTGGGACATCTGTTAAACTACTGGGACATCTGTTAAACTATTGGGACATCTGTGAAACTACTGGGACATCTGTAAAACTACTGGGACATATGTGAACCTATTGGGACATCTGTTAAACTATTGGGACATCTGTGAAACTATTGGGACATCTGTAAAACAACTGGGACATCTGTTAAACTATTGGGACATCTGTTAAACTCCTGGGACATCTGTGAAACTATTGGGACATGGGTGAATCTATTGGGACATCTGTTAAACTATTGGGACATCTGTGAAACTATTGGGACATCTGTAAAACAACTGGGACATCTGTGAAACTATTGGGACATCTGTGAAACTATTGGGACATCTGTGAAAGTACTGGTACATCTGTGAAACTATTGGGACATCTGTGAAACTATGGGGACATCTGTGAAACAAATGGGACATAGGTGAAACTATTGGGACATCTGTGAAACTATTGGGACATCTGTGAAACTATTGGGACATCTGTGAAACTAATGGGACATATGTGAAACTATTGGGACATATGTGAAACTATTGGGACATCTGTGAAACTATGGGGACATCTGTTAACCTACTGGGATATCTGTAAAACTACTGGGACATCTGTGAAACGATTGGGACATCTGTGAAACTATGGGGACATCTGTTAACCTACTGGGACATCTGTGAAACTACTGGGACATCTGATAAACTACTGGGACATCTGTTAAACTATTGGGACATCTGTGAAACTACTGGGACATCTGTAAAACTACTGGGACATATGTGAACCTATTGGGACATCTGTGAAACTATTGGGACATCTGTGAAACTATTGGGACATCTGTGAAACAACTGGGACATCTGTTAAACTATTGGGACATCTGTGAAACGATTGGGACATCTGTGAAACTATGGGGACATCTGTTAACCTACTGGGATATCTGTGAAACTACTGGGACATCTGTTAAACTACTGGGACATCTGTTAAACTATTGGGACATCTGTGAAACTACTGGGACATCTGTAAAACTACTGGGACATATGTGAACTCATTGGGACATCTGTGAAACTATTGGGACATCTGTGAAACTATTGGGACATCTGTGAAACAACTGGGACATCTGTTAAACTATTGGGACATCTGTTAAACTCCTGGGACATCTGTGAAACTATGGGGACATCTGTGAAACTATTGGGACATCTGTGAAACTACTGGTACATCTGTGAAACTATGGGGACATCTGTGAAACTATTGGGACATCTGGGAAACTATTGGGACATCTGTGAAACTATGGGGACATCTGTGAAACTAATGTGATATCTGTGAAACTAATGTGATGTCTGTGAAACTACTGGGACATCTGTAAAACTACTGGGACATATGTGAACCTATTGGGACATCTGTGAAACTATGGGGACATCTGTTAACCTACTGGAATATCTGCAAAACTACTGGGACATCTGTGAAACTATTGGGACATCTGTGAAACTATGGGGACATCTGTTAACCTACTGGGACATCTGTGAAACTACTGGGACATCTGTTAAACTACTGGGACATCTGTTAAACTATTGGGACATCTCTGAAACTACTGGGACATCTGTAAAACTACTGGGACATATGTGAACCTATTGGGACATCTGTTAAACTATTGGGACATCTGTGAAACTATTGGGACATCTGTAAAACAACTGGGACATTTGTTAAACTATTGGGACATCTGTTAAACTCCTGGGACATCTGTGAAACTATTGGGACATGGGTGAAACTATTGGGACATCTGTTAAACTATTGGGACATCTGTGAAACTACTGGTACATCTGTGAAACTATTGGGACATCTTTTAACCTACTGGGATGTCTGTAAAACTTCTGGGACATCTGTGAAACTATTGGGACATCTGTGAAACTATTGGGAGATCTGTGAAAGTACTGGTACATCTGTGAAACTATTGGGACATCTGTGAAACTATGGGGACATCTGTGAAACAAATGGGACATAGGTGAAACTATTTGGACATCTGTGAAACTATTGGGACATCTGTGAAACTATTGGGACATCTGTGAAACTAATGGGACATATGTGAAACTATTGGGACATCTGTGAAACTATGGGGACATCTGTTAACCTACTGGGATATCTGTAAAACTACTGGGACATCTGTGAAACTATTGGGACATGGGTGAAACTATTGGGACATCTGTTAAACTATTGGGACATCTGTTAAACTATTGGGACATCTGTGAAACTATTGGTACATCTGTGAAACTATGGGGACATCTGTGAAACAAATGGGACATAGGTGAAACTATTGGGACATCTGTGAAACTATTGGGACATCTGTGAAACTATTGGGACATCTGTGAAACTAATGGGACATATGTGAAACTATTGGGACATCTGTGAAACTATGGGGACATCTGTTAACCTACTGGGATATCTGTAAAACTACTGGGACATCTGTGAAACTATTGGGACATGGGTGAAACTATTGGGACATCTGTTAAACTATTGGGACATCTGTGAAACTATTGGTACATCTGTGAAACTATTGGGACATATGTGAAACTATGGGGACATCTATGAAACTAATGGGACATATGTTAAACTATTGGGGCGTCTGTGAAACTACTGGGACATGTGTGAAACTACTGGGACATCTGTAAAACTACTGGGACATCTGTTAAACTATTGTGACATCTGTGAAACTATGGGGACATCTGTTAAACTAATGGGACATCTGTGAAACTATTGGGAGATCTGTGAAACTATGGGGACATCTGGGAAACTAATGGGACATATGTGAAACTATTGGGGCGTCTGTGAAACTACTGGGACATGTGTGAAACTACTGGGCCATCTGTAATACTACTGGGACATCTGTTAAACTATTGGGACATCTGTGAAACTATGGGGACATCTGTGAAACTAATGGGACATCTGTGAAACTATTGGGACATCTGTGAAACTATGGGGACATCTGTTAACCTACTGGGATATCTGTAAATCTACTGGGACATCTGTGAAACTATTGGGACATGGGTGAAACTATTGGGACATCTGTTAAACGATTGGGACATCTGTTAAACTATTGGGACATCTGTGAAACTATTGGTACATCTGTGAAACTATGGGGACATCTGTGAAACAAATGGGACATAGGTGAAACTATTGGGACATCTGTGAAACTATTGGGACATCTGTGAAACTATTGGGACATCTGTGAAACTAATGGGACATATGTGAAACTATTGGGACATCTGTGAAACTATGGGGACATCTGTTAACCTACTGGGATATCTGTAAAACTACTGGGACATCTGTGAAACTATTGGGACATGGGTGAAACTATTGGGACATCTGTTAAACTATTGGGACATCTGTGAAACTATTGGTACATCTGTGAAACTATTGGGACATATGTGAAACTATGGGGACATCTATGAAACTAATGGGACATATGTAAAACTATTGGGGCGTCTGTGAAACTACTGGGACATGTGTGAAACTACTGGGACATCTGTAAAACTACTGGGACATCTGTTAAACTATTGGGACATCTGTGAAACTATGGGGACATCTGCTAAACTAATGGGACATCTGTGAAACTATTGGGAGATCTGTGAAACTATGGGGACATCTGGGAAACTAATGGGACATATGTGAAACTATTGGGGCGTCTGTGAAACTACTGGGACATGTGTGAAACTACTGGGCCATCTGTAATACTACTGGGACATCTGTTAAACTATTGGGACATCTGTGAAACTATGGGGACATCTGTGAAACTAATGGGACATCTGTGAAACTATTGGGAGATCTGTGAAACT
Source organism: Petromyzon marinus (assembly GCF_048934315.1). Lineage (NCBI taxonomy): Eukaryota > Metazoa > Chordata > Hyperoartia > Petromyzontiformes > Petromyzontidae > Petromyzon > Petromyzon marinus. The sequence continues at coordinate 576,319 of NW_027423457.1, forward strand.
ATGGGGACATCTGGGAAACTAATGGGACATATGTGAAACTATTGGGGCGTCTGTGAAACTACTGGGACATGTGTGAAACTACTGGCCCATCTGTAATACTACTGGGACATATGTGAAACTATTGGAACATCTGTGAAACTATGGGGACATCTCTTAACCTACTGGGATATCTGTAAAACTACTGGGACATCTGTGAAACGATTGAGACATCTGTGAAACTATGGGGACATCTGTTAACCTACTGGGACATCTGTGAAACTACTGGGACATCTGTTAAACTACTGGGACATCTGTTAAACTATTGGGACATCTGTGAAACTACTGGGACATCTGTAAAACTACTGGGACATATGTGAACCTATTGGGACATCTGTTAAACTATTGGGACATCTGTGAAACTATTGGGACATCTGTAAAACAACTGGGACATCTGTTAAACTATTGGGACATCTGTTAAACTCCTGGGACATCTGTGAAACTATTGGGACATGGGTGAAACTATTGGGACATCTGTTAAACTATTGGGACATCTGTGAAACTACTGGTACATCTGTGAAACTATTGGGACATCTGTGAAAGTACTGGTACATCTGTGAAACTATTGGGACATCTGTGAAACTATGGGGACATCTGTGAAACAAATGGGACATAGGTGAAACTATTGGGACATCTGTGAAACTATTGGGAGATCTGTGAAACTATGGGGACATCTGGGAAACTAATGGGACATATGTGAAACTATTGGGGCGTCTGTGAAACTACTGGGACATGTGTGAAACTACTGGGCCATCTGTAATACTACTGGGACATCTGTTAAACTATTGGGACATCTGTGAAACTATGGGGACATCTGTGAAACTAATGGGACATCTGTGAAACTATTGGGAGATCTGTGAAACTATGGGGACATCTGGGAAACTAATGGGACATATGTGAAACTATTGGGGCGTCTGTGAAACTACTGGGACATGTGTGAAACTACTGGCCCATCTGTAATACTACTGGGACATATGTGAAACTATTGGGACATCTGTGAAACTATGGGGACATCTCTTAACCTACTGGGATATCTGTAAAACTACTGGGACATCTGTGAAACGATTGAGACATCTGTGAAACTATGGGGACATCTGTTAACCTACTGGTACATCTGTGAAACTACTGGGACATCTGTTAAACTACTGGGACATCTGTTAAACTATTGGGACATCTGTGAAACTACTGGGACATCTGTAAAACTACTGGGACATATGTGAACCTATTGGGACATCTGTTAAACTATTGGGACATCTGTGAAACTATTGGGACATCTGTAAAACAACTGGGACATCTGTTAAACTATTGGGACATCTGTTAAACTCCTGGGACATCTGTGAAACTATTGGGACATGGGTGAATCTATTGGGACATCTGTTAAACTATTGGGACATCTGTGAAACTATTGGGACATCTGTAAAACAACTGGGACATCTGTGAAACTATTGGGACATCTGTGAAACTATTGGGACATCTGTGAAAGTACTGGTACATCTGTGAAACTATTGGGACATCTGTGAAACTATGGGGACATCTGTGAAACAAATGGGACATAGGTGAAACTATTGGGACATCTGTGAAACTATTGGGACATCTGTGAAACTATTGGGACATCTGTGAAACTAATGGGACATATGTGAAACTATTGGGACATATGTGAAACTATTGGGACATCTGTGAAACTATGGGGACATCTGTTAACCTACTGGGATATCTGTAAAACTACTGGGACATCTGTGAAACGATTGGGACATCTGTGAAACTATGGGGACATCTGTTAACCTACTGGGACATCTGTGAAACTACTGGGACATCTGATAAACTACTGGGACATCTGTTAAACTATTGGGACATCTGTAAAACTACTGGGACATCTGTAAAACTACTGGGACATATGTGAACCTATTGGGACATCTGTGAAACTATTGGGACATCTGTGAAACTATTGGGACATCTGTGAAACAACTGGGACATCTGTTAAACTATTGGGACATCTGTGAAACGATTGGGACATCTGTGAAACTATGGGGACATCTGTTAACCTACTGGGATATCTGTGAAACTACTGGGACATCTGTTAAACTACTGGGACATCTGTTAAACTATTGGGACATCTGTGAAACTACTGGGACATCTGTAAAACTACTGGGACATATGTGAACTCATTGGGACATCTGTGAAACTATTGGGACATCTGTGAAACTATTGGGACATCTGTGAAACAACTGGGACATCTGTTAAACTATTGGGACATCTGTTAAACTCCTGGGACATCTGTGAAACTATGGGGACATCTGTGAAACTATTGGGACATCTGTGAAACTACTGGTACATCTGTGAAACTATGGGGACATCTGTGAAACTATTGGGACATCTGGGAAACTATTGGGACATCTGTGAAACTATGGGGACATCTGTGAAACTAATGTGATATCTGTGAAACTAATGTGATGTCTGTGAAACTACTGGGACATCTGTAAAACTACTGGGACATATGTGAACCTATTGGGACATCTGTGAAACTATGGGGACATCTGTTAACCTACTGGGATATCTGCAAAACTACTGGGACATCTGTGAAACTATTCGGACATCTGTGAAACTATGGGGACATCTGTTAACCTACTGGGACATCTGTGAAACTACTGGGACATCTGTTAAACTACTGGGACATCTGTTAAACTATTGGGACATCTCTGAAACTACTGGGACATCTGTAAAACTACTGGGACATATGTGAACCTATTGGGACATCTGTTAAACTATTGGGACATCTGTGAAACTATTGGGACATCTGTAAAACAACTGGGACATTTGTTAAACTATTGGGACATCTGTTAAACTCCTGGGACATCTGTGAAACTATTGGGACATGGGTGAAACTATTGGGACATCTGTTAAACTATTGGGACATCTGTGAAACTACTGGTACATCTGTGAAACTATTGGGACATCTTTTAACCTACTGGGATGTCTGTAAAACTTCTGGGACATCTGTGAAACTATTGGGACATCTGTGAAACTATTGGGAGATCTGTGAAAGTACTGGTACATCTGTGAAACTATTGGGACATCTGTGAAACTATGGGGACATCTGTGAAACAAATGGGACATAGGTGAAACTATTTGGACATCTGTGAAACTATTGGGACATCTGTGAAACTATTGGGACATCTGTGAAACTAATGGGACATATGTGAAACTATTGGGACATCTGTGAAACTATGGGGACATCTGTTAACCTACTGGGATATCTGTAAAACTACTGGGACATCTGTGAAACTATTGGGACATGGGTGAAACTATTGGGACATCTGTTAAACTATTGGGACATCTGTTAAACTATTGGGACATCTGTGAAACTATTGGTACATCTGTGAAACTATGGGGACATCTGTGAAACAAATGGGACATAGGTGAAACTATTGGGACATCTGTGAAACTATTGGGACATCTGTGAAACTATTGGGACATCTGTGAAACTAATGGGACATATGTGAAACTATTGGGACATCTGTGAAACTATGGGGACATCTGTTAACCTACTGGGATATCTGTAAAACTACTGGGACATCTGTGAAACTATTGGGACATGGGTGAAACTATTGGGACATCTGTTAAACTATTGGGACATCTGTGAAACTATTGGTACATCTGTGAAACTATTGGGACATATGTGAAACTATGGGGACATCTATGAAACTAATGGGACATATGTAAAACTATTGGGGCGTCTGTGAAACTACTGGGACATGTGTGAAACTACTGGGACATCTGTAAAACTACTGGGACATCTGTTAAACTATTGGGACATCTGTGAAACTATGGGGACATCTGTTAAACTAATGGGACATCTGTGAAACTATTGGGAGATCTGTGAAACTATGGGGACATCTGGGAAACTAATGGGACATATGTGAAACTATTGGGGCGTCTGTGAAACTACTGGGACATGTGTGAAACTACTGGGCCATCTGTAATACTACTGGGACATCTGTTAAACTATTGGGACATCTGTGAAACTATGGGGACATCTGTGAAACTAATGGGACATCTGTGAAACTATTGGGACATCTGTGAAACTATGGGGACATCTGTTAACCTACTGGGATATCTGTAAAACTACTGGGACATCTGTGAAACTATTGGGACATGGGTGAAACTATTGGGACATCTGTTAAACGATTGGGACATCTGTTAAACTATTGGGACATCTGTGAAACTATTGGTACATCTGTGAAACTATGGGGACATCTGTGAAACAAATGGGACATAGGTGAAACTATTGGGACATCTGTGAAACTATTGGGTACATCTGTGAAACTATTGGGACATCTGTGAAACTAATGGGACATATGTGAAACTATTGGGACATCTGTGAAACTATGGGGACATCTGTTAACCTACTGGGATATCTGTAAAACTACTGGGACATCTGTGAAACTATTGGGACATGGGTGAAACTATTGGGACATCTGTTAAACTATTGGGACATCTGTGAAACTATTGGTACATCTGTGAAACTATTGGGACATATGTGAAACTATGGGGACATCTATGAAACTAATGGGACATATGTAAAACTATTGGGGCGTCTGTGAAACTACTGGGACATGTGTGAAACTACTGGGACATCTGTAAAACTACTGGGACATCTGTTAAACTATTGGGACATCTGTGAAACTATGGGGACATCTGTTAAACTAATGGGACATCTGTGAAACTATTGGGAGATCTGTGAAACTATGGGGACATCTGGGAAACTAATGGGACATATGTGAAACTATTGGGGCGTCTGTGAAACTACTGGGACATGTGTGAAACTACTGGGCCATCTGTAATACTACTGGGACATCTGTTAAACTATTGGGACATCTGTGAAACTATGGGGACATCTGTGAAACTAATGGGACATCTGTGAAACTATTGGGAGATCTGTGAAACTATAGGGACATCTGGGAAACTAATGGGACATATGTGAAACTATTGGGGCGTCTGTGAAACTACTGGGACATGTGTGAAACTACTGGCCCATCTGTAATACTACTGGGACATATGTGAAACTATTGGAACATCTGTGAAACTATGGGGACATCTCTTAACCTACTGGGATATCTGTAAAACTACTGGGACATCTGTGAAACGATTGAGACATCTGTGAAACTATGGGGACATCTGTTAACCTACTGGGACATCTGTGAAACTACTGGGACATCTGTTAAACTACTGGGACATCTGTTAAACTATTGGGACATCTGTGAAACTACTGGGACATCTGTAAAACTACTGGGACATATGTGAACCTATTGGGACATCTGTTAAACTATTGGGACATCTGTGAAACTATTGGGACATCTGTAAAACAACTGGGACATCTGTTAAACTATTGGGACATCTGTGAAACTACTGGTACATCTGTGAAACTATTGGGACATCTTTTAACCTACTGGGATGTCTGTAAAACTTCTGGGACATCTGTGAAACTATTGGGACATCTGTGAAACTATTGGGAGATCTGTGAAACTATTGGGACATCTGTGAAAGTACTGGTACATCTGTGAAACTATTGGGACATCTGTGAAACTATGGGGACATCTGTGAAACAAATGGGACATAGGTGAAACTATTGGGACATCTGTGAAACTATTGGGACATCTGTGAAACTATTGGGACATCTGTGAAACTACTGGTACATCTGTGAAACTATTGGGACATCTGTGAAAGTACTGGTACATCTGTGAAACTATTGGGACATCTGTGAAACTATGGGGACATCTGTGAAACAAATGGGACATAGGTGAAACTATTGGGACATCTGTGAAACTATTGGGACATCTGTGAAACTATTGGGACATCTGTGAAACTAATGGGACATATGTGAAACTATTGGGACATCTGTGAAACTATGGGGACATCTGTTAACCTACTGGGATATCTGTAAAACTACTGGGACATCTGTGAAACTATTGGGACATGGGTGAAACTATTGGGACATCTGTTAAACTATTGGGACATCTGTTAAACTATTGGGACATCTGTGAAACTATTGGTACATCTGTGAAACTATGGGGACATCTGTGAAACAAATGGGACATAGGTGAAACTATTGGGACATCTGTGAAACTATTGGGACATCTGTGAAACTATTGGGACATCTGTGAAACTAATGGGACATATGTGAAACTATTGGGACATCTGTGAAACTATGGGGACATCTGTTAACCTACTGGGATATCTGTAAAACTACTGGGACATCTGTGAAACTATTGGGACATGGGTGAAATTATTGGGACATCTGTTAAACTATTGGGACATCTGTGAAACTATTGGTACATCTGTGAAACTATTGGGACATATGTGAAACTATGGGGACATCTATGAAACTAATGGGACATATGTAAAACTATTGGGGCGTCTGTGAAACTACTGGGACATGTGTGAAACTACTGGGACATCTGTAAAACTACTGGGACATCTGTTAAACTATTGGGACATCTGTGAAACTATGGGGACATCTGTGAAACTAATGGGACATCTGTGAAACTATTGGGAGATCTGTGAAACTATGGGGACATCTGGGAAACTAATGGGACATATGTGAAACTATTGGGGCGTCTGTGAAACTATTGGGACATCTGTGAAACTATTGGGACATCTGTGAAACTAATGGGACATATGTGAAACTATTGGGACATCTGTGAAACTATGGGGACATCTGTTAACCTACTGGGATATCTGTAAAACTACTGGGACATCTGTGAAACTATTGGGACATGGGTGAAATTATTGGGACATCTGTTAAACTATTGGGACATCTGTGAAACTATTGGTACATCTGTGAAACTATTGGGACATATGTGAAACTATGGGGACATCTATGAAACTAATGGGACATATGTAAAACTATTGGGGCGTCTGTGAAACTACTGGGACATGTGTGAAACTACTGGGACATCTGTAAAACTACTGGGACATCTGTTAAACTATTGGGACATCTGTGAAACTATGGGGACATCTGTGAAACTAATGGGACATCTGTGAAACTATTGGGAGATCTGTGAAACTATGGGGACATCTGGGAAACTAATGGGACATATGTGAAACTATTGGGGCGTCTGTGAAACTACTGGGACATGTGTGAAACTACTGGGCCATCTGTAATACTACTGGGACATCTGTTAAACTATTGGGACATCTGTGAAACTATGGGGACATCTGTGAAACTAATGGGACATCTGTGAAACTATTGGGAGATCTGTGAAACTATGGGGACATCTGGGAAACTAATGGGACATATGTGAAACTATTGGGGCGTCTGTGAAACTACTGGGACATGTGTGAAACTACTGGCCCATCTGTAATACTACTGGGACATATGTGAAACTATTGGGACATCTGTGAAACTATGGGGACATCTCTTAACCTACTGGGATATCTGTAAAACTACTGGGACATCTGTGAAACGATTGAGACATCTGTGAAACTATGGGGACATCTGTTAACCTACTGGGACATCTGTGAAACTACTGGGACATCTGTTAAACTACTGGGACATCTGTTAAACTATTGGGACATCTGTGAAACTACTGGGACATCTGTAAAACTACTGGGACATATGTGAACCTATTGGGACATCTGTTAAACTATTGGGACATCTGTGAAACTATCGGGACATCTGTAAAACAACTGGGACATCTGTGAAAGTACTGGTACATCTGTGAAACTATTGGGACATCTGTGAAACTATGGGGACATCTGTGAAACAAATGGGACATAGGTGAAACTATTGGGACATCTGTGAAACTATTGGGACATCTGTGAAACTATTGGGACATCTGTGAAACTAATGGGACATATGTGAAACTATTGGGACATCTGTGAAACTATGGGGACATCTGTTAACCTACTGGGATATCTGTAAAACTACTGGGACATCTGTGAAACTATTGGGACATGGGTGAAACTATTGGGACATCTGTTAAACTATTGGGACATCTGTTAAACTATTGGGACATCTGTGAAACTATTGGTACATCTGTGAAACTATGGGGACATCTGTGAAACAAATGGGACATAGGTGAAACTATTGGGACATCTGTGAAACTATTGGGACATCTGTGAAACTATTGGGACATCTGTGAAACTAATGGGACATATGTGAAACTATTGGGACATCTGTGAAACTATGGGGACATCTGTTAACCTACTGGGATATCTGTAAAACTACTGGGACATCTGTGAAACTATTAGGACATGGGTGAAATTATTGGGACATCTGTGAAACTATTGGTACATCTGTGAAACTATTGGGACATATGTGAAACTATGGGGACGTTTATGAAACTAATGGGACATATGTAAAACTATTGGGGCGTCTGTGAAACTACTGGGACATGTGTGAAACTACTGGGACATCTGTAAAACTACTGGGACATCTGTTAAACTATTGGGACATCTGTGAAACTATGGGGACATCTGTGAAACTAATGGGACATCTGTGAAACTATTGGGAGATCTGTGAAACTATGGGGACATCTGGGAAACTAATGGGACATATGTGAAACTATTGGGGCGTCTGTGAAACTACTGGGACATGTGTGAAACTACTGGGCCATCTGTAATACTACTGGGACATCTGTTAAACTATTGGGACATCTGTGAAACTATGGGGACATCTGTGAAACTAATGGGACATTTGTGAAACTATTGGGAGATCTGTGAAACTATGGGCACATCTGGGAAACTAATGGGACATATGTGAAACTATTGGGGCGTCTGTGAAACTACTGGGACATGTGTGAAACTACTGGCCCATCTGTAATACTACTGGGACATCTGTGAAACTATTGGTACATCTGTGAAACTATTGGGACATATGTGAAACTATGGGGACGTTTATGAAATTAATGGGACATATGTAAAACTATTGGGGCGTCTGTGAAACTACTGGGACACGTGTGAAACTACTGGGACATCTGTAAAACTACTGGGACATCTGTTAAACTATTGGGACATCTGTGAAACTATGGGGACATCTGTGAAACTAATGGGACATCTGTGAAACTATTGGGAGATCTGTGAAACTATGGGGACATCTGGGAAACTAATGGGACATATGTGAAACTATTGGGGCGTCTGTGAAACTACTGGGACATGTGTGAAACTACTGGGCCATCTGTAATACTACTGGGACATCTGTTAAACTATTGGGACATCTGTGAAACTATGGGGACATCTGTGAAACTAATGGGACATTTGTGAAACTATTGGGAGATCTGTGAAACTATGGGCACATCTGGGAAACTAATGGGACATATGTGAAACTATTGGGGCGTCTGTGAAACTACTGGGACATGTGTGAAACTACTGGCCCATCTGTAATACTACTGGGACATATGTGAAACTATTGGGACATCTGTGAAACTATGGGGACATCTCTTAACCTACTGGGATATCTGTAAAACTACTGGGACATCTGTGAAACGATTGAGACATCTGTGAAACTATGGGGACATCTGTTAACCTACTGGGACATCTGTGAAACTACTGGGACATCTGTTAAACTACTGGGACATCTGTTAAACTATTGGGACATCTGTGAAACTACTGGGACATCTGTAAAACTACTGGGACATATGTGAACCTATTGGGACATCTGTTAAACTATTGGGACATCTGTGAAACTATTGGGGCATCTGTAAAACAACTGGGACATCTGTTAAACTATTGGGACATCTGTTAAACTCCTGGGACATCTGTGAAACTATTGGGACATGGGTGAAACTATTGGGACATCTGTTAAACTATTGGGACATCTGTGAAACTACTGGTACATCTGTGAAACTATTGGGACATCTGTGAAACTACTGGGACATCTGTTAAACTATTGGGACATCTGTGAAACTACTGGGACATCTGTAAAACTACTGGGACATATGTGAACTTTTTGGGACATCTGTGAAACTATTTGGACATCTGTTAAACTATTGGGACATCTGTGAAACTATGGAGAGATCTGTGAAACTAATGGGACATATGTGAAACTATTGGGACATCTGTGAAACTACTGGTAGATCTGTGAAACTATCGGGACATCTTTTAACCTACTGGGATGTCTGTAAAACTTCTGCGACATCTGTGAAACTATTGGGACATCTGTGAAACTATTGGGACATTTGTGAAAGTACTGGTAAATCTGTGAAACTATTGGGACATCTGTGAAACTATGGGGACATCTGTGAAACAAATGGGACATCTGTGAAACTATTGGGACATCTGTGAAACTATTGGGACATCTGTGAAACTATTGGGACATCTGTGAAACTAATGGGACATATGTGAAACTATTGGGACATATGTGAAACTATTGGGACATCTGTGAAACTATGGGGACATCTGTTAACCTACTGGGATATCTGTAAAACTACTGGGACATCTGTGAAACGATTGGGACATCTGTGAAACTATGGGGACATCTGTTAACCTACTGTGACATCTGTGAAACTACTGGGACATCTGTGAAACTATTGGGACATCTGTGAAACTATTGGGACATCTGTGAAACTATTGGGACATCTGTGAAACTAATGGGACATATGTGAAACTATTGGGACATATGTGAAACTATTGGGACATCTGTGAAACTATGGGGACATCTGTTAACCTACTGGGATATCTGTAAAACTACTGGGACATCTGTGAAACTATTGGGACATGGGTGAAATTATTGGGACATCTGTTAAACTATTGGGACATCTGTGAAACTATTGGTACATCTGTGAAACTATTGGGACATATGTGAAACTATGGGGACATCTATGAAACTAATGGGACATATGTAAAACTATTGGGGCGTCTGTGAAACTACTGGGACATGTGTGAAACTACTGGGACATCTGTAAAACTACTGGGACATCTGTTAAACTATTGGGACATCTGTGAAACTATGGGGACATCTGTGAAACTAATGGGACATCTGTGAAACTATTGGGAGATCTGTGAAACTATGGGGACATCTGGGAAACTAATGGGACATATGTGAAACTATTGGGGCGTCTGTGAAACTATTGGGACATCTGTGAAACTATTGGGACATCTGTGAAACTAATGGGACATATGTGAAACTATTGGGACATCTGTGAAACTATGGGGACATCTGTTAACCTACTGGGATATCTGTAAAACTACTGGGACATCTGTGAAACTATTGGGACATGGGTGAAATTATTGGGACATCTGTTAAACTATTGGGACATCTGTGAAACTATTGGTACATCTGTGAAACTATTGGGACATATGTGAAACTATGGGGACATCTATGAAACTAATGGGACATATGTAAAACTATTGGGGCGTCTGTGAAACTACTGGGACATGTGTGAAACTACTGGGACATCTGTAAAACTACTGGGACATCTGTTAAACTATTGGGACATCTGTGAAACTATGGGGACATCTGTGAAACTAATGGGACATCTGTGAAACTATTGGGAGATCTGTGAAACTATGGGGACATCTGGGAAACTAATGGGACATATGTGAAACTATTGGGGCGTCTGTGAAACTACTGGGACATGTGTGAAACTACTGGGCCATCTGTAATACTACTGGGACATCTGTTAAACTATTGGGACATCTGTGAAACTATGGGGACATCTGTGAAACTAATGGGACATCTGTGAAACTATTGGGAGATCTGTGAAACTATGGGGACATCTGGGAAACTAATGGGACATATGTGAAACTATTGGGGCGTCTGTGAAACTACTGGGACATGTGTGAAACTACTGGCCCATCTGTAATACTACTGGGACATATGTGAAACTATTGGGACATCTGTGAAACTATGGGGACATCTCTTAACCTACTGGGATATCTGTAAAACTACTGGGACATCTGTGAAACGATTGAGACATCTGTGAAACTATGGGGACATCTGTTAACCTACTGGGACATCTGTGAAACTACTGGGACATCTGTTAAACTACTGGGACATCTGTTAAACTATTGGGACATCTGTGAAACTACTGGGACATCTGTAAAACTACTGGGACATATGTGAACCTATTGGGACATCTGTTAAACTATTGGGACATCTGTGAAACTATTGGGACATCTGTAAAACAACTGGGACATCTGTGAAAGTACTGGTACATCTGTGAAACTATTGGGACATCTGTGAAACTATGGGGACATCTGTGAAACAAATGGGACATAGGTGAAACTATTGGGACATCTGTGAAACTATTGGGACATCTGTGAAACTATTGGGACATCTGTGAAACTAATGGGACATATGTGAAACTATTGGGACATCTGTGAAACTATGGGGACATCTGTTAACCTACTGGGATATCTGTAAAACTACTGGGACATCTGTGAAACTATTGGGACATGGGTGAAACTATTGGGACATCTGTTAAACTATTGGGACATCTGTTAAACTATTGGGACATCTGTGAAACTATTGGTACATCTGTGAAACTATGGGGACATCTGTGAAACAAATGGGACATAGGTGAAACTATTGGGACATCTGTGAAACTATTGGGACATCTGTGAAACTATTGGGACATCTGTGAAACTAATGGGACATATGTGAAACTATTGGGACATCTGTGAAACTATGGGGACATCTGTTAACCTACTGGGATATCTGTAAAACTACTGGGACATCTGTGAAACTATTAGGACATGGGTGAAATTATTGGGACATCTGTGAAACTATTGGTACATCTGTGAAACTATTGGGACATATGTGAAACTATGGGGACGTTTATGAAACTAATGGGACATATGTAAAACTATTGGGGCGTCTGTGAAACTACTGGGACATGTGTGAAACTACTGGGACATCTGTAAAACTACTGGGACATCTGTTAAACTATTGGGACATCTGTGAAACTATGGGGACATCTGTGAAACTAATGGGACATCTGTGAAACTATTGGGAGATCTGTGAAACTATGGGGACATCTGGGAAACTAATGGGACATATGTGAAACTATTGGGGCGTCTGTGAAACTACTGGGACATGTGTGAAACTACTGGGCCATCTGTAATACTACTGGGACATCTGTTAAACTATTGGGACATCTGTGAAACTATGGGGACATCTGTGAAACTAATGGGACATTTGTGAAACTATTGGGAGATCTGTGAAACTATGGGCACATCTGGGAACCTAATGGGACATATGTGAAACTATTGGGGCGTCTGTGAAACTACTGGGACATGTGTGAAACTACTGGCCCATCTGTAATACTACTGGGACATCTGTGAAACTATTGGTACATCTGTGAAACTATTGGGACATATGTGAAACTATGGGGACGTTTATGAAACTAATGGGACATATGTAAAACTATTGGGGCGTCTGTGAAACTACTGGGACACGTGTGAAACTACTGGGACATCTGTAAAACTACTGGGACATCTGTTAAACTATTGGGACATCTGTGAAACTATGGGGACATCTGTGAAACTAATGGGACATCTGTGAAACTATTGGGAGATCTGTGAAACTATGGGGACATCTGGGAAACTAATGGGACATATGTGAAACTATTGGGGCGTCTGTGAAACTACTGGGACATGTGTGAAACTACTGGGCCATCTGTAATACTACTGGGACATCTGTTAAACTATTGGGACATCTGTGAAACTATGGGGACATCTGTGAAACTAATGGGACATTTGTGAAACTATTGGGAGATCTGTGAAACTATGGGCACATCTGGGAAACTAATGGGACATATGTGAAACTATTGGGGCGTCTGTGAAACTACTGGGACATGTGTGAAACTACTGGCCCATCTGTAATACTACTGGGACATATGTGAAACTATTGGGACATCTGTGAAACTATGGGGATATCTCTTAACCTACTGGGATATCTGTAAAACTACTGGGACATCTGTGAAACGATTGAGACATCTGTGAAACTATGGGGACATCTGTTAACCTACTGGGACATCTGTGAAACTACTGGGACATCTGTTAAACTACTGGGACATCTGTTAAACTATTGGGACATCTGTGAAACTACTGGGACATCTGTAAAACTACTGGGACATATGTGAACCTATTGGGACATCTGTTCAACTATTGGGACATCTGTGAAACTATTGGGGCATCTGTAAAACAACTGGGACATCTGTTAAACTATTGGGACATCTGTTAAACTCCTGGGACATCTGTGAAACTATTGGGACATGGGTGAAACTATTGGGACATCTGTTAAACTATTGGGACATCTGTGAAACTACTGGTACATCTGTGAAACTATTGGGACATCTGTGAAACTACTGGGACATCTGTTAAACTATTGGGACATCTGTGAAACTACTGGGACATCTGTAAAACTACTGGGACATATGTGAACTTTTTGGGACATCTGTGAAACTATTTGGACATCTGTTAAACTATTGGGACATCTGTGAAACTATGGAGAGATCTGTGAAACTAATGGGACATATGTGAAACTATTGGGACATCTGTGAAACTACTGGTAGATCTGTGAAACTATCGGGACATCTTTTAACCTACTGGGATGTCTGTAAAACTTCTGCGACATCTGTGAAACTATTGGGACATCTGTGAAACTATTGGGACATTTGTGAAAGTACTGGTAAATCTGTGAAACTATTGGGACATCTGTGAAACTATGGGGACATCTGTGAAACAAATGGGACATCTGTGAAACTATTGGGACATCTGTGAAACTATTGGGACATCTGTGAAACTATTGGGACATCTGTGAAACTAATGGGACATATGTGAAACTATTGGGACATATGTGAAACTATTGGGACATCTGTGAAACTATGGGGACATCTGTTAACCTACTGGGATATCTGTAAAACTACTGGGACATCTGTGAAACGATTGGGACATCTGTGAAACTATGGGGACATCTGTTAACCTACTGTGACATCTGTGAAACTACTGGGACATCTGTGAAACTATTGGGACATCTGTGAAACTATTGGGACATCTGTGAAACTATTGGGACATCTGTGAAACTAATGGGACATATGTGAAACTATTGGGACATATGTGAAACTATTGGGACATCTGTGAAACTATGGGGACATCTGTTAACCTACTGGGATATCTGTAAAACTACTGGGACATCTGTGAAACGATTGGGACATCTGTGAAACTATGGGGACATCTGTTAACCTACTGTGACATCTGTGAAACTACTGGGACATCTGTTAAACTACTGGGACATCTGTTAAACTATTGGGACATCTGTGAAACTACTGGGACATCTGTAAAACTACTGGGACATATGTGAACCTATTGGGACATCTGTGAAACTATTGGGACATCTGTGAAACTATTGGGACATCTGTGAAACAACTGGGACATCTGTTAAACTATTGGGACATCTGTGAAACGATTGGGACATCTGTGAAACTATGGGGACATCTGTTAACCTACTGGGATATCTGTGAAACTACTGGGACATCTGTTAAACTACTGGGACATCTGTTAAACTATAGGGACATCTGTGAAACTACTGGGACATCTGTAAAACTACTGGGACATATGTGAACCCATTGGGACATCTGTGAAACTATTGGGACATCTGTGAAACTATTGGGACATCTGTGAAACAACTGGGAAATCTGTTAAACTATTGGGACATCTGTTAAACTCCTGGGACATCTGTGAAACTATGGGGACATCTGTGAAACTATTGGGACATCTGTGAAACTACTGGTACATCTGTGAAACTATGGGGACATCTGTGAAACTATTGGGACATCTGGGAAACTATTGGGACATCTGTGAAACTATGGGGACATCTGTGAAACTAATGTGATATCTGTGAAACTAATGTGATATCTGTGAAACTACTGGGACATCTGTAAAACTACTGGGACATATGTGAACCTATTGGGACATCTGTGAAACTATGGGGACATCTGTTAACCTACTGGGATATCTGTAAAACTACTGGGACATCTGTGAAACTATTGGGACATGGGTGAAACTATTGGGACATCTGTTAAACTATTGGGACATCTGTGAAACTACTGGTACATCTGTGCAACTATTGGGACATCTGTGAAACTACTGGGACATCTGTTAAACTATTGGGACATCTGTGAAACTACTGGGACATCTGTAAAACTACTGGGACATATGTGAACCTTTTGGGACATCTGTGAAACTATTGGGACATCTGTTAAACTATTGGGACATCTGTGAAACTATGGGGAGATCTGTGAAACTAATGGGACATATGTGAAACTATTGGGACATCTGTGAAACTACTGGTAGATCTGTGAAACTATCGGGACATCTTTTAACCTACTGGGATGTCTGTAAAACTTCTGCGACATCTGTGAAACTATTGGGACATCTGTGAAACTATTGGGACATTTGTGAAAGTACTGGTAAATCTGTGAAACTATTGGGACATCTGTGAAACTATGGGGACATCTGTGAAACAAATGGGACATCTGTGAAACTATTGGGACATCTGTGAAACTATTGGGACATCTGTGAAACTATTGGGACATCTGTGAAACTAATGGGACATATGTGAAACTATTGGGACATATGTGAAACTATTGGGACATCTGTGAAACTATGGGGACATCTGTTAACCTACTGGGATATCTGTAAAACTACTGGGACATCTGTGAAACGATTGGGACATCTGTGAAACTATGGGGACATCTGTTAACCTACTGTGACATTTGTGAAACTACTGGGACATCTGTTAAACTACTGGGACATCTGTTAAACTATTGGGACATCTGTGAAACTACTGGGACATCTGTAAAACTACTGGGACATATGTGAACCTATTGGGACATCTGTGAAACTATTGGGACATCTGTGAAACTATTGGGACATCTGTGAAACAACTGGGACATCTGTTAAACTATTGGGACATCTGTGAAACGATTGGGACATCTGTGAAACTATGGGGACATCTGTTAACCTACTGGGATATCTGTGAAACTACTGGGACATCTGTTAAACTACTGGGACATCTGTTAAACTATTGGGACATCTGTGAAACTACTGGGACATCTGTAAAACTACTGGGACATATGTGAACCCATTGGGACATCTGTGAAACTATTGGGACATCTGTGAAACTATTGGGACATCTGTGAAACAACTGGGACATCTGTTAAACTATTGGGACATCTGTTAAACTCCTGGGACATCTGTGAAACTATGGGGACATCTGTGAAACTATTGGGACATCTGTGAAACTACTGGTACATCTGTGAAACTATGGGGACATCTGTGAAACTATTGGGACATCTGGGAAACTATTGGGACATCTGTGAAACTATGGGGACATCTGTGAAACTAATGTGATATCTGTGAAACTAATGTGATATCTGTGAAACTACTGGGACATCTGTAAAACTACTGGGACATATGTGAACCTATTGGGACATCTGTGAAACTATGGGGACATCTGTTAACCTACTGGGATATCTGTAAAACTACTGGGACATCTGTGAAACTATTGGGACATCTGTGAAACTATGGGGACATCTGTTAACCTACTGGGACATCTGTGAAACTACTGGGACATCTGTTAAACTACTGGGACATCTGTTAAACTATTGGGACATCTGTGAAACTACTGGGACATCTGTAAAACTACTGGGACATATGTGAACCTATTGGGACATCTGTTAAACTATTGGGACATCTGTGAAACTATTGGGACATCTGTAAAACAACTGGGACATATGTTAAACTATTGGGACATCTGTTAAACTCCTGGGACATCTGTGAAACTATTGGGACATGGGTGAAACTATTGGGACATCTGTGAAACTATTGGGACATCTGTGAAACTATTGGGACATCTGTGAAACTAATGGGACATATGTGAAACTATTGGGACATCTGTGAAACTATGGGGACATCTGTTAACCTACTGGGATATCTGTAAAACTACTGGGACATCTGTGAAACTATTGGGACATGGGTGAAACTATTGGGACATCTGTTAAACTATTGGGACATCTGTGAAACTATTGGTACATCTGTGAAACTATTGGGACATCTGTGAAACTATGGGGACATCTATGAAACTAATGGGACATATGTAAAACTATTGGGGCGTCTGTGAAACTACTGGGCATGTGTGAAACTACTGGGACATCTGTAAAACTACTGGGACATCTGTTAAACTATTGGGACATCTGTGAAACTATGGGGACATCTGTGAAACTAATGGGACATCTGTGAAACTAATGGGACATCTGTGAAACTATTGGGAGATCTGTGAAACTATGGGGACATCTGGGAAACTAATGGGACATATGTGAAACTATTGGGGCGTCTGTGAAACTACTGGGACATGTGTGAAACTACTGGCCCATCTGTAATACTACTGGGACATATGTGAAACTATTGGGACATCTGTGAAACTATGGGGACATCTCTTAACCTACTGGGATATCTGTAAAACTACTGGGACATCTGTTAAACTACTGGGACATCTGTTAAACTATTGGGACATCTGTGAAACTACTGGGACATCTGTAAAACTACTGGGACATATGTGAACCTATTGGGACATCTGTTAAACTATTGGGACATCTGTGAAACTATTGGGACATCTGTAAAACAACTGGGACATCTGTGAAACTATTGGGACATGGGTGAAACTATTGGGACATCTGTTAAACTATTGGGACATCTGTGAAACTACTGGTACATCTGTGAAACTATTGGGACATCTGTGAAACTACTGGGACATCTGTTAAACTATTGGGACATCTGTGAAACTACTGGGACATCTGTAAAACTACTGGGACATATGTGAACCTTTTGGGACATCTGTGAAACTATTGGGACATCTGTGAAACTATGGGGAGATCTGTGAAACTAATGGGACATATGTGAAACTATTGGGACATCTGTGAAACTACTGGTACATCTGTGAAACTATCGGGACATCTTTTAACCTACTGGGATGTCTGTAAAACTTCTGGGACATCTGTGAAACTATTGGGACATCTATGAAACTATTGGGACATCTGTGAAAGTACTGGTACATCTGTGAAACTATTGGGACATCTGTGAAACTATGGGGACATCTGTGAAACAAATGGGACATAGGTGAAACTATGGGGACATCTGTGAAACTATTGGGACATCTGTGAAACTATTGGGACATCTGTGAAACTAATGGGACATATGTGAAACTATTGGGACATCTGTGAAACTATGGGGACATCTGTTAACCTACTGGGATATCTGTAAAACTACTGGGACATCTGTGAAACTATTGGGACATGGGTGAAACTATTGGGACATCTGTTAAACTATTGGGACATCTGTGAAACTATTGGTACATCTGTGAAACTATTGGGACATCTGTGAAACTATGGGGACATCTATGAAACTAATGGGACATATGTAAAACTATTGGGGCGTCTGTGAAACTACTGGGCATGTGTGAAACTACTGGGACATCTGTAAAACTACTGGGACATCTGTTAAACTATTGGGACATCTGTGAAACTATGGGGACATCTGTGAAACTAATGGGACATCTGTGAAACTAATGGGACATCTGTGAAACTATTGGGAGATCTGTGAAACTATGGGGACATCTGGGAAACTAATGGGACATATGTGAAACTATTGGGGCGTCTGTGAAACTACTGGTACATCTGTGAAACTATCGGGACATCTTTTAACCTACTGGGATGTCTGTAAAACTTCTGGGACATCTGTGAAACTATTGGGACATCTATGAAACTATTGGGACATCTGTGAAAGTACTGGTACATCTGTGAAACTATTGGGACATCTGTGAAACTATGGGGAAATCTGTGAAACAAATGGGACATAGGTGAAACTATGGGGACATCTGTGAAACTATTGGGACATCTGTGAAACTATTGGGACATCTGTGAAACTAATGGGACATATGTGAAACTATTGGGACATCTGTGAAACTATGGGGACATCTGTTAACCTACTGGGATATCTGTAAAACTACTGGGACATCTGTGAAACTATTGGGACATGGGTGAAACTATTGGGACATCTGTTAAACTATTGGGACATCTGTGAAACTATTGGTACATCTGTGAAACTATTGGGACATCTGTGAAACTATGGGGACATCTATGAAACTAATGGGACATATGTAAAACTATTGGGGCGTCTGTGAAACTACTGGGCATGTGTGAAACTACTGGGACATCTGTAAAACTACTGGGACATCTGTTAAACTATTGGGACATCTGTGAAACTATGGGGACATCTGTGAAACTAATGGGACATCTGTGAAACTAATGGGACATATGTGAAACTATTGGGACATCTGTGAAACTATGGGGACATCTGTTAACCTACTGGGATATCTGTAAAACTACTGGGACATCTGTGAAACTATTGGGACATGGGTGAAACTATTGGGACATCTGTTAAACTATTGGGACATCTGTGAAACTATTGGTACATCTGTGAAACTATTGGGACATCTGTGAAACTATGGGGACATCTATGAAACTAATGGGACATATGTAAAACTATTGGGGCGTCTGTGAAACTACTGGGCATGTGTGAAACTACTGGGACATCTGTAAAACTACTGGGACATCTGTTAAACTATTGGGACATCTGTGAAACTATGGGGACATCTGTGAAACTAATGGGACATCTGTGAAACTAATGGGACATCTGTGAAACTATTGGG
Organism: Petromyzon marinus; assembly: GCF_048934315.1. Lineage (NCBI taxonomy): Eukaryota > Metazoa > Chordata > Hyperoartia > Petromyzontiformes > Petromyzontidae > Petromyzon > Petromyzon marinus. The sequence goes on from NW_027423457.1 coordinate 597,062, forward strand.
AGATCTGTGAAACTATGGGGACATCTGGGAAACTAATGGGACATATGTGAAACTATTGGGGCGTCTGTGAAACTACTGGGACATGTGTGAAACTACTGGCCCATCTGTAATACTACTGGGACATATGTGAAACTATTGGGACATCTGTGAAACTATGGGGACATCTCTTAACCTACTGGGATATCTGTAAAACTACTGGGACATCTGTTAAACTACTGGGACATCTGTTAAACTATTGGGACATCTGTGAAACTACTGGGACATCTGTAAAACTACTGGGACATATGTGAACCTATTGGGACATCTGTTAAACTATTGGGACATCTGTGAAACTATTGGGACATCTGTAAAACAACTGGGACATCTGTGAAACTATTGGGACATGGGTGAAACTATTGGGACATCTGTTAAACTATTGGGACATCTGTGAAACTACTGGTACATCTGTGAAACTATTGGGACATCTGTGAAACTACTGGGACATCTGTTAAACTATTGGGAGATCTGTGAAACTACTGGGACATCTGTAAAACTACTGGGACATATGTGAACCTTTTGGGACATCTGTGAAACTATTGGGACATCTGTGAAACTATGGGGAGATCTGTGAAACTAATGGGACATATGTGAAACTATTGGGACATCTGTGAAACTATGGGGACATCTGTTAACCTACTGGGATATCTGTAAAACTACTGGGACATCTGTGAAACGATTGGGACATCTGTGAAACTATGGGGACATCTGTTAACCTACTGTGACATCTGTGAAACTACTGGGACATCTGTTAAACTACTGGGACATCTGTTAAACTATTGGGACATCTGTGAAACTACTGGGACATCTGTAAAACTACTGGGACATATGTGAACCTATTGGGACATCTGTGAAACTATTGGGACATCTGTGAAACTATTGGGACATCTGTGAAACAACTGGGACATCTGTTAAACTATTGGGACATCTGTGAAACGATTGGGACATCTGTGAAACTATGGGGACATCTGTTAACCTACTGGGATATCTGTGAAACTACTGGGACATCTGTTAAACTACTGGGACATCTGTTAAACTATAGGGACATCTGTGAAACTACTGGGACATCTGTAAAACTACTGGGACATATGTGAACCCATTGGGACATCTGTGAAACTATTGGGACATCTGTGAAACTATTGGGACATCTGTGAAACAACTGGGACATCTGTTAAACTATTGGGACATCTGTTAAACTCCTGGGACATCTGTGAAACTATGGGGACATCTGTGAAACTATTGGGACATCTGTGAAACTACTGGTACATCTGTGAAACTATGGGGACATCTGTGAAACTATTGGGACATCTGGGAAACTATTGGGACATCTGTGAAACTATGGGGACATCTGTGAAACTAATGTGATATCTGTGAAACTAATGTGATATCTGTGAAACTACTGGGACATCTGTAAAACTACTGGGACATATGTGAACCTATTGGGACATCTGTGAAACTATGGGGACATCTGTTAACCTACTGGGATATCTGTAAAACTACTGGGACATCTGTGAAACTATTGGGACATGGGTGAAACTATTGGGACATCTGTTAAACTATTGGGACATTTGTGAAACTACTGGTACATCTGTGCAACTATTGGGACATCTGTGAAACTACTGGGACATCTGTTAAACTATTGGGACATCTGTGAAACTACTGGGACATCTGTAAAACTACTGGGACATATGTGAACCTTTTGGGACATCTGTGAAACTATTGGGACATCTGTTAAACTATTGGGACATCTGTGAAACTATGGGGAGATCTGTGAAACTAATGGGACATATGTGAAACTATTGGGACATCTGTGAAACTACTGGTAGATCTGTGAAACTATCGGGACATCTTTTAACCTACTGGGATGTCTGTAAAACTTCTGCGACATCTGTGAAACTATTGGGACATCTGTGAAACTATTGGGACATTTGTGAAAGTACTGGTAAATCTGTGAAACTATTGGGACATCTGTGAAACTATGGGGACATCTGTGAAACAAATGGGACATCTGTGAAACTATTGGGACATCTGTGAAACTATTGGGACATCTGTGAAACTATTGGGACATCTGTGAAACTAATGGGACATATGTGAAACTATTGGGACATATGTGAAACTATTGGGACATCTGTGAAACTATGGGGACATCTGTTAACCTACTGGGATATCTGTAAAACTACTGGGACATCTGTGAAACGATTGGGACATCTGTGAAACTATGGGGACATCTGTTAACCTACTGTGACATCTGTGAAACTACTGGGACATCTGTTAAACTACTGGGACATCTGTTAAACTATTGGGACATCTGTGAAACTACTGGGACATCTGTAAAACTACTGGGACATATGTGAACCTATTGGGACATCTGTGAAACTATTGGGACATCTGTGAAACTATTGGGACATCTGTGAAACAACTGGGACATCTGTTAAACTATTGGGACATCTGTGAAACGATTGGGACATCTGTGAAACTATGGGGACATCTGTTAACCTACTGGGATATCTGTGAAACTACTGGGACATCTGTTAAACTACTGGGACATCTGTTAAACTATTGGGACATCTGTGAAACTACTGGGACATCTGTAAAACTACTGGGACATATGTGAACCCATTGGGACATCTGTGAAACTATTGGGACATCTGTGAAACTATTGGGACATCTGTGAAACAACTGGGACATCTGTTAAACTATTGGGACATCTGTTAAACTCCTGGGACATCTGTGAAACTATGGGGACATCTGTGAAACTATTGGGACATCTGTGAAACTACTGGTACATCTGTGAAACTATGGGGACATCTGTGAAACTATTGGGACATCTGGGAAACTATTGGGACATCTGTGAAACTATGGGGACATCTGTGAAACTAATGTGATATCTGTGAAACTAATGTGATATCTGTGAAACTACTGGGACATCTGTAAAACTACTGGGACATATGTGAACCTATTGGGACATCTGTGAAACTATGGGGACATCTGTTAACCTACTGGGATATCTGTAAAACTACTGGGACATCTGTGAAACTATTGGGACATCTGTGAAACTATGGGGACATCTGTTAACCTACTGGGACATCTGTGAAACTACTGGGACATCTGTTAAACTACTGGGACATCTGTTAAACTATTGGGACATCTGTGAAACTACTGGGACATCTGTAAAACTACTGGGACATATGTGAACCTATTGGGACATCTGTTAAACTATTGGGACATCTGTGAAACTATTGGGACATCTGTAAAACAACTGGGACATATGTTAAACTATTGGGACATCTGTTAAACTCCTGGGACATCTGTGAAACTATTGGGACATGGGTGAAACTATTGGGACATCTGTTAAACTATTGGGACATCTGTGAAACTATTGGTACATCTGTGAAACTATTGGGACATCTTTTAACCTACTGGGATGTCTGTAAAACTTCTGGGACATCTGTGAAACTATTGGGACATCTGTGAAACTATTGGGACATCTGTGAAAGTACTGGTACATCTGTGAAACTATTGGGACATCTGTGAAACTATGGGGACATCTGTGAAACAAATGGGACATAGGTGAAACTATGGGGACATCTGTTAACCTACTGGGATATCTGTAAAACTACTGGTACATCTGTGAAACTATTGGGACATCTGTGAAACTATGGGGACATCTGTGAAACAAATGGGACATAGGTGAAACTATTGGGACATCTGTGAAACTATTGGGACATCTGTGAAACTATTGGGACATCTGTGAAACTAATGGGACATATGTGAAACTATTGGGACATCTGTGAAACTATGGGGACATCTGTTAACCTACTGGGGTATCTGTAAAACTACTGGGACATCTGTGAAACTATTGGGACATGGGTGAAACTATTGGGACATCTGTTAAACTATTGGGACATCTGTGAAACTATTGGTACATCTGTGAAACTATTGGGACATCTGTGAAACTATGGGGACATCTATGAAACTAATGGGACATATGTAAAACTATTGGGGCGTCTGTGAAACTACTGGGCATGTGTGAAACTACTGGGACATCTGTAAAACTACTGGGACATCTGTTAAACTATTGGGACATCTGTGAAACTATGGGGACATCTGTGAAACTAATGGGACATCTGTGAAACTAATGGGACATCTGTGAAACTATTGGGAGATCTGTGAAACTATGGGGACATCTGGGAAACTAATGGGACATATGTGAAACTATTGGGGCGTCTGTGAAACTACTGGGACATGTGTGAAACTACTGGCCCATCTGTAATACTACTGGGACATATGTGAAACTATTGGGACATCTGTGAAACTATGGGGACATCTCTTAACCTACTGGGATATCTGTAAAACTACTGGGACATCTGTTAAACTACTGGGACATCTGTTAAACTATTGGGACATCTGTGAAACTATTGGGACATCTGTAAAACAACTGGGACATCTGTGAAACTATTGGGACATGGGTGAAACTATTGGGACATCTGTTAAACTATTGGGACATCTGTGAAACTACTGGTACATCTGTGAAACTATTGGGACATCTGTGAAACTACTGGGACATCTGTTAAACTATTGGGACATCTGTGAAACTACTGGGACATCTGTAAAACTACTGGGACATATGTGAACCTTTTGGGACATCTGTGAAACTATTGGGACATCTGTGAAACTATGGGGAGATCTGTGAAACTAATGGGACATATGTGAAACTATTGGGACATCTGTGAAACTACTGGTACATCTGTGAAACTATCGGGACATCTTTTAACCTACTGGGATGTCTGTAAAACTTCTGGGACATCTGTGAAACTATTGGGACATCTATGAAACTATTGGGACATCTGTGAAAGTACTGGTACATCTGTGAAACTATTGGGACATCTGTGAAACTATGGGGACATCTGTGAAACAAATGGGACATAGGTGAAACTATGGGGACATCTGTTAACCTACTGGGATATCTGTAAAACTACTGGTACATCTGTGAAACTATTGGGACATCTGTGAAACTATGGGGACATCTGTGAAACAAATGGGACATAGGTGAAACTATTGGGACATCTGTGAAACTATTGGGACATCTGTGAAACTATTGGGACATCTGTGAAACTAATGGGACATATGTGAAACTATTGGGACATCTGTGAAACTATGGGGACATCTGTTAACCTACTGGGATATCTGTAAAACTACTGGGACATCTGTGAAACTATTGGGACATGGGTGAAACTATTGGGACATCTGTTAAACTATTGGGACATCTGTGAAACTATTGGTACATCTGTGAAACTATTGGGACATCTGTGAAACTATGGGGACATCTATGAAACTAATGGGACATATGTAAAACTATTGGGGCGTCTGTGAAACTACTGGGCATGTGTGAAACTACTGGGACATCTGTAAAACTACTGGGACATCTGTTAAACTATTGGGACATCTGTGAAACTATGGGGACATCTGTGAAACTAATGGGACATCTGTGAAACTAATGGGACATCTGTGAAACTATTGGGAGATCTGTGAAACTATGGGGACATCTGGGAAACTAATGGGACATATGTGAAACTATTGGGGCGTCTGTGAAACTACTGGGACATGTGTGAAACTACTGGCCCATCTGTAATACTACTGGGACATATGTGACACTATTGGGACATCTGTGAAACTATGGGGACATCTCTTAACCTACTGGGATATCTGTAAAACTACTGGGACATCTGTTAAACTACTGGGACATCTGTTAAACTATTGGGACATCTGTGAAACTACTGGGACATCTGTAAAACTACTGGGACATATGTGAACCTATTGGGACATCTGTTAAACTATTGGGACATCTGTGAAACTATTGGGACATCTGTAAAACAACTGGGACATCTGTGAAACTATTGGGACATGGGTGAAACTATTGGGACATCTGTTAAACTATTGGGACATCTGTGAAACTACTGGTACATCTGTGAAACTATTGGGACATCTGTGAAACTACTGGGACATCTGTTAAACTATTGGGACATCTGTGAAACTACTGGGACATCTGTAAAACTACTGGGACATATGCGAACCTTTTGGGACATCTGTGAAACTATTGGGACATCTGTGAAACTATGGGGAGATCTGTGAAACTAATGGGACATATGTGAAACTATTGGGACATCTGTGAAACTACTGGTACATCTGTGAAACTATCGGGACATCTTTTAACCTACTGGGATGTCTGTAAAACTTCTGGGACATCTGTGAAACTATTGGGACATCTATGAAACTATTGGGACATCTGTGAAAGTACTGGTACATCTGTGAAACTATTGGGACATCTGTGAAACTATGGGGACATCTGTGAAACAAATGGGACATAGGTGAAACTATTGGGACATCTGTGAAACTATTGGGACATCTGTGAATCTATTGGGACATCTGTGAAACTAATGGGACATATGTGAAACTATTGGGACATCTGTGAAACTATGGGGACATCTGTTAACCTACTGGGATATCTGTAAAACTACTGGGACATCTGTGAAACGATTGGGACATCTGTGAAACTATGGGGACATCTGTTAACCTACTGGGACATCTGTGAAACTACTGGGACATCTGTTAAACTACTGGGACATCTGTTAAACTATTGGGACATCTGTGAAACTACTGGGACATCTGTAAAACTACTGGGAGATATGTGAACCTATTGGGACATCCGTGAAACTATTGGGACATCTGTGAAACTATTGGGACATCTGTGAAACAACTGGGACATCTGTTAAACTATTGGGACATCTGTGAAACGATTGGGACATCTGTGAAACTATGGGGACATCTGTTAACCTACTGGGATATCTGTGAAACTACTGGGACATCTGTTAAACTACTGGGACATCTGTTAAACTATTGGGACATCTGTGAAACTACTGGGACATCTGTAAAACTACTGGGACATATGTGAACCCATTGGGACATCTGTGAAACTATTGGGACATCTGTGAAACTATTGGGACATCTGTGAAACAACTGGGACATCTGTTAAACTATTGGGACATCTGTTAAACTCCTGGGACATCTGTGAAACTATGGGGACATCTGTGAAACTATTGGGACATCTGTGAAACTACTGGTACATCTGTGAAACTATTGGAACATCTGTGAAACTATTGGGACATCTGGGAAACTATTGGGACATCTGTGAAACTATGGGGACATCTGTGAAACTAATGTGATATCTGTGAAACTAATGTGATATCTGTGAAACTACTGGGACATCTGTAAAACTACTGGGACATATGTGAACCTATTGGGACATCTGTGAAACTATGGGGACATCTGTTAACCTACTGGGACATCTGTGAAACTACTGGGACATCTGTTAAACTACTGGGACATCTATTAAACTATTGGGACATCTGTTAAACTCCTGGGACATCTGTGAAACTATGGGGACATCTGTGAAACTATTGGGACATCTGTGAAACTACTGGTACATCTGTGAAACTATGGGGACATCTGTGAAACTATTGGGACATCTGGGAAACTATTGGGACATCTGTGAAACTATGGGGACATCTGTGAAACTAATGTGATATCTGTGAAACTAATGTGATATCTGTGAAACTACTGGGACATCTGTAAAACTACTGGGACATATGTGAACCTATTGGGACATCTGTGAAACTATGGGGACATCTGTTAACCTATTGGGACATCTGTTAAACTCCTGGGACATCTGTGAAACTATTGGGACATGGGTGAAACTATTGGGACATCTGTTAAACTATTGGGACATCTGTGAAACTATTGGTACATCTGTGAAACTATTGGGACATCTTTTAACCTACTGGGATGTCTGTAAAACTTCTGGGACATCTGTGAAACTATTGGGACATCTGTGAAACTATTGGGACATCTGTGAAAGTACTGGTACATCTGTGAAACTATTGGGACATCTGTGAAACTATGGGGACATCTGTGAAACAAATGGGACATAGGTGAAACTATTGGGACATCTGTGAAACTATTGGGACATCTGTGAAACTATTGGGACATCTGTGAAACTAATGGGACATGGGTGAAACTATTGGGACATCTGTTAAACTATTGGGACATCTGTGAAACTACTGGTACATCTGTGAAACTATTGGGACATCTGTGAAACTACTGGGACATCTGTTAAACTACTGGGACATCTGTTAAACTATTGGGACATCTGTGAAACTACTGGGACATCTGTAAAACTACTGGGACATATGTGAACCTTTTGGGACATCTGTGAAACTATTGGGACATCTGTGAAACTATTGGGACATCTGTGAAACTATGGGGACATCTGTGAAACTAATGGGACATATGTGAAACTATTGGGGCATCTGTGAAACTACTGAGACATGTGTGAAACTACTGGGACATCTGTAAAACTACTGGGACATCTGTTAAACTATTGGGACATCTGTGAAACTATGGGGACATCTGTAAAACAACTGGGACATCTGTTAAACTATTGGGACATCTGTTAAACTCCTGGGACATCTGTGAAACTATTGGGACATGGGTGAAACTATTGGGACATCTGTTAAACTATTGGGACATCTGTGAAACTACTGGTACATCTGTGAAACTATTGGGACATCTGTGAAACTACTGGGACATCTGTTAAACTACTGGGACATCTGTTAAACTATTGGGACATCTGTGAAACTACTGGGACATCTGTAAAACTACTGGGACATATGTGAACCTTTTGGGACATCTGTGAAACTATTGGGACATCTGTGAAACTATTGGGACATCTGTGAAACTATGGGGACATCTGGGAAACTAATGGGACATATGTGAAACTATTGGGGCGTCTGTAAAACTACTGGGCCATCTGTAATACTACTGGGACATATGTGAAACTATTGGGACATCTGTGAAACTATGGGGACATCTCTTAACCTACTGGGATATCTGTAAAACTACTGGGACATCTGTGAAACGATTGAGACATCTGTGAAACTATGGGGACATCTGTTAACCTACTGGGCCATCTGTGAAACTACTGGGACATCTGTTAAACTACTGGGACATCTGTTAAACTATTGGGACATCTGTGAAACTACTGGGACATCTGTAAAACTACTGGGACATATGTGAACCTATTGGGACATCTGTTAAACTATTGGGACATCTGTGAAACTATTGGGACATCTGTAAAACAACTGGGACATCTGTTAAACTATTGGGACATCTGTTAAACTCCTGGGACATCTGTGAAACTATTGGGACATGGGTGAAACTATTGGGACATCTGTTAAACTATTGGGACATCTGTGAAACTACTGGTACATCTGTGAAACTATTGGGACATCTGTGAAACTACTGGGACATCTGTTAAACTACTGGGACATCTGTTAAACTATTGGGACATCTGTGAAACTACTGGGACATCTGTAAAACTACTGGGACATATGTGAACCTTTTGGGACATCTGTGAAACTATTGGGACATCTGTGAAACTATTGGGACATCTGTGAAACTATGGGGACATCTGTGAAACTAATGGGACATATGTGAAACTATTGGGGCATCTGTGAAACTACTGAGACATGTGTGAAACTACTGGGACATCTGTAAAACTACTGGGACATCTGTTAAACTATTGGGACATCTGTGAAACTATGGGGACATCTGTAAAACAACTGGGACATCTGTTAAACTATTGGGACATCTGTTAAACTCCTGGGACATCTGTGAAACTATTGGGACATGGGTGAAACTATTGGGACATCTGTTAAACTATTGGGACATCTGTGAAACTACTGGTACATCTGTGAAACTATTGGGACATCTGTGAAACTACTGGGACATCTGTTAAACTACTGGGACATCTGTTAAACTATTGGGACATCTGTGAAACTACTGGGACATCTGTAAAACTACTGGGACATATGTGAACCTTTTGGGACATCTGTGAAACTATTGGGACATCTGTTAAACTATTGGGACATCTGTGAAACTACTGGTACATCTGTGAAACTATTGGGACATCTGTGAAACGATTGGGACATCTGTGAAACTAAGGGGACATCTGTTAACCTACTGGGACATCTGTGAAACTACTGGGACATCTGTTAAACTACTGGGACATCTGTTAAACTATTGGGACATCTGTGAAACTACTGGGACATCTGTAAAACTACTGGGACATATGTGAACCTATTGGGACATCTGTGAAACTATTGGGACATCTGTGAAACTATTGGGACATCTGTGAAACAACTGGGACATCTGTTAAACTATTGGGACATCTGTTAAACTCCTGGGACATCTGTGAAACTATGGGGACATCTGTGAAACTAATGGGACATCTTTGAAACTATTGGGAGATCTGTGAAACTATGGGGGACATCTGTTAACCTACTGGGATATCTGTAAAACTACTTGGACATTTGTGAAACGATTGGGACATCTGTGAAACTATGGGGACATCTGTTAACCTTCTGGGACATCTGTGAAACTACTGGGACATCCGTTAAACTACTGGGACATCTGTTAAACTATTGGGACATCTGTCAAACAACTGGGACATCTGTTAAACTATTGGGACATCTGTGAAACTATGGGGACATCTGTAAAACAACTGGGACATCTGTTAAACTATTGGGACATCTGTTAAACTCCTGGGACATCTGTGAAACTATTGGGACATGGGTGAAAGTATTGGGACATCTGTTAAACTATTGGGACATCTGTGAAACTACTGGTACATCTGTGAAACTATTGGGACATCTGTGAAACTACTGGGACATCTGTTAAACTACTGGGACATCTGTTAAACTATTGGGACATCTGTGAAACTACTGGGACATCTGTAAAACTACTGGGACATATGTGAACCTTTTGGGACATCTGTGAAACTATTGGGACATCTGTGAAACTATTGGGACATCTGTGAAACTATTGGGACATCTGTGAAACTAATGGGACATATGTGAAACTATTGGGGCATCTGTGAAACTACTGAGACATGTGTGAAACTACTGGGACATCTGTAAAACTACTGGGACATCTGTTAAACTATTGGGACATCTGTGAAACTATGGGGACATCTGTAAAACAACTGGGACATCTGTTACACTATTGGGACATCTGTTAAACTCCTGGGACATCTGTGAAACTATTGGGACATGGGTGAAACTATTGGGACATCTGTTAAACTATTGGGACATCTGTGAAACTACTGGTACATCTGTGAAACTATTGGGACATCTGTGAAACTACTGGGACATCTGTTAAACTACTGGGACATCTGTTAAACTATTGGGACATCTGTGAAACTACTGGGACATCTGTAAAACTACTGGGACATATGTGAACCTTTTGGGACATCTGTGAAACTATTGGGACATCTGTTAAACTATTGGGACATATGTGAAACTACTGGTACATCTGTGAAACTATTGGGACATCTGTGAAACGATTGGGACATCTGTGAAACTATGGGGACATCTGTTAACCTACTGGGACATCTGTGAAACTACTGGGACATCTGTTAAACTACTGGGACATCTGTTAAACTATTGGGACATCTGTGAAACTACTGGGACATCTGTAAAACTACTGGGACATATGTGAACCTATTGGGACATCTGTGAAACTATTGGGACATCTGTGAAACTATTGGGACATCTGTGAAACAACTGGGACATCTGTTAAACTATTGGGACATCTGTTAAACTCCTGGGACATCTGTGAAACTATGGGGACATCTGTGAAACTAATGGGACATCTTTGAAACTATTGGGAGATCTGTGAAACTATGGGGACATCTGGGAAACTAATGGGACATATGTGAAACTATTGGGGCGCCTGTGAAACTACTGGGACATGTGTGAAACTACTGGGCCATCTGTAATACTACTGGGACATCTGTTAAACTCTTGGGACATCTGTGAAACTATGGGGACATCTGTGAAACTAATGGGACATCTGTGAAACTATTGGGAGATCTGTGAAACTATGGGGACATCTGGGAAACTAATGGGACATATGTGAAACTATTGGGGCGTCTGTGAAACTACTGGGCCATCTGTAATACTACTGGGACATATGTGAAACTATTGGGACATCTGTGAAACTATGGGGACATCTCTTAACCTACTGGGATATCTGTAAAACTACTGGGACATCTGTGAAACGATTGAGACATCTGTGAAACTATGGGGACATCTGTTAACCTACTGGGCCATCTGTGAAACTACTGGGACATCTGTTAAAGTACTGGGACATCTGTTAAACTATTGGGACATCTGTGAAACTACTGGGACATCTGTAAAACTACTGGGACATATGTGAACCTATTGGGACATCTGTTAAACTATTGGGACATCTGTGAAACTATTGGGACATCTGTAAAACAACTGGGACATCTGTTAAACTATTGGGACATCTGTTAAACTCCTGGGACATCTGTGAAACTATTGGGACATGGGTGAAACTATTGGGACATCTGTTAAACTATTGGGACATCTGTGAAACTACTGGTACATCTGTGAAACTATTGGGACATCTGTGAAACTACTGGGAGATCTGTTAAACTACTGGGACATCTGTTAAACTATTGGGACATCTGTGAAACTACTGGGACATCTGTAAAACTACTGGGACATATGTGAACCTTTTGGGACATCTGTGAAACTATTGGGACATCTGTGAAACTATTGGGACATCTGTGAAACTATGGGGACATCTGTGAAACTAATGGGACATATGTGAAACTATTGGGGCATCTGTGAAACTACTGAGACATGTGTGAAACTACTGGGACATCTGTAAAACTACTGGGACATCTGTTAAACTATTGGGACATCTGTGAAACTATGGGGACATCTGTAAAACAACTGGGACATCTGTTAAACTATTGGGACATCTGTTAAACTCCTGGGACATCTGTGAAACTATTGGGACATGGGTGAAACTATTGGGACATCTGTTAAACTATTGGGACATCTGTGAAACTACTGGTACATCTGTGAAACTATTGGGACATCTGTGAAACTACTGGGACATCTGTTAAACTACTGGGACATCTGTTAAACTATTGGGACATCTGTGAAACTACTGGGACATCTGTAAAACTACTGGGACATATGTGAACCTTTTGGGACATCTGTGAAACTATTGGGACATCTGTGAAACTATTGGGACATCTGTGAAACTATGGGGACATCTGGGAAACTAATGGGACATATGTGAAACTATTGGGGCGTCTGTGAAACTACTGGGCCATCTGTAATACTACTGGGACATATGTGAAACTATTGGGACATCTGTGAAACTATGGGGACATCTCTTAACCTACTGGGATATCTGTAAAACTACTGGGACATCTGTGAAACGATTGAGACATCTGTGAAACTATGGGGACATCTGTTAACCTACTGGGCCATCTGTGAAACTACTGGGACATCTGTTAAACTACTGGGACATCTGTTAAACTATTGGGACATCTGTGAAACTACTGGGACATCTGTAAAACTACTGGGACATATGTGAACCTATTGGGACATCTGTTAAACTATTGGGACATCTGTGAAACTATTGGGACATCTGTAAAACAACTGGGACATCTGTTAAACTATTGGGACATCTGTTAAACTCCTGGGACATCTGTGAAACTATTGGGACATGGGTGAAACTATTGGGACATCTGTTAAACTATTGGGACATCTGTGAAACTACTGGTACATCTGTGAAACTATTGGGACATCTGTGAAACTACTGGGACATCTGTTAAACTACTGGGACATCTGTTAAACTATTGGGACATCTGTGAAACTACTGGGACATCTGTAAAACTACTGGGACATATGTGAACCTTTTGGGACATCTGTGAAACTATTGGGACATCTGTGAAACTATTGGGACATCTGTGAAACTATGGGGACATCTGTGAAACTAATGGGACATATGTGAAACTATTGGGGCATCTGTGAAACTACTGAGACATGTGTGAAACTACTGGGACATCTGTAAAACTACTGGGACATCTGTTAAACTATTGGGACATCTGTGAAACTATGGGGACATGGGTGAAACTATTGGGACATCTGTTAAACTATTGGGACATCTGTGAAACTACTGGTACATCTGTGAAACTATTGGGACATCTGTGAAACTACTGGGACATCTGTTAAACTACTGGGACATCTGTTAAACTATTGGGACATCTGTGAAACTACTGGTACATCTGTGAAACTATTGGGACATCTGTGAAACTACTGGGACATCTGTTAAACTACTGGGACATCTGTTAAACTATTGGGACATCTGTGAAACTACTGGGACATCTGTAAAACTACTGGGACATATGTGAACCTTTTGGGACATCTGTGAAACTATTGGGACATCTGTTAAACTATTGGGACATCTGTGAAACTACTGGTACATCTGTGAAACTATTGGGACATCTGTGAAACGATTGGGACATCTGTGAAACTATGGGGACATCTGTTAACCTACTGGGACATCTGTGAAACTACTGGGACATCTGTTAAACTACTGGGACATCTGTTAAACTATTGGGACATCTGTGAAACTACTGGGACATCTGTAAAACTACTGGGACATATGTGAACCTATTGGGACATCTGTGAAACTATTGGGACATCTGTAAAACTATTGGGACATCTGTGAAACAACTGGGACATCTGTTAAACTATTGGGACATCTGTTAAACTCCTGGGACATCTGTGAAACTATGGGGACATCTGTGAAACTAATGGGACATCTTTGAAACTATTGGGAGATCTGTGAAACTATGGGGGACATCTGTTAACCTACTGGGATATCTGTAATACTACTTGGACATTTGTGAAACGATTGGGACATCTGTGAAACTATGGGGACATCTGTTAACCTTCTGGGACATCTGTGAAACTACTGGGACATCCGTTAAACTACTGGGACATCTGTGAAACTATTGGGACATCTGTCAAACAACTGGGACATCTGTTAAACTATTGGGACATCTGTTAAACTCCTGGGACATATGTGAAACTATTGGGACATGGGTGAAACTATGGGGACATCTGTGAAACTATGGGGACATCTGGAAAACTAATGGGACATATGTGAAACTATTGGGGCGTCTGTGAAACTACTGGGACATGTGTGAAACTACTGGGCCATCTGTAATACTACTGGGACATCTGTTAAACTATTGGGACATCTGTGAAACTATGGGGAGATCTGTGAAACTAATGGGACATATGTGAAACTAATGGGACATCTGTGAAACTACTGGTACATCTGTGAAACTACCGGGACATCTTTTAACCTACTGGGATGTCTTTAAAACTTCTGGGACATCTGTGAAACTATTGGGACATCTGTGAAACTATTGGGACATCTGTGAAAGTACTGGTACATCTGTGAAACTATTGGGACATCTGTGAAACTATGGGGACATCTGTGAAACAAATGGGACATAGGTGAAACTATTGGGACATCTGTGAAACTATTGGGACATCCGTGAAACTAATGGGACATATGTGAAACTATTGGGACATCTGTGAAACTATGGGGACATCTGTTAACCTACTGGGATATCTGTAAAACTACTGGGACATCTGTGAAACGATTGGGACATCTGTGAAACTATGGGGACATCTGTTAACCTACTGGGACATCTGTGAAACTACTGGGACATCTGTTAAACTACTGGGACATCTGTTAAACTATTGAGACATCTGTGAAACTACTGGGACATCTGTAAAACTACTGGGACATATGTGAACCTATTGGGACATCTGTGAAACTATTGGGACATCTGTGAAACTATTGGGACATCTGTGAAACAACTGGGACATCTGTTAAACTATTGGGACATCTGTGAAACGATTGGGACATCTGTGAAACTATGGGGACATCTGTTAACCTACTGGGACATCTGTGAAACTACTGGGACATCTGTTAAACTACTGGGACATCTGTTAAACTATTGGGACATCTGTGAAACTACTGGGACATCTGTAAAACTACTGGGACATATGTGAACCTATTGGGACATCTGTGAAACTATTGGGACATCTGTGAAACTATTGGGACATCTGTGAAACAACTGGGACATCTGTTAAACTATTGGGACATCTGTTAAACTCCTGGGACATCTGTGAAACTATTGGGACATGGGTGAAACTATTGGGACATCTGTTAAACTATTGGGACATCTGTGAAACTACTGGTACATCTGTGAAACTATTGGGACATCTGTGAAACTACTGGGACATCTGTTAAACTACTGGGACATCTGTTAAACTATTGGGACATCTGTGAAACTACTGGGACATCTGTAAAACTACTGGGACATATGTGAACCTTTTGGGACATCTGTGAAACTATTGGGACATCTGTGAAACTATTGGGACATCTGTGAAACTATGGGGACATCTGTGAAACTAATGGGACATATGTGAAACTATTGGGGCATCTGTGAAACTACTGAGACATGTGTGAAACTACTGGGACATCTGTAAAACTACTGGGACATCTGTTAAACTATTGGGACATCTGTGAAACTATGGGGACATCTGTAAAACAACTGGGACATCTGTTAAACTATTGGGACATCTGTTAAACTCCTGGGACATCTGTGAAACTATTGGGACATGGGTGAAACTATTGGGACATCTGTTAAACTATTGGGACATCTGTGAAACTACTGGTACATCTGTGAAACTATTGGGACATCTGTGAAACTACTGGGACATCTGTTAAACTACTGGGACATCTGTTAAACTATTGGGACATCTGTGAAACTACTGGGACATCTGTAAAACTACTGGGACATATGTGAACCTTTTGGGACATCTGTGAAACTATTGGGACATCTGTTAAACTATTGGGACATCTGTGAAACTACTGGTACATCTGTGAAACTATTGGGACATCTGTGAAACGATTGGGACATCTGTGAAACTATGGGGACATCTGTTAACCTACTGGGACATCTGTGAAACTACTGGGACATCTGTTAAACTACTGGGACATCTGTTAAACTATTGGGACATCTGTGAAACTACTGGGACATCTGTAAAACTACTGGGACATATGTGAACCTATTGGGACATCTGTGAAACTATTGGGACATCTGTGAAACTATTGGGACATCTGTGAAACAACTGGGACATCTGTTAAACTATTGGGACATCTGTTAAACTCCTGGGACATCTGTGAAACTGTGGGGACATCTGTGAAACTAATGGGACATCTTTGAAACTATTGGGAGATCTGTGAAACTATGGGGACATCTGGGAAACTAATGGGACATATGTGAAACTATTGGGGCGCCTGTGAAACTACTGGGACATGTGTGAAACTACTGGGCCATCTGTAATACTACTGGGACATCTGTTAAACTCTTGGGACATCTGTGAAACTATGGGGACATCTGTGAAACTAATGGGACATCTGTGAAACTATTGGGAGATCTGTGAAACTATGGGGACATCTGGGAAACTAATGGGACATATGTGAAACTATTGGGGCGTCTGTGAAACTACTGGGCCATCTGTAATACTACTGGGACATATGTGAAACTATTGGGACATCTGTGAAACTATGGGGACATCTCTTAACCTACTGGGATATCTGTAAAACTACTGGGACATCTGTGAAACGATTGAGACATCTGTGAAACTATGGGGACATCTGTTAACCTACTGGGCCATCTGTGAAACTACTGGGACATCTGTTAAACTACTGGGACATCTGTTAAACTATTGGGACATCTGTGAAACTACTGGGACATCTGTAAAACTACTGGGACATATGTGAACCTATTGGGACATCTGTTAAACTATTGGGACATCTGTGAAACTATTGGGACATCTGTAAAACAACTGGGACATCTGTTAAACTATTGGGACATCTGTTAAACTCCTGGGACATCTGTGAAACTATTGGGACATGGGTGAAACTATTGGGACATCTGTTAAACTATTGGGACATCTGTGAAACTACTGGTACATCTGTGAAACTATTGGGACATCTGTGAAACTACTGGGACATCTGTTAAACTACTGGGACATCTGTTAAACTATTGGGACATCTGTGAAACTACTGGGACATATGTAAAACTACTGGGACATATGTGAACCTTTTGGGACATCTGTAAAACTATTGGGACATCTGTGAAACTATTGGGACATCTGTGAAACTATGGGGACATCTGTGAAACTAATGGGACATATGTGAAACTATTGGGGCATCTGTGAAACTACTGAGACATGTGTGAAACTACTGGGACATCTGTAAAACTACTGGGACATCTGTTAAACTATTGGGACATCTGTGAAACTATGGGGACATCTGTAAAACAACTGGGACATCTGTTAAACTATTGGGACATCTGTTAAACTCCTGGGACATCTGTGAAACTATTGGGACATGGGTGAAACTATTGGGACATCTGTTAAACTATTGGGACATCTGTGAAACTACTGGTACATCTGTGAAACTATTGGGACATCTGTGAAACTACTGGGACATCTGTTAAACTACTGGGACATCTGTTAAACTATTGGGACATCTGTGAAACTACTGGGACATCTGTAAAACTACTGGGACATATGTGAACCTTTTGGGACATCTGTGAAACTATTGGGACATCTGTGAAACTATTGGGACATCTGTGAAACTATGGGGACATCTGGGAAACTAATGGGACATATGTGAAACTATTGGGGCGTCTGTGAATCTACTGGGCCATCTGTAATACTACTGGGACATATGTGAAACTATTGGGACATCTGTGAAACTATGGGGACATCTCTTAACCTACTGGGATATCTGTAAAACTACTGGGACATCTGTGAAACGATTGAGACATCTGTGAAACTATGGGGACATCTGTTAACCTACTGGGCCATCTGTGAAACTACTGGGACATCTGTTAAACTACTGGGACATCTGTTAAACTATTGGGACATCTGTGAAACTACTGGGACATCTGTAAAACTACTGGGACATATGTGAACCTATTGGGACATCTGTTAAACTATTGGGACATCTGTGAAACTATTGGGACATCTGTAAAACAACTGGGACATCTGTTAAACTATTGGGACATCTGTTAAACTCCTGGGACATCTGTGAAACTATTGGGACATGGGTGAAACTATTGGGACATCTGTTAAACTATTGGGACATCTGTGAAACTACTGGTACATCTGTGAAACTATTGGGACATCTGTGAAACTACTGGGACATCTGTTAAACTACTGGGACATCTGTTAAACTATTGGGACATCTGTGAAACTACTGGGACATCTGTAAAACTACTGGGACATATGTGAACCTTTTGGGACATCTGTGAAACTATTGGAACATCTGTGAAACTATTGGGACATCTGTGAAACTATGGGGACATCTGTGAAACTAATGGGACATATGTGAAACTATTGGGGCATCTGTGAAACTACTGAGACATGTGTGAAACTACTGGGACATCTGTAAAACTACTGGGACATCTGTTAAACTATTGGGACATCTGTGAAACTATGGGGACATCTGTAAAACAACTGGGACATCTGTTAAACTATTGGGACATCTGTTAAACTCCTGGGACATCTGTGAAACTATTGGGACATGGGTGAAACTATTGGGACATCTGTTAAACTATTGGGACATCTGTGAAACTACTGGTACATCTGTGAAACTATTGGGACATCTGTGAAACTACTGGGACATCTGTTAAACTACTGGGACATCTGTTAAACTATTGGGACATCTGTGAAACTACTGGGACATCTGTAAAACTACTGGGACATATGTGAACCTTTTGGGACATCTGTGAAACTATTGGGACATCTGTTAAACTATTGGGACATCTGTGAAACTACTGGTACATCTGTGAAACTATTGGGACATCTGTGAAACGATTGGGACATCTGTGAAACTATGGGGACATCTGTTAACCTACTGGGACATCTGTGAAACTACTGGGACATCTGTTAAACTACTGGGACATCTGTTAAACTATTGGGACATCTGTGAAACTACTGGGACATCTGTAAAACTACTGGGACATATGTGAACCTATTGGGACATCTGTGAAACTATTGGGACATCTGTGAAACTATTGGGACATCTGTGAAACAACTGGGACATCTGTTAAACTATTGGGACATCTGTTAAACTCCTGGGACATCTGTGAAACTATGGGGACATCTGTGAAACTAATGGGACATCTTTGAAACTATTGGGAGATCTGTGAAACTATGGGGGACATCTGTTAACCTACTGGGATATCTGTAAAACTACTTGGACATTTGTGAAACGATTGGGACATCTGTGAAACTATGGGGACATCTGTTAACCTTCTGGGACATCTGTGAAACTACTGGGACATCCGTTAAACTACTGGGACATCTGTGAAACTATTGGGACATCTGTCAAACAACTGGGACATCTGTTAAACTATTGGGACATCTGTTAAACTCCTGGGACATCTGTGAAACTATTGGGACATGGGTGAAACTATGGGGACATCTGTGAAACTATGGGGACATCTGGAAAACTAATGGGACATATGTGAAACTATTGGGGCGTCTGTGAAACTACTGGGACATGTGTGAAACTACTGGGCCATCTGTAATACTACTGGGACATCTGTTAAACTATTGGGACATCTGTGAAACTATGGGGAGATCTGTGAAACTAATGGGACATATGTGAAACTAATGGGACATCTGTGAAACTACTGGTACATCTGTGAAACTATCGGGACATCTTTTAACCTACTGGGATGTCTGTAAAACTTCTGGGACATCTGTGAAACTATTGGGACATCTGTGAAACTATTGGGACATCTGTGAAAGTACTGGTACATCTGTGAAACTATTGGGACATCTGTGAAACTATGGGGACATCTGTGAAACAAATGGGACATAGGTGAAACTATTGGGACATCTGTGAAACTATTGGGACATCCGTGAAACTAATGGGACATATGTGAAACTATTGGGACATCTGTGAAACTATGGGGACATCTGTTAACCTACTGGGATATCTGTAAAACTACTGGGACATCTGTGAAACGATTGGGACATCTGTGAAACTATGGGGACATCTGTTAACCTACTGGGACATCTGTGAAACTACTGGGACATCTGTTAAACTACTGGGACATCTGTTAAACTATTGAGACATCTGTGAAACTACTGGGACATCTGTAAAACTACTGGGACATATGTGAACCTATTGGGACATCTGTGAAACTATTGGGACATCTGTGAAACTATTGGGACATCTGTGAAACAACTGGGACATCTGTTAAACTATTGGGACATCTGTGAAACGATTGGGACATCTGTGAAACTATGGGGACATCTGTTAACCTACTGGGACATCTGTGAAACTACTGGGACATCTGTTAAACTACTGGGACATCTGTTAAACTATTGGGACATCTGTGAAACTACTGGGACATCTGTAAAACTACTGGGACATATGTGAACCTATTGGGACATCTGTGAAACTATTGGGACATCTGTGAAACTATTGGGACATCTGTGAAACAACTGGGACATCTGTTAAACTATTGGGACATCTGTTAAACTCCTGGGACATCTGTGAAACTATGGGGACATCTGTGAAACTAATGGGACATCTTTGAAACTATTGGGAGATCTGTGAAACTATGGGGACATCTGGGAAACTAATGGGACATATGTGAAACTATTGGGGCGCCTGTGAAACTACTGGGACATGTGTGAAACTACTGGGCCATCTGTAATACTACTGGGACATCTGTTAAACTCTTGGGACATCTGTGAAACTATGGGGACATCTGTGAAACTAATGGGACATCTGTGAAACTATTGGGAGATCTGTGAAACTATGGGGACATCTGGGAAACTAATGGGACATATGTGAAACTATTGGGGCGTCTGTGAAACTACTGGGCCATCTGTAATACTACTGGGACATATGTGAAACTATTGGGACATCTGTGAAACAATGGGGACATCTCTTAACCTACTGGGATATCTGTAAAACTACTGGGACATCTGTGAAACGATTGAGACATCTGTGAAACTATGGGGACATCTGTTAACCTACTGGGCCATCTGTGAAACTACTGGGACATCTGTTAAACTACTGGGACATCTGTTAAACTATTGGGACATCTGTGAAACTACTGGGACATCTGTAAAACTACTGGGACATATGTGAACCTATTGGGACATCTGTTAAACTATTGGGACATCTGTGAAACTATTGGGACATCTGTAAAACAACTGGGACATCTGTTAAACTATTGGGACATCTGTTAAACTCCTGGGACATCTGTGAAACTATTGGGACATGGGTGAAACTATTGGGACATCTGTTAAACTATTGGGACATCTGTGAAACTACTGGTACATCTGTGAAACTATTGGGACATCTGTGAAACTACGGGGACATCTGTTAAACTACTGGGACATCTGTTAAACTATTGGGACATCTGTGAAACTACTGGGACATCTGTAAAACTACTGGGACATATGTGAACCTTTTGGGACATCTGTGAAACTATTGGGACATCTGTGAAACTATTGGGACATCTGTGAAACTATGGGGACATCTGTGAAACTAATGGGACATATGTGAAACTATTGGGGCATCTGTGAAACTACTGAGACATGTGTGAAACTACTGGGACATCTGTAAAACTACTGGGACATCTGTTAAACTATTGGGACATCTGTGAAACTATGGGGACATCTGTAAAACAACTGGGACATCTGTTAAACTATTGGGACATCTGTTAAACTCCTGGGACATCTGTGAAACTATTGGGACATGGGTGAAACTATTGGGACATCTGTTAAACTATTGGGACATCTGTGAAACTACTTGTACATCTGTGAAACTATTGGGACATCTGTGAAACTACTGGGACATCTGTTAAACTACTGGGACATCTGTTAAACTATTGGGACATCTGTGAAACTACTGGGACATCTGTAAAACTACTGGGACATATGTGAACCTTTTGGGACATCTGTGAAACTATTGGGACATCTGTTAAACTATTGGGACATCTGTGAAACTATGGGGACATCTGTAAAACAACTGGGACATCTGTTAAACTATTGGGACATCTGTTAAACTCCTGGGACATCTGTGAAACTATTGGGACATGGGTGAAACTATTGGGACATCTGTTAAACTATTGGGACATCTGTGAAACTACTGGTACATCTGTGAAACTATTGGGACATCTGTGAAACTACTGGGACATCTGTTAAACTACTGGGACATCTGTTAAACTATTGGGACATCTGTGAAACTACTGGGACATCTGTAAAACTACTGGGACATATGTGAACCTTTTGGGACATCTGTGAAACTATTGGGACATCTGTTAAACTATTGGGACATCTGTGAAACTACTGGTACATCTGTGAAACTATTGGGACATCTGTGAAACGATTGGGACATCTGTGAAACTATGGGGACATCTGTTAACCTACTGGGACATCTGTGAAACTACTGGGACATCTGTTAAACTACTGGGACATCTGTTAAACTATTGGGACATCTGTGAAACTACTGGGACATCTGTAAAACTACTGGGACATATGTGAACCTATTGGGACATCTGTGAAACTATTGGGACATCTGTGAAACTATTGGGACATCTGTGAAACAACTGGGACATCTGTTAAACTATTGGGACATCTGTTAAACTCCTGGGACATCTGTGAAACTATGGGGACATCTGTGAAACTAATGGGACATCTTTGAAACTATTGGGAGATCTGTGAAACTATGGGGACATCTGGGAAACTAATGGGACATATGTGAAACTATTGGGGCGCCTGTGAAACTACTGGGACATGTGTGAAACTACTGGGCCATCTGTAATACTACTGGGACATCTGTTAAACTCTTGGGACATCTTTGAAACTATGGGGACATCTGTGAAACTAATGGGACATCTGTGAAACTATTGGGAGATCTGTGAAACTATGGGGACATCTGGGAAACTAATGGGACATATGTGAAACTATTGGGGCGTCTGTGAAACTACTGGGCCATCTGTAATACTACTGGGACATATGTGAAACTATTGGGACATCTGTGAAACTATGGGGACATCTCTTAACCTACTGGGATATCTGTAAAACTACTGGGACATCTGTGAAACGATTGAGACATCTGTGAAACTATGGGGACATCTGTTAACCTACTGGGCCATCTGTGAAACTACTGGGACATCTGTTAAACTACTGGGACATCTGTTAAACTATTGGGACATCTGTGAAACTACTGGGACATCTGTAAAACTACTGGGACATATGTGAACCTATTGGGACATCTGTTAAACTATTGGGACATCTGTGAAACTATTGGGACATCTGTAAAACAACTGGGACATCTGTTAAACTATTGGGACATCTGTTAAACTCCTGGGACATCTGTGAAACTATTGGGACATGGGTGAAACTATTGGGACATCTGTTAAACTATTGGGACATCTGTGAAACTACTGGTACATCTGTGAAACTATTGGGACATCTGTGAAACTACTGGGACATCTGTTAAACTACTGGGACATCTGTTAAACTATTGGGACATCTGTGAAACTACTGGGACATCTGTAAAACTACTGGGACATATGTGAACCTTTTGGGACATCTGTGAAACTATTGGGACATCTGTGAAACTATTGGGACATCTGTGAAACTATGGGGACATCTGTGAAACTAATGGGACATATGTGAAACTATTGGGGCATCTGTGAAACTACTGAGACATGTGTGAAACTACTGGGACATCTGTAAAACTACTGGGACATCTGTTAAACTATTGGGACATCTGTGAAACTATGGGGACATCTGTAAAACAACTGGGACATCTGTTAAACTATTGGGACATCTGTTAAACTCCTGGGACATCTGTGAAACTATTGGGACATGGGTGAAACTATTGGGACATCTGTTAAACTATTGGGACATCTGTGAAACTACTGGTACATCTGTGAAACTATTGGGACATCTGTGAAACTACTGGGACATCTGTTAAACTACTGGGACATCTGTTAAACTATTGGGACATCTGTGAAACTACTGGGACATCTGTAAAACTACTGGGACATATGTGAACCTTTTGGGACATCTGTGAAACTATTGGGACATCTGTGAAACTATTGGGACATCTGTGAAACTATGGGGACATCTGGGAAACTAATGGGACATATGTGAAACTATTGGGGCGTCTGTGAAACTACTGGGCCATCTGTAATACTACTGGGACATATGTGAAACTACTGGGACATCTGTTAAACTATTGGGACATCTGTGAAACTATGGGGACATCTGTAAAACAACTGGGACATCTGTTAAACTATTGGGACATCTGTTAAACTCCTGGGACATCTGTGAAACTATTGGGACATGGGTGAAACTATTGGGACATCTGTTAAACTATTGGGACATCTGTGAAACTACTGGTACATCTGTGAAACTATTGGGACATCTGTGAAACTACTGGGACATCTGTTAAACTACTGGGACATCTGTTAAACTATTGGGACATCTGTGAAACTACTGGGACATCTGTAAAACTACTGGGACATATGTGAACCTTTTGGGACATCTGTGAAACTATTGGGACATCTGTGAAACTATTGGGACATCTGTGAAACTATGGGGACATCTGTGAAACTAATGGGACATATGTGAAACTATTGGGGCATCTGTGAAACTACTGAGACATGTGTGAAACTACTGGGACATCTGTAAAACTACTGGGACATCTGTTAAACTATTGGGACATCTGTGAAACTATGGGGACATCTGTGAAACTAATGGGACATGTGTGAAACTATTGGGACATCTGTGAAACTACTAGTACATCTGTGAAACTATTGGGACATCTGTGAAACTATTGGGACATCTGTGAAACTACTGGTACATCTGTGAAACTATGGGGACATCTGTGAAACTATTGGGACATCTGGGGAACTATTGGGACATCTGTGAAACTATGGGGACATCTGTGAAACTACTGGGACATCTGTTAAACTACTGGGACATCTATTAAACTATTGGGACATCTGTGAAACTATGGGGGACATCTGTTAACCTACTGGGATATCTGTAAAACTACTGGGACATTTGTGAAACGATTGGGACATCTGTGAAACTATGGGGACATCTGTTAACCTTCTGGGACATCTGTGAAACTACTGGGACATCCGTTAAACTACTGGGACATCTGTGAAACTATTGGGACATCTTTCAAACAACTGGGACATCTGTTAAAATATTGGGACATCTGTTAAACTCCTGGGCATCTGTGAAACTATTGGGACATGGGTGAAACTACTGGTACATCTGTGAAACTATTGGGACATCTGTGAAACTACTGGGACATCTGTTAAACTACTGGGACATCTGTTAAACTATTGGGACATCTGTGAAACTACTGGGACATCTGTAAAACTACTGGGACATATGTGAACCTTTTGGGACATCTGTGAAACTATTGGGACATCTGTGAAACTATTGGGACATCTGTGAAACTATGGGGACATCTGTTAACCTACTGGGATATCTGTAAAACTACTGGGACATCTGTGAAACGATTGGGACATCTGTGAAACTATGGGGACATCTGTTAACCTACTGGGACATCTGTGAAACTACTGGGACATCTGTTAAACTACTGGGACATCTGTTAAACTATTGAGACATCTGTGAAACTACTGGGACATCTGTAAAACTACTGGGACATATGTGAACCTATTGGGACATCTGTGAAACTATTGGGACATCTGTGAAACTATTGGGACATCTGTGAAACAACTGGGACATCTGTTAAACTATTGGGACATCTGTGAAACGATTGGGACATCTGTGAAACTATGGGGACATCTGTTA
This sequence comes from Petromyzon marinus, assembly GCF_048934315.1. Taxonomy (NCBI): domain Eukaryota; kingdom Metazoa; phylum Chordata; class Hyperoartia; order Petromyzontiformes; family Petromyzontidae; genus Petromyzon; species Petromyzon marinus. Next base: position 624,013 of record NW_027423457.1, read on the forward strand.
ACCTACTGGGACATCTGTGAAACTACTGGGACATCTGTTAAACTACTGGGACATCTGTTAAACTATTGGGACATCTGTGAAACTACTGGGACATCTGTAAAACTACTGGGACATATGTGAACCTATTGGGACATCTGTGAAACTATTGGGACATCTGTGAAACTATTGGGACATCTGTGAAACAACTGGGACATCTGTTAAACTATTGGGACATCTGTTAAACTCCTGGGACATCTGTGAAACTATTGGGACATGGGTGAAACTATTGGGACATCTGTTAAACTATTGGGACATCTGTGAAACTACTGGTACATCTGTGAAACTATTGGGACATCTGTGAAACTACTGGGACATCTGTTAAACTACTGGGACATCTGTTAAACTATTGGGACATCTGTGAAACTACTGGGACATCTGTAAAACTACTGGGACATATGTGAACCTTTTGGGACATCTGTGAAACTATTGGGACATCTGTGAAACTATTGGGACATCTGTGAAACTATGGGGACATCTGTGAAACTAATGGGACATATGTGAAACTATTGGGGCATCTGTGAAACTACTGAGACATGTGTGAAACTACTGGGACATCTGTAAAACTACTGGGACATCTGTTAAACTATTGGGACATCTGTGAAACTATGGGGACATCTGTAAAACAACTGGGACATCTGTTAAACTATTGGGACATCTGTTAAACTCCTGGGACATCTGTGAAACTATTGGGACATGGGTGAAACTATTGGGACATCTGTTAAACTATTGGGACATCTGTGAAACTACTGGTACATCTGTGAAACTATTGGGACATCTGTGAAACTACTGGGACATCTGTTAAACTACTGGGACATCTGTTAAACTATTGGGACATCTGTGAAACTACTGGGACATCTGTAAAACTACTGGGACATATGTGAACCTTTTGGGACATCTGTGAAACTATTGGGACATCTGTTAAACTATTGGGACATCTGTGAAACTACTGGTACATCTGTGAAACTATTGGGACATCTGTGAAACGATTGGGACATCTGTGAAACTATGGGGACATCTGTTAACCTACTGGGACATCTGTGAAACTACTGGGACATCTGTTAAACTACTGGGACATCTGTTAAACTATTGGGACATCTGTGAAACTACTGGGACATCTGTAAAACTACTGGGACATATGTGAACCTATTGGGACATCTGTGAAACTATTGGGACATCTGTGAAACTATTGGGACATCTGTGAAACAACTGGGACATCTGTTAAACTATTGGGACATCTGTTAAACTCCTGGGACATCTGTGAAACTGTGGGGACATCTGTGAAACTAATGGGACATCTTTGAAACTATTGGGAGATCTGTGAAACTATGGGGACATCTGGGAAACTAATGGGACATATGTGAAACTATTGGGGCGCCTGTGAAACTACTGGGACATGTGTGAAACTACTGGGCCATCTGTAATACTACTGGGACATCTGTTAAACTCTTGGGACATCTGTGAAACTATGGGGACATCTGTGAAACTAATGGGACATCTGTGAAACTATTGGGAGATCTGTGAAACTATGGGGACATCTGGGAAACTAATGGGACATATGTGAAACTATTGGGGCGTCTGTGAAACTACTGGGCCATCTGTAATACTACTGGGACATATGTGAAACTATTGGGACATCTGTGAAACTATGGGGACATCTCTTAACCTACTGGGATATCTGTAAAACTACTGGGACATCTGTGAAACGATTGAGACATCTGTGAAACTATGGGGACATCTGTTAACCTACTGGGCCATCTGTGAAACTACTGGGACATCTGTTAAACTACTGGGACATCTGTTAAACTATTGGGACATCTGTGAAACTACTGGGACATCTGTAAAACTACTGGGACATATGTGAACCTATTGGGACATCTGTTAAACTATTGGGACATCTGTGAAACTATTGGGACATCTGTAAAACAACTGGGACATCTGTTAAACTATTGGGACATCTGTTAAACTCCTGGGACATCTGTGAAACTATTGGGACATGGGTGAAACTATTGGGACATCTGTTAAACTATTGGGACATCTGTGAAACTACTGGTACATCTGTGAAACTATTGGGACATCTGTGAAACTACTGGGACATCTGTTAAACTACTGGGACATCTGTTAAACTATTGGGACATCTGTGAAACTACTGGGACATATGTAAAACTACTGGGACATATGTGAACCTTTTGGGACATCTGTAAAACTATTGGGACATCTGTGAAACTATTGGGACATCTGTGAAACTATGGGGACATCTGTGAAACTAATGGGACATATGTGAAACTATTGGGGCATCTGTGAAACTACTGAGACATGTGTGAAACTACTGGGACATCTGTAAAACTACTGGGACATCTGTTAAACTATTGGGACATCTGTGAAACTATGGGGACATCTGTAAAACAACTGGGACATCTGTTAAACTATTGGGACATCTGTTAAACTCCTGGGACATCTGTGAAACTATTGGGACATGGGTGAAACTATTGGGACATCTGTTAAACTATTGGGACATCTGTGAAACTACTGGTACATCTGTGAAACTATTGGGACATCTGTGAAACTACTGGGACATCTGTTAAACTACTGGGACATCTGTTAAACTATTGGGACATCTGTGAAACTACTGGGACATCTGTAAAACTACTGGGACATATGTGAACCTTTTGGGACATCTGTGAAACTATTGGGACATCTGTGAAACTATTGGGACATCTGTGAAACTATGGGGACATCTGGGAAACTAATGGGACATATGTGAAACTATTGGGGCGTCTGTGAATCTACTGGGCCATCTGTAATACTACTGGGACATATGTGAAACTATTGGGACATCTGTGAAACTATGGGGACATCTCTTAACCTACTGGGATATCTGTAAAACTACTGGGACATCTGTGAAACGATTGAGACATCTGTGAAACTATGGGGACATCTGTTAACCTACTGGGCCATCTGTGAAACTACTGGGACATCTGTTAAACTACTGGGACATCTGTTAAACTATTGGGACATCTGTGAAACTACTGGGACATCTGTAAAACTACTGGGACATATGTGAACCTATTGGGACATCTGTTAAACTATTGGGACATCTGTGAAACTATTGGGACATCTGTAAAACAACTGGGACATCTGTTAAACTATTGGGACATCTGTTAAACTCCTGGGACATCTGTGAAACTATTGGGACATGGGTGAAACTATTGGGACATCTGTTAAACTATTGGGACATCTGTGAAACTACTGGTACATCTGTGAAACTATTGGGACATCTGTGAAACTACTGGGACATCTGTTAAACTACTGGGACATCTGTTAAACTATTGGGACATCTGTGAAACTACTGGGACATCTGTAAAACTACTGGGACATATGTGAACCTTTTGGGACATCTGTGAAACTATTGGAACATCTGTGAAACTATTGGGACATCTGTGAAACTATGGGGACATCTGTGAAACTAATGGGACATATGTGAAACTATTGGGGCATCTGTGAAACTACTGAGACATGTGTGAAACTACTGGGACATCTGTAAAACTACTGGGACATCTGTTAAACTATTGGGACATCTGTGAAACTATGGGGACATCTGTAAAACAACTGGGACATCTGTTAAACTATTGGGACATCTGTTAAACTCCTGGGACATCTGTGAAACTATTGGGACATGGGTGAAACTATTGGGACATCTGTTAAACTATTGGGACATCTGTGAAACTACTGGTACATCTGTGAAACTATTGGGACATCTGTGAAACTACTGGGACATCTGTTAAACTACTGGGACATCTGTTAAACTATTGGGACATCTGTGAAACTACTGGGACATCTGTAAAACTACTGGGACATATGTGAACCTTTTGGGACATCTGTGAAACTATTGGGACATCTGTTAAACTATTGGGACATCTGTGAAACTACTGGTACATCTGTGAAACTATTGGGACATCTGTGAAACGATTGGGACATCTGTGAAACTATGGGGACATCTGTTAACCTACTGGGACATCTGTGAAACTACTGGGACATCTGTTAAACTACTGGGACATCTGTTAAACTATTGGGACATCTGTGAAACTACTGGGACATCTGTAAAACTACTGGGACATATGTGAACCTATTGGGACATCTGTGAAACTATTGGGACATCTGTGAAACTATTGGGACATCTGTGAAACAACTGGGACATCTGTTAAACTATTGGGACATCTGTTAAACTCCTGGGACATCTGTGAAACTATGGGGACATCTGTGAAACTAATGGGACATCTTTGAAACTATTGGGAGATCTGTGAAACTATGGGGGACATCTGTTAACCTACTGGGATATCTGTAAAACTACTTGGACATTTGTGAAACGATTGGGACATCTGTGAAACTATGGGGACATCTGTTAACCTTCTGGGACATCTGTGAAACTACTGGGACATCCGTTAAACTACTGGGACATCTGTGAAACTATTGGGACATCTGTCAAACAACTGGGACATCTGTTAAACTATTGGGACATCTGTTAAACTCCTGGGACATCTGTGAAACTATTGGGACATGGGTGAAACTATGGGGACATCTGTGAAACTATGGGGACATCTGGAAAACTAATGGGACATATGTGAAACTATTGGGGCGTCTGTGAAACTACTGGGACATGTGTGAAACTACTGGGCCATCTGTAATACTACTGGGACATCTGTTAAACTATTGGGACATCTGTGAAACTATGGGGAGATCTGTGAAACTAATGGGACATATGTGAAACTAATGGGACATCTGTGAAACTACTGGTACATCTGTGAAACTATCGGGACATCTTTTAACCTACTGGGATGTCTGTAAAACTTCTGGGACATCTGTGAAACTATTGGGACATCTGTGAAACTATTGGGACATCTGTGAAAGTACTGGTACATCTGTGAAACTATTGGGACATCTGTGAAACTATGGGGACATCTGTGAAACAAATGGGACATAGGTGAAACTATTGGGACATCTGTGAAACTATTGGGACATCCGTGAAACTAATGGGACATATGTGAAACTATTGGGACATCTGTGAAACTATGGGGACATCTGTTAACCTACTGGGATATCTGTAAAACTACTGGGACATCTGTGAAACGATTGGGACATCTGTGAAACTATGGGGACATCTGTTAACCTACTGGGACATCTGTGAAACTACTGGGACATCTGTTAAACTACTGGGACATCTGTTAAACTATTGAGACATCTGTGAAACTACTGGGACATCTGTAAAACTACTGGGACATATGTGAACCTATTGGGACATCTGTGAAACTATTGGGACATCTGTGAAACTATTGGGACATCTGTGAAACAACTGGGACATCTGTTAAACTATTGGGACATCTGTGAAACGATTGGGACATCTGTGAAACTATGGGGACATCTGTTAACCTACTGGGACATCTGTGAAACTACTGGGACATCTGTTAAACTACTGGGACATCTGTTAAACTATTGGGACATCTGTGAAACTACTGGGACATCTGTAAAACTACTGGGACATATGTGAACCTATTGGGACATCTGTGAAACTATTGGGACATCTGTGAAACTATTGGGACATCTGTGAAACAACTGGGACATCTGTTAAACTATTGGGACATCTGTTAAACTCCTGGGACATCTGTGAAACTATGGGGACATCTGTGAAACTAATGGGACATCTTTGAAACTATTGGGAGATCTGTGAAACTATGGGGACATCTGGGAAACTAATGGGACATATGTGAAACTATTGGGGCGCCTGTGAAACTACTGGGACATGTGTGAAACTACTGGGCCATCTGTAATACTACTGGGACATCTGTTAAACTCTTGGGACATCTGTGAAACTATGGGGACATCTGTGAAACTAATGGGACATCTGTGAAACTATTGGGAGATCTGTGAAACTATGGGGACATCTGGGAAACTAATGGGACATATGTGAAACTATTGGGGCGTCTGTGAAACTACTGGGCCATCTGTAATACTACTGGGACATATGTGAAACTATTGGGACATCTGTGAAACAATGGGGACATCTCTTAACCTACTGGGATATCTGTAAAACTACTGGGACATCTGTGAAACGATTGAGACATCTGTGAAACTATGGGGACATCTGTTAACCTACTGGGCCATCTGTGAAACTACTGGGACATCTGTTAAACTACTGGGACATCTGTTAAACTATTGGGACATCTGTGAAACTACTGGGACATCTGTAAAACTACTGGGACATATGTGAACCTATTGGGACATCTGTTAAACTATTGGGACATCTGTGAAACTATTGGGACATCTGTAAAACAACTGGGACATCTGTTAAACTATTGGGACATCTGTTAAACTCCTGGGACATCTGTGAAACTATTGGGACATGGGTGAAACTATTGGGACATCTGTTAAACTATTGGGACATCTGTGAAACTACTGGTACATCTGTGAAACTATTGGGACATCTGTGAAACTACGGGGACATCTGTTAAACTACTGGGACATCTGTTAAACTATTGGGACATCTGTGAAACTACTGGGACATCTGTAAAACTACTGGGACATATGTGAACCTTTTGGGACATCTGTGAAACTATTGGGACATCTGTGAAACTATTGGGACATCTGTGAAACTATGGGGACATCTGTGAAACTAATGGGACATATGTGAAACTATTGGGGCATCTGTGAAACTACTGAGACATGTGTGAAACTACTGGGACATCTGTAAAACTACTGGGACATCTGTTAAACTATTGGGACATCTGTGAAACTATGGGGACATCTGTAAAACAACTGGGACATCTGTTAAACTATTGGGACATCTGTTAAACTCCTGGGACATCTGTGAAACTATTGGGACATGGGTGAAACTATTGGGACATCTGTTAAACTATTGGGACATCTGTGAAACTACTTGTACATCTGTGAAACTATTGGGACATCTGTGAAACTACTGGGACATCTGTTAAACTACTGGGACATCTGTTAAACTATTGGGACATCTGTGAAACTACTGGGACATCTGTAAAACTACTGGGACATATGTGAACCTTTTGGGACATCTGTGAAACTATTGGGACATCTGTTAAACTATTGGGACATCTGTGAAACTATGGGGACATCTGTAAAACAACTGGGACATCTGTTAAACTATTGGGACATCTGTTAAACTCCTGGGACATCTGTGAAACTATTGGGACATGGGTGAAACTATTGGGACATCTGTTAAACTATTGGGACATCTGTGAAACTACTGGTACATCTGTGAAACTATTGGGACATCTGTGAAACTACTGGGACATCTGTTAAACTACTGGGACATCTGTTAAACTATTGGGACATCTGTGAAACTACTGGGACATCTGTAAAACTACTGGGACATATGTGAACCTTTTGGGACATCTGTGAAACTATTGGGACATCTGTTAAACTATTGGGACATCTGTGAAACTACTGGTACATCTGTGAAACTATTGGGACATCTGTGAAACGATTGGGACATCTGTGAAACTATGGGGACATCTGTTAACCTACTGGGACATCTGTGAAACTACTGGGACATCTGTTAAACTACTGGGACATCTGTTAAACTATTGGGACATCTGTGAAACTACTGGGACATCTGTAAAACTACTGGGACATATGTGAACCTATTGGGACATCTGTGAAACTATTGGGACATCTGTGAAACTATTGGGACATCTGTGAAACAACTGGGACATCTGTTAAACTATTGGGACATCTGTTAAACTCCTGGGACATCTGTGAAACTATGGGGACATCTGTGAAACTAATGGGACATCTTTGAAACTATTGGGAGATCTGTGAAACTATGGGGACATCTGGGAAACTAATGGGACATATGTGAAACTATTGGGGCGCCTGTGAAACTACTGGGACATGTGTGAAACTACTGGGCCATCTGTAATACTACTGGGACATCTGTTAAACTCTTGGGACATCTTTGAAACTATGGGGACATCTGTGAAACTAATGGGACATCTGTGAAACTATTGGGAGATCTGTGAAACTATGGGGACATCTGGGAAACTAATGGGACATATGTGAAACTATTGGGGCGTCTGTGAAACTACTGGGCCATCTGTAATACTACTGGGACATATGTGAAACTATTGGGACATCTGTGAAACTATGGGGACATCTCTTAACCTACTGGGATATCTGTAAAACTACTGGGACATCTGTGAAACGATTGAGACATCTGTGAAACTATGGGGACATCTGTTAACCTACTGGGCCATCTGTGAAACTACTGGGACATCTGTTAAACTACTGGGACATCTGTTAAACTATTGGGACATCTGTGAAACTACTGGGACATCTGTAAAACTACTGGGACATATGTGAACCTATTGGGACATCTGTTAAACTATTGGGACATCTGTGAAACTATTGGGACATCTGTAAAACAACTGGGACATCTGTTAAACTATTGGGACATCTGTTAAACTCCTGGGACATCTGTGAAACTATTGGGACATGGGTGAAACTATTGGGACATCTGTTAAACTATTGGGACATCTGTGAAACTACTGGTACATCTGTGAAACTATTGGGACATCTGTGAAACTACGGGGACATCTGTTAAACTACTGGGACATCTGTTAAACTATTGGGACATCTGTGAAACTACTGGGACATCTGTAAAACTACTGGGACATATGTGAACCTTTTGGGACATCTGTGAAACTATTGGGACATCTGTGAAACTATTGGGACATCTGTGAAACTATGGGGACATCTGTGAAACTAATGGGACATATGTGAAACTATTGGGGCATCTGTGAAACTACTGAGACATGTGTGAAACTACTGGGACATCTGTAAAACTACTGGGACATCTGTTAAACTATTGGGACATCTGTGAAACTATGGGGACATCTGTAAAACAACTGGGACATCTGTTAAACTATTGGGACATCTGTTAAACTCCTGGGACATCTGTGAAACTATTGGGACATGGGTGAAACTATTGGGACATCTGTTAAACTATTGGGACATCTGTGAAACTACTTGTACATCTGTGAAACTATTGGGACATCTGTGAAACTACTGGGACATCTGTTAAACTACTGGGACATCTGTTAAACTATTGGGACATCTGTGAAACTACTGGGACATCTGTAAAACTACTGGGACATATGTGAACCTTTTGGGACATCTGTGAAACTATTGGGACATCTGTTAAACTATTGGGACATCTGTGAAACTATGGGGACATCTGTAAAACAACTGGGACATCTGTTAAACTATTGGGACATCTGTTAAACTCCTGGGACATCTGTGAAACTATTGGGACATGGGTGAAACTATTGGGACATCTGTTAAACTATTGGGACATCTGTGAAACTACTGGTACATCTGTGAAACTATTGGGACATCTGTGAAACTACTGGGACATCTGTTAAACTACTGGGACATCTGTTAAACTATTGGGACATCTGTGAAACTACTGGGACATCTGTAAAACTACTGGGACATATGTGAACCTTTTGGGACATCTGTGAAACTATTGGGACATCTGTTAAACTATTGGGACATCTGTGAAACTACTGGTACATCTGTGAAACTATTGGGACATCTGTGAAACGATTGGGACATCTGTGAAACTATGGGGACATCTGTTAACCTACTGGGACATCTGTGAAACTACTGGGACATCTGTTAAACTACTGGGACATCTGTTAAACTATTGGGACATCTGTGAAACTACTGGGACATCTGTAAAACTACTGGGACATATGTGAACCTATTGGGACATCTGTGAAACTATTGGGACATCTGTGAAACTATTGGGACATCTGTGAAACAACTGGGACATCTGTTAAACTATTGGGACATCTGTTAAACTCCTGGGACATCTGTGAAACTATGGGGACATCTGTGAAACTAATGGGACATCTTTGAAACTATTGGGAGATCTGTGAAACTATGGGGACATCTGGGAAACTAATGGGACATATGTGAAACTATTGGGGCGCCTGTGAAACTACTGGGACATGTGTGAAACTACTGGGCCATCTGTAATACTACTGGGACATCTGTTAAACTCTTGGGACATCTTTGAAACTATGGGGACATCTGTGAAACTAATGGGACATCTGTGAAACTATTGGGAGATCTGTGAAACTATGGGGACATCTGGGAAACTAATGGGACATATGTGAAACTATTGGGGCGTCTGTGAAACTACTGGGCCATCTGTAATACTACTGGGACATATGTGAAACTATTGGGACATCTGTGAAACTATGGGGACATCTCTTAACCTACTGGGATATCTGTAAAACTACTGGGACATCTGTGAAACGATTGAGACATCTGTGAAACTATGGGGACATCTGTTAACCTACTGGGCCATCTGTGAAACTACTGGGACATCTGTTAAACTACTGGGACATCTGTTAAACTATTGGGACATCTGTGAAACTACTGGGACATCTGTAAAACTACTGGGACATATGTGAACCTATTGGGACATCTGTTAAACTATTGGGACATCTGTGAAACTATTGGGACATCTGTAAAACAACTGGGACATCTGTTAAACTATTGGGACATCTGTTAAACTCCTGGGACATCTGTGAAACTATTGGGACATGGGTGAAACTATTGGGACATCTGTTAAACTATTGGGACATCTGTGAAACTACTGGTACATCTGTGAAACTATTGGGACATCTGTGAAACTACTGGGACATCTGTTAAACTACTGGGACATCTGTTAAACTATTGGGACATCTGTGAAACTACTGGGACATCTGTAAAACTACTGGGACATATGTGAACCTTTTGGGACATCTGTGAAACTATTGGGACATCTGTGAAACTATTGGGACATCTGTGAAACTATGGGGACATCTGTGAAACTAATGGGACATATGTGAAACTATTGGGGCATCTGTGAAACTACTGAGACATGTGTGAAACTACTGGGACATCTGTAAAACTACTGGGACATCTGTTAAACTATTGGGACATCTGTGAAACTATGGGGACATCTGTAAAACAACTGGGACATCTGTTAAACTATTGGGACATCTGTTAAACTCCTGGGACATCTGTGAAACTATTGGGACATGGGTGAAACTATTGGGACATCTGTTAAACTATTGGGACATCTGTGAAACTACTGGTACATCTGTGAAACTATTGGGACATCTGTGAAACTACTGGGACATCTGTTAAACTACTGGGACATCTGTTAAACTATTGGGACATCTGTGAAACTACTGGGACATCTGTAAAACTACTGGGACATATGTGAACCTTTTGGGACATCTGTGAAACTATTGGGACATCTGTGAAACTATTGGGACATCTGTGAAACTATGGGGACATCTGGGAAACTAATGGGACATATGTGAAACTATTGGGGCGTCTGTGAAACTACTGGGCCATCTGTAATACTACTGGGACATATGTGAAACTACTGGGACATCTGTTAAACTATTGGGACATCTGTGAAACTATGGGGACATCTGTAAAACAACTGGGACATCTGTTAAACTATTGGGACATCTGTTAAACTCCTGGGACATCTGTGAAACTATTGGGACATGGGTGAAACTATTGGGACATCTGTTAAACTATTGGGACATCTGTGAAACTACTGGTACATCTGTGAAACTATTGGGACATCTGTGAAACTACTGGGACATCTGTTAAACTACTGGGACATCTGTTAAACTATTGGGACATCTGTGAAACTACTGGGACATCTGTAAAACTACTGGGACATATGTGAACCTTTTGGGACATCTGTGAAACTATTGGGACATCTGTGAAACTATTGGGACATCTGTGAAACTATGGGGACATCTGTGAAACTAATGGGACATATGTGAAACTATTGGGGCATCTGTGAAACTACTGAGACATGTGTGAAACTACTGGGACATCTGTAAAACTACTGGGACATCTGTTAAACTATTGGGACATCTGTGAAACTATGGGGACATCTGTGAAACTAATGGGACATGTGTGAAACTATTGGGACATCTGTGAAACTACTAGTACATCTGTGAAACTATTGGGACATCTGTGAAACTATTGGGACATCTGTGAAACTACTGGTACATCTGTGAAACTATGGGGACATCTGTGAAACTATTGGGACATCTGGGGAACTATTGGGACATCTGTGAAACTATGGGGACATCTGTGAAACTACTGGGACATCTGTTAAACTACTGGGACATCTATTAAACTATTGGGACATCTGTGAAACTATGGGGGACATCTGTTAACCTACTGGGATATCTGTAAAACTACTGGGACATTTGTGAAACGATTGGGACATCTGTGAAACTATGGGGACATCTGTTAACCTTCTGGGACATCTGTGAAACTACTGGGACATCCGTTAAACTACTGGGACATCTGTGAAACTATTGGGACATCTTTCAAACAACTGGGACATCTGTTAAAATATTGGGACATCTGTTAAACTCCTGGGCATCTGTGAAACTATTGGGACATGGGTGAAACTACTGGTACATCTGTGAAACTATTGGGACATCTGTGAAACTACTGGGACATCTGTTAAACTACTGGGACATCTGTTAAACTATTGGGACATCTGTGAAACTACTGGGACATCTGTAAAACTACTGGGACATATGTGAACCTTTTGGGACATCTGTGAAACTATTGGGACATCTGTGAAACTATTGGGACATCTGTGAAACTATGGGGACATCTGTGAAACTAATGGGAAATATGTGAAACTATTGGGGCATCTGTGAAACTACTGAGACATGTGTGAAACTACTGGGACATCTGTAAAACTACTGGGACATCTGTTAAACTATTGGGACATCTGTGAAACTATGGGGACATCTGTAAAACAACTGGGACATCTGTTAAACTATTGGGACATCTGTTAAACTCCTGGGACATCTGTGAAACTATTGGGACATGGGTGAAACTATTGGGACATCTGTTAAACTATTGGGACATCTGTGAAACTACTGGTACATCTGTGAAACTATTGGGACATCTGTGAAACTACTGGGACATCTGTTAAACTACTGGGACATCTGTTAAACTATTGGGACATCTGTGAAACTACTGGGACATCTGTAAAATACTGGGACATATGTGAACCTTTTGGGACATCTGTGAAACTATTGGGACATCTGTGAAACTATTGGGACATCTGTGAAACTATGGGGACATCTGGGAAACTAATGGGACATATGTGAAACTATTGGGGCGTCTGTGAAACTACTGGGCCATCTGTAATACTACTGGGACATATGTGAAACTACTGGGACATCTGTTAAACTATTGGGACATCTGTGAAACTATGGGGACATCTGTAAAACAACTGGGACATCTGTTAAACTATTGGGACATCTGTTAAACTCCTGGGACATCTGTGAAACTATTGGGACATGGGTGAAACTATTGGGACATCTGTTAAACTATTGGGACATCTGTGAAACTACTGGTACATCTGTGAAACTATTGGGACATCTGTGAAACTACTGGGACATCTGTTAAACTACTGGGACATCTGTTAAACTATTGGGACATCTGTGAAACTACTGGGACATCTGTAAAACTACTGGGACATATGTGAACCTTTTGGGACATCTGTGAAACTATTGGGACATCTGTGAAACTATTGGGACATCTGTGAAACTATGGGGACATCTGTGAAACTAATGGGACATATGTGAAACTATTGGGGCATCTGTGAAACTACTGAGACATGTGTGAAACTACTGGGACATCTGTAAAACTACTGGGACATCTGTAAAACTACTGGGACATCTGTTAAACTATTGGGACATCTGTGAAACTATGGGGACATCTGTGAAACTAATGGGACATGTGTGAAACTATTGGGACATCTGTGAAACTACTAGTACATCTGTGAAACTATTGGGACATCTGTGAAACTATTGGGACATCTGTGAAACTACTGGTACATCTGTGAAACTATGGGGACATCTGTGAAACTATTGGGACATCTGGGAAACTATTGGGACATCTGTGAAACTATGGGGACATCTGTGAAACTACTGGGACATCTGTTAAACTACTGGGACATCTATTAAACTATTGGGACATCTGTGAAACTATGGGGGACATCTGTTAACCTACTGGGATATCTGTAAAACTACTGGGACATTTGTGAAACGATTGGGACATCTGTGAAACTATGGGGACATCTGTTAACCTTCTGGGACATCTGTGAAACTACTGGGACATCCGTTAAAACTACTGGGACATCTGTGAAACTATTGGGACATCTTTCAAACAACTGGGACATCTGTTAAACTATTGGGACATCTTATGAGACCTCCTTTGCCAGAAACAAGATATAAGAATAGGTTTTACCCTTTTAACTGGCACAAAAACTGACACCTTTATTCAAGGCATCATGTTTGCAATAACCACAACACAAGCAGTCAAAATGCAAACAAAAAAGACAACTCTGATAATGCACTGTCCTTGAATTTGATTGGTCCACACCCGAGACAGCTTTTTCTTAGAGCCTAGTCTCCATTGGTGTTGGACCAGAAGACGCCAAAAGGCGTACAACTCAAAAACAGCGCACTCTCAGAGCATTGAGGGCTCGGGGTGAGCAATAACATTATGAGACCTCCTTTGCCAGAAACAAGATATAAGAATAGGTTTTACCCTTTTAACTGGCACAAAAACTGACACCTTTATTCAAGGCATCATGTTTGCAATAACCACAACACAAGCAGTCAAAATGCAAACAAAAAAGACAACTCTGATAATGCACTGTCCTTGAATTTGATTGGTCCACACCCGAGACAGCTTTTCTTAGAGCCTAGTCTCCATTGGTGTTGGACCAGAAGACGCCAAAAGGCGTACAACTCAAAAACAGCGCACTCTCAGAGCATTGAGGGCTCGGGGTGAGCAATAACATTATGAGACCTCCTTTGCCAGAAACAAGATATAAGAATAGGTTTTACCCTTTTAACTGGCACAAAAACTGACACCTTTATTCAAGGCATCATGTTTGCAATAACCACAACACAAGCAGTCAAAATGCAAACAAAAAAGACAACTCTGATAATAATATGCACTGTCCTTGAATTTGATTGGTCCACACCCGAGACAGGAGGTCTCATAATGTCTCATAATGTTATTGCTCACCCCGAGCCCTCAATGCTCTGAGAGTGCGCTGTTTTTGAGTTGTACGCCTTTTGGCGTCTTCTGGTCCAACACCAATGGAGACTAGGCTCTAAGAAAAGCTGTCTCGGGTGTGGACCAATCAAATTCAAGGACAGTGCATTATCAGAGTTGTCTTTTTTGTTTGCATTTTGACTGCTTGTGTTGTGGTTATTGCAAACATGATGCCTTGAATAAAGGTGTCAGTTTTTGTGCCAGTTAAAAGGGTAAAACCTATTCTTATATTGGGACATCTGTTAAACTCCTGGGCATCTGTGAAACTATTGGGACATGGGTGAAACTATGGGGACATCTGTGAAACTATGGGGACATCTGGGAAACTAATGGGACATATGTGAAACTATTGGGGCGTCTGTGAAACTACTGGGACATCTGTAATACTACTGGGACATCTGTTGAACTATTGGGACATCTGTGAAACTATGGGGAGATCTGTGAAACTAATGGGACATATGTGAAACTATTGGGACATCTGTAAAACTACTGGTACATCTGTGAAACTATCGGGACATCTTTTAACCTACTGGGATGTCTGTAAAACTTCTGGGACATCTGTGAAACTATTGGGACATCTGTGAAACTATTGGGACATCTGTGAAAGTACTGGTACATCTGTGAAACTATTGGGACATCTGTGAAACTATGGGGACATCTGTGAAACAAATGGGACATAGGTGAAACTATTGGGACATCTGTGAAACTATTGGGACATCTGTGAAACTATTGGGACATCTGTGAAACTAATGGGACATATGTGAAACTATTGGGACATCTCTGAAACTATGGGGACATCTGTTAACCTACTGGGATATCTGTAAAACTACTGGGACATCTGTGAAACGATTGGGACATCTGTGAAACTATGGGGACATCTGTTAACCTACTGGGACATCTGTGACTGGGAGTGACTCTGAGTGACTATTAGTGACGGTGTGAGTGAATGAGTGACTCTGAGTGACTATGAGTGACTGTGTGTGACTGTGAGTGACTGTAATTGACTGTGTGAGTGACTGTGTGAGTGACTGTGTGAGTGACTGTGTGAGTGACTACGAGTGACTGTGTGAGTGACTATGAGTGACTGTGTGATTGACTGTGTGAGTGAATGTGTGAGTGACTGTGTGGGTGACTGTGTGAGTGACTGTGTGGGTGACTGTGAGTGACTACGAGTGACTGTGTGAGTGACTATGAGTGAGCGTGTTAGTGACTGTGTGAGTGACTGTGTGAGTGACTGTGTGGGTGACTGTGAGTGACTACGAGTGACTGTGTGAGTGACTATGATTGACTGAGTGACTGTAATTGACTGTGTGAGTGACTATGAGTGACTATGAGTGACTGTGTGTGTGACTCTGAGTGACTCTGAGTGAATCTGAATGACTGTGTGAGTGACTGTGTGAGTGACTGTGAGTTACTATGAGTGACTGAGTGACTTAATTGACTGTGCGAGTGACTATGAGTTACTGTGAGTGACTGTTAGTGTGACTCTGAGTGACTCTGAGTGACTATGAATGACTGTGTGAGTGACTCTGAAAGACTGTGAGTGACTATGAGTTACTGTGAGTGACTGTGTGAGTGACTATGAGTGATTGATTGAGTGTGTGAGTGACTGTGTGTGTGACTATGAGTGACTGTGTGAGTGACTGTGAGTGACTGTGCGAGTGACTGTGTGAGTGACTCTGAGTGACTGTGTGAGTGACTGTGTTAGTGACTGAGTGACTGTGAGTGACTATGAGTGAATATGAGTGACTATGAGTGACTGAGAATGACTGTAATTGACTGTGTGAGTGACTCTGAGTGACTGTGTGAGAGACTGTGTGAGTGACTCTGAGTGACTGTGTGAGTGGCTGTAATTGACTGGTGAGTGACTATGAGTGACTAATTGACTGTGAGAATGACTGAGTGACTATGAGTGACTGTGTGAGTGACTATGAGTGACTATGAGTGACTATGAGTGAATGAGTGACTGTGTGAGTGACTATGACTGACTATGAGTGACTGTGTGAATGACTGTGTGAGTGAATGAGTGACTGTGTGAATGACTGTGTGAGTGAATGAGTGACTGTGTGAGTGACTGTGTGAGTGACTCTGAGTGACTCTGATTGTGTGAGTGACTGTGAGTGACTGTGAGTTACTATGAGTGACTGTGTGAGTGGCTGTGTGAGTGACTGTGAGTGACTATGAGTGACTGAGTGACTGTGTGAGTGACTGTGTGAGTGACTGTGTGAGTGACTCTGAGTGACTGTTTGAGTGACTATGAGTGACTGTGAGTGACTGTGTGAGTGACTGAGTGACTGTGAGTGACTGTGTGAATGACTGATTTTGTGAGTGACTGTGAGTGACTGTGAGTGTCTATGAGTGACTGTGTGACTGTGTGAGTGACTGTGTGACTGTGTGAGTGACTGAGTGACTGTGTGAGTGACTGTGAGTGACTATGAGTGACTGTGTGACTGTGTGAGTGACTATGAGTGACTGTGTGAGTGACTGTGTGAGTGACTGTGAGTGAATATGAGTGACTCTGAGTGACTATGAGTGACTGTATGTGTGACTGTAATTGACTGTGAGTGACTATGAGTGACTATGAGTGACTGTGTGAGTGACTGTGTGAGTGACTATGAGTGACTGTGTGATTGACTGTGTGAGTGACTGTGAGTAACTGTGAGTGACTAAGAGTGACTGTGTGAGTGACTGTGTGAGTGACTCTGAGTGACTGTGAGTGACTGTGAGTGACCATGAGTGACTGAGTGACTGTGAGTGACTGTGAGTGACCATGAGTGACTGAGTGACTGTGTGAGTGACTGAGTGACTGTGAGTGACTGTGTGTGTGACTGTGTGAGTGACTGTGAGTGACTGAGTGACTGAGTGACGGTGAGTGACTCTGAGTGACTGAGTGACTGTGTGAGTGACTGAGTGACTGTGTGAGTGACTGTGAGTGACTATGAGTGATTGTGAGTGACTGAGTGACTCTGAGTGACTATGAGTGACTGTGTGAGTGACTGTGAGTGACTATGAGTGACTGTGAGTGACTGTGTGAGTGACTGTGAGTGACTGTGTGAGTGACTGTGAGTGACTGTGCGAGTGACTTTGTGAGTGACTGTGAGTGACTGTGAGTAACTATGAGTGACTGTGTGACTGTGTGAGTGACTGTGTGAGTGACTGTGAGTGACTGTGTAATTGACGGTGTGAGTGACTGAGTGACTGTGAGTGACTGTGTGAGTGACTGTGTGAGTGACTGTGTGTGTGACTGTGTGACTGTGTGAGTGACTGTGAGTGACTGTGAGTGACTGTGTGTGACTGTGTGAGTGACTGTGAGTGACTATGAGTGACTGTGTGAGTGACTGTGAGTGACTGTGTGAGTGACTGTGAGTGTGACTGTGTGTGACTGTGTGAGTGACTGTGAGTGACTGTGAGTGACTGTGTGAGTGACTGTGAGTGACTGTGTGAGTGACTGTGAGTGTGACTGTGAGTGTGACTGTGTGAGTGACTGTGTGAGTGACTGTGAGTGACTGTGTAAGTGACTGTGTGAGTGACTGTGAGTGACTGTGTGAGTGACTGTGAGTGACTGTGTGAGTAACTGTGTGCCTGTGTGAGTGACTGTGAGTGACTGTGTGAGTGACTGTGTGAGTGACTGTGAGTGACTGTGAGTGACTGTGTGTGACTGTGTGAGTGACTGTGTGCCTGTGTGAGTGACTCTGAGTGACTGTGTGAGTGACTGAGTGACTGTGTGAGTGAATGTGAGTGACTATGAGTGATTGTGAGTGACTGAGTGACTCTGAGTGACTATGAGTGACTGTGTGAGTGATTGTGAGTGACTATGAGTGACTGAGTGACTGTGTGAGTGACTGTGAGTGACTGTGTGAGTGACTGTGAGTGACTGTGTGAGTGACTTTGTGAGTGACTGTGAGTGACTGTGAGTGACTATGAGTGACTGTGTGACTGTGTGAGTGACTGTGTGGCTGTGTGAGTGACGGAGTGACTGAGTGAGTGACTGTGAGTGACTGTGAGTGAATGTGAGTGACTCTGAGTGACTGTGTGAGTGACTATGAGTGACTGTATGTGTGAATGTAATTGACTGTGAGTGACAATGAGTGACTATGAGTGACTGTGTGAGTGACTGTGTGAGTGACTGAGTGACTGTGTGAGTGACTGAGTGACTAATTGACTGTGAATGACTGCGAATGACTATGAGTGACTGTGTGAGTGACCATGAGTGACTTGTGTGAGCGACCCACCCACTCAATCACCCACTCAATCACCCACTTACTCACCCACTCACTCACTCACCCACTCACTCACCCACTCACCCACCCACTCACCCACTCACCCACTCACCCACTTACTCACCAATTCACCCACACACTCACCCACTCACTCACCCACTCACCACTCACTCACCCACTCACCCACTCACCCATTCACTCACCCACTCACTCACCCACTCACTCACTCACTCACCCACACACTCACCCACTCACTCACCCACTCACTCACCCACTCACTCACCCACTTACTCACCCTCACACTCACCCACTCACTCACCCACTCACCCACTCACTCACCCACTTACTCACCCACTCACTCACTCACCCACTCACTCACCCACTCATCCACTGACCCATTCACTCACTCACCACTCACTCACCCACTCACTCACCAATTCACCCACCCACTCACCCACTCACTCACCCACTCACCACTCACTCACCCACTCACCCACTCACTCACCCATTCACTCACCCACTCACTCACCCACTCACTCACTCACTCACCCACACACTCACCCACTCACTCACCCACTCACTCACTCACTCACCCACTCACCCACTCACTCACCCACTCACTCACACTCACCCACTCACTCACCCACTCACTCACCCACTCACCCACTCACTCACCCACTCACTCACCAATTCACCCACCCACTCACCCACTCACTCACCCATTCACCACTCACTCACCCACTCACTCACTCACCCACTCACTCACCCACTCACTCACCCACTCACTCACCCTCACACTCACCCACTCACTCACCCATTCATTCACCCACTCACTCACCCACTCACTCACTCACCCACACACTCACCTACTCACTCACCCACTCACTCACCCACTCACTCACTCACCCACTCACTCACCCACTCACTCACCCACTCACTCACCCACTCACCCACCACTCACCCACTTACTCACCCACTCACTCACTCACCCACTCACTCACCCACTCACCCACTCACACACTCACTCACTCACCCACTCACTCACCCACTTTACTCACCCACCCACTCACTCACCCACTCACACACTCACTCACCCACTCACTTACGCACTCACTTACCCACTCACCCACTCACTCACCCACTCACGCATTCACTCACTCACCCACTCACCCACTCACTCACCCACTCACTCACCAATTCACACACCCACTCACTCACCCTCACCCACTCACTCACCCACTCACCCAATCACTCACCCACTCACTCACCCACTCACACACTCACCAACCCACCCACTCACTCACCCACTTTACTCACCCACCCACTCACTCACCCACTCACTTACGCACTCACTTACCCACTCACTCACCCACTCACTCACTCACCTACTCACTCACTCACCCATTCACCCATCCACTCACCCACTCACCCACTCACCACCCACTCACTCACCCACTCACTCACCCACTCACACACTCACTCACTCACCCACTCACTCACCCACTTTACTCACCCACCCACTCACTCACCCACTCACACACTCACTCACCCACTCACTTACGCACTCACTTACCCACTCACCCACTCACTCACCCACTCACCCATTCACTCACTCACCCACTCACCCACTCACTCACACACTCACTCACAAATTCACACACCCACTCACTCACCCACTCACCACTCATTCACCCACTCACCCACTCACTCACCCATTCACTCATCAATTCACTCACCCACCCACTCACTCACTCACCCACACACTCACCCACTCACTCACCTACTCACTCACTCACCTACTCTCTCACTCACCCACTCACTCACTCTCCCACTCACTCACTCACCCACTCACTCACCCACTCACTCACCCTCACCCACTCACTCACCCACTCACCCAATTACTCACCCACTCACTCACCCACTCACTCACTCACCAACCCACCCAGTCACTCACCCACTCACTCACTCACCCACTCACTCACCCATTCACACATCCACTCACCCACTCACTCATCCACTCACCACCCACTCACTCACCCACCCACCCACTCACTCACCCACGCACTCACTCACCCACTAAATCACCCACTCACTCACCATCTCACTCACCCACTCGCTCACCATCTCACTCACCCACTCACTCACTCACCCACCCACTCACTCACTCACCCACTCACTCACCATCTCACTCACCCTCTCATTCACCCACTCACTCACCATCTTACTCACCATCTCCCTCACCCACTCATTCACCCACTCACTCACCATCTCACTCACCCACTCACTCACTCACCCACTCACTCACCATCTCACTCACCCTCTCATTCACCCACTCACTCACCATCTTACTCACCATCTCCCTCACCCACTCATTCACCCACTCACTCACCATCTCACTCACCCACTCACTCACTCACCCACTCACTCACCATCTCACTCACCCACTCACTCACTCACCCACTCACTCACCCACTCACTCACCCTCACACTCACCCACTCACTCACCCACTCACCCACCACTCACCCACTTACTCACCCACTCACTCACCCACTCACTCACCCACTCACACACTCACACACTCACTCACCCACTCACCCACTTTACTCACTCACCCACTCATTCACCCACTCACTCACTCACCCACTCACTCACCCACTCACTCACCAATTCACCCACCCACTCACCCACTCACTCACCCATTCACCACTCACTCACCCACTCACTCACTCACCCACTCACTCACCCACTCACTCACCCACTCACTCACCCTCACACTCACCCACTCACTCACCCATTCATTCACCCACTCACTCACCCACTCACTCACTCACCCACACACTCACCTACTCACTCACCCACTCACTCACCCACTCACTCACTCACCCACTCACTCACCCACTCACTCACCCACTCACTCACCCTCACACTCACCCACTCACTCACCCACTCACCCACCACTCACCCACTTACTCACCCACTCACTCACTCACCCACTCACTCACCCACTCACCCACTCACACACTCACTCACTCACCCACTCACTCACCCACTTTACTCACCCACCCACTCACTCACCCACTCACACACTCACTCACCCACTCACTTACGCACTCACTTACCCACTCACCCACTCACTCACCCACTCACGCATTCACTCACTCACCCACTCACCCACTCACTCACCCACTCACTCACCAATTCACACACCCACTCACTCACCCACTCACTCACCCACTCACCCAATCACTCACCCACTCACTCACCCACTTACACACTCACCAACCCACCCACTCACTCACCCACTTTACTCACCCACCCACTCACTCACCCACTCACTTACGCACTCACTTACCCACTCACTCACCCACTCACTCACTCACCTACTCACTCACTCACCCATTCACCCATCCACTCACCCACTCACCCACTCACCACCCACTCACTCACCCACTCACTCACCCACTCACACACTCACTCACTCACCCACTCACTCACCCACTTTACTCACCCACCCACTCACTCACCCACTCACACACTCACTCACCCACTCACTTACGCACTCACTTACCCACTCACCCACTCACTCACACACTCACCCATTCACTCACTCACCCACTCACCCACTCACTCACACACTCACTCACAAATTCACACACCCACTCACTCACCCACTCACCAATCATTCACCCACTCACCCACTCACTCACCCATTCACTCATCAATTCACTCACCCACCCACTCACTCACTCACCCACACACTCACCCACTCACTCACCTACTCACTCACTCACCTACTCTCTCACTCACCCACTCACTCACTCTCCCACTCACTCACTCACTCACCCACTCACTCACCCACTCACTCACCAATTCACCCACCCACTCACCCACTCACTCACCCATTCACCACTCACCCACCCACCACTCACTCACCCACTCACCACCCACTCACTCACCCACTCACTCACCCCACACTCCACCCACCACCACCCATTCATCACCCACCCACTCACCCACTCACTCACCCACCACACCACTCACCTACTCACCCCACTCACTCACCCACTCACTCACTCACCCACTCACTCACCCACTCACTCACCCACCACTCACCCCACACTCACCCACTCACTCACCTCCACCCACTCACTCCACCTCACAAACCCATCCTCACCCACTACTCACTCACCCCTCATTCACCCACTCACTCACTCACCACCCACTCACCCACTCACTCACCAATTCACCCACCCACTCACCCACTCACTCACCCATTCACCACTCACTCACCCACTCACTCACTCACCCACTCACTCACCCACTCACTCACCCACTCACTCACCCTCACACTCACCCACTCACTCACCCATTCATTCACCCACTCACTCACCCACTCACTCACTCACCCACACACTCACCTACTCACTCACCCACTCACTCACCCACTCACTCACTCACCCACTCACTCACCCACTCACTCACCCACTCACTCACCCTCACACTCACCCACTCACTCACTCACTCACCCACCACTCACCCACTTACTCACCCACTCACTCACTCACCCACTCACTCACCCACTCACCCACTCACACACTCACTCACTCACCCACTCACTCACCCACTTTACTCACCCACCCACTCACTCACCCACTCACACACTCACTCACCCACTCACTTACGCACTCACTTACCCACTCACCCACTCACTCACCCACTCACGCATTCACTCACTCACCCACTCACCCACTCACTCACCCACTCACTCACCAATTCACACACCCACTCACTCACCCACTCACTCACCCACTCACCCAATCACTCACCCACTCACTCACCCACTCACACACTCACCAACCCACCCACTCACTCACCCACTTTACTCACCCACCCACTCACTCACCCACTCACTTACGCCATCACTTACCCACTCACTCACCCACTCACTCACTCACCTACTCACTCACTCACCCATTCACCCATCCACTCACCCACTCACCCACTCACCACCCACTCACTCACCCACTCACTCACCCACTCACACACTCACTCACTCACCCACTCACTCACCCACTTTACTCACCCACCCACTCACTCACCCACTCACACACTCACTCACCCACTCACTTACTCACTCACTTACCCACTCACCCACTCACTCACCCACTCACCCATTCACTCACTCACCCACTCACCCACTCACTCACACACTCACTCACAAATTCACACACCCACTCACTCACCCACTCACCACTCATTCACCCACTCACCCACTCACTCACCCATTGACTCATCAATTCACTCACCCACTCACTCACTCACCCACACACACACCCACTCACTCACCTACTCACTCACTCACCTACTCTCTCACTCACCCACTCACTCACTCTCCCACTCACTCACTCACCCACTCACTCACCCACTCACTCACCCTCACCCACTCACTCACCCACTCACCCAATTACTCACCCACTCACTCACCCACTCACTCACTCACCAACCCACCCACTCACTCACCCACTCACTCACTCACCCACTCACTCACCCATTCACACATCCACTCACCCACTCACTCACCCACTCACCACCCACTCACTCACCCACCCACCCACTCACTCACCCACGCACTCACTCACCCACTAAATCACCCACTCACTCACCATCTCACTCACCCACTCGCTCACCATCTCACTCACCCACTCACTCACCCTCTCATTCCCCCATTCAATCACCCACTCGCTCGACATCTCACTCACTCACCCACTCACTCACCCACCCACTCACTCACCCACTCACTCACCATCTCACTCACCCTCTCATTCACCCACTCACTCACCATCTTACTCACCATCTCCCTCACCCACTCATTCACCCACTCACTCACCATCTCACTCACCCACTCACTCACTCACCCACTCACTCACCATCTCACTCACCCACTCACCCACTCACTCACCCACCTCACTCACACTCACCCACTCACTCACCCACTCACCCACCACTCACCCACTTACTCACCCACTCACTCACTCACCCACTCACTCACCCACTCACCCACTCACACACTCACTCACCCACTCACCCACTTTACTCACTCACCCACTCATTCACCCACTCACTCACTCACCCACTCACTCTCCCACTCACCCACTCACTCACTCACCCATTCACTCACCATCTCACTCACCCTCTCATTCACCCACTCACTCACCATCTTACTCACCATCTCCCTCACTCACTCATTCACCCACTCACTCACCATCTCACTCACGCACTCACCCACTCACTCACCATCTTACTCACCATCTCCCTCACCCACTCATTCACCCACTCACCCACCCACTCACTCACCATCTCACTCACTCACCATCTCACTCACCATCTCACCCACCCACTGTAGCCTTAACAAACTGTTGTGGCAAGTGGTGCTAGACAGTAACTATGAAGGCCGGCACGGCACTCGTGTGGGTGGGTGGCCAGCACCACGCGTGGACACCTTCCTCACCCCTGTGGGTGACTGTGAGTGACTGTGTGAGTGACTGTGTGAGTGACTGTGTGAGTGACTGTGTGAGTGACTGTGTGAGTGACTGTGTGAGTGACTGTGAGTGACTGTGTGAGTGACTGTGAGTGACTGTGTGAGTGACTGTGTGAGTGACTGTGTGTGGCTGTGTGAGTGACTGTGTGAGTGACTGTGAGTGACTGTGTGAGTGACTGTGAGTGACTGTGTGAGTGACTGTGTGAGTGACTGTGTGAGTGACTGTGTGAGTGACTGTGAGTGACTGTGTGTGACTGTGTGAGTGACTGTGTGCCTGTGTGAGTGACTGTGAGTGACTATGTGTGACTGTGTGAGTGACTCTGAGTGACTGTGTGAGTGACTATGAGTGACTGTATGTGTGAATGTAATTGACTGTGAGTGACAATGAGTGACTATGAGTGACTGTGTGAGTGACTGTGTGAGTGACTGAGTGACTGTGTGAGTGACTGAGTGACTAATTGACTGTGAATGACTGCGAATGACTATGAGTGACTGTGTGAGTGACCATGAGTGACTTGTGTGAGCGACCCACCCACTCAATCACCCACTCAATCACCCACTTACTCACCCACTCACTCACCCACTCACTCACCCACTCACCCACTCACTCACCCACTCACCCATTCACTCACTCACCCACTCACCCACTTACTCACCAATTCACCCACACACTCACCCACTCACTCACCCACTCACCACTCACTCACCCACTCACCCACTCACTCACCCATTCACTCACCCACTCACTCACCCACTCACTCACTCACTCACCCACACACTCACCCACTCACTCACCCACTCACTCACCCACTCACTCACCCACTTACTCACCCTCACACTCACCCACTCACTCACCCACTCACCCACTCACTCACCCACTTACTCACCCACTCACTCACTCACCCACTCACTCACCCACTCACCCACTCACCCATTCACTCACTCACTCACCCACTCACTCACCAATTCACCCACCCACTCACCCACTCACTCACCCACTCACCACTCACTCACCCACTCACCCACTCACTCACCCATTCACTCACCCACTCACTCACCCACTCACTCACTCACTCACCCACACACTCACCCACTCACTCACCCACTCACTCACCCACTCACTCACCCACTCACTCACCCCCTCACTCACCCTCACACTCACCCACTCACTCACCCACTCACCCACTCACCCACTCACTCAACCACTCACACACCAATTCACCCACCCACTCACCCACTCACTCACCCATTCACCACTCACTCACCCACTCACTCACTCACCCACTCACTCACCCACTCACTCACCCACTCACTCACCCTCACACTCACCCACTCACTCACCCATTCATTCACCCACTCACTCACCCACTCACTCACTCACCCACACACTCACCTACTCACTCACCCACTCACTCACCCACTCACTCACTCACCCACTCACTCACCCACTCACTCACCCACTCACTCACCCTCACACTCACCCACTCACTCACCCACTCACCCACCACTCACCCACTTACTCACCCACTCACTCACTCACCCACTCACTCACCCACTCACCCACTCACACACTCACTCACTCACCCACTCACTCACCCACTTTACTCACCCACCCACTCACTCACCCACTCACACACTCACTCACCCACTCACTTACGCACTCACTTACCCACTCACCCACTCACTCACCCACTCACGCATTCACTCACTCACCCACTCACTCACCCACTCACTCACCAATTCACACACCCACTCACTCACCCTCACCCACTCACTCACCCACTCACCCAATCACTCACCCACTCACT